>NC_091538.1:46517500-47142500 GCF_042242935.1 Bactrocera oleae | reverse complement strand
TGCGTGCCGCATCGCGCACTTAAACGTCGAATAATAATTATGCTGCCCTTTGCGAATTACGACGCCGCTGGTGGCAGCGGCATCTGCTGGGCAGAAGACTTGCCTGCTGCAGCGCTCGCCAACCAGTCAGCCAGGGTGTCGTGTGCTCTCCATGTATGCCACAGCCGGTGTACAGTTTTATCAGCCAACTTTCCTGCAGCAACTACACACCTCTGAGTCTGTGAAAGAGCAAGCCCTTTTTAATAATACAGCTTACCAATACACTTATAACTGTAAATGAATACACGGGTGAATAAATATGTGCAGCAACCCTGCAACAAAAAAAAACAATTTTGCAATTTTTGAGAAAATTTGGATTTACACATATATGCATATAATATTATATTATCCAAGT
Organism: Bactrocera oleae; assembly: GCF_042242935.1. Taxonomy (NCBI): domain Eukaryota; kingdom Metazoa; phylum Arthropoda; class Insecta; order Diptera; family Tephritidae; genus Bactrocera; species Bactrocera oleae. Next base: position 47,142,106 of record NC_091538.1, on the reverse strand, counting down.
AAAAGGACTGAGAAAGTAGTAATTATATGTGTTTAGCGATATAACTGCTATCTAAACAATTCGTTACACGAAGCAAATTCCCAAAACACAAGTTTATTAGCCTCTATGAAGCGGAGCGATTTAATGACTGCAAAATATACTCTTAGAGATTGAGTTCTCCTAATAATTTCTCTCTTTCTCTTTTAAATTCTGGCCATGCTACCTATCTTTTAATAAGTTTTGTATCAGCTTATCAAATTAAAGGTAGGGAATTCGAAAGATAGTATGCGAAACGTACAGGATAGACCTTAAAAACCTCGACTTGCTTATTCTAAATTATTGTTGTGTATATCTGTCAAATCATTAGGACTTAACAGTAAAATTCAGAGAAGGTACACTCCCTTACAATGTTTATTATTAAACTTAAACGAAACGACTTATCTTATATGTAGGTCCATCTAGACCTATACCAGATCTTTAAGAAAGAAGGATATAGTAAAGCTGATTGCGACTTGTCTATAATAATTCTTCTTTTTTAAAACTTTAACTACTAAATCAGTCCTGTCCCTAAATGTTCAAAGGCACCCAAGAGAAACAAACTAACCTCTAAATATTTTTTTGCAATTCTCAACGGGCCACCATGTTTTTCCAAAATTACTAGTGTTTATCCGACATAATCACTTAATTTGAACTTCGTTGTTGTTATAAATCACGTTAAGCTGATAAATTCTCGTAAAAGTCCGTATATCTTCCACATAATCTTACTGTCATTAGATCCATTGAGATGGATTAAATGAAGGTTATGGACAAACAATTTTTATTTCTCAGCGTTAATAGTGCAGAAATGTGATGGAAATTTCATTTGTCTTACTATATTATCTATTGATCTCCTGAAAGGTTGTGGAAACGAAATGTTGATCTCCACTAAAGGTATATGTATCATTAGGCTCTCAGGTGGTGTTAACTATGACCATAATTTGTTACAGAGCATCGGTCTTTATTCTTTGAGAAATTTCACCTCAAATACTCCCACTCAGCAATACTCTTAAATTATTCATAGAAACAGTAAAATAACTAGAAATATTTTATCTTTGACTTAAAGCTACTTATGTGTTATTTAAGGCTCTGAAAGTTCTAAGGTTCAAAAACATTTACTTCCAGTTTTGTAGATCAATTAATGAATCAGTAACCATAATTTTAATAACTCTACAGCACTGAGTCAAATTAACTCCTAACTGTTTTTGTTTTATACTCTGAACAGGGTATATTAAGTTTGTCATGAAGTTTGTAACACCCAGAAGGAAATGTAAGAAGATCCATAGTCCATGTCCGTCTGTCTGACTGTCTTTTTCTATAGACGCAATAGTCCCTCAGTTTTGAAGATATCGATCTGAAACTTTGCACAAGTTCTTTTCTCCCCAAGTAGCTGCTTGTTTGTCGGAAACGCCGATATCAGACCACTATAGCACATAGCTGCCATACTGAACAATCAAGGCCAAGTTCTTGTATTATTAGTTTTTTTTTGTTTTGAGATATCTGAACGAAATTTTGCTTAGATTATTGTCCAAAGCAACGCAGAGGTCTCCAAATAATTTTTTTTTTGTGAAGGGTTTTATATCTTCGGTGCTACGGAATTTAACGCTTTTTCTTGTTTTGATGTTAAGAGTACTCACAAGCCTCCTATTGTTATAGATATGGCGTCTAAAAATACTTAATATAGTATCACCTGAATATTACGCGACTTCCACAAATTATATTTTGAACTTAGAGCAATTTCTGTTCTGTGCAATACATAGCTATAAGATAACTAAAATTTTTCCTACAGACGCCTGTGATTGTGTGTGGCTTTGTGTTTTCTGGTATCTAAATATGTGCATTACAATTCCGGACGCTGACAAATGCCAAGGAAGGAAGGGAGTAGTTGCAGTTACTCTATTGTTTTGCCCTCTCCTTGTACATGCACACGAACACACATACATTCACAACCCCGGCACAAGAGCGCTACTGACACTGCACTCCCGTCGACTACGACTCTGTTCGCGGTGGCTCAGTTGCCTTTGGCTTTAATGCTGCGCTAACTCCTGCACACATTCAATGGTGCTGGTTATTGTTGGTATTGTTGTTATAGTTTTGTTTTATTTTTCTTTTTATTATATCTTTTATGCACTATACTGCATTTGCCTCTGCATTTCCTCTGCGTGTAGCCTTTGTCGTTTGGCATCACTGCATCACTATCTCTCTCACTGTCTTTCTCCATCTCACTCTCTTTAGATCACACTACTCTGCTCTGTTGCTACGAGCTGCTGCAGTACGATTTTCTATGCGGCGACTAGTTCAGTAAATCCTCAACTTTGCATTTGTTTCTTTGCTGTGTTCTATACACGTAAGTACGTGCGTGTGTGCGTTTATGTGTATTCTCCGTATAAGCGTACCCTCTGCGCCTGCATCCGTAATGTCCTTGCAGTTGTGTTATTGTCCTTTACGCATACATATTTGCGCTTAACTAAAGTATTTGTGTGACTTGTTGTTGTTGTTGTTTCTCATTACTAGCCTTCATGATTATCTGCAAGCTTGTTGGGATGTGTGTAAATATGTGTGAGTATCCATTTATTTTCCCATTTTGCTCGGTTCTCATGCTGTCTTCCGTTGTGGTTGCTTTATTTGTATTTTCCAATTTTTTATTAATGTTTTTTCTGCAGCATTTTTTTTATTGTTGCTTTTCATTTTGTTTTTTCCTTTGTATCAATTGCCTTCAGTTGTTGCTTCCACATCCTTTTTATCGCTGCAGTGGTAATTGCCAAATTACGTGTCCACCTAACAGCTGTTGGCTCTTGCTCTGCGCCCAGCTTTTTGTCCGAGTTCTCTGCAGTTTTTCCAGTTTCTTTGTATCACTCTAATGCTTTGGAGACACTACATAATCTCTGCTCAAGTTGTACAATTCTCTTTGTTTGAAAATTCGTGCATTTCTGTATTTTTGCAGTTTTTAATTATAAAAATTTTGTTTCATAGTGGTATTAGAAGAGAAAGAAGAATATCTAATTCTAATGTGCATAAATAAAGTAAGAAAGCCGAAGCTGGAACGAATTCTACGCTAGAGATTCATGTATGTATTCTGATATATAAAAAGGTTCCATGTCCTACGGCTTAATTGATTTTCTGATCCATTTGTTTAAAAGCTTGGTCCCAAATACCTAGCCCAAAACTCGAACGCATTGAGTTTTATATTAGGGACTCGAAAAAACAGTTACCAGATTTTTAAAAAATATAAAGCCTGTGATTTAATTAAAAGTTTTGATCTCGCTTAGCTTGATCAGACCACTATGATCAAAACAATTTGTTCAAAGATTTCTTCGAATGAACGAACAGTTTCTTGAAGAGATAAAAAGCTTGTGCAAAATTTTTGATCGGTATCTTAAAGACTTAGGTACTAGCGCCTATATACAGACCAACAGACAGAGAGACGGAAATGGCTTAAAGACAAGCTTGTCACGCTGATTATTTATATATATACTTAGGGAGGTATTCAATATTTCCTTCTGGGTGTTAAAAATTTCGTGCTAAACTTAATATTACCTGTTCAGAGTACGTATAACCAGAATTTTATTGACACAAATGAAGTTTGAGTTTGGGAGTATTTGTCGTTTAAACCAGCTTCGAGTTCTCGAATACAAACTAACAAGTTTTGTTAATAATATTATTTATGTTATTTCTTGGCCCAAAACTATAAACTAGATATCTCTGGATGACGAGTTTGCCTCATCAATCAATTAAATAATATCTATCCTCAGGACATAAGCTATAGAGCAGCTTAACGGATACTATGTACTAATTAATTCAATATCTGAGCAAATCTGCTTATTTATTTTCCATCTTTTCCTTAATCTCTTTCGGGTTGATCTAGACATTTTAAGAAATCTATCGTTATTGAAATCGTTAGTAGTTACCTCCCCCCGCTTTATACAAATATACATCACCTTATTTGGATGATAGGTTCCAAGGCGTCAATCGTCTCCGGCTCATCTGCGTACGTAGACATCGATATATTCACATAACCCCACAAACCATAGTCCAGCAGTGTCAAATCGCACGATCTCGCAGGTCATTGTTTGATTAACTGTATGGCATGTAGGGCGTTGTAGGAACCAAAGGTCGTCCACATCAACATTCTCCAATTCACGCGCTCTTTAGCCCTCGCAATGATTTTTACATTATGGCCGTCTTCATTTATGAAGAAATATGGAACAATGTTACCCTCTGTCCATAAAGTACACCAAATAATGACTTTTTGTGGATGTAACGACGTCTTAACAATGGGTTTTGGATAGTCATCAATTCAAATGTGTCAATCTGGTTTATTCATCACTGAACTTGAATTTTCTTGTGAAAGTCGGGATCGGTGACCGTTTCGTTTTAGGCCCATTAGCTGAATGTGCGACCCGCTTGATGGTCGTTCGGCTTCAATTCTTGCACGATTTGGACTTTGTAAGCCCACAAATCAAGATTCTTTTGTAAATTGTTCAATAAAGTGGTTGGCCGCAGCTCAAAATGTTGCGCGCAATGTTGGATGAACTCATTCGTGTCTTCTTCGATAGTCTGGTTCACAGAAACAATAGCGTTTTCGGTGCGCACTGTACGGTGTCTTTGAGAATGCACATTATCCACTAGAATAAATGTGATGCGAAACCGATCCATGGTATATTGGACACAGCGCGCGTTGCGTCGCGCGAACCGAAACAATAGTTTGGAAATAAATCTTCAATATTTGCAAACGTTGTTCCGGAATAAGTTTGTTCGTTATGAAATGGCAAATGGTATAAATCAAGTAACAACTTTCAAAAAGACCAAATCGGAACAAACTATTGCCTCATCGAAACCACACATCTAAAAAAGCATCCGATACTAAAATTTCTCCAAAAGTCTAAAGTGATTTTTTTATTTTATTTATTTTTTTGCTAATTTCGGTGTCCATAATCTGGCTTTAAATTATATATCTATTCATCTATTCTTTCTTATGTTTTATCAATGTAGCGAAAGATGGAAAGGCGCGGACTTAAGACTATATTATTCTCACTATCGGCATATCGTAAGAGACTTAATGTAATTCATATGTGCCATCCACATATTCTGGTTCGCTTATTATCTGGATTATATGCACTTTCTTCTGGAACACACTTCGTGCAATTAAGATATAACGAAATACGATTAACAGATCATTAAGCTTTTTCCGGTGAAACGAAATTTCCGATGCTGCCAAGTAAAGACTAACTTGCAAAATAGAACACAAGAACAATCACACCTCTCTGCACTAATTTCAAAATCATTTCGAACCAATCACCGCTTCGATGGGTGCTCTCAGCTTTTACGCTCATTTTGCATTTTCATTGGACTCTACGGTTTTGCACATTTTAATAGACTTTCATGCCTCGACACGTCGCTTATGCCCAAATGTTGATACTGCATGTTGTTTTTGTGATAATTTTTTGTTGTTTTTTTCTAGTTTGTGTGTTTGTTTTTTATTGTTATGTTATGTTGTTGTTTTCATGTTGCTTTATCCTGTTAAACTGTGCCGCCTCCGGTCTAACTGCTGCTCATGCTCTTGCATGCTACACTCCCACCCACGCACCTAGTCCAAGTAATACACCTGTATGTGCCTCCGTTCAACTAATTCCCGACAAGACGCCCACACCTAACGGAGTTTAAACGAAGCTGCTTCCAGATCGATTGGGCCATGGTGCTGCATACAAATAGACGCGTATGGTATATGTACTTGTACATATGTGTATTTTTACCATCTGACGCCCGCTCCCGTGCCATTGCATTTTTGAGTGCTGGCTCCATTGGCCGTCGGTCGCCGCTCGTCGGTGTAGAGTCAACAGAAGTTTAGGCAGCTGCAAAAAATGGAAATTTTTCTTGATGACAAAGTTTGGTAAAAGCCTGTAGTCTCTTACTCTGTTGTTATTGCTGTTGTTGTTGTCCTCCACATTCGAAATGGCCGTTCGTGCTTTCGTGCGTCTGTTTGTATCCGGCTTGCAGTTTACAGCGTTTTAAACGTTTAATTTTGCCTATTCCGCTTTTCTATGCGTTCGCTCGTGTGTGTGACTTTCGTTCGACCTTTTTTCTATTTTCTTTCCCCTCCAACATCACCATCTTTCCCCACCGCCCACCACAGCTTGTTTTTCTGCCCTTCAACCTAAGCAGTCTCATAATTCACGTTTGTTGACAGTTTTGCTGCAAAATTTGTGTACTGGGGGGGTTTGGCGGGGCGAACGGCTTTCACTGCAATATTTTTCTATTTTTGTTGTTGTAGCTTTTGTTATTATTTCTGCGCTTCCCAGCGCAATGTAAGTTGTATCTATTTCGCAATCGAAAAAAAGTAAACGAAATTTTACAAATCTGCTCACACACATACGCACACTCATACATACTTGAATGAGCAGATACAAATACATGGCAGTTTGCTTGACTATGCGTTCTGTATCTGAAATAATTTTGCACGCATCCAGAGAGTAAAATATAACAGAAAAATTCTGCTTACCAACACCATTACAATCGCACATTTCAATACATGTGTATTTTCACATATATATACAGTATTTGTATTTGCTGACCCTGCCACCATGCTTGAAACAAAAACTCCACGCATCACCAAATCGAAAAAGCTATGCATTCATGTCTGCGCTTTCGTACGTTTAGATACGTTTATGCTAACCCGCATACATATGTATGTATGCATGTGAATACATACTTACATACTTAAATACTTACAACCATAGATACATATGTACAAAAGTACCGGCATAAATTTACTTATTTTTTCATTACATAACTCTGCGTTTCGTAACTCTAATGGCCATTTTCTCCACGCTCTTATCACAATTGTTACATTTGCATTGTGTGTTTCACTTGCCATGCCATTTATTTGTCTGTAGCAATTGATACAGGGTGTGAAAAAATAATAAAATATATGAAAAAATTATTTTCATGTCATACTCACCCCATCATCACACGTTTAGCTGAGCTTCTTCTTTAGTTTATGGCCTTCGTCTGCTTATGATTGAGCCTGTAGTACCTACAAGCTTTCAGCAGGCTCATTGTTCATAACTTTTCATTAGATTAGAGATTTCACTTTATCTGCTAATGAACAGCTGCTTTTACAAAAACAAATTTTTTATAATTTTGCCTCAGCTGTGTCTTGAATCCGAGTTAAGAATTAATTTAAACCATTTATTTTTAATTTGGAACCGTAATGGAATCGATGGATCAGAAAACACTTCCAACATTTTTTATTTTTTTGGCGTTCTGCCCAAATAAGGACTTGTATACTTAAGAGAAGTGCAGTGTAAAGGAAAATGTATGCTACTTAGTGTTTGAAGCCAAGAATGAGATGAACGCTTGTGTGATTACGACAGTTTCCTTACATTAGTTTTTCTTTGGAATGTATGTCAAAAACGAAAGGAGCGGCTGTTTTGTTAACAAGTTACCAATTCAAACTATTAATATAAGCTAAAATTTGAAGGCTGTTTTTTAATATTACTAATCTTTATTTAATATCTACCTTTTGGTTTGGTAATAATAATCTGAATTGAAGTGAATTTATTAAGAAAGAAAGTTTAAAATGAATTGGAAATTGGTCAAAATTACCAATAAGTCTATACACAAAGTCTATTATTTTTAATTCGAATCAAACTTAGGTTAAGAGTTCGATCGGTTGGATAGGTTGATCATAAGACCTTCACAAAATCGACAGAGCGCTTTGAGCTTATCACAAATTTATTAAAGCCGCTAATATCAGTTTCGGCACAGGTTTCTAGCGTCGAGCACAGCTTATTTTCCACTGCAGTGTAGTTTTAATGGCAAAACCCAAATTATAAAAAAATCATGTTTTCATACCACCCACTCAGTATTCATGCACATAGCCATAACCGTAAATACAATGGCAAACATTTTTGTTAACGCATTGTTTTATTTATTTCTATAATTTCGTAAAATAACGCACAAACCGCCCCATTCAGTTACAATAACTCGCCGCGTGCCCCTCGCAACGCCTACATAAGCAGATTTATACACCCGCATATGTATGTATGTAATCACACATACACACATCTCCCGCACTCGCCGCTCCTGCATTTCCTGTCCAAAAACTGCGCGGTTTTGCTCTCGCTTATGCTGGCGCCTCGCTATCGGCTGGGTGTCACTTCATTTGAATATGCAAAAATTTCACAATTTTACTACGCACCTACAACAACAATAAAAACAACAACCGGAGTCAGCGCATCAACCACAACAACAACACCCCCAGCAATATGTGTATGTGAAGCCTTCTAGCGTTTATTGGCCACCCGCACTCCGCCCACTATACGCTGGTTTGGATATGCCGTTAGTTTTTTTTGTTTGTCATACAATATACGATTGTTATACTTGCATCTGTGTATGTATGTACCATATGTGCTGACTTCATGCTTTTGTAGTTCAATGTGTCTTGTGAATGCAAGTGAATTTCACAATGCCACTGATTTCTGGTATATATAATATAAGTTTTAGTATATTTTTATTGTTTTTACGTTTTTTTTTTGCTAACTTTTGTGTAATATAAATTTGGATATTTGTGGATGATTTTACTCATCTAACTTGTGAATAATGCTGTTATTAATCTACTAGTGAAGAAACTTCTTATGAACTGGTCCGTTTTTAGTGTGTTTAGTACCACTACCTTCCTTTTATTTTCTTTTCTATATCAGCATTACTATGCCCTAAGGAAAGAAAATTAAATACTATCTTCAGTCGAGGATCAGCAAGAAGACAAAAAAGAAAAGAAAAAAGAAGAAGTTAAAAACCCCAAACGATTAGAAGATAATGTAGAGAATGGGCTTTACATAAAAAGGCTCTTTGGTTCTCACATAAGAAATAAATTCCTCTAATTAATACCTCTTCAACCAATTGGTCAACGTCCGGTGTGTTTTACGTGGGTACCTGCTGACGACAGCCTTACCCCACGGCGTTCAGTCCATGACAGTCGGACCCATACAAACGGAATAGAATGGAAATATATTGCGTCAAGGACTGTCAACTCAACCACGATCATTTGTGGATTTGTTCTGCCAGGACAATTTAAGCTCTTACTGTAAATAAAACAAGAAAAAACATTAACTTCGATTGCACCGAAGCTATAACACACTTCACAATTAAAAAAGTTTCCATATGCTATAGTAGTCCGATCTTAACAATTTGTTCGCAGATTATACTGTTGCCTTGTATAGTAATCCATACCGAATTTTGTGAAGAAAGCTCGCCAAAAAAAAGTTTTCCATACAAGAGCGTGATTTGTATCGCTCAGTTTATATGACAGCTATATGCTATAGATATTGTTGGTTCCAACAAATGTGCAGCTTCTTGGCAAGAAAAGGACTTGTGCAAAATTTCAGACCGATATCTTAAAAACTGAGAGACTAGTTCCCTTATATACTGATAGACGGGAATGGCTTAATCGACTCAGCTCGTCGCGCTGATCATTTATATACATACGAGCATGTACATATTTTATAGGAACTTCGATGTTTCCTTCTGGATATTGTGACTAACTGAATATATCCTGTTCAGGGTAAACAAACTCGAATTATAAGCTCGAATCTCTCTTTCTCTCACTGTTAATAACTCAGTCTTTGGAGATATTAACCTTTAGCAACAAAAAACATAAACTTTTTGACTACTGCTATAGACCAGGTCTTTTTGTGCTTACCATATTTTGTAATTTTCTCAAATTTATATTTTCAATAAATGGCAACTCTGCTGAAAAACACGTAAGGTAAAGTCTTTTCGGATATTATCCAGAATATTGTCTTAGGAGTTATGCTTTTGTTTTCACCTATTGGGAATTCTTTTCGCACTTTTTTCATATTTATATATATAGGTGGTAACTCTATTCTGTAGTTAAATATTTAAATTTCATCTTCTTGCAATACTTTTGAGGTGTTTATCACTTTAAACTTATTTTTTAGTCTTTTCGAAAGTACTCCATTCCGAAATTAATATTTAAATGTAAAATTCTATTGGAATACCTTCCAGAATATTTCATTAGGTTTTTCACGTCTGCATTTAATTGGAATTTTTATCTCTCATTTTTTCTTTTTGTATATTGATTACGTGTCAAAAATTTCACTTTTAAACTATTTTTTGTTAATTTTCTTCTTTTAGAAAGGTGGTAACTCTATTCAAAATTAGTATTTAAATTAAAGATTCTTTGAATACTATCTAGAAGAATTTTCTACCGTTTTACTTCCGGCGTATATTTTTTTAATGTTTTACTCAGTTTTACTAATTTTAAAAGGTGGTAACTCTGTTACGCAATTAAATATTTCAATTAAGGTCTCTTTGAAAACTTTCAAGAAGCCTTTTATAATTGTCACGATCACAATACAATCCAATAAAGTTGATTTGTAACCACATTATGCATATTCCGCTTCTTTTTCTTATGAAAGACAGCACACATTGTTCTAAGAAGTGTACATAAAGCTCAGTGCAAACCTAATAAAACAATTCTATACTGTCCGCTTTTGAGATTGTAGAAACATTTATTAACTTCCCAGAGGCATTAAACAAGTTAAGTCGCACAGCTGAAATCAATATGAAATTCATATGTGTTTTCACAAAAGTATACAATCACAACAGCAAACCAAAGTAATGCCACCTTAAACAATAGCTTGAGAAAAAACGAAAATTTCTACGAATAAAAACAACAAATCCACTCGCTATCAAAATGAAACGCTTAAATGCTCCAGCACTACCTATAATTAGATAAATAAATTCAAGTTGTACCAGAGACTGACAACCGAACGTCGAACATCGCCCTGCTAAGCTAAGGCACAGCGACAAAGTCACGTATTGTAGCCGAGTGAGACCGCTAGCAAGCAATACGGCGATCGCTGGCTCTAGAGCCACACACCCTGTCAGTCAATCACTCAAACACGCTGAGTCATATATCATGCTCGTAGAACTGGCTGGCTCGCTGGCTATCTGGCGATTCTGCTACAATTGGCGAAATGGGTTTGAATATGGCAAAACCGTGTTGAAGTTGTAGAAGTATCCGAAATGTGCGCGATTAAAATTCATTAATTGGCAGGGATTTTTTTGATTGTATATAAATCTATTTTTTTTTTATTATATAATGAAATGAAAGTGTTGAATTTATACGGGATATGACATATAAAGGTTGTCAAATATCTCCCTTCCGCTTTTTTGCCTTTTGAATTTCGCGGCTATGTACAAAGCGCTACAGAGCTCGTATCTGGCAACACTATACATAATTTGAAAGGTCTTGACATAACCTACAAAACAACGCTATGCATGATTAGTTTGGATATTGCGTTCAACAGTTATAGACGTGTAAACATGGAGTTCACTAACGCCAAAATTCGCGCTATTTTAAAGTTTTCCTTCGTTAAAGGCCAATCCGCTAGAGAAACGTTCCGTGAGATTAATGGTGTTTTGGAAGATGGTACTCTATCACTTCGAACTGCGGAGGAATGGTTTCGACGATTCAGAGCCGGTGAAAACGACACCATGGATAAGCCAGCCGGCGGAAGACCTGTGACGACAAATACCGATCAAATCATGGAATACATCGAGTTAGACCGGCATATGGCATCTCGTGACATCGCCCAGGAGATGGGAGTTAGTCACCAAACGATTTTGAACCATCTGCAGAAGGCTGGATACAAAAAAAAGTTTGATGTTTGGGTGCCGCATAATTTGACGCAAAAAAATCTTCTGGACCGAATCAACGCCTGCGATATGCTGCTGAAACGGAACGAACTCGTCCCATTCTTGAAGCGGATGGTGACTGGCGACGAAAAATGGATCACATACGACAATATCAAGCGAAAACGGTCGTGGTCGAAGGCCGGTGAATCGTCCCAAACAGTGGCCAAGCCGGGATTGACGGCCAGGAAGGTTTTGCTGTGTGTTTGGTGGGATTGGAAGGGATCCTCCACTATGAGCTGCTCCCATATGGCCAGACGCTTAATTCTACCATCTACTGCGAACAACTGGACCGCTTGAAGCAGGCGATCGACCAGAAGCGTCCAGAATTGGCCAACAGGAAGGGTGTAGTGTTCCACCAGGACAACGCCAGACCACACACTTCGTTGATGACTCGTCAGAAGCTACGGGAGCTCGGATGGGAGGTTTTATCGCATCCACCATATAGCCGGGACGTAGCGCCAAGTGATTACCACCTGCTCCTGTCCATGGCGAATGCCCTTGGTGGTGTGAAGTTGAACTCAAAAGAGGCTTGTGAAAAGTGGCTGTCCGAATTCTTCGCAAATAAGGAGGGGGGCTTCTACGAGTAAGGTATTATGAAGTTGCCGTCTAGATGGAAACAGATCATCGAAGAAAACGGCGCATATTTTAACTAAATCCGATCACTGTAACACTTTTTATAAAGCATTGAATGAAGAGCAAAAAAGCGGAAGGGAGATATTTGACAACCTTATATATATGTGTGGAATTCTTTTGAATAGGGTTTTCTTATATAGATAAATGTTGCTTCCATCTTTAGTAGATGCTTGGCTGAACGATGAAGATTTATGTAAGGTGTGAGTCAGAGTCGGAATTTATCGTATATTAGATAAATAAAAAACCTATTTAGTTAGAGCCGAGAATGCATTTTTAAGCTCAGAAATTTTGATTAAATCGGAGAAGTATGCTACTGAAAAAAAATATATAATTTTAACTCCAGATATAGTCCTATCTTGCCCCCCAAAAAAGAGTTGAATGAGAAGTATAACGGAAAATAATCCACAAGAATCCGGTAAATGTTGGACTCTTTCGAATGAGTTTTTCTAACGATTTAGAGCAATTTGTTCGATAAAAGAACGCTTTGACTTGTGGGTCACAGGCGTATATTTTAAGATGGTAACCCTCAAAAACTCTTTTTTTTGAGTTTTTTCTATTCTGAAAGTGCTATGGTTGGCTGGTTCTTTAACATAATATTTCTTGAAAAAAGCTATATTTAGGAAAAAGCTAATATACTCTCTCTACATATGAAATCCGCCAGAGAGTAAACTTCAAGAAAAACATGAAAAAACGTAACTTCGGTTGCACCGAAACTATAATGCCTATCAAAAATACACAGGATTCCAAAAGAATTCAAGAACTTGATTCCAATCGTTCAGTTTGTATGGCAGCTATATTATATAAACAGTTTCTTCCGAGGTTATATTACTGCCTTAAATGATAACCCGTGCCAAACTTCGTGAAGATATCTCTTCTTATTTTTCATGCAAGCACTTTATTTCGATCGTTCAGTTTGTATGGCAGCTATATACTAGTACTATAGTGGCCCGATATGAGCAGTTTATTGTGGAGGACAGGACGTGTGCAAAATTTCAGGTCGATATCTCAAAAGCTGAGGGATCAGTTCGCGTGTATACAGACATATGGACACAGATATACACACTACTAAAGTCAAATGTAAACTCCATCTAAAACAGGGCAGCTAATCATTACTTTGAGCAACCCTGATAGTCGCTAATAACCTAACAAATACGATGATGAAAGTACTTCGCAATACTCACATATAATATTTAGCAGAATTCAAATAGGAAAACCATGCAGGGGTCCTTAATCAATAGTTTGAAGACCTTAGTCTAAGGTACCAGAACTTCAAATACGATACAAGAAAGTACGCCGCCTATATCAGTTATATATTTATGATTATCGCCAAATAAAACACGCTTTATATTTTAGAGAGCTTTAAGCGGAGTTGCCACCTTTTTTATATATAATAAATTTAAATATTATGAAGTAAAATATTTAATGTGGACGCAGATTACCATTTTTATGCCAAAAATATTTTCTAATGGAGTTGCCATACTATTTTTTTAGATAAAAAATCAATAATAAACAATTAAATATTTATAAAACTGATGAAAAAATTATAAGCGATATATTCTCATAAAACAGTTCATTCATCGAATCTATGATCATATAATATAATTATGCTGCATTAAAGTCAGCATTCGTCATACACGGTTAATGAATAATACATGTTTTTGGTAGCTGTCATTAAGCGGCCGATGCTAGTGGCATTACCAACAAACCCATGTATATATATATATGTGTATGTACTTGTATGCAATTTGCATTTATTAATCACATAATATCGTTGTAGTTTTTGTTGTAGTAATTACAATCACTAATAAGGTTGCCACAATCAACGGCGTTCACACTCTACTTAAATAGCAGCGCAAACGTTGCCGCCGCTGTGCCGCCTTTTACAAGTCCACTCAGACTCGTTCGCCGCGTTTCCCAACACCTTCCCCCCGAACGCGTGAACATCGTGAAGTTTTGCGCTTGATGTGCGTAACATGGAAAAGTTTAGCTGTTCTCCTCCCTCCTCTTTTCCTCTCTGTTTGCGTGCACGCTAGTTGCGGCGTGGTGCGTACGACGGCAGCCCCAGCGTGTTACAGCTGAACGCTTTGGAGCGCGCCTAATGTTAAGCGAAAATCAAAATCACACACATTTCACATCTATGCTCAATTTTTATGTAATTTTATTTTATTTTTTTTTTTCGAAAAATCCATGCAGTTTCTTTTGAGTGTTTGTTTCAGCCACCAAGCGCTGCGCGCAACTACATACTGTCATACATGCGTACTTACAGACATTAGCGATAAAGGCGGCAGTAGAACTACAACAACTACAATAATCACAAAAGCGCTACCAAGCCATAATGTGAAATAACAAAAACAAATTAACGCGCAAAGCAAATAAAGTTTATTTTTCTTGTTTCGCACGCCACTTGGTTGCCTTGGCTGTGCGCTACGCCATTTTTCATCAAATATGTAAACTTGCTGTTGTTTTTGTATACATAATTCGGTTGTTGCTGGTTTGTTGTTGTAGTCGCATAGCTCTGCGCTTGCATACATACATACTAGTCATTGTTGTTGTTTGCTTGTTATTATTTCACGATTTTTTATTGCATATCACAAGCTGTATGTCTGTCTGTCTGTTGAACTGTTTATCTGCGGTTGGCTTCTTTGTTCAGTTTTGTGTGCGCGTGTATTCTGTATTTTCGGCTTGTCGCGGCCATTTGCAAATCAGCGCGCGGTCAGCAAGCTACGAATTGGCACGGCGCGGCAGTAGACGCAAGCGCGCGCCGCCATGTCCAGCCACTGTCAGTCAGTCAGCCAGCTCGTCGCGTGCGGCGACCAACAATGCCGCGCACCTTTTCTTTCATTTATTTTATTACATTTTTTTATAATTTTATTTCGGTAGTTTCACTTGTCTTTTGTACAGTTTTTTCGCAACATTTTCTTATTATGCTATGCTCGCGATTTTTTGTACTCCTTTGTCAGACTGCTGGCCCGCCGCTCGCTTACCCATCGTCGCCGTCGCATCGTGGCCGTTGCATAAACGATCGCATTGATCGTCGCGCACATCAAATCGAAATCGAATCGAAATTGTTGTTCGCCGACTTTTTAATTTGTTCGTTCGTATGTGAGCCACTCTCCTGCGCGCGCGCCGCCTCCCTAGCACGGCGCGTTGGCGATTTCCGTCTGGCGCGCTTCAATTACCGCTGCCGCCGCTAGTGTTTACTGTGCAGCTGTGCTACAAACTCCACACTGTACTGCGACCACAGCCACAGTCGCAGCCATTCACTCCATGCCAATGCGCACCAATTGCGCGCATATAGATATACTACATACATATCGTATGCGACGACATGCAAGCATGCAATGTCTGCTCTTCCACACGCCACCACGTTGCAGCGCGTTGAGTGATTCGCAGCCGCGCATATCTTTCTATTATAAATTTTTACTTTGGTATGTCTGTCGCTAACTGTTTGCTATTGCTGTTGCTTTTTGTTGTTGTTGTGTGACTCCACTGTTATGCGCTGGTTATTATTATTGTTACCATTGCTTGTTGACTGTTTCGCTGGCTGAATGACTCTGATCGCGCCGCCATGCTTGTTGTTGGTCAATCGTCATCGTCAAAGCCAGAGCTAGAGCCAACACCAGCAATAGCGTAGTCGGCGTGGTCATCGGCATCATCATCACCAATAATACCGACAACAACAACAACAGCATCGTCAATTGGTCGCTGCCTACTTGGTTGGTTGGTTAAGTGAGGTTATTGACTCGTAAGGTCTATTGGTTCTTGTTTTGCCAACTTCGCCACCGCCACCGCCACCGCAGCGACCATTGCAAACCACTACACCAACACCGGCACAACGCTGCTATCACGGCTGCCAATCAGTTGCACACCGCCGCAACAGAAACTACCGCTTTATCGCTTTATTTGCCATATTCTTTCCGCTGGCTTAGTCGGTGCGCTCGTGGGTAGGGCACCGACAGCAGCCAGCTCGGCCGTTCGCTTAAGTATATTCTGTATGCTGCCATTGCAGTCGACCATTTGTGATATTTGCAGCTTAACTGATTGTTTGTGCAACGTGTTGGACTGCCGACAGCAGTACGTCGCGACGAAAATCCGACCGTTCAAAGTGATTCGTTGCGAAATCGCATTGTTCAAGTCGTGGCGCGTTCAACGAACACGACGCGCTGCTGTCGTTTGTATGCATTTTACGTGGAATATTCAAATTATTGGACATATTTTTTATTAAAGTAATAAATTGTTAACATGTCCGTTATTTTTTGAGGGGAAAATCATAATTACAATTTATGTGCTTCGGTGCTAAAGGTTTTGTAGAAAGCCAGTTTGCGAAATTTTTACTCACGGCGGTGAAATTGATTTAGTGAAATTAAGCAAGGCTTACACGTTGCAACACACGTTGTCTTGTGTTTTCGAGAGCTATGTTTTATACACTTTTATATTGTAAAGCGCTGTCACATACAGATAATTACAAATGTACTGTTTTGGGTTTGTAGAATTAGTAGATAAAACCCTATTTTTGAACCCAAATTTAGTCGCACTTTAAATTACTGTTTTGGGGTTTAAGGCTAGTTAAAAGATAATATTTAAATCAATAAACTCTATATGTACGAATGTTAAACACCAATAAACTAGAGTTTTTGAGGCAGCTTGAAGCAGAATATATTTCAAACTCGAATGAGTTTAATTGAGTAGTTAACTTTTAAACCGAGTACCGTTAGTTGGAACTCCAACAAAACTTATAAAAAATTATTCTTCTTACACTGGCAACAACTCAAAACCTGATATTTAATTCCCGACATGAAAAGCTCCCAAAAGAAATGCTGTTCAGGATTGAATTAGAAAATATGGGGCCTTTAGTAGCAAGATTCGGTGTAAATCTATTAATAATATAATAAAAGAAGTAAAAAAACTGGGCTAAACCAGAAAAAATAACTTTTCAACAAAATTTTAAAGTATAAGAATAATTATATTTAACGAAAGACCTTTTTTAAATATTTAATGAAATAAAAAGTGAAGTAGCAAAATATGTCATATAGAAAAAAAGTTTCAGTAGAGCTGCCATCACTGTAAAATATAAAAATCTTAAAATTTTGAAAACAGAGAAAATGAAACCATATTTAGTGTAAAGGATCTGAAAAATATGCATAGTAGAAATTTTTTCAGTAGAGTTGCCACAACTTAAAAATATTAAAATTTTTTTTAAGTTATGAAATCATAAAAAAGTAATATATAGACGAGTATCTGGTGTTTGAAAAATATTCATAGAAAATTTTGTAATAGAGTTGCCACCATTTTAAAATATGAAAATCTTAAAATAATGTAGAAGTAATAAATGAGTTACTGAATTCTCTAAAGTCGTTCTATTTAGCATTTTTTATCTTCTACAATCCCAAACATCTATAAAAGCTAAGCCTAGTTAGCTATTAGTTAATTTTTTAAGGAGTTCATTAAAATCGTAATACATGGTAAAGTATTAAAGTGTTGCCACCTTACTAAAATCTGTCGTCAAATAAATTGTGAAAAAGTAGTGTACGGTCCAAATTTTTGAAAAAATATTAATGAAAACATTATTTAAATAGAGTTTTTACCACTTCAAAGTATAAAAGTTTTATTATTTTCATTAAATAAGATACAATTTGCATAAAAGCTATTGGTGGTAGTCTATTAATTCGCTTAAATATTTTGGTTTAGCTAGATTTTGTCTCCGACAACAGATTTGTATTCAACAGTTCCGTTCTTCAACTCGAAAAAAAAATTTCATGCTCAAAAAAAGGAAGAGAGTAATTGAAAAATTCTCGTTTGCAGAACTATCAACATTTTACCGGAGAAGTTTCTGTCAAAGTTCTGTGGCGTTTAAAGTGTACAATTTAAATCGGTTCTTTCAATTAAACAAATATTAAAATTGTACTAAAAGTTTGGCAGCTTGCAGAATAATCAGTGTCTGTCCCAAGCTTTTTTGCATTTTAAATATTAATTTATAGCGAAATTTCGAGACGAAAATATAACAGATTTTCTTAATCCGGTTTGAAATAGGCAACTATGTACATATAATCTGTGGACCTAAAAACAATGCTGATGTGATATTGTGGTAGTCATTAATAATCCGCCAATAATTACAGATACTCAAATGAAACACTATTTTCTCGCTTAAAATCAAAGCAGTCAAGTTAAAAGAAATCTTTCCTCAACTCCTCTGCATTTTCTCACAGTCATTCCCCATTCTCCGGTCATCTAACATAAATAGCGGGAATTTTTCGTTTATACCTCACCTCAAACCGTTAATCGTCATTTCGTTATTTTCACGTTGAGTTTTTAGAAAATTTTCCCACACCGTTACTTATACACAAGTCGAGGCGCAGCTTTATTTGAATTTAAATCTCGCACTTGGCTGATTAAACGCCGATTTAGAGTCAGCTTGGTGCACACATGTGGCAAACACGATTGAGCTGACGGAAAAAAATGCACACACATTTTTGCCGAACGCACCTAATGGCCAACGGCATTCTTGGCCGCTGCGTAAGCGCTCGATTATGCAGCGACAAGCACCCGCGGAGCTCATACCGAGTCTATTGCCGCATGCAACAGACGTTGCAACATTGTATGGCAATACATGCGTTGCGTACGCAAACAGCTTAAAGCGGCTTAAAGCAACTAAACGCTTAGGAAAAAAACGAAATACATACATATGCAATTAAATAAAAGTAATGTCGGCACTCGCGAAAAAAGCACATTTATAACAATAATAATAAAAACAAAACAGCGATTGTAGTTTTTAAATGCCATTTGCACGCTCGTATTCCGTATCATCGCGAAACACACTTGGTGCAACAACAAATTTAATACAACGCCTCGAATTGCGCGGCCGGTCGGATATAACTTTTATACCCATCCTAAAAGTTTGTGTATACAAGGTGTAATCGTTTTCTGCAACCAACGGTTATTTTTGCCAACGTAAATGACACTCGAATAATATAGGCCAATAACTTTGAGTTTTATCATAACTGGGTCTCTCAAAAGCACAAGTTAGTAATTGCCTCAGCATGCCTACTTGAAGGGGTTAGACCAGTCTAGTGTTCCCAAGTAAGGCCTAACTTTTACAATTTATTTTTCGAGTAAGAAAAAATTAAACGAATATCTCTCTTTCAGGTTGTAATTTACATGTATTTAGTGTATGAAAATGCTTATTATCGAGCGGTAATGATTCTGGGACTACAACATATAAGACTTGCTAGTAATGTATGACGTTTCTAGTTTTCTTGAAAATTTTAAAATATAAAACAAGTTGCGTTGATAACCAATAATTCTAACGTAGTCTTTCAGATAATATTACTATGAATTACTACAGTGAAAGTTTCAATTGGATATAAGTCAACGAGTGCCATCGTTGCCGGGTCTCAAAAATGCAGTTTGAGAAAAATCGTTGACCCGAACGCTTCAACACTAAATCGGATTAGTTAGAGTAAATTTTTTGTTTCCATTATTTTACCAATTGGATAATGTTTGTGGGATCATAATGTACTTTAAGCCAAAACGATTTCTTGGAAATCTTAGACTAGCCTAAGCCCAGAAGGGAAGGTCAGTCGCGGACCTTACAAATTTTAGAATAGATTCCAACGAGTAAAGCATAATTAAACGGAGTAGAAAACTTCTGTGTGAAAATTACTTCTCAAATCAGAATCACTCTAACTAAGAAATTTATTTTGGTTGTGAACTTAATTAAACATGCATGGACCAAATTGATTTTTAAGTTTACTGTACTGTCAAATATAGAACTATTGGTTTTTCAAAACCTTCCTGCTAACTATTCTAATTTTGTGTTTGACGGAAAGTTATTCTGGAAAAGTAACGTTGTGTAGAAGGAAGTAGAATTTCTGTTGCATAGGGTATCTTCTGTAAAGTGCTTAGGTCACATAGATAAAATACTTAACTGTGAAGGTATCTTTGTTTTTGAGGATTTCGTTTCGTGGCTAATCATATCCATGTTACTTTAATTGTTGCCAGCTGGATTTTATTTCACACTGAAGGCAATAGGTGAAGTTTTATCATCATCACATTCTTTTTCTGTTCGGTGGTGTCCCAAGGCATCATCGAGATTATGTATAGCAGCAGTTTGCATAAATGTGAATTGTAAATGAACGGTATTAATGGATAATAACGCGTATCGTCTTTATAACGGTATTTCCTCAGATTTAATTAATATGAAAGGCGAAGATAACTTTATTGTTTTAAAATGGGTGTGTCACAAAATATATTTCAAAGCTCTTAATGAAATGCCCGTTTTGATAAATATATTCTAGCTGAAAAAATGACATTTCCTTGTTAAATACAGTGTGGCCCCTAAACACATTATCGCGGGAACATTCCGGAATAGTAATTAATGTATATGCTATTTAGCAATCTTAGTGTCTGAAAAAGTTATGAAAGAGAAGAAGCCTCATTCAATTCTTCCTTTAATTCTCACAACAGCCGGTTCCACATTACCGAAATCGACTTGGATTTTATCCGGCTAAGGGCTGTTATTTCGGCGATCTAACCTTGTTTGGATCTTCAAGGTTTTTATTAAAAAACCTCATCGTCTAATAACTACGCCGAATTCGGTATAACGGTAATTTCGAAAAATACTAGCAGTTACAGAAATATTGGAGTATAAGCAATTCCACTCACTCTTGGCACCTCCTTACATTTCTCCTTGCTTTTATTTTATCATTGTTGTTGTTATTGCAACGCTACGCTTTTTTTTATTGTTCGCATTTATTTTGCAACTTTTTCTTTGAATTCAGTTTCTTTAATAAACTGCAGCGTTGCTCTCGACATATTGACGGCCGTCGTCAGCCACCACTGCAAGAATCCACGATACTGCAACATGCAAACGAGCTGGCGTGGCGAACTCTCGGAGAACTTCTTTGGCGGGTTCAAGTGTTTGCACAAGCGCACATACAAACGCACATTATTACATACTTACTTACATGTTTGTGTGTGTTGCTCCTTTTGCGCCCGCATTTTTTGGCTTTTTCTGCATTCTGGTTCCTTACTGCTGATGAATGTGGCAGTTGAGCATATTTGTTTGCCGCGCAGTTGCCGTTGTTATATTTAAAATTGCAACAACCATTTTTTTAGTCTCGTTTTTATTTTTTTTTGCTTTTCTGTGTGAGGGCTTTCGCATGCGCTACTCTGCCACTGCAACCAAGGCGGAATTTCTGCAGGTTCGCGTGCTTCTCCGCTGCCATCTTGGGGCCCTTGGAGCGCTCTCTTAGCGTTCGGGAGTTGGTTTTGTGCATTTGCATGTCATATTGCAGAATGCTGAGACAAACAGTAAACCAAATAACAAAGCATTAATTACAACAACAACGAAAACAACAACAAGTAATTGCCATTGCAAGTCCAACGGCGTGAAGGAGCTGAGGCAAAAGTGGCATGCTCTCTGGCCCCGCAAGCAAATGACTGCCGCATGCAGATACACAATTGTTCTCATGTCTGTATGTATGGCTCATACAACAATAAGAAAAAATTGCGGCATTCTTATTTACTTTTGCACATTTTTACTGCTCACGGCAGTGGCGTAGGAGAGCGAAACGCAAACTCGAGGTAACCAAAGTATACACGAAGCATTTGTTAAATTTAATTTGGTGATTTAGTGCGGACTTGGCAGTTCGAAGAAAATGGCTATACTTTGTGTAAATTAACATTCATTAGCAACAACAACTCCAGACTCAATTATTTGATTTGCCTTCTCTTTGTAAAAGTTTAAAGATTTCTTTCTAATGTTTACAAAGACCGCCGACGTTTTATTAGCTTCGTACTACTGAAGCTAACCGAAAAATATTATCGCTGCTATATAAAGGGTGAATATTCTCTTCCAAGGCGTCAATCGTCTCTGGCTTATCTGCGTAGACAAGCGACTTTACATAACCCCACCAAAAATAATTCAGCGGTGTTAAATCGCACAATCTTTAAGATATAATGCGCTCACCAAAAATTTCATTAAATAAATTGTTTGTTTTGTTAGCTGTATGACATGTACCGCCGTCTTTTTGTAATTAAAAGTCGTCCATATCAACATCTTCCAATTCAGGCACGGAAAAGTCATTAATCATGACTCTATAGCAATCCCCATTGACGGAAACATTATGACCAGCTTCATTTTTAAATAAGTATGGACCAATGATTCCATCTGCTCATAGAACAACAGTGACTTTTTGACGATGTATCGTCGTCACACCAATGGCTTGTGGATTATCACCACTCCGAAAACGACACTTTTGTTTATTAAAGTACCCATTCAACCAAGAGTGAGCTACACTATCTACTAGAGTAAATGTGGTACGAAACTGATCCATGGTTGCTCAAATTACCAACTCTGCTGGACCATTATGTCGACCGAATATTGGACCTAGCGAGCGTAGCGTCATCATTATTTTAGTAACAAGTTTGCAGGATTTGCAAACGTTGTTCAGGAGTAAGTCTGTTCATTATGAAATGAAAAAAACCAAACTTAAAATAAATCAAGTAAAAGCTGTCAAAAAGACCAATTCGGTAAAAAGTATTGCCTCATTCAAAATCACACGTTTAAAAAAATACGCGTTACATACTATTGTAATTACTCAGCAAGCCACCTACCGGGTAAAGCATCGGTTAATTAATCAGTAGCGCTACCAGAGATTTCTGTTAAAGTTTCTATGATTTTCTTAAGGCCCAACAGACAATTTGAACCGCAACTGTACGTGTGATCGTGCATCCCTTTCTTACGCAAATACTTTATGCAGACGGCTGCACGATTTGCAAGTATTAGTTTTCGTTGTTGCTATTTCTACCTGCAGTTGATTAAGCCAATTTATGTGATTTATGAATTTGTTCATCGATTTGCCACACCCAGAAGCTTGGCACACAATCGGGGACTGTTGAAGCCTGTTCTTTTCATTGTCGAAAGTTTTGTGTTTTATCATCGACAGTAGTAGTAACGGTAAAAGCTTAAAAATCGGTTGTAAAAATTGTCTTACAACATTTAAGTGTCGCCTTAATGCTGGTACATAATACTCATTTTTATGACCATATGTTATTATTTACGATAATTACATGTAATTGGCATACATATGTATCATTTTTTAAGTGTTGACTGCTATTAAGTGCAAATCTAAAGTAATCAGTAATAGTCATCAGTTAAAACATAGAAATTTAAAATTAAAGAGAATAGAAACTGCAGGATTATAAACAGTCATGAAATTAAAGCACACAATGCTTAGGGGGTGCTATTGGGCATAATTCAGTATGTTTGTGAGTCAAAAGTAGTTTTCAAGTGCAGATACAAGTATATATCAGATATACTTTCCATAGAACTCAATTTTAAATTACATCTGCTTCTTTCACTTTCCAGTATACGAATCAAGCACCAATGAATATATCGGCACAATAAGTGATCAAGCCCCTAGAACCCGAATATGGGGACTTCATATTCCTATTATTTTTATCGAAAATAGCGTTCGGAAAGAATTTTCTCCGGCTTTGGTCCTTGCAAGTTGCGAAAGTATAAAATGTTCCGTTTCACCCGAACTTAGCCCTTCCTTACTTGTGCAGTATTCTTTTCGCACCGGCTTACTAAACACGCGCCTTGTCGTTAGTAGTGATTTGGAACAAGCAGCAATGAAATTTATGGTTTAAACAGCATAAAATAAATGTTTTCATTGTGATTCTCTTTATACTAAATAAACACAAGTATGTGTGTGTATATGTGCCCACTTTGTATCAAAATTATTAGGAATTCACATTGATAAGAAATTTCGCGAGCAAACAAACAATAATTAGATACGCAGAAGACAATGACGTGAGTCATGAATACATATGTACATACAATCACTTAGTAATATACATATATACATATATTTTTCGAGCTTGTTTTCGTTATTTGATTAAATCTGCTAACAAATTCGCCGTAATTTTTCGCCTTAATTTTTTATTGGTCAAATATTCATTAAAATATTTGTAAAAGTTCATTTAAGCGCGTTTTTATGTGCTTATAAATACATCCATATGTACACACTTTTTTTCGTACAAAGGCGAACTTTATTAATATTGATGTGTATTTATGTATGTATTGTATGTACATACACATGTATGTATGTACATAGATTTCATTGCGATCAAGTATTCTTGCCAGCGCTTAAATAAAAATGCCATAAAACGTTTGCATGCATCAGATACAGACGCCAGCTGTGAATGTCATAAAAAATATGTCAACTTCATATATTCCGGGTATTGGCTGCCAGCTACTGCAGTAATATTCCGAAAAATAAAAATAAAAAACGGAGCGCAAAAACCGGCTGAGCTGCGCCGAATAATACAATAAAAACTATAATCTCAGCAGTTGTTGTTGTGGTTGCATGTGCAGCTGTTTTTGTTATTGGCATGTGCATGTGTGTATGTATGTAAGTAGTTTCGCACATCGTCGTCAGTGACAACGATATTTGATTAAACATCAAATCATTTATGAGCGAATCCAATATGTTTCAAATTACAAACGCACTTACATACCCATATTTAGGAGGGCAATGTGACTTGCTGGTCGCTTTTTGAATGAAACCCACTTTAAAATAACGCAGGAGACTCCTTTTACCAAAATTGGTATCAGGTTCAATGCATTTCAAATCTCGAAAAGCCTTTCAACCATAAGTTTCTCTTAGATATCCATAAATTAAGCGACAGCTTCGGCATGGTTTTTTTAAGCGGTTCGTATCACTTAGTCTCCTAAGTTTTCAGCTTTCTTTCTAATCAGTTTCAGTTTACTACTTAAACCCTGTGTTTCTTCATTTAGTAAAAATATTTCTTCAAGTTGACCTTCCTTCGTTAGAAGGGTGAAAGCTTCTTTCACAACTATTTTGGGTCCAAAGTTCATAAACAGCTAATCTTAACATCCTTCTTTAAAACTTTCGCCTAAACAGGAGCCAGTATCTTCTCAACATAGTATATTTAGGGCTTTGAGAAGTTTAAAACTAATAAATAAACAATAAATTAAAGTGCTTGACATTGTTTCTTCGAGTTTGACTTTCAAAACATGCCGACCAAATTTATTCACATCACTCACAGGTGGATTCCAGTCCTTATATATACATGCGTATGGTTGCCAAAGGCCAGTTTAAAATTATTATAAAAAGTGTCTGGATTTTCTGAATTATGTTGCACGCTTTTTTCAGTAGGTTTGTACTGTTACCACCCAACCCAGCTCACACACTTATCGATCTGATCTAATAAATTTCATTTTTAAGTTTTTTGGGTAGTCTTAGTTTTGTTTTTATATCCTTTGGTCTTTCCCACCTATTCCACAACTTATCCTCTTTTTTCGTACACAAGTGGATAGAAGATGAGACTGGTAAGATAAAGTAACGGAAGGCTGGTGGGAATAAGAGTTTCTAATCTTCATCCAGTGACAATGAATAAAATTTTGAATTGGGTACTGGCTATTTATCTGCTTAATACTGATTTATACTAAGCACTTCTCTAACACATCTTTCCTAAGTGTAAATGCTTTCACCAAAATCTCATACACTGAATATTTGTAGTTCTTGCCAGAGATCTGTTCACCATTGAACCTGTTTTTGTATATATTCTTTCCAGGAGAAAGTTTATTACTAATATGTCAACATTATTAGTAAAGTTAGTATCTTTGAGCAGAAACAGATTCACGGCGAACTGGTTGACTGAGTAGCTGTTCTCGGGTTGAAGACTACCATCAACCAAGCTATTGACAAAATGAAGATGAGCAAATGATTGACTTGTAAATATCCTTCAGAGAGCCTAAAGTTCCTAAAGATTCGGTTTAAGATACCAAAAATTATGGAATTTTGGTCCTGCTAAAGGTCCTGCTAAAGGTCTGAAGATTTCTTGCTGACTTGAAAAAATTTCTCATCAAAATCTATACTGCTTTCAAAAGCGGCTTATGCCTAGAAGATCAGTTCATTTACAGAATATTGATTTTGAGAATAATAAATTCAAGAAGAATCACGGTAAAACATGAATTGAATTCGTAAACGCTGAACTATTGTGATTTTTGAGTGATAGAAAATCAAAAATTACTTGCGCTCAGGAGAGAACAAAGCTGTGCTGACTCCAATCAAGACGCACGGCACGCTTTTGTTGGCAGGATACAAGGCTTATTTAGTTATGATTAGCTAATATTAGAGGCAAAACTTGTCTATAGAACTTTACCAATTTATTAGCACAAATATTTCACACATAGATCGATTAGCATGAAGAGACCTATTTCGTGGCCACGCTTTGTTCTTATTTACACTATTACCTCATGCGGGACGCTCTCTTACTCCGCTTTATGCATATGAAGTTGTTCCTCAAAATCTTGCAGCTCCCATTAATATTTCACTGAATTCCCAGTTTCGCCAGACATGCCGTTAAGTTAAGAACCTGCGCCGTCATATACATACATATATGCATACCTGAAACGCTCTAGCTGCTCCATCGAGCGACAATTGAGTGACTGACTGACTGGTTTGGTAGCGAAGTCACTTACAAGATGGCGCTGGCCGCCACACATTTCATTGTTGTTGACTGACGCGGGCGATTGTGTGCGGTGAGGCGCTGAAGACACTGCGTGGTGCGTTGGCTGCGCTAATATGCTGACGATGTGTCGAGCAGTTGACGCAGTCAAGAGGAAACTCAAGATATGCGTTAGTATAAGTATGTGTGTGAGTATGTGGCACGCACAGAGCCGTAGTCACTCAGCTACGCAACGCACAGCAACAACAATTGGCAAAACGCACTTGAGTGGAGTGCGCGGCATGCCCATGACGAGAGCGCACATTCATATGCGCGTATATGTACTTGTGTGCATATATACATATCTATATATGTACAAGTACGTCCAAGTATGTTTGTTTGCTTCTGCCTTTATATGTGCGCGCACGAATTTTTATTAATTATTGTCGTCGGATTAAACGACATGCCGCACACGTCCGCCCGCCGCTTACCGCTAGCACATATACATACATATTGTTTGTTTCTGGGCGCAAGGTGCGACGCTGCTTGTCGGCGCATTGACTGAGCCGAGTATGCGTGATCTCGCTACAAACTACAAGCAAACGCACACTCATTCGCCAATATGCACCTACAAACAAAAATGTCTACTGTACATTTATACATATCTTTTGCGTTTCTTTGTTAGCGCTAAGGCAGCTGCAAGTGTTGATAGCTTTTATTTGTCATCTCAATTGCTGACTTTTTCCATTTCATGATGATTTTTTTGCTATTTTCTTCAAGCCGCTAGCCTGCGCTTCCCCCTCCGCGGTCCGCGCCACCTACTATTCTGTGCCACACACGCCTCCTTCCATTTCCCCATTCAAGCTTCAAATGTGCGCGCATCACATACACATATTGATATACATATACATACGTGTGACGGCGCGTTTTCTTTTGCTCTGCTATGTGTGCATATCCGTTCGCTATTCAGCGGCAGTTACAGCGCTACAGATGCAGTTACAGCTACAAATGTACGAATTGTAGTAGATACAGATTCCGTGATGGCTCATGACATTTGTTCTGTATCTACAAAGTGCGCGAATATCTCTACAAATGCCACTTCCATATACTATACAAACATATGTACATGTGTGTGTGCAATTTTGCTTTTTCATGTGTGTTTGGCTGTGAGTAAGAGCTATTGAAAAGCAATCGATTGTAGATTTTTATTCGTATGACGCAAATTTCTGTGCGCGCGATGTTTTGTGTATTGGACGTTGTTGTCTGTAGCGCTGAGCCGACACAATGTGATTGCTCAGGGCCGGCAGAAAATTTTGATATACGCGTTCAATTTATAGTTGAAAAATAAATGGAATTTGCAGATTCTAATTACCTTATTTTCTAGATTGATTTTTGGTCTAACAATTGTTTTTGTGTATACAGATATACACATATACATATGTATGTATGTGTAAGTATGTATACTAGTAGACGCGGCATTCGCTATCCAGTTCAATTTTAATTACAACTGAATCATGCAATGAAATGAAGATTTGTAATTCACGACAAAAGGCAAACTCTATTAAACTAATATTGAGCTATATATTTTCTTTTTTTCAATTTCATTCACTAAAATGCTTTATAAACACTTTAAGCACACATTTCTCAGTTTTACTTTTTTAGATAGGTGTCAACCCTGTTCCAAAATAATTAAAAAAATATATATTATACAAAAACTTTCTGTGCCTTATATTTGGCATTGATTTGGTAATATTTTAAATTTTTATAGCTCCATTAAGTGGCAACCCTGCTCCAAAATATTTCTAATTTAAGAAAATTTTCTTTCGAATGCTTAATTATAACCGTTTGGTACACATTTTGAGTATCTTCTCTATACCAAAATATGCACATATGTCTAAATTATAGATTTTAAAAGGAATGCTCTCTTAAACACTCAATTATTAGTACACATTTTTTAATATATTTCTTATTTTTTATTTTCTTCGAAAGTTAGCAACTCTTTCCTAAAATATGTCTAACTATTTTCAGTGTTCTTTACATATAGTAATATTTTTTTCCTTGTTATATTCGAACTTACTACTCAGGAATGATCGATTGAAAACCGTAAATAAAGAGCAACGGAAAAAATCTGCGTGTTCGGTTCGCTCTCCGTCGAACGCTGTCTCTTTTCAGTGATATGCTCCTCAATGCGATTCGCAAACGTTGGATCCGAGGCATTGCACTAGTAACGAGTAGCGAACTGTGCCCGGCCGGGTGTCACCCCCTCTTCCTTCCGGTTGAACTTATGACCTCAGTCGATTGCATATCTTGACCGCCGTCTTGTACTACGCTTTTGCCGTCACTTGTTGCCAGACTTGCAGCCCTCGGTCACCTTCTCAGAAGAGCCTAGAAGTTCTTTTTCTGCATTTATACTCACGTGGCTTTCATGGTCCGAGTCTTTATGGACTGTGGCACTCGTAGAACTAGCTTGGCAGTAGTACTACAAACACCGCAATCTGCTCCCCTACCGAGGATGATTGCGACAGCAACAAAATAAAGTGTATGACCGAATTGTTTATTTTTTAACCAGCAACTCATTTTACAGCTGAGACATTACAAGTAAATACGATGACTTAATTTTCCGCTACTATTAAACTGCAACCAGGTAAAGGAAGTAGAAGGTATTAAAAATAGTTTCAGAAGTTAAATCTAGTTATGAGCGACTTGATTGATTGAGAACAAAGTTTAGTTCAAGAGCAAGTCTTATTGGTTTCTAGGTTCCTACCTTTCCAGCATTTCCAGGTGCTACTTCAGCCAACTACTAAGTGGTTGTAAATGTTCGGTGCTAAGCGATTTCTTAAGCAGGAATCATTACGCTATGAAGGAAACCAGTACGGCTGCCTAATAATAAAAATGTATGAGTTCATGTACATATGTTTGTATGCATGGATTTTCACAAGAATTGTCATTCACGAGTCATAGATTCATATACCTGTAGGTTTGGATCGGTAGGGAACCCCCTTTCGCTAATAAGCGCTTTCAAAGCAAACAGCCTATCCACCGAATGGTTGAGCTAACTTTCTGTGAATTACAACTATTGTCAGTTGGACTAACTCTGCAGAGGTAACACTTTTCGGTTTCCACCACCACACACACACATGCATACATATGTATATAGATGTGGTTATGCTTTTCACTGCTAACGCGTCTCTGTGGTATGCGCTGGAGTCTTTGTCATATGGAAAGGTCTTCTTCGCCTTCGTCTTCAGCTATCCGCCCACTTGTAATTTCGTCTGGCTGCTTAGCTACCGACAAACATACATATTTGTATTCACTTATCTGCGCTGCTTGCATGCTATATGTTTGTGTGTGCTCATGTGCGCCGCCGTGCAATCATGCAGCCATCCATTTGTCCGGTCATCCATCCATCCATCCGAACATCGATAAATCTACTCGTTCCATTTCGCAGCCATTTCGAGCGCAAATGCGTGTTTTTCGATGGAAATTATGTGAGTTCTGGGCACTCGTATGTGCCCGCACGTATGTATGTATGTGTGTGTATGTGTGTAGGTCGTTATGTGTTCTTGCAGGCAAAATGTAGAAAATGCGTAAAGTCACTACTCGGCGCTGTTGGCTCTGACTACGGCTGTGGCTCTGGTGGCGCTGTTGGCTGGCGGCTGGTGGTGGTGGCAGTTTTAACAACAATGCCGATTGTAAGATACAAGATACAAGCAGCTAAACTGCCTGTGTACGGCGGCATACACAAAATGTATCTGCCACACACATACAAACATACGAATACACATATCAATGTGTTCGGCTTGGTGCTGAGCTGCGTAGGTACTCATATGTAGAAATGCTTGGCTGTCGCTGCTGATTGAACTAGGCAGTCAAGCAGTCAGTTTGGTCTGACAGTTCGTCAGCTTGCTTGCTTGCTGTTTGCATACACAAATGCATGTATGTATGTGTGTGTGTATTCATTCATTCACCATTTCTCCCCTCGGTAGTCGTGCATACACATCTGTTGGCTGCTTGGCTTGCTTAATAGTTTAGCTGTTTTTTTGTTGTTGCCGAACCTCAAATCAACCAAATGTAGAAACAAACAGACGCACATGCACACATGCACACATACATACATACAGACATGCAAACAAACAGACAACGCCATCACCCAGGCAGTTGAATACAACAAGCGAAGAGCCAGTCAGTCAGTCAGCCAGCTAGCCAGCCATTCAAAGCAAAACGAGCGAGAACGAAACGTACGTACAACAAAAATAACAACAATAATAATAATAACAACAACAGCAATAAATATATATGTATATCAACTACAAATAAAACAACCCAAACGACACACCGATTCCATCGAGTCGCTGAGTGCCAGTGGCAGTGGCTATAGAGCGCGAATGCTGCCACCGAGACAGGGGCAGCGCCTGAGACGACACAAAACACAACAACGACCACGATGACGATGACGATGGCAATGGCTATAGCACTGACTCTGACTCTGGCTATGATGACGACGACGGCGACGTCGACGACGGCAACGACAACGACACCAACGACGACGGCGATTACGATTACGGACGGGCGGCAATTGCTCGCGACGCTGTCTGCCGCCCGTTTAGGTATCCGATAGATACGGCGCTGCGCTGACGTATCGGCGGACGCGTTCCGTGTGAAATTCGCCGCTGTTATAGTGAAAAAATTATAAATTACACTTTTTAATGGGTAAAAATGCACTAAAAATTACAGAAATTAACAAATAACTGTGAAATAATATTGCGGGAATGTGAAATGCGTGAAATATTGGCGAAAAACCGTTGCTAAAACACGGAAAATAAACAAATTGCGAAAAGTCAATGAAGCGCCGCCGACAAATGGTGGATTTTGTAGTGAATCGAAGGTGCTGTGAAAAAATCTATAAGCTTAGTGAAGAAGAAGAAGCGCAGCACAGTGAAAGCCAACAGGAAAACGGAAAAAATTCATATATATTCGAATAAATGCATATATATAAATATATAGCAATACATATGTATGTAGTGTGTGTGCATGTGTGTACAGAAAAATTGTGTGGCAAATAACAAGGAGAAGAAGAAGAAGCAGCAGCAGCAAGCGTTAAACTGCTGTGGAAGTGGTAAAAACGCGAGTGGAAATCGTTCGCAATTGAGCGATTAGTATAGCAGCAACGCTGTTGTTGTTGTTCTTGCCGTATTGTATTATTTCCACTGTGGCGAAGAAAAATGTAAGAAAAAATTTTGCTGGAGTACATAATTTGAATTGGAAGTAAGAAGTGTCTAAAAGTGGTGTTGGTCGATCGGTTGCTTAGTCGCTTGGACGTTTAGTTGATTGTTCGGTTGCCCCGTTACCAGTGGCAAAAGTGGAGGTGCGAAATTCAAAGAGGCCGGTCTAAGGAAAAGCCTAACCACACCAACAGCCGCCGGAATACAAGGCTGGTGGTTGGTGGCAGTGGCTGTTTAGCTGGCGGCACCTAAACCACATACACACGTCTGAATGTTTTTTTATGTATGTATGTAATTGTCGTGAGCCGATCACATACACACCGTTTTAGCTGCTTACTTGCTGAGCCAAAGCAAATTGCCGCAGCTAAAGGCGAAAAGGTTAATTACCCGTTGCCAAATAAAATGACAACAACAAATTTTTTTGTTGGAATTAAGTAATTTTGTATTGCTGGTTTATTGCTTTTCTTGTTTATTACCAAATTTGTTGTTGGTTGTTTGGTAAAAATCAGTTACAGAATTATTGTTTTGTGCGTGAAGCGGCGAAGTTGTGAAAACTTATGTGATGTACAACAAAAATACAAAAAAAAAAAACAAAAAGTAAAACAGTTAAATATGTTGATGTGCCTTATGGGAAAGCAAAAGTTGCTCAAAGGCAGGGTGGTCCAAATTTTAAACATTTTATTTATATTAAAGTAAAATAAATTATTTTTATTCATTAAAATGTCAAATAATACATTTTTAGAGATTTTAAACAGACAAACAACTGAAATAATTAGTTTGAAGTGAAATGCAAAGCAATTAAAACGCGTGGAATTATTGAAAACGATATGTAATGACAGCACATTTAAGGGAATATCGTGAAATGGAATTAAATGAAGTAAAGTTGAACTAAAAAAGTGAAATTTAGTAAAATTCTGCTAAAATGACATGAAAGGAATCAAATTGGTGTATAAAGAAACGGAACGACTGGAACTGAAATAGGAAATGTTGGAATCGAAACGTTTGCAATGAAAAAGCACAAAAGAAAATAAGCAAGTAAATAGAACTGAGTTAAACAGTTTTAAATGAAGTTGAAATATGTCAATGAATTTTTTTTCTTTTTAAATAATAGTGAAGTAAAAATAAACAAATAGAAAAATATTGAAAAATAACTTAAATGCCAAATGCCAAAAAAAACAAAAAACAATATATGAAAAAATTTAAATAAATTTTAAATAATACAAATAAGGACTAGAACACGTCCTTTATTTACGCTATATATTTTTTTTTTTGGTCGATATACAGTTTAGCGATTTCGATGCATTCTGCGGCAATGGCAGATCTTTATTAAAAAATTAGAGAAAATAATCGAATTAATTTCGAATAATTGCATCTATCAAGTATTCTGGTTTTTCGGACCGAACAAATTAAAACCTGTATTTGTTTCACAAAACCCCAGCAAAAAAAAAACCACAGCACCTCTAAAGTCCTCGTAAATATATTTAATATGAATATTAGATGAAGATTATTATTTAACTCGACGTTCAAAAATGTCGGAAATTTACATTAACAATATTTGTATTAAATTTATTCTGATATTTTGCGCAGACATCTATAAAATTGATTAGATTTGCACAAAACTATCAATATCCCTTTAAAGAAGTCCTTCTACATCAAAATTATATACCTAAATAATAATAGTCCGGTCAAATTAAACCAGAAATAAAAGTAAAGGTATTATTATATATAAGTTAGAACAAGTTTTCCATACAAGAACTCGATTCTGATCTTTGTATGACAGCTATATGCTATAGTGGTTCGATAGGGAAGAAAAAGAAAAACTTAGGAACTAATTCGCGTTTATACAGACCGACGGACGGACGGACATGGCTAAATCGAATTAGCTGGCCAAGCTTTCATTTTTTGTTTTATAGGGTCTCGACGTTTTTTTCTTTTCATTTCCTTCGTTTCTTTTTACATTTAAAAAGAAAAATCATATACTAATTATTATAAAATTTGAGGACGAAATTTAAAAAATTTAAGGTATTGGTGGATTATGGATATTTATAAAAATATGGCTTTATAATAAAACTTTGTTCCGCTCTAATTCTATCCGAAGTCTAAATTACTTTCCATTAGTTTCAATTCTAGCATATTCCATAATCAGTTGCGAATTCTGCTAACTGATATTTTCAACCGTGTGCTGGAAACTGTTACCTATCTCAACTCAATTTGCTATATAAAGTAAAAAAAAACATCATAAAAAAACAAATTCTAGTGAGCACTTTTTTTATGAAAAATTTACTTACTATTTATGAATGAATTGACCATTGTGTGTTTCTGCGGAAATAAAACGTGTAAATATCTCAAAATTACTAGAAGCGAACTTAGGGATATGCGCATGTATGCATATGTGTGTGTGCAATTATAATTAAAAATGTGAAACTGCAACTGAAAAACAAGCCGCCAAAACGACGTTGACTATCGCATAGCCAGCTGCGACGCCTAAGTGCCGTTTCAGACAGGGACGCAAAAGAGTCTCAAACCAGTTTATTGTGGGCGAGGGGACGACGAGGAAAGACGAAGGGACCGTGCCACTCGTGTTCGGGTGGCACGCTTTGTGTTCTTTTTCGTAACAGCTCGCTGCTACCCTTTTCAGCATTCCTTTTCACTTTCAAATCCTTTGAATGGTTGCAAGAGCGCTCGGTTTCAAATGAATTCGATCGCAAATTTGAGTTCTGTTATCTATTTTTGTATGTAATATGCAAATACGTATGCATAGAATAATAGAAATATTATGACAAATTGTAAATAAGGAGAAAATTAAGATATAGATTATGGAGTAAAGAAATTATGAATTTTTAATATGGAGTAAAGAAATTATGAGTTTTTAATACTTAAAGATTAGGAAATTCCTATTATAAATTTGGCCTTGAAAATATTAATAGCGGATATTCAATACATTCTTGTGGATTAGGGAATTCCCGTTTTTAGTATTTTTTTGAAACTATTTAGCGGGTAGGTACTTGTATTATGCATATTGTTCTACCATATTCATGGTAATTCATTGCAAGCAAAATGTGTGACCATCATCTCAACATACAAATGAAATACGCAGCATGCAGTGTTGCGCGGTGTTGCGCAGTCGAACCGCACAAATATTTACGAACATTTTGTGAAAAGGAATGCAGAAAAACTAGACTCGAGTTGCTGGACTCTTTTTGACCGTGTGAATGCCCAGAGCGACACCAAAAGAAAATTTGAAAAAGATCAGACTCTTTTGCATCCCTGTCTGAAACGGCACTAAGTGACGCATTCTAAATGTTCTAGTGGGTGTGTGAACAACGCTCGGCAAAAATATGCATTCGCTGTTTGCTAAAAACGCATACACGCCGGTGAGAAAAATACAATGCACTCAGTCAAACTAAAAAGAAACTGTGATTATTTCTGGTAATTTCTATTTATTTACCAATAAAACACGCTGAACACCAGCATTATTATCGAAACTTATCCAAAGTGTATACTGAAATTAAAATTGTGTATAATGAATGAAATCGTAGTGCGTTACGCTGTGAAAATTATAAAGCAAGCAGATGTGCGTACGCATCACGCACACACACATGTATGCATGTATCTACAGATAAACTCATAGATACACACGGCGCTGTCGCGGTCGGCAGCGCTGTTGCGTCGCCGTCATCGCAGGTGTGTTGGTAGCAGCGCTGTTTGCCATTTCTCTGTGTCTTCATTTTCGTTATTGTTCTCTGGCGCTCTCGGCGCTTGTCGGCTTTTAGTACAATCGTCGCGCTCTCGTTGCGTGTATTTTGCGCTCGTTCGCTTCATGCCTACTTCATAAGGGAGAAATGGCAAAAGCAAATAGCTAAGCGTTTGCAGCGTCGTGTGAAAATTTGACTGCACTTTGGAAATATAAACAAAATACCAAATATAAAAGTGATAATTAAAAGTTGTATTAATTGCCTGTGAATGTGTAGTTTAACAATTCAAATAACCGATACTTTTGGAAACTGCTTTCTGCAATTTGTTACAATTTCCGTTCATTGAAAGTGTCTGTGTAGCATTACTATAATGTGTGCATGCGAGCTGAGTGGCCAAAAGAGCCGACAAATGCTAACGAACATATGTACATATACTTATGCATACACAATAGTATGTATGTATGTATTTTAACCAGAAGTTTAAATGCTCTTGTGTAAAATAAATAATAATAAAATTAACCCAACGAAGTTCATTCAACCTGACTTCAATTTCAAACATATGGACGTACTAAATACAATTTTACATATAAATCTAATAACATACACACGTATGAACATACATACATATGTAAGTATGTAGTTCCGGGAATTGTTAGAAAAGCAATAGAAACTCGATTTATTACTTAAACATATTTGATTTATGCCTCTTAAGTGAAACCTGAAAAATTAGTCGGACTTCGATTTTTTTGTACTCGTATCAAAACTGCTACTCATGCAAAAAAATGTTTACAAAAAAAATTTTTCGGATATCTAAAAACAATACAGAAAAGAAAAAAGGATAAAAGTCATAACTCCACAATTGCCGTCTTGGTGGTTACCTTACCGCTCTAAATTTAATGCTTTGTCAAAAGGTGAAAATATCAAGTGCTTGTTGCGTTTTTAGGCCTTTTTATGATTAAACGTTTCTACAGGAGGACAAAGGTCACAGTGAATACCGCTACATTTATCTGTATAACTTTATATTTCGTGAAAGACTTCTATCAAAACCCCACTTTATTTCGGAAGTGGACTCAGTGTTCAGTTCAGTGATTCTTTTGATATATGTATGTTTTATCGCTTTAGAAATTTGGTATCCCGTTTTCGGAAGAAAAGACATACATCAAATATATGGTATCTCGTCTTATATAACAAATCTGAAGGTGTAATTCTACCAAATTCGTAAAATCTAAAATTTTTTAAATCAAATTACTCCTTTAATTAACTTATCTGAGATTTTACAGTTACTAAAAGTGGTAATTTTTTGGTAAATTGGCGCACGCTAAACATGTTAACCTTTCTTTGGTGTTCTTTCTTCCTAGCACAGATGCTTCTTCTGGCACAACGTATGTTTTTCAGGAAACAATTTCAAATACATATATTTGTAGCACTATCATCTGCTTTGAAAATTGTTTCGTGGTAACCGTTATTAATTTTTATTGCGCTCTCTAGCTTATTTATAAATGGCTCCATACTATTTTGTTCAGCTTCGGAATAGCTTTTTTTAGTCATCCAAATGGCAAAAAATTTATTCGCCATTGTATTTCAAATGACTCCACTAATAGGTATATAGTTTCGACGTAGAGTCATAAACCATTTGTAGAGGGCCTGCTCCATTCTAGGAATTTCACTTTGTTTAAATGACGTACGTACTGCTTTCGTGCGATGGGTTTATTGAAAGTGTTCCTCGATTTTAAATTTAATTTTTTTATACTATAAACTGACAATTTTGAAACTCTATATTTCGCGGATATGGCCTTTACTGAAAGCCGCTTGGTGAATCGTTCAAAATCTTTAGTTTATTTTCCAAGGGTAAACGCTTTCTTTTTGATATTGCACTTTCTAAACCAAACGAAATGGAATCAACCGCACGAAAAAAGTAATATTTTGAACTGACTGAATTACGTTTAATTCAAAATGAATGGAAACATGAAAAAAAATGATTTACATTTTCTGCAGATGTTGTACAACAATAAAACTATCGTTGGTTTAACGAAACCCTTATTTTTTGCAAAGAATGCGAAGTTTAAGATAAAAATATCGCAGCGTTCGCAATATCGAAAAATTAAATTTGTTTGCGTTCGTAATATAGAAACATCAATAAGATAATTTTGATGGTTCGTAAAACTGTCTATTCGTTATTTCGAAAGCTCGTTTTACTGGACGCTGACTGTAATATGTTTTGTATAACTATAACGTATTCAATTCTATAAAATTTGTCTGGAACCTTCTTTATACATGTTGCTTAACCTTAAATATGAATCGTCAAGCTCTCATTTAAATTAAAAATGTTAACAAAAAATGTCAAAATTGTTGTTTTAAGGTAATTTATACAAGATTCAAGACACATGTCTGATAATTTTATAGCCTAAACCACATCAGTCGGTAGATGAGTTAAAGTTAGTTCCATAAATTTCCTGAATAGGTCTGCTTCGTTATTCTTTCAAATAATGAATTTCGGATTAAACTGTCTTGTATGATATCGACAAACCTCCTACCACTCTGCAGGGGCTGAATATGCTTCATGTTCTTACCAACATTAAAAATTTGTGATCGCGTAACGGCTATCCCTATGCTAACGTTATATATTTTTTATCTAATAAAAAATTATCAAAAAAAACAACAAAATTAGCATCCACCATTTGTCATATAATCAAATTTCACCATCTACCAAAAAATAAACACAATTACCCCTTTAAAAATTTATCGCTTCATAAAAAATTAATAAACAAAACCAATTAAAATCCTACCGGTTAAATATGTTTTTCATAGTATGCTCTCTTAACCAGCTTACTGTTGTTGTTGTTGTAGCGGCAGAATTCTGCAACCAGCTTACTCTCCACTCTACCTTGTGCTCCATTTATTATCTGTCTTCGTTTCCCAGTTCGTGTCTCATTGCGCTCTGTCCACTATATTCGCTGGTTTACTTTAGTTTTGTGTACCCATCGCTGCTTGCATTTACAAAATAATTTTTGTTTTTTGTTGCTTTACATTTTGTCCATTTACTTTATCTGTATTTTGTTTTTATACCTCATTCTTTTTTGTTAAACTTAAATGCGGCGTCTCTATTTCTGTTTTGATCAGCTGTTTTGTTTTTATTGCTATGAATTGCACCGTCGTTTCCTTTTGCAACTTTTATGAGCATCTGCAATGCAAAGATTATATTTTATTATTAAATTAGTATAATTTTTTACTCACTCTGTTTTGCTCGATTTATTTTCTTTTATTGGAAGAAATTCAATTGTTGAGGAAGGTCTGATATCGTGGCCAGTTTTATAGCAAAGGATGAGTTTGGACCTAGTTGTATTTCTATTTTTTAGCTGAAATAATAAATTAAGTTTTTAAAATAATTGATTAATCTTCGAGTTTTTATGAAATTTACATTCGCATATCTTACGTTCTATAATACTCACCTGGTTTATGGCAGCGAGTCGTTGAATGAACAGAGTATATTAAGTGTGTTACGAAGTTTGTAACACCGAAAAGGAAACGTTGGATACCATATAAGATATATGTATGTACATATATATAAATGATCAGTGTGACGAGATGAGTCGATTAAGTCCCTAAGTTTTTTTATATCGATATGAATTTTTGCATATGTTCTTTTCACTCCAAAAAGCTTTTCATTTGTCGGAAGCGCCGATATCGGACCATTTTGGCAAATAGCTAATCGATCACAATCATGTTCTTGTATGGAAAAACATTTTTATTTGACAAGGTATCTTCACCAAATTTGAAATGGAGTATTGTTTGAGGCAACGGTACAAGCTCGAATAAATTTTTCGGATCGGACAACTATAGCATAAGGCTACCATACAAACTGATCAAAATAAAGTTTTTGTATGGAAAAATATTTTATTTAACAAAAGAGAAAGCTGCCGCGTTGACAGTCCTGAGTCGTATATATGTAAATCCGGTTTCGATCCCGTAATATAAAATCGACTGCAGTGGAAGTGGGTTTCTTGATATATAATCCTAACCAGCTGCAATTAGTGCAGTTTTTGTCTAAAATTTTACCACAGTCTTCACCAGTTATTTCTAAACACCGGTGGACTATGTCAAATTGACAAGTGTATATATGACAGATAAAACTCGTTGTTTTTATATGAAAATAAAATACCTTTATTTAAGATTTAATCCCTAATTATAGCTGAGGGTCGTTTACAGTTAGAAATCTCAAGACCGTCTTGTCCATTTGGCTTTCGTCAAAATCCATATTATTTCAGAGCGATTTAATGTGGTACTAGGGGTAAGACATAATATTTTTGTAATATACGGTACGCGGCACTCTAACGTAACCTAAGATTGTTGGAAAATGCCGTCTCTTATATTGTATAATTGTATTAAAAAGAAAAGTCGGGATAAAAAAAATAATGACGATGGCCTACCTCTATAAAAAACACTACTTTTTAAATAGAACATGTTGTGTATATATTGTACATACATCTGTACATATAGATATGTGAATATAAACTTCAGAAAAATTCATCGAATTGCGTACAAAGTTATATTTGCTTACACGAACTTGACCTTGTATTGCGTAACAGCTACGTCCTTGAACTTTTAAGTTGCTGGAATATGAGAAAGTTTCACATATTATATTTAATGCAGCAAAGTTATTTTTAGCTTTTAGAAATGTTGACTACGGTTATGAAAAGAGTACATATTTATTTTTGTAATAATTTTCAAGCAGTAAATGTTAACTAACATTCAATACACTGCTGGCATCAGCGTTTGCCCTGAATATTAAGAGAGTGGATGTATGCGAATGGCGTATAAAGTATAATAAATGAAAAGAGAGTATCCGAAAGACTGTTCGGTATTTTGTGCGCTTCAACAAGTCTGTTGCGAACTTCTCGTCATCAAACATGTATCATCGCGCTTACAACTTGTTTGTTTACCAGCACAACCACAACTTCCAACTCATACTAATTCTCTGATATTTTTTGTAATTTGTTTTTACTGTTTTTATTAACTTGCATTTCCGTATTGCTCTCTTTACAGCTACACCAAAAATGACAGGAAAGCAATGAATATCTGAGACTTCAATTGCAGAATTTGACAAAATATATTAAAACATGTAGCAGTTTTTTGCAAATGCAAATAAATAACAATAAATAAAGTAATAATAAAGCAGAAATAAATGTAGCGAAAACGCACACTAAGCAATCAGAAGAAAAACAACAAAGAAACCAAACATAAATACGCACATTTGGCAATAAGAGGCGTAGAGGACAGTGGAGCAGAGTATAAAATATAAACAAAGCAAAGACACGATAAAGTGAATAAAGTCGCAGCAGCGAATAACATTAAATTTGCTTTTTTTTTTGGAAGAATACTTTCAAAGAAAAAGTGGAGAGCAAGGCGCGTAGGAGAATAATTTATTTTGAACAAGTGAGAAAAGAAAAGCCTTCAAAATTAAACGCAATAATAAGAAGAAACCCCACAGCAATCATCCATCCAGTTTGATGAAAAACATGGACAAAAATGCCGGCGGCGACGGCAGCGATGGCAAATCGGGTGTCGGCGTCGGTCTGGGTGGTGGCGGCAGTGGTAAGGCCGGCTCTAGCGCCAGTGGGGGCGGTGGAGCCGGAGTGCACGATCCCTCCGCATTGTTGGATGCCGCCTCGCTATTCGGTAAGTGTTGGACACAACGTATTACTGATTTCTATTTGCATTGTTTTGATTGCATTGTTTTGATTGCATTTTGTTTAATATTAATAAACATGTATTTTTTTTTATAATAATAATAAACATACATATATCTATTCACTTGCAGCTTATTGGGGCCGTGATCCAACAAGCGCTGCCGCAGCCGCTTCCAATCCGCTATTTAATTCACAATTTAATGCTGCCGCAGCAGCCGGCTTGGGCTTGTTGCAGAATCCGGCTAGTGCAGCAAATGATCGCTATTCGATAGCAGCTGCAGCAGCGGCCGCCGCGTCACATCATCATCAGAACACCATGGCAGTGGCGGCCTCTCAGGCGGCCAGTTTGGCTAGCCTGCATCCTGCAAGTGAGTTAAACTGTACGATCGTTGAAAATGGTGTTGGTTTGCAGAGGAAATTATGTATTTTATGTTGTATTTGGTTGTATACAAAGTGTTGTTATATTTATACACGGAACAGGGTATATTAAGTTTGCACCAGAAACCAGAAAGATACGTCGGAGATCCTATAAAAAATATATATAATATACAAGTGATCAGCTTGACGTCTGACAGTCTGTCTGTATATCTTGTTGTCTGAGGAATCGATCTGACCTTTTGCACACGTAACCACCGATATCGGGCCAGTATAGAATAGAGCTGCAAGACTAACTGATCGTTCTAAATCAAGTTCTTTTATGGAATATTTTGTATTTTTAAAGGGTATTATAGCTTCGGTATTATAGCTATGGAAACGGAGTTAACGTTTGTTCTTGTTTTAAGAACTGTTAAGAATTTGTGGTTAGAATGTTTATTTGTTTATTGTGTCAAAATTGTTTGTTTACTGTGCCAAAATGAATCGTATTTTTTTATTGCAACCTCAAAACTAAAAGAAGAGAAAATTTTTCTATTTTGCATTTTGAATGCATATATGTTAGATGCATATCTACCATAAATGCAATATATTTGATCTTTTATCGTTTACTGTTAACTAGTTGTCTGTTTGTTGCATATTTCGCTACGGTGCTTAATGGCACATTCGTTAGCTCATCGGTTTTATGTTAGAAGTGCCATGAGTTCAAATACCGGTAGAACTTCTTATATGCAATTTATTCGAAATATAATTTTCCGCGGTTAAAAAGTAGGGAGTGAAACAGCAAACGCATTCGCATTACGATTAGATGTCGTTTGAAGAAAACGCTCCTAGAATAAAAATACACTAAGCTTCCCCAACTTATAGAATCATACAACATATTCTGTTGTATGAATCTGATGGAAGTGTGTAAACATTTTTTTTTATACTTTTCTTAATATGTTATATTATTAATTATGTTTTTATAATTGTTATTAATATTTTTGAACCAAATAATTATGTATTTAAATTTTTTTTCTTAAACATTTTATGTAATTTTATTTTATATTCAAGTCTGTCCTGATTTATATTTATAAAAATATTTTTTCACCTATTCCCCTCCGCAGGTTGGTGGTCCATGGCCCAACTGGCAGCTCAAGACTATTTCACCCGCCTGCAAGCTTCCGGCCTCTCGCCGTTCGCACATCCCGATGTGATGGCTGCATTTGGTCCAGCAGCACTGGGTCTGGGTGGAGCGGCCGGTGCCGGTGGTACAGGAGTCAACAGCGCTGGTGGTGGTGTCGGTGCTTTGGGTGCCGGTGCGGGTGGCAGTAACGTGGGCAGTGGCAGCAGTTCATCGTCGAACAGCAAATCAAGTAAATCCCGCAAAGAGAAACGTCAGCAACAGCAGCAGGCACAACAACAGCAACAACAGAATTTAGCTGCAGCTGCAGCGGCGGCAGCAGCAGCGGCTGTAAGTGCTAATCCGGCGGCAGCTTTGGCTAGCATGCATGGCTTGGTGGGCGCGGGTGGTTCGCTTAATCCCTCCTCGATGGGCATGGGCGGTAGTGGCAGTACTGGCAATACCACGGGTGTCGGTGGCAGCAGCGGCGGCAGTAGTTCGTCGTACAAAGTGAGTTCGTGTGTTGATGTGCAGTTGATTTAATGAATGTTGGCTCTTATTTAATATTGAAATTTTTTTCTTATCAAAAACATTTTAGTCGAGTTCAACCAACTATAGTAAACCATCTGTGAGTCCGGTTTTACCACCACCACCCGGTTCGGCGTACGATCCAGTACAGCTACATAAAGAATTATTGGCAATGCAAGTGGCAGCCGCGTCTGGTGGCTCTTCCAGTTCCTCATCGTCGAAGAAATCCTCATCACATCATCATACACAGTCGCACCAGAGCAGCAACAACAACAGCAGTGGTGGTGGTGGCGGTGTAAGTGGTGGTAGCAGTGGCTTAGGTATGTCCAGTGGCGCTTCCTCGTCACTTGGCGGCAGCAGCAGCAACAACTCCAATAAAAACTCACCCATGAGCAGTGTCGGCAATGCGGCCATGCATCACTTGAGCGCTTTGGGTGGCAATGTGGGCG
Organism: Bactrocera oleae; assembly: GCF_042242935.1. Classification (NCBI taxonomy): domain Eukaryota; kingdom Metazoa; phylum Arthropoda; class Insecta; order Diptera; family Tephritidae; genus Bactrocera; species Bactrocera oleae. Next base: position 47,098,204 of record NC_091538.1, on the reverse strand, counting down.
GCAGCAATTCCACAGCGCATCACATAAATGCGTTAATGTCGCCGCATGGTTCATTGGGCGGCAGCAGTGGCATGGGTAGCGTTGGCAGTAATATGGGTGCTAGCAGTAGTGGTGGTAGCAATAGTTCGGCTTCGAGCAGTAAAGCAGAACGTGACAAGAATAACGCTTCGTTAAATGCACTCAGCTCGCTTTCACAGTTCGGCGCACTCGGCATGAGCCCACAGCAAAGCATGCAGGCCGCAATGAATGCGTTTGCCGCATCTAATCCAGCAGCTGCAGCTGCAGCAGCAGCAGCAGCGTCGGCGGCGGTTGGTGGTGGCAAAGGTGGCAAAGATTACATGCCAAGTGGTATACTCAGGTGAGTGTGCGGTGACTATTGTGTAAGATTTCTTTGAATTTCGTGTTATATGTGCTCGGTATGCTGTATGTGGTGGCTCTAAAAGCTCTTATTTAAGTATGGTAAAAGTTCAAAAGAATAACAATTTAGTTTGTGTGGCGTGGCATTTAATGATAGTATGGGCTTATTTTGGAAATTATTTTTGTTTGGTTTCTAACTTTGCCTATAATTTTTTCTGCATTTCTTTTATTCTCGGCATTTGGTACGTTTTCCACCACAAACCAATGAATTTATCACTTATGTACACTCATATAAAACTATGTACTCCTTGGTTTACGTAGTGCTGCACTGGAAGGAAAGTAAGACCCTGATTTTTGTTAATGACTATTTTTGTTATTGTTGTAATCATGCGCATCTTCTCATTAACTGATCAAATTTTACTCAAAATACATTTGCTCTAATATTTCAATTTGCTGAAATTCGTATATTTTTGGACACGAGATATCAAATTTCATATTCACACATACATTTCCATATACTCAGCGATATCGGTTCAGAAGCGTCCTGATCCAATTTAATATTAACAAACCAATTGGCGTAGCATGAAGTAAAAACTTAATATGTATGTTTTTTCCGAAAGTTGTAGAAATTAAATTGCTTGATGGTTAATTGATCGGTGTTACATAGTAACGGTTTTTATTACAAAATTTATTAAGTTTTCCTCAGTCACGTGCTTTCAAAGTCATCCATCCTCTATTAACATATGTATGTATTTCATCAGCTCTTTATTTACCTCATACCATCTCTTGTCTACATATTTTCGGCACTTGGAATGCAACTCTGTGTGTATTTTACGATATAATTCCTTTTTATTTATCGCTACTTTTATTTATTTTACGTTCGTTTCGTGGATTCGACTTGCAGTGATCATCAATCCTTGCTGGGTGTACGATTGCCGCCCGACACGGAGATCATCAAGTATACATCATCGATTGTGGGACCTAAAATACCCGGCACTACTTCACGTGGACGCAAGAAAACGATTTCAGACGAACAACAACAGCAACAACAATTACTCGCACAACAACAGCAACTGCAACAACAGCAATTGCAAAAACAAGAGCTGGACGCCACAAATGCGCTCTCCTCGCTGCTCTCCATACCAGGTCTGAGTCCGGCTAAGCGAGCTCGCCTCGAAATGGAGTATGCAGCAATGGCGGCAGCGGTGAATGTAGCTCAACAGCAACAACACCAGCAGCAGCAGCAACAGCAACAACAGGCCCAACAACAAGCGCAGCAGCAACAACAACAGGCGCAACAACAAGCACAGCAGCAGCAACAACAGGCGCAGCAGCAGCAACAAGCACAACAACAATTGCAACAACAGCACCAGCATGCATTAAATGTGGCCGCAGCAAGCGGTTTTGGTGGCATCGGTGTCGGTGGCACAAATGCCACCACCGCAGCACAAGCAGCAGCAGCGGCGGCGGCTGCGGCAGCTGCGCTTGGACAATTGAGTGGTCCGGCCGCAGCGGCAGCTTTAAGCGCCAGTGGACTTGGTATGGGTGCACCGATGGGCTTGCCCGGACTCGGCGGTTTGGGTGCTTTGAGTGGCGTTGGCGGTTTAGGCAACCCATCCGGACGTTTGGATGCGCACGCACTTGGCGCAACCACGCTAAGTGCCACGCCTAGCAATAGTCGTGACTCATCAACGGACCGTGTCGAAGTGATAAAACTACCGCCAACAATAACCTCGAACGGCGCCTACAATCTATCGAATAAAAACAAAGACTTACTTGATTTGACGGGAGACAATAGTAGCGGTGCTGGTGTAAATCTCAGCATGAAATCATCCACCTCCACCGCTACGACCAATGCCACAACAGCCGCCTCAGCGCTCATCGGTACCGCGGCCAATCCCATAATGATCGAGGACTACGATGCGCCATTGAATTTATCAATGAAACCGGCTGATAAACAGAGTTCCTCCGCCTGCATGTCATCCTCAATGGTGGGCGGCAGTAGCGACTACAGCAGTCCGGTGAATATGGGCGGTACCGTGGCAGTGCCTACGGGCAGCGGTGGTTCGAATAGTTTGCAAAGCTTGACGTCGATAACAGCAGCGCTGGGCGGTGGCAGTAGCACACCGCTGCCAGGTAGTGGCGCCAGCAGCAGTGGTGGCAATGCGGGCAGCAGTGGTTCGGCCGGTTCCAGCAGCGGCGGTGGCGGTAGTGGTGGTGAACGTTCAGGGCAAACGCCTTTTAAGGAGGGGCGGCCACGCAATCTCGGACGCGGCGTGTCGAAGCCGAAGAAAAACACCGTCGCTTCATTGTTGGCACAGTCACGTGCAGTGGGCATAAAACCAATGCTAGCTACACAGCAGTTGCTGCAGCAAGGCGCTGATTTGGTGAGTGTCGCGAGTTAAGCTTACGAAGTATGGAGAAATATTCAATCTTTTTCGTTGCAGGAGAAAATCCGACAGGCGTTAAATGAAGCGAATGCACAACTGGATCTCTCGACCGATTCCGAAAGCGTTGCCGCCGAAAGTGGGCTCTCTGAGTCGGAGAGCGAAGATGCCAACATTCTGAATGTAACCGAACTACGTGTGCCACTCGACTTGGGCTGGAAGCGTGAGACGGTCATACGTGGCCTAACGAAGGCGGGTCAAATACGCGGCGAAGTCGTTTATTATGCGCCCGGTGGTACAGTGCCGCTAAAGAACATTGGTCAAGTGATCTCTGTGAGTTTGTAGACAACTTTTACTACCTCTCTTGTGTGCCACTAGCGCGAGTGCAGCATTTTGAATGTTATTTCAATTTCCTTTTTGCAGCATTTGGAGAAGAATCCATCGAAGCTGACGCGTGACAATTTCAGCTTTTCATCGCGTGCTATAGTCGGTTCATTTCTACAGCCCGCACCACCGCCATACGCCAACGACGGCGAGTACATACGCATGACCGACGAAGATGTCGCTAAGCGTTTGGAGGATTTGAAAATTTTCACGCGCCAAACCTTGAATGTGGAGCAACGCATCGAAATTGCTAAGCAACAGCAGGCCATACGCGATGCGAAGAAACAGCAAAAGGAGGAAATGGCGCGCAACAAGGAAAAAGCACGGCAGGAAAAAAACGAGAAGCTTGAGCAGCAACGTAAAGAAAAGGAGTTAAAAAACCAGCAAATGATTGAGGTGCGTAGGGTTATGCCTTGCTGGAAGGTCTTAATGTTACTTATTAATTTTTTCTTCGTTTTAGGCGCGCAAGAAGCGTCAAGAAGAACTAGAACGCATCAAGCAAGAGGAGCTGCTCAAGAAACAACAGGTATAGTGTGCTTTAAAAGTAACTGTTCGCTACATTATCATTTGCACAATTTTGAATTTTCGTAAAAAATAATTATTAAAACTAAAATTTCACATTTTCGAACTGGCAACTTGCATTGAAATTAAATATTAATTATACATTTTTTTTATTTATTTACTTTTTTCCTTTAGGAAAAAGAAAAGAAACGTCAAGAAGCTATTTTAGCTAAAGAACAGGTATTAGCTGAGTACCTTTTCTCTACGCTTAGTAGTAGTAGTTCTCTATTATTTACATTATTGGCTTCAAAAATTCTGTTTTCGATTTAATTTAATTCTAAGTTTTTTCAAAAATTGTTTTCTTCTAAAATGTTTCAAAATTTTTAGTATATCAATAAATAATTTTTTTTTAAATTTTGTTTGGAAAAATTTTTGGCAACAAGAAATTAAACATCTATATTTAATTTTTTATGCTTATACTCTTGCAACATGTTGCACAGTGCACAAAAATGGAATATAGAAGTAGTCCAGATAGATGACATAGCACCATGTATCAAAATGGTTAGAATGGCGTGAGGAATTGATTTTGTTATGCTTATATGCCTGCACCTCCGTGCGATCGTCCATTTCTTATTTGTCGAGATATCTTCACGAAATTTGGCAGCGTCTATTGTCTAAGATAACGGTACAATCTCCAAAGAAATTGTTCAGATCGGACTTCAATAGAATATAGCTGTCATATAAACTGACCGATCAAATCCAGTCCCCGTGTAAAATTTTTTTTATTCGACGAGATGTTTTCTCGAAATTTGTTATGGATTATTTTTCAAAGTAGAAGTTTAATTTCCGAAGAAATTGTTCAGATCGGACCACTAAAGCATAAAGTTGCCATACAAACTGGTCGATCAAAATCCAGCTCTTGTTTGGAATTTGTTTGTGAAGGGTATTATGGTTTCGGTGCAACAGTAGTTAACGTTTTTCTTGTTTTTAAACAAATTTTTGGCGAAAAAATGAAATATTTTACGTTACTTGAAGTCTTAAACTCTGCAAGAGTATTTAACGTTCGGTCACCACCGAACTAAGCGCTTCCTTGTTAAAAGTGTAAAAAATGTCTAGTTTTGCCTAAATTCAAAGTAAAAATTATTTTCGTTACAAAAATTTAATTTTCCACCATATTAACTTCCGTAGCATTTGTTTATTTAATTGCTTGTTTGAATATATAATTTTTACTCCATAAATACCGTTACTAAAACAAACTCCTTCACCTGCAGGAACTCCAAAAACAAAAGGAAGCATTACTTGCCGCCGAGATGGTGAGTCTAAGATTAAAATAAATATAGTTTAATTCCATAAAATGCTTAACCTCACTTTTCTCCATTTCGAAACGCAGGAACGCGAACGCCGTCGTCAACATATGGCACTTGTGCGCCAGCTGGAGGCGCGCCGCAAGTTTGTCGAGCGTGAGAAGAAGAAGCATCAAATGATTTTAGACCGTCTGATATTGCGTGAGAAGCGTATGGCTATACGAAAGCGTGATTCTGAAATTTTAGCACAAATAAGGTGAGGTGCTGTCAAAGAAATTTTCAAATAATATTGACACGAACAGCAAAACACACAGCAAAGCAAACAGAAGACCACGCAGAATGCAACAAATGCAGTTCAACATTTTACTAACGGTTAATTCTTATACACTTTTTACATAGAAAACCAAACGAGGACTCTGAAGTTGCACATCCACACGAGTTACCCGAGCTGGAACGCATCGGGGGAAATCGTTTACCTGGTCAAGCTATGGCCGATCTACTAATGGTATTCGAATTCTTGCATAACTTTGGTGAAACCTTAGGATTCGGTAAGTGTATGCTACGATTAAAATTATTATAAGTACAGCTTGCTATAATATTCCACACCACTATCTTACAGACATGGAGTCACTGCCTAGCTTGCAAAACCTGCACGACGCACTGATTAGTGACAGCAATCCCGACGCTGAGGAGGAGCTGCTATCTGTTATGACTCATCTGCTGGTGTGCGCCATCGAAGACCCCGGTATACCGAATCCGGGTCGACACACCACACTGCTCGGACAATCGTTGCGTAACGCAGACATTACCAATTCGAATGTTTCGGAGATACTACGCATTTATCTGTATGCCACCGCCACTGGTGAGATACGTCAACTGCACGGCATAACCATGGATCGTGAGCGCGAGCGTCGCATACCCGATCATCATCAGGTGGACGCCGAAACCGCTTCGCATTCAGGCAAAAATGCCGAATACTACAAATTATTACATGAAAATGAAACTTGGAAATTATCACATTCGCTCAAGAATCGTCCGTTTGTCGCATTAAATCCCACACGCAAAGCACAAATACTCGCCCATCTCTGCAATGACCTGCTAATGAACAAGGCGGTGCTGAAGCAGATCGATGGCAGCCTAGAGACATGCGCACAAATGCGCAAAGAGAAGTACATGACCGACATGAAGGTGCGCAAATATAAGGCGCTGCATCAACGCAAGGCACGCATTGAGGCGTACGAGAAGGCGCAGGCCGAACGCGAGGCGGCAATGCAAGCAGCCATTGCCGCGCAGCAGAAAGCCGATGCCGAGCGTATGCAGAAGGAGGCGGAGGCCGCAGCGGCGGCCGCTGAAGCTGCAGCGAATGCCGCCGCGGCAGCGACTACTAATGCTACGACAGAGAAGCTGAGTGAAGAGAAGGATGACGACAGTGGCAGCGGCGCAGCAGTTGATGGCGCTAACGGCGGCGAAACGCTTGTCAGCAGTAACACGAATAATGTCTCACCCGCTGGCGCGGAACATAATAATAACAACAGCAGCGGCATCACCAATAATGGTGAGCATCACAACAAGGATGATATTGATATAGCAACGGCACATGTCGAGAAAATGGACGTTGACGGCGATGTGTCCATCATTAATAATTGCGATGAATCAAACACCATGAAAGCCGAAAAAGAGAATCAGTCACTACCTTTGTGCGCAGACGCAAGCGCTGCAACAATTGTTGGCGTGAACAATCTGGCAGATCCAACACTGCCACATGCGTTGCCGACGCCAACGTTACCCAACGTCTTCGACGGTCTAAAGTACGATGTGAGCCCCACAAAAGGCTACAACAGCGATAACGCGGTGACGCCCAGCAAGCAACCCAAGTTAGATGAGTCCATCGTTGGTGTGCCAGCCTATCAGAATGGCATCGCCAACATGCCAACCGGTTTGTCCGGCGTTTGCCCTACAACAGCAATGGCACACGCAGCAACGCCGTCCGATTTGACTAATCTGTTGCCGAAAAAGACGGGCAACGATGAGCAGACAATGTCGACCGATGTGGGCTTGGACGATGATCTCAGCGACTTGGAATCGGAGATTACAAATGTAGAAGAAGACGAGGACAATCGTTTGAGCGCGGATGAGCTACAGAAAAAGCTCGATAAGATATTACGCGCGTCCATGAATTGCAAAGAGTTGCTGGAGAAGAGCACGAATCAGCTGCGCGCCACATGTTTTGGACAAGATCGTTTCTGGCGACGCTATTGGAAGTTGCCGAAAGCAGGCGGTATCTTCATCGAAGCATTGGAATCTGCACAGAATGATATATTCCACTATCAGGAAATTTTGGAGTTGGAAGCGGAAGAGGCGCGTGCCACTAAACTGTTGAATGGCGAAAGTGAGGCTAAACAGGAATGCAAAGAGGAGGACGGCGAAGAGGCTGATGAGGAGGGTGCAGATACAGAGAATGCTGACGAAGGCGCTGAGGTCGATTGCAACAAGGAGAGTGGGAACATATGTAAAACTGATGACGATGCAGGCAAATGTGTGGAGAGCACAGCTACAACTTTACCTGTGAAGGAGACAGATGAAAAAATGCAAATCGATGACATAGCCGAAGTGACCACAACTGTGACCAATCCAACTGTCATAAACACCAGCAACAACACCAATGGCGATGTCTGCAACATGACGCCAGCTGCAGTGATAGACGATGACGACGACGACGTCGTGCTAACTAGCAAAGACGAACCCGAGATTGTAGATTTGCGCGATGACGATGACGACGATGATGACGTCGTGCATACCGCCACAATACCGGCGCCGAAGCGCATGGACATCGATGTGGACAACTACGGCTTGAGTAAAAAGCCACATGTCGACGCAGCCACCATCTCCACCAAGACCGACTTCGAGGCCGAGATCAAAATACCAGCCATACCAGCGCAATTCAATGCAGCAATTGCCGCCGCTGCTGCTGCTGCCGCAGCCGCTGCAGCTGCAGCCAATGCCAACGCCACGGCGGCAAATGTTATCGGCGAAAAAAACTGTGATAAAAATGAGTTTGCAATGTTGTCGCCGTCAGCGTCTGGCTCAGCGTCGCCGATGACGATGCCAACACCGACATCAACACCTATGCCGATGCCAATGCCATTACCGATGTCGCTGCCAGTAGTAACGGGATTACCAGGCAACGCCAACAACACAATCGTCAGCTGCAGCAACAGCAACATTATCAACTCTATGATGACCAGCGTTCCAGGCAATGCTGCTGGTAGCATTGGCGTCACGGATGTGAGCAGCACAACAGCAGCCATTATCGATAGCGTTGTGAAGGCCGAGGACTTAAAGAAGGAGGATGACTGCATTATCGTGTCGGCCACGAGCGCCGATGACGCCCTCTTCAAACAGCCGGTAAATGTCTCAGATAAGTGGTTTTCGATACTCGATCGCGAATTGCCATTGATGTCGACCGAGCCGATGGATGAAGCCAGCCTCAAAGAGTACAAGATGTCTATCGCAAATATCTCATGCGACTCTCTCTTCCAGACACAGGGCCATCCGTGGGAGGTGCAGAATGTCGTGCCGTTCTTCAACGTAACACTGGACGAATGCAAAGTGGATCCAACAAAATTCGTGCAGGAATGCATACTATCGCTTTCCGGTATAGACGAGAAACAAATGGAGACGAAGTTACGTGAATATGAGCAGAAAATGCTTATGGCAGCAAACGCGGCCGCCGAAGGCACCGATGCAGATACAGTGTTGGCATCACCGGCGGACTCAAAAAACTGCCTAGAGTCTCCTCGTCAGCGATTGAAGAGTGAGGATGCCGCGGAGAGCGGTGATGAGGAGGAAGAGGATGAGCAAAAGTACGAAAGCGACTGCAAACCATCCACATCAGCGGCAGCTGCTGCGAAATCAACAACAACGCCAGCCATCAAAACAGACGCCGTGAAAAGTGAGGAGCATGAAGAGGAACGCGCGGAAGAGAAGAAGTTTCTTCCATATTTGAATGATACAAAAGCCGAGAGCGGTGTTGAGTGTAAGCCGAACAAAGAAGCCAACGATGCTGCCAACGGTGAAGCCAAAGAGCACGACTTCAACACGGTCAGACTGGAAATACGCATGGACGACATCGCCGGCATGTCTATACAGAATTTAGCCAATATGTCACTGCAAAATCTCACCACATTCCTGCAATACGACGTGCAAACGCCGCTCTCAATGACACCGGAAGAGCAAAAGCTATTAGAGGAAGTAAAAAAAGAAGGTTTTCCCAAAAAATTGGTCGGTGCATATGTACCACGTGATCTACGCTACGGCTGGTGGAAGATCGACACTTTCGAAATGTTGCAACGCGTCATCGATTCGCTCGATCCGAGCGGTTTACGCGAACGCGACCTACAAGAGAATCTCTTGCGTTTCATGCAACAAGAAGATCCGCCCACCATCGGTATCAAATATCCACTTGCAAGCAAACCTGGCGAAGATGTGCCATACATGCAACCGGACAAACGACACGATTGGAACCCAAAGATAGCTAAGCGCACCGAACTCGCGCTGCTCGATCAACTGGAAGCTTTGGAGGACAAAATCGCCAGCGCCTCTATGCAACTGAAGAATTGGCAGCTACCGCCGCGCATTGAAAACGAAATCAATCTAGAACTGGAAGATATCACCGAAGAAGATTTCATCAGCATCATACCAATGATACGTGAACGCATCATCGATCTGGAGGCGAACATTGAGCGTCGCTACTTGAAACCGCCGCTCGGCTCGCAAACAGGTGACGCGCATTTGGCGGTCATCGCACAAAATCAGCACACCACCACACAGACACAGAACTCTGCTGCTGCTGCGGCGTTTCTCCTGCAAATGCAACAACAACAAGCTGCTGCTGCCCAACAACAACTGATCAATATGCAAACGCAACAAACACAGAATGTCATCAACGCTTCGGCCTTCAATGAGCGCGCCATGGCCATAGCGGCTGCAAATGCTGCCGCAGCCGCTGCTGCCGCTGGCAATGCGAGCGGCGATGCTGCGGGCGGTCACACAGCCAATACGAGCGGCAACAATTCGGGCGGCGACTCGCCGGCGAGCAATTGTGATAGTGAGAAGGACGAGAAGGTGGAGAATATACCCAAAGGCTTGGCTTCGTGGCGCGATGCGGTCGCGCGTTCGCACACCACAGCGCAGCTGGCGATGGCGCTCTACGTGCTGGAGTCGTGTGTCGCCTGGGACAAGAGCATAATGAAAGCGGTAAGTGCGCAGTATGCAAAAGCAAACATTTTATTAACAGAAGAGTGGCGAAAATTTGTTTCTATTCCTTTTGTTTTATTTAATTTAATTTAATTTTATTTTTTACTTTACTTTTTTGTTATGATTTATTAATTTGCGGTATTTAACGCATTTATAAAACACACACACACATACACATGCAAACAAACGCGTGTACGACACGAACAACACTTGTGCTCGCTATCATCGTTTGTTGTAGGTATATATAATTGTAATGAGTTGTTGTTGTTGCTGCATTGTTTATTTTCATTCTTTTTTTTTTTAATAAGCGTAATATATAGTAGGTCTCAAATCTTTGTTTTTGAGCGACTTTAATTCTTTGTTATTTCTGATAAGAAGAAGAAGAGAAAAAAAGCTGCCACATACTGAAAATGTTTCTTCTTTTCGACGCATTTTTCTAGCTCACATAGCTTTAGTTATCAAAGAACGTTATAGTAAATTCGTCTATATATATTTTTATACCCTGAACAGGTTATATTAGGTTTGCCCCGATGTTTGTAACACTTAAAAGGAAATGTCGCAGACTATAAAATATATATATAAATGATCAGCGTGACGAACTGAGTCTATTTAGCCATATCCGTATGTCTGTCCGCCTGTTTGTCTGTAGTTTAGTTCCTCAGCTCAGAAGCTGCTTATTTGTCGGAATCGCCAATATCGGAGAACTAAAACATATAGCTGCCGTACAAATTGACCGCTTAAAATCAAGTCATTCTATGGAAAACTCTTTTATTTGTCAAGGTATCACGAAATTTGGCATGGATTATTCTCTAAAGCATCGCTATAATCTCCGAAGAAATTGTTCAGATCGGACAAATATAGCATATAGTATTGTCATACAAAGTGATCGAGCTACTCAAGTCCCTGTATGGAATTTTTTTTTTTTTTGGAAAAAGATCTTCAGGCAATTTGGCAAAAATTATTATCCCAGGCATCACTACAATCTCCGAAGAAATTGTTAAGATCGGACCACTATAGCTTTTATGCTATAAAAAATGCACATGTGAAGGGTATTATAGCTTCGGTGCAGCCGAAGTTTCCGTTTGTTTTTTTAACTTTTGATTCAAGTATTTTTTATGTATTTAAGTATGTTTCTAGAATGAATTTTTTTTATCTTTCCGATCATTTAATGGTTATAATGCTATTCGGGGCGCAGATTTGTAGAATTCTTATGCAAATCAAGGACCTTCAAAATTGTTACAGCCGTTCTTGAGTTATAAATGGTGTAACTAACAGGACTTTTCTTATTTATATAGATTCTTATGTAAAGTTTTACTATTAATTTGGGGTTAAGTGGTTTTTGAAAGAATTAATGTCAAATGTAAACTTTTTTGATAATGCCTCTTTGATGTTGGTACTAGATTCTCCTTTATTTCTCTAAGAACAAAACAATTATGATGAAGAAAGGAATGAAAATGAGTGAAATTACTGAGAAACTTTTTATCATACCAGAATGAATTATGAGTTAATCTGAAATATCTATCTCATATGGTAAAATAAAATGTCGATTATAATCAATTGAAACGTTGTGTAATTGTGCCTTATCTCTCTGACCTCTAAATTTCCTTGAAAAGCTCTTGGAGTATCATTTGCAAATTCATTTCGTTGCCCGTGAAATGTAATTTGAGATCAAGGCTCCTAAATAAACAATGACTCATTGAAAAGTGTTGCGTGAAGTACATTTTTCCGGAATACAGACAAAATGAGTGTACATTACCATAAACAATATTTTTTTTTTTGAAGTTTTCGAAGTTTCATAGTATTTTCATTCGATTAATTCACAGAAAAATTGGTTAGACTAGTCTTCAGAAAAGACCTAACTTTAACAATATTTTCCATGAGTAATAAAAATAAATCGAATTTCTTTCTTTTAAGTTTTTTTTTTACATTTATTTGTGGATATAAAAAATGTGTATGTTGACAATTTGCTACAAAATGACGGCCACAGCGCCGAAAATCGGTATAATGATTTTAGAGAGCTGCGGTTTTTTCATTTTTATACCCTGTAAAGAATATATTAAGTTAACCCCGATATTTGTAACACTCAAAAGTAAATGCGGAGACCTTATAAAATATGGTATATACATATATATAAATGATCAGCGGGACCAGCTGAGTCGATTTAGCTATGTCTGCCTGTATGTATATATGCGAACTAGTCCCTCAGTTTGAGATATCGTCCTGAAATTTTGCACACGTCCTTTTCTTATCAAGAAATTGCTTATTTGTCAGAACCGCCGATATCGGACAACTATAGCATATAGCTGCCATACAAACTGACCGATCAAGGAAGATCGCAATAATATGACAATTTGGTCATATGTAACACCTTTTTGATGTCAATTTTAAACTTTCCATGATTCTTTTACAACCTTCTGAGTCATTTCATTTGCTTTCACAAGGATTAGAAAAAAACTGTATGCTTTTCTTCAAGTCAACCAAAGTTTTAAGCGGAAATAAGGGAAGGGGAAAGAACAGTAAACCGGAAATATCATTATGAATGACATAAGATATTCTTGCAATACTACAAGTATAAATGTTTTAGGACCACACTAACGTAATTTTTTAAACTTGGTTTTGGCTCCGGCCAAATCTTCAATGAATTCATCGCTGCAAAAAAGTCATCAACTCATTAAAAACTCATAAAAAAATATCGCATGAAACTTTTGAAGAGACATTTCCTTTTGTTTGTTACGAAATTGACTGGCTTGAGGTATTCTTAATTGTTAAGTTAAACTCTCCTCATTACATTTCATTTTCACCTCATCACATTAAAACATTGAAAAAAAAAATTTGATCTTAAAAATATTTAATATTTTTTTCGAAACTTTGATGATCACCCTCATAAAATTATAAAATCATTTAAATTCAAGTTTTTTGTAACTTTGCTTGCATGAAATGAAATATATATATAAAATGCGACTAGCTGGACATAAGCTTCGGAATTTTTTTCGGTTATTAAAAATTATCAAAAAAAGTTTTTAGTTTTTTTAATTTTTTTCATCACTTTAATTTTTTATTTATTTCAAGTAGTTGCTCATTTATTCAATTAGCAAAATTTAGTTTGAGTTCCACATAAAAAATGCTACCGTTTGCCTTAAAAAGTACATAGTAATAGTTGCTTGTTGTTGTTATTAGAAAGAAAGCAAAAAACTGCCTGCTCTATCTCGATTGTTTATCAAAATTCGTTAAAACTAATTGCATAATTTTTTTCTTTCTTTTTCCTTTCATTTCTTTTTACAAACTTTGATAACGCGATTAATTGTTGTTGTTTTTGAATAAAAAAAAAAATTAAATAAAAAAATAAAATAAAATAATTTCAATTATAATTCACTTAATTTGTATGTGAATGCCTATACAAATATAAACACACACATACATATATGCGCGTGTGTGTGTGCGCGCCGAAAACGCATTTAAAAACACGCTTTTTATGTTCTATGCTTCTGCTCGTGTCTTTTGTTGCACGTTGCTGTTGAACGGTTTTGACTTAAACAACTACAAAAAACAAACAAACACAAAAATAATATTTGGTGAATATGTTGCTTGTCATGTTTGCATATGTTCATATATATTTCTGTAACTCACACCTTCATTAACTCACACACATACACACATTCCAAAACACTCACAAAATCAAAAACCGTTAGACCAAAGCTAAAGCGAACAAGTCGACAAAAGATAAAAAATCCAAAAGTAGCAAAAATGAACCGCCTCCAAAAGCCAAATCCACAAAAAAGAAGCAAGACAAAGCGCCTGCGCAGCCCACACCGCGTTCCACACCAACCAGCGTACTAACCAAAGCGGCAAAGAAAGGCGCTAACCAAGAAGACAAGACGCCAGCAAGCGCAAAACGCGCCGAAACGTACAGCAAGCGAAAGCGTGAAAGTCCCGCGCCACAAGTGATGGACTCCAACGCGTCAAAAGCAAGCAAAAAAGCAAAGACGCAAACCACAACAGCAGCGGCAGCGCAATCACCAAAGACGCAAACTACACCGTCCTCACGTTTCAGGTATCAACGCAAAGCCAAGACACCCACCACTGGCTATGTGATCAGCTACGTCGAGCCACCAAGTCCGTTCAGCGAGGACACACCGGTGGAGGAGGAGTCTAGCAACAGCAGCGCAAGTGTGCATGAGGCGCCAGCAAACGTGACAAGTGAGGAGCCGGAGCGCACCAAAACAAAAGTTAACGACGACGCGCGGCAGCCGAGCACGCCGAAGTCACATAAGCGCGCCAAATCGCACAAGCATAAGAAGCGCAAGAAGAAGAAGCATGAACTGGGCTCACAAAGTGAAGAGGAAGCCGACGTGACGTTGAGTGGTTCACCGGCGAAGGCATCGCGTATGAACGGCGTAGTGATCGCTACGAGTTGCGTCGAGAACGGCGGCGGCAGTTTGAATGGCGCCGAGTCCACCGGTGGCGCTAATCAGCATGGCAATGTCAATGGCGCTAAGCCGCCGCTAACCACGACAATCAAGTTCAATGTGAAAGCGCAAAATGAGAATAATGCGAAGAAGACGAGAAGCTCTAGCAACAAAAAGCACAAGCGGCGCAGATAAGACTGAGCTCAAGGCGCAAAGGGCGCGAAAGGCGGCGCAATCAAATTTCTAAATTGCAAATAAAAGCACAAATAAAAAAAGTACAAAAACAACTAAAAAACAAACAAAGGAATTGAACCAAAAAATTACTCGGGGCTTTTAGCTATACACTTTCGAAAATACTCGGTTTATTTTAAAGTAAAACACTTTCATTATGAAATCTAACAGTAACAACAACAGCAACAACTGTAGTAAAGAATAGCGTTAAGGCAAATGGTATTCACAATAATATAAAACAACAAATATAGCGTTTAAAAGCAAAGCAAAACAAAACAAACAAAAACAACAATTTAGGTAACTGCCACTTGCTCAAGTGTGTCTGTCTGTATGTATGTATGTGTGTGTACACTTGCAACTGTGCAACTACAACAACATAACAAACAGCATATAACAACAATTTGATCTTCTTCTTCTTCCACCACGCATCTTCCATCTTCTACGCACGCTCTTCCATATTATTACAGTATTGCCAGTTTTGCACATCTGGCGAGAACGAGGATAAATTACTGTTATGCGACGGTTGCGACAAAGGCTATCACACCTACTGCTTCAAACCGAAAATGGACAATATACCCGACGGTGATTGGTGAGTATTACACACTTATTTTCATATTCATATACATACAAGAGCACATATGTATCGTAACTAGTTCATCAGGAGAATGGTGAGTGCCAAAATAGACGGGGCTACTTAACCAATAATAATAACCGGTTGGGCTTTCTAGACCTGTGTAGATCCCAAAATTTCTAATTTAATCAATGATAAACTTTTTTAGGAGACTGAAAGATTATAGAAATTTAAAATTACTAATATCGATACCACGAAATATGTTCTGTATATATTTAACCTTAAAATCGGAGTTCGACAGATTAAGCAATTTCTAACACCTTATCATTAGACTAAATAATCATCATTTATAGAGCGTTTTTGCTAGTTCTGGGTTTTCTGCTAACTCATATCCATATCATTATGTTACCCTTCACTTAGTATATAACGAAAACACTCGAGTCTTTGCCGAAACTAATAAATATATGTATTTACTAAAAGAGGTTATGTAAGGTTGGGAAAGAGTGCGTACATGTAGTTGTATTTAATGTATATAAATGAGGTTGTTTCGAAAAGTCATTGCCCGGCTTAAAAACAGCAAAGTCGCAGGCGACGATGGTCTACCGGCCGAGTTATTGAACACGGTGGCGAGGAGCTGGTATTGCGCATGCATTAACTCCTCTGCCAAAATATGGTCGAAAGAACGCAGGCCCAGTGACTGGAACCTGCTTCTGCTTGCTCTGCCTTATAAACAAGAAATGCGATCCCACAATCTGCGCTAGCTAACGCGGATTCAGCCTTCTGAATTTCACGCATCGAGCATACGCTGTGAAAGACTGAAGCCCATCGGCAACTAACTCATTGCCCTTTATCAAAGGGGGTTCCGACCTGTTAAATCAATCATTGACCACATATTTACGATATGCCCACTTCTGGAAAAGACCGAAGAAAAACAACTTAAAGTTGAGCTTTCGATAGCTCAAAACGGGATCGCCTCTATGCCACAATGTTTGAATTTGGAATCCTTACAAAACTTATACGCACGTTGAGCGCTACCAGCAGAGTAGAGAAGGACCTCGTCGAGTCGTTCGATACCAAACGAGGTTTCAGATAAGGCGATCCCTTATCGACGATTTCTATAATCTTAAGAATATAATCAGCGCTCTTTTTCCAGAGTTACGAGTCGACTGGCGAGTACTTAACGACGCGGCCAAGACTATAGGTTACGTGATAATTATTACAGTACAGCAACTCTGTTGCGTTTTTGACACTTTCTTGCTAATAATTTGCAGATGTGGACCCTATATGACTATATAAAACCAGACTCTTCATTATCGGAAATATTGTCATATTTTTTCCTTTCGTATTTCTATACAAAAATTGTATTTTTTTTTTGGGCCCTTGCAAGCAGATAACAACCTAACATTGATTTTAGGACTTGTCCGGTTCAAATTTGATATTGGAGCTAGCCTTGTAACGCCCTCTGAAATTCAATTATGTTATGTTGTTGTTCATTCCAACAAGTTCCAGAGGTAACAGGCTTTTCCAGAGATACCCTAGTACGGATCGTTTCGAGATAAATTTGATTGATTGTATTGAAAACTGACAACTCTTCACTTTCGATCATTCCTTCGGGTCTATAGAAATGTATCTGTATTATAAAAAGTATAGTTTTCATAAAGTATTTCTTGATATTTTATTGTATGATCTTTCTTTGATGGTATATATATATATAGTATATACACATATCTCGACGTCTATTTTAATAATCACTATTTGTATAAACTAAGTAATTACGCTTTTATCCGCGCATAAATTTCTTTTAAAAGTTATTTGCCCTTCGCCTGCCTTTTCTTGGATATGTGAAGAAATCTAGAGCTAAGCTTGGAGTTTGTATGATTATTTTTATATATAGACAGGAGAATGTTTAAATAGGATAAACTGCTCCAAAACCCTGAATTCACAGTTTTCAGCTCCACATTCTAAAGTCCCGTTCAGTCAGTTTCTTACATTGTACAAAGACGTTCCAATTTATTATTTTATTAATTTTCCACCATTTTTTTGTTTGTTTATTTCACAACTACTTTCCAGGTATTGCTATGAGTGCGTCAATAAGGCGACGAACGAACGCAAATGTATCGTCTGCGGTGGCTTGCGGCCTTCACCTGTTGGCAAAATGATCTATTGCGATTTGTGTCCGCGCGCCTATCATGCCGACTGCTACATACCGCCGCTGTTGAAAGTGCCACGCGGCAAGTGGTACTGTCACGGTTGCATCACGAAGGCGCCGCCGCCGAAGAAGCGTACGAGCAGTAAACCGCGACGTGATCGTGACTCCTCGAAGCGACGCGATCGTCATAGCAATTCATCGACGTCATCGAATATAGACATACAACAACAACAGCAACAACATCAGCAACAACATCACCAACATCAACCACAACATCAGCAACAGCAACACCAATTACAGCTACAACAACAGGCTGCGGTTCTAGCGCAGGCGCAGGCCATGGCAGCTGCCTCGGCGGAACACCACCTGCACAATTCATCACAGCTATCGCTGAATTCGTCGCATGACGAATCGATGACCTCGTTACCAACGCCGCTCAGGTAGGTCGCTCAGGCAGCGCCGCATGTCACGCCTGACGTTACTAACCCGCCTCTGGTATTTGCAGTCCGGCGCATTCGATTGCTTCCACCTCATTCGATGAACAGCAGCACAATAACTCGATTGACGCGACGCGTTTTCAGCATCAACATCAGCAACAGCAACAACAACAAATGGTTGGTGGTAATGCTGCCGCTTTGGCAGTGGGTATGCATGTTGGCGCTGGTGTAGGTATAGGCGCACCAACAACAATGTTGCCAGATGTTAGTGGCGCAACGCCGCTAGTGCACAACCACCTACTCGGTGCTCATTTGACGAACAACGAGTACGCGACAACAGATGGCTGCATAGATGGCGCTCCGGCAGCAGCAACTGCTATGTTAAATCCCATGACTGGCAGCGTCCTCCCGCTCGCGCCGCCCATTTTCAATAGCGCGGCACCAAGCGGTTATGCAGCACCACCATCATCACAGCTGCCGCAAACTACACACGCACCACTATCAGCCAGTGGCGCGTTGCTACCACACGTAACGCCATCCAACCTGTCAACAGTAAGTAGCGCGGCTGGTGGCGCGCCTACAGTGCCCGTCAACTATATGGCGCTGACAGCCAGTCAGCAGCAGCACTTCGCACAGCTGCAAATGAACAGTAATGGTGGCGTGCAGTTGCCACCGCCATCGTCACCATACAATGCAGCCGCGCAATCGCCGCTTCCGCCGCCCACATTACTGCCGCCCACCAGCGTTCTCAGCACATCGCCACAACCAGCCACAACACTACCGCTCATTATGCCGCCAACTGGCATGGTTCAACAACAACAACAACAGCCACAATTGTCGCCGCTGCTACAATCATCGATTTTGTCGCCACAACACAGCAGCAATCATGCGACGTCCACCAACATGCACTCGCCGCGTGCCAGCACGCCAACACAACACTCACCGCAAACGGTTGGACACCACTCGCAGTCACAATCGCCGGCCGCTCATCAGTTTGGCGGCCTTTCGCCAATGAGCCAATGCGGTACACCACAACCACCACCGCCGCCTCCGCTAAATATACACGCGGTGCAGGAGGCGAAAGATAAGCTGAAGCAGGAGAAGAAGGAGAAGCACGCCACCAAGAAGCTGATGAAGGAGTTGGCCATATGCAAAACATTGCTTGGCGAAATGGAGGTGAGTGTTTCGTAGTGTCTAGACTATGAGCTATGTTTCAATTATACCGTTACTTTGCAGTTACACGAAGATTCGTGGCCATTTTTGCTGCCAGTGAATACCAAACAATTTCCGACCTATCGTAAGATAATTAAAAATCCCATGGACTTGTCCACAATCAAGAAACGCTTACAGGACTTGACGTGAGTACCAATTCTTTGGTGTTCTATTATTAACAACAATAATCCTTTTGTTTTATTTTACGTATTTGCTTTTAGATTAAATTATTTTTGCTATGCCTTGAACAGGGTATATTAAGTTTGCCACGATTTAAAGTATATATTATATATAAAGGATCAGCGTGATAAGCTGAGTCAATTTAGCCGACTTGTCTAACTGTCCGCCTCGCCGATATCGGGTCACTATAGCATATAGCTGCCATACAAACTGATCGATCAAAATCAAGATATTTTTTTATACCCTTGCATACTATAAAAATGTACCTGTGATATGGCTATAATGAGCCGCGGTGTAATCGAAGTTAACGCTTTTTCTTGTCTTTTTTTATTAATAAATTAATATATAACGATATTTTTTCTATCCGAACTTAATTCTTCTTTCTTTGTTTTATTGATTTTAAATTTATTTAATCTCAATTTATTGAAATTTAGTCAATTTATATGTTTTTTTATATAATATAATATTTTTTTCATTGCTGTTGTAATTATAACCAACTAATTTTCCCCAATCTATTACCAACAGCTATAAAAGTCGCGAAGACTTCTGCGTCGACGTCCGTCAAATATTTGACAACTGTGAAATGTTCAATGAGGATGACTCGCCGGTCGGTAAGGCGGGTCACGGCATGCGCAAATTTTTCGAACTGCGCTGGGCTGAGTTGACCGACAAGCACTCATGATATCAAATGCATCACCACCTCAAGTATTCTAGTGATTAAGTGAACACAAAGCTGAAGAAGAGAGAAGCAAAAATTAAATCTAAATTCAAAAAATTATGCGGAGCAGTGAAGATAGAAGAGAGTAAATGTTAGTAGAAGGCAGAAAAAAATCATATGAAAAATGGAAAACTACAATTTTTAATTATTCAAAAAAATAAAAATAAATTCAAAATTTATTAAAAAAAAGAGCAAAAAAAACTTTTAAGTAAAATCATATGAATCTTTCGGCACAGTATAAAAACAAACATTCAGGCTAAGCATATTACATAATTATTAACGATTGCATGAACAAGTCTGGCAACAATGTGAGACACTGAAGAAAGCACGAAGCAGTCACAACACAATAAAGAAACAGAAGCTAAATAAAACAGAAGAAGAAGAAACACTAACAGTGATGTGGTATTTATAAA
The DNA here is from genome assembly GCF_042242935.1 of Bactrocera oleae. Classification (NCBI taxonomy): domain Eukaryota; kingdom Metazoa; phylum Arthropoda; class Insecta; order Diptera; family Tephritidae; genus Bactrocera; species Bactrocera oleae. Next base: position 47,077,698 of record NC_091538.1, on the reverse strand, counting down.
TATACATATACATACATATATATATATATATAGTAACTTGCATGCATATGTAGTATATAGTGCATATGCATAGTTGGTTAAGTAAGAGAAATGTTGATAATAACTAATGTATTATTTTCGAAACAGAAAAAAAAAAATAAAGAAATTGTAACGAAATATATCAGCAATCATGTAAAAGGCTAAAAAAAGATATGCATAAAAAAAACAGAGAGCATTAATTTTAAACTAAACTATTTGTGTAGAGAAATGCGCGTGTAGATAATGGTAATAGTGTGGGCCAAAAGTGTGTGTACAAGTATTTTTGTGGAAAATTGCTTTCTTTCGAGAGTGAGAGATAAAATTTTTGGTTTAGTAAGACCTAAATTTATTAACGATACAGCTTTTTTTTATATATAAGTTTTTGCTTTTAAATAAAAATTTTTTTTTTAATTTTATATTTTTTACACTTTTTTAATTTTTTAAAATTAAATTTTAGCTTAAAGTTTTTACTTGCTTAGAGTTTTTTATATTTATTTATTTTGGACAGTAAATGAAATGTAGAACAATTTTATTAAAAATTAATAATTAAAATTTTTTTGTTGTAAAATGAAATATTTTTACTATTTTTTTTTTAACAAGTTTTTATATATTTTTAAAATTAAATTTCATTTTTGTTTTATTTTTTTTTTAATTTTAAAAAATAAAATAAAAAAAATCAGGAAATAAAAAAGATTCCTGATTTTTTATTTATTTTAAATTTAATAAAATTCAAATTATTTTATTTAGTTTTAAAATTAAAAAAAAATTTTAATTTTGTTTTTAAATCATAAGCGTATATTTTGGAGAGTCAATGAAATGTATTGAAATTTAAATTAAAAAATATTGAAAATTAAAAAAAATTTAAAATTAATGAAAATTAACTGAAATATTTTTATTAATTTCTAAAACATTTTTTTAGTTTTTATTTTAAAATTATAAGTTGAATTGGAATTTTTTAAGTGTAACTTTTTTGCTTTTAGTATTTTTATTTATTTATTTTTGTCAGTAAAAGAAATGTGTAACAAATAAAATTAAAAAAAAAATTAAATTTTTCTCTAACTATTCAAATTTAATTTTTAAATTTTCTATTTAAAATTTTTCTAATTTTTTTATTCTATATATCAATTTTTAATGCTTACATTAATTTTAATTTTCCTTTTAGTATTTTTTATTTGGTTTTTTTGATATTAAAAAAATTATATATAAATAAAATGTTTAACATTGAAATAAAAATTATAATAGTTTTCTCTCTAACCATTTAAATTTAATTTTTAAATATTTTAATTTTAAACGTTTTTGTGTTATGTAATACTTTTTATTTAAAAAATTTTTATTTTGTTGTTTTTTTTTCGATGTTAAAAAATATTTGTATTGCATTTTTTTGTTGTATTATTTTATATATTTTTAAAATTATTTATTTAACTTTTATTTTTGTCAAAAATTGCTTAGGCCCACACGATTTGTAGTCTGACATACATACATATAAACAATTTTTTTTAATTTAAAATTTGGTTTGTAATAGTTTTTTTTTTTTTTTTTACTTCTGTTTACTTAAAGTAACTGTAACACTCAAAATAATGCACACATTTACATAAACGCGCACACACGCTTCTTCCTCACAAATTGAGCGTTTTAGTTTTGTAATTATTTCATAAAAGTATTGCATTAACGCCAGCGCTGCGACCACATGCTGAATTTGTTGGTACCTACGCGCTAATTAATTATTTTTATATTTGTATACACATACACAAACGAACAAACACTTCTTACAAACACAGTTGGTGGGCGAACACTTGTATATATTAAAAAAAAAAAATTCATAAAAAAGTTAAAATTACAAAATTAAAGCAGCTTTCCATTAAAGTAAAGTAAATTAACGCATACATACATACATATTTATATATATACAATTTACTGCATGTATACAATATACACCCAACGAAAAGAAATAAAATTACATAAAAAATAATATTTAAAATATACATATATACATACATACATACATATACATATATAAATGAGATAGTTTTAGTTGATATTAGTAGCGAATACTTTTAAGCGTATATGATTAAATATAAAAAAAATATTAATATTAATAATAAATGAGAAATGAAAAAATGTAGAAACGAAATATAATTTAAACAAAAACAAAGAACTAAAAGTATTTTCCAAGTGGGCAACTGCGCTGCATGAAGCAAAAAAAAATTAAAAAGAAAAACCACAAACAATGAACAAAAAAATTAAAGTAAACGAAAAATTATTAAAAATAATATAAAATTTATGCAAACACAATACATGACACTTGAGTATTTTTTAAAATTAAAATTAAATTTAATTAGTTTAAAAGGCCACTTTTATTAAAAAAAGAAACTAAAACGTAAGCCATGCAAAAACAGTAGTAAAAAAAATTAAGGCAAAACAAAAACACAAAAGAAAAAACGAAAATAAAAAATCGTAAAACGTCAAAAGAAAACAAACAAAAAGAAGAAGCAGCATAAAGAACGTACAAAAGCGAATGCAAACTTTTTACGCTACAAAACAAACCCCAAACCCCCGACACACACACACATACAAACACATAAGCACATGTACACACACACACACCTAACTCACACATACACATGTACCACCAGCAGCATTACCGGCAACTCAATTCGCTTGTGAAAATACCGTTAAACCGTTAGCACATACACTTAGCAAGCTTAGAAATTTGACTAACACACACAACAGCAACAAATAACAAAGCTACAGTATTTTTATGAATTTTTATTTTAATTTTCTTTTAATTCGATGCTTCTTATTTAAAGAAAAGAAAAGAACATACAACAACAACTAACATAACAAATGATAATAATTTAAGTGAAATTAGATTAAAAAAAAAAACTCTAAAGTAAAATAAGTGAAAACCCGAAATGCGTTCAATACTACTGAATAATACTTTTGGCGCAACGATTTTGCTTCAAAGAGAGAGCGCAAAAGAGCATAAGAGAGAAAATTGTAAGAAAATTTGTGTGAATTTTCATTTTCTTAGCATTAATATTTTCAATGTTTATCATATACATATACATATATAAATATATATATATTTAGAGAGGAGAGTGTATGTGTGACAAACATACACACACACAAACACACAAACATGAAAGTGAAAATATTTAAATTTTGTATGTATGTTATTATTAAAATACTAATTTTGTACTTAGTTTTGTAATTTTTTTCACTAAGTATTAGTTAAGTTGCAATCCTAATTTGTGTAAGTTCAGAAGTAAACATTTAAGCTATAATAAAAATAAATTAATTGAAATATACATAATTACTGCGGGCTCTATTCCATATTTAATTACTTTAGATACTTTTTGAAAACTTTTTGTTTAGACGAGCAGGTAACTTGTTGCCAATTTGAAGGTAATCTCATAATACCAATCTCATAGAAACCCTCGTCGCTTTTGGCAAAAGACTGTGACAGCCCAGTTTCCTAAATTTCACCAGCAAAATCGTTCGCCCTAAGCAGGAACTCCCAGTACGTCTGGCGAGTCAAGACTGTATCCTTCCAAGGATTTTAATAGTCACTTTCGTATGAGGTTACTTTCTAGAAAAGGGAGAAGAGATTTAGTAAGGGATGAGCACCTACCTCAATCTATACTGACTGGTCCAAAATGGACTGCGGACCAGGGTTGGACGTATACTTCACGGATCTTCTTTTTGGCAACGAAAAGGCAAATGAGTTGGTGAAGCTATGAGCTTCTTTAAACAAATCCACTGGAAATGATCAAAAGAGAGTTTTATATGCATTTTGAATAAATAGCTTAGAGCCGATAGATATCAATAACAAGCTGCAATATAACAGCAGATATTTTCCAAGTATGACAGGACTAGAACCAAGGACTTTTTAAATAGGTTTAGAAATAGTGTATACAGACTTACAGCTATTCTAACAAGGCAGTGAACTTTTGGAGAGTATGTGCTGAAAATGCCTTAGCTGCAAGCTAGAAGGGAGTACGGAAACTGTTTTCCACTTTCTCTGTGTCAGCTCTATGACAAGCTCGACACAAAATGGAACCCATCAGGCACCAAACTTTGAATGGCTATCTACAAAAAGCATAAATAAGGAGATCAGTATTCTACCGGAGCAAATTTTCAACACTTTTATAGCATAAGCAAACTTAACTCATCAATCGGGAAGCCAAATGTTGGTTTTCAGCTGGTTAGTACTAACTGCTGTTAAACCAGTAAACCATAAAGCATTGACCTGACCCAATCGCCGAAAGTATTCCGATTTGGTCACGAGAAATGCATACCAATAAAGTGATGCTTTTACACTCCAAATTGTTTGTTACACCATCTCGCTGCAACAATTAAGATTGATATTGAGTGGGAGGCACCAAAAAGTCGCACACCATTGTTTGTAACATTGGCTCCACCGTCATCCTCCACACCAGACAGTAACTTATTTACGGTGCAACGGAGCCTAGAGAGCTTTTTCAGTCTCATCGCTGATTTAACGGTAAAAATATAAATTTATGTTTGTCGCACAGATTTTTTCAGTGTAAATATTTTAATGGCAACGTATCAAAATTTACTAAACATTGTAAAGTCAAACACAGTAATTTACTTTGACAGCTGGTTTGAAAATCATGATACTAGAAAATATAGACCTCGAAAAAAAGCAAAAGTCTTAAGCCACGAATTTGATCGACAGTAAACTTCTGTGTGTTTTGTAAGTGTAGGCCTCTAATACGGTTTTCAACTCAACTGCATTTTGGTTGAAGTTTTTGAAATTAGGTATTATGGTTGTCAACTCAATCCGTTCAAAAACAAATTCGGATGAAGTGTTGTCAAACTACAACTCTTTGTGGTATTACAATTTGTACCCTGTGTCAGTGACGTTGACTAGGGTATCAAAGCAATTACTTGACTAGAACATTACTGCGTTTATTTAGGAAAAATATCTATAGAAAATGGGGGAAAGAAACTATTTTATTTATAATTTCAAACTATTTGATGATCACTCGATGTTCATAATATCTAAAGCCTTCTTAACAACCACACGAGAACAACCGGCGATGCGTCAGCCAAATGGTAAAATCATTTGAAATGGATGCTTGATAAATACCGGTAGCAAGGAAATGGCGAGTTTGTGGTGATGTTCCTTCATCTCACGAAATTAACTTATGAATCTGCCATAAATATTATTTAAAAGTCATTTAATTGTTCCAATGTACATAAGTATTTGAGTTATCACGATGCGCAGCACATCAGTTTTAGCACCAACATTTTTGTGATCATAACATAAATCAAAAATAATGTCCATTTTAATAATTATTCACCTCTTCGTGAGCAATAATTAAAATATTTTGTTTTGATTTTTCCTTTAAGAATTTTCAGCTGTTTAATTATCTGTCAAATCTGGTTGAAACTTCAACTGAAAATAGTTGAAACTTCAACTGAAAATAGTTGAAGTTCGTAATACCACAAAAGATTTGGGTTGATCTGAACTTGAATTGCTTCAACTAGAACTCAACTGAGTGAAATTGAAAACTGTAATAGCGGTAAAAAAAAACCAAGAGAAAATGTAAACTTCGGCTCTACCGAAAAATACTCTTCACAAGTGCATTTCTTATAGCGTAAACGAGCATAAAAAGAACTTTATTTTGATTTTGATCGATCAGTTTGTATGGCAGCTATATGCTATAGTAGACCGATCTGAAAAATTCGTGCGAAGATTTTACCAGTGGCTTAGGCAATAACAGTTACAGTTTGCGTTTCCTATTTTACTTTTTGTCTCTCAACACCGAATATCACATATTTTATGAATTCCAAGCGATTTAAAAAAGAAAAAAACAGCATACAATGCATAGCATATTTTATCACTGACTTTCCCAACGAAAGACTTAAGACACGAACTCGTAGCGATTTTTCTTTGATTTTTTTATTTTTGTCCTACGAAATGGACCACTGTTGCATGGTTTACAATAATTACCAGGTACATATATGATATTTTTTTTTTTATTAGAAGTGGCTTTAGTAAGTTCGGAAAAATAACAAGCGGCCTAATTTTAATTTTAATGTGTAATATTTTTACGTCTATGGCTTCTGTTTTTGTTGCGTTCTCTCATTTTACGTTCTGTGCTTAACGTATGATATTTATTTGCGTCCCAATTATAGCAATATTTGTTACTGGTTATCTAAACTGTCCTAAAACACAGGGCGTTAAATTATTATAATTTAGCAAAGTTACAAACCATTAGCTAAGACACAAGAGATATAAAATATAAACTATAAAAACATAAGATAAAAACACAGAGCGTTGCAAATAACTAAAAACAGAAAAACTTTTCTTTCAGAATTGAATGCAAACAATGCATTACCAACAAAAAAAGTCTTCCAAAAATTTTTGCTTTATGATTTTTTAGTGGCTTAGTTAAAAATTTTCTCACTCGCTTGGCTGTGAAACCACGGTTGTCTGTAACACACAAAACTAATCAAGACAGATTTAGGGTTAATTAAGCATGTTCAGAACAGCGGGTGAGTGGGGTAGAAGGTACTCGTTAAGAAGTGGACATGTTTTCGTCCTCTAATAAATTTAGCCCACACCATCTCAACAAAAACTTAAGAAAATCGGCGTCCATCTCCGATATAACGATATTGTACAACTAAAACTCCCAAAGTAGGTGATGCGAATCAGGCACAAATATACATATTCCAGTTCGTATTATCAAGTTTTGTATGGCATCAATTTCTAGAAGGGTGTCAATATTGTGTTTATTCTTATATGCTTTTGTCCCGAAAAGAGACCCTATGTTATATGGGCAGAGTGCGAGATTACCTATATTAATATATTATATATCTATGATTTTTCGCTTAACATAATGAGGGTGTAGACTTCTCACATTCAGTTGAGAAGCCTTTCGCCTCAAGGAATTCATTTGAAAATTTCGCCTTTCACCCCTTTGAGGTTTGACCACCCAAAAATGTGGGTGCCTCTGCTGCAAATGGTTTCCAAACTTGTCGTTCCTAAATATAAAAAAAAGTTAAATGATCAAAAGTTGAAGAAGCAAACTTCTCAGCTCGGCGATCTTGAGAAATAAAAAGCTGCGTAATTGCCTATATTGCGTCTATAAAGCTTGTTTGAAATCCTGAATTGAATATTTCTGCTTTATTAAAATATATAGGTGAAGATATAGACCGAATCAATTTAATTATACGCGGAGCAGGGTATAAGGAATTTGTCGCGAAGTTTGTAACACGCAAAAGAGACGTCTGAGGCCCTATATACACTACTATATAATATAAATGATCAGCATGACGACCTGACTCGATGTCCTTCTGTCTATCCGTCTGTAAATATGTAAACTATTTCCGTTTTTGAGTCATCAATCTGAAATTTCCTTTTCTCCCCAAAAAGGGTGTTCTTATTTTGTCAGAACCGCCAATATCGGATCACTATAGCAAATGGTAGCCATAAAAACTGAACAATCAAAGTCGAGTTCTTGTATGGAAAACTTGTTTACTTGACAATATATCTTCACGAAGTTTTGGTATGGAATATTTTCCGGAAAAACTGTTCAGATCGGACTACTATAGCATATAGCTGACATACAAACTGACCGTTCAAAATCAAGATAACGATTTTTTATACACTTTTATGTTATAAGAAATGCAACTGTGAAATGTATTATAGCTTCGGTGCAGCCAAAGTTAACGTTTTTACTTGTTTTCATACTAAATCGCTTAAGATTAGGGTTGTTACTCTTAAAAACGCACTTAAAATACATTTTTTTTATTCCATGACGAAAACTTGCGTTTTGGTGTGCGGTAGTATGAATGATAGTGCAAACATTTTTATTAAGAACCATAACTATATATTATATATTAAATGAAAGATAATATTTTAGAATATTAATTATTATTTTTTCCCCTGCAACTTAATTTAGTCTTCGAAAGCTGTAAAATAAGATTTTTTTTAGTAAGCGAGTGCAAAAAAAAACATTATGTACCATCTGCTGCTATACTGAGAGCTCATTTTGATCCAATTAGTTACTACATTTTTATATTTTTATTTTCCAATCTTCTTTATATACCGCTAACTACGAGGCGTGCCGTTTCCACGACAGTCGACTTTATGTAACCGGAACGTACTCGAATTTTTATCCGGTCAAGTATTGTCAACTCTGCAGCATTCTTTCATACTACTGCAGGGATGTGTTCACCCGCTACAACAACAACAGGAGACCCGGAGGCTTTGCCTCGTCATACTGCTGTTGCAACCAGCAAATTGTTGCCTGATAAACTTTTTATCAACAAGATTATAACAGCAAAATGTTTAACTACTTTTTAATGAGTGCCAATTACATGACTGTCGCTTAAATAACAACAACAACAACAGCAATGAGTAATGATTATCGATTTCACTCGGTTTTGGGCGTTTTTGGGCGATCGAAAGCGCATTGAAAACTCACCGCAAATGTCAATATAACAGTTAATAAAAGATGACAGTCGAATATTTTACAATGCGCTGAGCTACAAAAACAACAACAACAAAAAATCAGTAATTGGCAACAAAGCAGCGCCCAATGCAAATTATACAGATGAGCATTAATTGTTATTCTGCTGCACTTGTACTCATTGTACTTGGGTATATATGTATATACATATGTATATATATAATATGTACGCATGTCGGGCAACATGTGATTATGTTGTACGCTTTGCTGGTTATTGCAAATTGCTGCACATTGACGGGTTTTGACGCTCACCAATTTTCGATTGCCACAAATTGCTGGCGATTGATGTTGCCACAACAAACAACACACACATACATATATACACATGCACACACGAATGCATTTTCCAGTTGGATTTGTGCAAATAGTTGCAATTGCTGCCGCTGCCGCTGCTGTTGCTATTGCCGTTGCCGTCATATAATTTCAGCAATCAGTCGGCCGGACCAATTCAGTCATTTGTGCCGATGCCGCCAATTCGACCAATCAGCAAAAACGACTCGAATCGCATTTTAATGGTGCAATAATTTGCAAGCACTCGGTCATTCGCCGCTGGCTGTCGATCGCAATTGTCCGGGTAGTTGTGGCAGCCACACCAAGAAACAGCTGTTGCCAGCAACCGCGCCATTTGTTTGATTGATTGACTGCATGAGTTGATTGTCTGTGTATGTATGTATGTCTCTGTGCCTGTTGGCTGCCGTTGGCCTGGCGCATAAATGCGATTTTGATTGGTATTTGCGCTATTGATGCGATAATTGCTGGTTGTTGCAAGTTTTTTATTGATTTTGTTAATCATTTAATTTTTGTGTTTTTTTTTAATTTTTAATATTTTGCAATTTATTGTTAATTATATTACACTAACTTCTGTTATTAATGCAGATTCGATCACACCAATTGCTGGAAGCGATTTTTTGAATACGACTTCTGCTCTCTTTCTCTCTGCCACTCAGTGTAAGTTAAAAAAGATGATATTGGTATTGACACACAAAGTTTGCTAAATAAAAAAAAAAAACAATTCTTGAACTTGATAAAGAAATATACGTATTTCGTTTGTTGATTGAAAAAGGTAAACCGGGTTGTAACCAAATGAAGTCTTATCCAGCAACTCAGTGGATTTGGTGAAAAACCTGATTTTTTCCACATCAACTGCCCAATGTCTCTTAGGTTGGAGCTAAGGGAGCCGTGGAATATATTCCGTTTTAACCGGCTGAAAGCTGAGCATTCGGATAAATAATGTTTCAGCGTCTCATCATTCCCCACACATGCTCTGCTTTCCGCTGAATCTCCTTTTTAAATTTTCTGAAGGAGGGATCTTATGGGTAGGTGCCCAGTGATGATCACTACAATATTACTAAGTTCCCTTTTGCCTAGAAGTAAAAGCTTTGCGCTTTGCCCACCATTAACACTCACATCAACATCACAGAATTATACTTAACATTTTTTACTTTTGTTGGAAATATTGTTCACAATAACAACACAGACAGGGAAAAACATTAATTTTTATTTCCCGGACAAGAACTGTCAACTACATTAAATTTAATCTTTCCGAGATTCATTTGAAAATTTCAATATTATAATTCATTGCCTACAGTTCCATCTGCTTAAAGAGAACATACGATCAGGTAAATTATTTGAGGTTAAGCATTTTCTAATCAGCTTGCAAGAAAAGGCACTCCTATCCAAACTCCATCCGGATGGGTACGAGCAGGGGTTGTCCTGTCTTCGTGCATTCGGGCGCAGGATCTATGGACCTTGTGTGAGCTTAGCAAGCGTTGGTCAGCAACCAGCACCGGTGGGGTTGCGAAAGCTTTCTAACCCAAAATGGAACGTAAACTGCTAGCTCTTAGCAAGGTTTACATCGTCGCAATGTTAGGTGTCCTAACTGGACACTGTTCCATTGTCACTCACGCGGTGAAGCTAAATAACCTATCGGACGCAAATTGTTAAAGTTGAGGAAGATGAGGTGGAAATATCTAGACACTTTCTACTCCACTGTCGAGCTTTCGCCACACTAAGGTTAAAGCATCTCGGTTGATATAGTACTTTCTACAAACCCGGCGAATTGACTGCAATTCATATTAGCCGCCTCAATAAATTTGTGGTAGTCTCTAGGCGTTTTGTCGATATGCGATGGTTTTTTTTGATCCATATCTAGGAGTTTTGTTCCAAAGCAGCGGATAGGCGTCTCTAGCTGTCCAAGTGGGATTATTCATGGGCTCAAGAAAAATCAGTCTATTTAACTAAACTAACCTAACATTCCTTCGCTTTCGTATTAATTCTTTTTTAATTGATATATTTTTTCATGATTCTTTCTACGATTCCATGCGCTTTCCACCAAGATAGTTTCTATGATGTTATCATTACTTTTATCACATGTGTAAGCTCTTGTGAATTCATATGTTTATTTAGCGAACTATGACTAAGTTGCATCACGACTTGCGCTACGTTGAGCTTGTCAGTTCTCGTAATTTCATTTTTATCGCTTATTCGAGCTTCTCATCACTTTACGCTGAATTGTTGATTGAAATGGTACAAGGCGAATGTGAGCCAAAGTGTGGTATTCTAAGTCAAATTTTGTCTCATCTTTCAGATAACTTCGGCAGTAAGAAACAGGAAATTTTATGTGCGTTGTCGCATGGGTGCCAAGTCGGCAATAACTAGTCAGAATTCCTAGTATTAGAGACAAATAAATCTTACTAAGCACAAGAATATATGCAGGCGATCAATGATTCCGGAAAAGAACATTCCGGGCAAAAGAAGCTTGGAATGGCTCAAGAACTATCGGTTAATGAAGACTCGTTGAGCTTACCTGAGCTCTTTTACTGGTTTTGAATACACTTCAAGTGAACCAAATTACTAACGCTCGCCCCCAAATTGCTATTAATGCAGCGTGAGCTCATCAGCCTTAAAGGTTTCAGTGATTCCCACACTACACTTCTGAGTATTATTAGAAAATAGCTTTATGCTATCGAATGTGATTTTATTGCTGCTGTACTATGGAATTAAATGTTTACCTTTGTAAAAGAGACTGCTTCCTCATTAAAAAGTCCGATAGCAATCTGAAAGTCTATAACTAGAGTTTATAGAGAGTTTAGCGCAGACAAATTCGTCACCAATTTCTTCATCTAGCGACAAACTACTCAAGAAGAAGTTCATATTTTTAGACAGATCCGTTCTAGGCACACATCTGTGCGAGGTATCATGATTTCTCTGTCGACTAGGGATTAAGGTAGTGGTGTCTGTGTAACGTAGGTAGGTAGGTAAGAGTGCAGCTCATTCGGGCTCAATTAGTTCTTGTCTTATCATATTTGGGCCATATCTACTTCGTTATCTTGCTATTAGTTATTGATTTCCATATATTCTGAGCTATTTGTTCAAAATGCGTATAAAGCTCTCATTTAATCGTTACATCGGGCATGGTAGTATTTCTGCCCCGGAGTCGCCTGGTGAGGCTCTTGACTTGGCCAACTCGTCTGCTTTTTCGTTGCCAAAAATGTATGGAGTTGACCTGTCAATGAGCTTAAAGACTTCCTGCAATTGTTGACTACACTGGAATTAATCTATAGGGTTGACAAGGCTATCAATGTCGCCTGTCTATCCGTGTATATGTTTGCTTCCATATTACGTAGCTAGTTCGTGGGAGTATACCCCCGTTTCTACTCCGTAGTCCCTTATGAACCCATCAGTATAGATTTCTGAATATTTGGGCGAGCCGTACACCTGCCCACATTATTAATGGTCGCTACTAATTTTTGAAAATTTCCTGTTATGTGACTTAACGATTTATAAGTTGAAATATAACAACCGACTTTGCGTAAATACTAAAAACTCCATATTCCAAATTAATTAAAGTGCAATAAATTTCCATTTCTCTTCATATTTATTATGGCTTTATTTTAGCAATTTTTATTGCGCATTAATAAACCTTAAATTACAATCAGCAAACGAGTTTGACGCCGCGAAATTAAGTTATGCCGGCAATTAAGTGGTTCCAGCGAATGCACCAGCCAAATTTGGGCCAGCCGACCATTTTAACGTAAAATCATTTAAAAGATTTTTCATTTCCTTTCTTTAGCATAAATTGCTGATGATATGTATCTTTGGCAATAAAAAAAAAATTATTTGATTTATATGCGACGTTTTTTTAAGCGATCTGGTAAAATCCTTTGTTATTTTCGGGCGGGTTCTCTCTCTCAGGTAAACGTAAGTGCTATATATAGTGGAAGTAATTCAACGTGTTTATATGTATACAAAGTGGTTGAAAAGAACGCGTCTCATCTGCCATTAATTTCATTTCAACCACAACATTTCATTTTAACATGCTGAATGTGGCCTTTTCGAGGGTTTCAAATGCAACCTCCCGCTGCCGCAACTCAATTGCTGCAACACTATAAAATCATACATATATATATGTGTAGGCACTTATTGGTGTGTGTGTACTGGTGGTTCCAGGGCCATTTAAATTTTAATTAAGGCAGGCGCAAAGATCGCAGCAGAGACATCAAGCACAGACAGGCAATTGGGTATACCAGCCTACCCAATTCAAACCTTTTTTAAGCGTTTTATGTACTCATTTATGTATAAAACTATATGGTAGGTCTCAATGCATATTTATATGTATATAAAATACCGTCATTGTAACCAAATGAAACTCGTTCGCGCTCAGCTTGTATTCTATCAGTTAAGATTGCTTTACATATCCAATATATGTATATATATGTATATACATAACTACATACATACATACATATATAGAATTTGCTTCCAGCGTCCCTTTGTTCACCCCTCCATTTTCCACTGCCACTCCCTTTAGCCATTCAGCAGCCGAAGCCGAAGCGCTTCCCTTTGCCATAAATTACGATCATCTTCTTTATTCCTGCTTTGATGCTTTGTTTGGGATTGCTTTAATAATGTCGGTATGTTTTTTTTCAGCGTGGCGCGCAGGTAAACTGATAATTTCTCCATTGGCGACTTACCTGTGCGCACACACACACATATGCATACGAATAATAAACGACTCTGTCCGAACGCTCGTTTGACCAGCTAAATTGCATGGGTACACTAAAAAAAGAGACACCCTGCGCACACCCGCGCTTGCAACGGCATCTTATACTGATCGAACTTGTTATTGGTAATGTTGTTATTGCTGTTTTTGTTGTTATAAGTGCCTGCATACGGTTGGTTAATTTGGTCATCTTCCATGATGTTTTGATAATGTCGTGGCCTGCCTCCAAAAGCAGGCAATTGCAGCAGTGGACTCAACAACAACAACAATAGCAGCAACTGCAACATGATCACCATCATCAAGCCATCGTTTGTCGCGTCACGCCACAAGTTGTTCGAATTACATTTGTTGCATTGTTGTTGTGGTGTGTTTTTTAAATTTTAGTTGTCGTTATTTCTATTATACCCTGAACAGGGTATATATTATGTTTGCCACGATTTTTGTGACACTCATCATGATCAGATGTCGAGCTGAATCGATTTAGCCTTGTCTTGTATATACGCGAACTAGTTCCTTGGTTTTTAAAATATCTGAATTTTCACACGTGTCCTTTTTTCCCCAAGAAGCTGCTCATTTATCGGACCACTTTAGCATATAGCTGACATATATATAAACTGAACGATCAAAATTATGTCTTTGTATAGAACTTTATTATTTAACGAGATATCTGCACGAAATTAGGCACGGATTATTGTTTAAGACAGCAGTACATTCTCCGAAGAAATTGGTCAGATCGAACTCCTAAAACATATAGTGGTCGATCAAAATCAAATTCTTGTATGAAAACTATTTATATGTGAAGGGTATTATATGTAGCTTCGGTGAAGTCGAAGTTAACATTTTTTCTTGTTTTCTCATTTTGGTGGACACGAAAACCTGGTGCTGTCGTCACCGCAATCCGCTTACAAGCGAATAAATTGAACAGAATCCTAAGCGGAAAAAAGCAGTAGAAATGCCCATAAGAATAATTATACACAGTACGTATATACATATATGCGCCTGCGTGTATATCAGTGATTTAGTGCTATATCGCATTGCTGTCATGTGACAACAATAACAACAACAGCTGCAACAATAATCAAACGTCTGTGGAAATGGTCCATTTGCGCCTGTTATGAGTATATTCCAAAGCCTATATTATTTATGCAGCTTAAAGGGTTAACGCACACACTTATTGTTTATATATGGTATTAATATATATATATATAGAGAGAGAGATAGAGATGTATGCACCGAAAATGCATATCTAAAGCACTTGAGTTTTCTGGCTTAATGACTTGCTTGCGTGTTGCAATCAAATGCACATGATCATATCACATAATAAATATATACAACAGACATATGTATACACGTAATTACTTATATATAGGTGGGTGTTTCTATTAAGAAACTTAGGCTTGCAATTGATTTGATATTATATTATTATATAGTCTATTCGCTACGCTCCCAAATCTTTAACTGCTTTTTATACACATGCTTTTTATATACAGACGAATCTAAACCTATGTAAGCAGTTATGTACGAGGACGGTTCGATAAATATTTAGCCTACCAAGTTTCCTTTAAAGAACTTCACACGAATATTTGGAAAACTTGCGATTTATTTCTCAACATGGTTTCCGTTTGGCTCGATACACTTGAGCCAGCGTTTCTGCAACTTCTTTACCCCGACTGAAACATATGTTTCCTAGAGGTCTGCGAAGTAGGTTTACGTAGTGCCTAACCTAATTGGATCAATTTGTTAGTGACGAAGGCGGAGGTGTGAGCCAGCGCATTGCCATTATGGAAGAGCACTTGTTTCTTCTCAAAATGTTTGCGTTTTTTCTGTAATGCGGTTTTGAATCAATCAGATAATTCGACTTGGTAGAATTAGATTTTTTTGTTGTTTTAATAAGTGAAATCTTTGCTTCAAACTTGAAGTTTTTCTAAACATCTTCTGTTTGACATTCATATTAATCTGTAAAAGCTGTTTTAATGATTGTCTTTATCTAAACAGTCTTAAAAATATTTCTAAAATATATTAATATATCAAGTATATTTTTTTTTCAAACAGATCGTAACTTTTTAAAAAATATTTAAAAAAAAGCTTGTTAAAGATAAATTTGTATGTATGTAAAAATCCATCGTAAAAATTTCAGTAAAATCTATATAATAGTTTTTGAGCCTTTGGGTACATTTCGAAAGCGAAGTAAACGGAACTTGAGATTTTTGTATACTTATTTCTTAAAGTATAATATCTTATAAATGTTCTCTGAAAATTTGAAGGAAATCCGACAAATACTTTTCGAGTTATTCGATAATTACCAATGGATTCTCGGGCGTTTCAGTTCGTGTAAAACTTCATTTACTTGCATTTTTCTTAAAACTATATTTTTTGAACTTGTGGCCACTGTAGCTCGATAACCGCTCGGTGATTTCAATGAAATTTATACAGCATTTTGAAATCATGAAACGTTTTGAAACATAATAAAGGATTTTTTATTTACGATTTTCTATAAAAATAAATTAGCTGCTGGTTTTTTTCGAAAATCTGTAAACAATTTTTCCGAAGCCATCATTTCGTTAATTAAAAAAAAAAAAGATTTGATCAGGGCCTAGATTATCTGTTAATAATTTATGTATACCTATACTCGTATGTTTACAATTTTTTTGTTTGATTGATTTTATATGAATGTCCAATAATTAGTTATGGTTACCGCAAGAAGTGGTTGGAACTGGATCAACACAAAAAATATTACTTTTAAAATTATTATTGATATACCCTGAACAGGGTATAAAAAGTTTGCTATGATCTTTGTAACAGCCAAAATACATATATAAATGATCACCATGACGAGCTGAGTCTGTACGTGTGCTCATCTGTTTTTATATACACGAACTAATTCCTCGGTTTTTGAGACATTGATCTGAAATTTTGCCCACGTCCTTCAAGAAGTTGCTCATTTGTCAAAACAGTCGATATCGGATCACCATAGCATATACATAGCTGCCATACAAACTGAACCAAAATTAAGTCTTTGTCCTAGCGCCTAGAAGAATTTGTGCCAATTCAAATAAAAAAAATAAAAACAAAAAATTGTTTTGAATTCAGTAACTTTTGACGGTAGTCGGGAAAATATAAATGATCAGCATTACGAGCTGAGTCTTTTTAGCCATGTCCGTCGGCTTGTTTTTGAGATATCGCTCTGAAATTTTGCACACGTTCTTTTCTCCCCAAAGATATGCTTATTTGTCAGAATCGCTGATATCGGACCACTATTTCATGTAGCTGTCATACAAGCGGAACGATCGAAATATAGTTCTTGTACAGAAACCTGTTTTATTTGACGAGATATTTTCACAAAATTTGGTGGGGACTATTTTCCCAGATAACGGTCTCCAGAAAAATTGTTCAAATCATACCACTATAGCTTATAGCTGCCATACAAACTGACCGATTAATTAATATTCAAGTTCTTGTATGTAATCTTTTGTATAGATGAAGGATATTATAGCTTCGGTTTAACCAAACTTTACCTAACAAGGCTATCAAGTTTTCCTCTTATAAAGGTAATTTCTCAGCTTTTACACCATTAGTATGTGAGATTGATTACAACGAGAACAGAAGTTTCTGCAAAAATTTTGTAACATTTTCAACTATCAACACTCGTATAGCGTGAGAAAGAAGCGAACATTAAATTTGCCACCAATTTCAACCCTGTAATAATCACTACACATATCCTCAAAGTCCACACGATTTTATTACAAACCATTAATATTTATTCACGAATTAACATATTTATATAAAGTTACAAAATTCGATTTCGAATATGTTGATGGCCTACAAGCAATAAAATTTAGCAAAGAATTAAGTAGTATTCGAGTATTGGGGCATAAAAAGCAACAACAAAAGCGCAAATAAGGAGCTGATAATAAAAATGCAGAAAATTGAGTTTTATAGAGAATTCTCTTGTAGATTCGCTTGGCGTCATTACCAATGCCGTCGACGACAGGTCCACTTCCAAGACATGAAGACGCAACATTTTGGCTTCGTGAAAAAAGAACAACACACCAAATAATAATAAATAAATTGCAATACAAGGGAAACAATAAAATGCGCACCGCGTACTCATTCTATAAAAAAGGCTCTAAAATGGACAAAATACACGCAGCGAACAAGCCAATGTATAGGCAAGCGGACAGATACCGATGTAGCCGAAGTGAAATATTTACTAAATACCATGTAGGGCCAACCAATAACAACTGTTGCTTTATTGCACTTAGTTTCAACCATGCTCTTTTTCTTATAAACATCGGCAAAATTTAACTTAGATTTTGAGGCGCACTTTGTATAAGTTTTCTATAGTGAAAAGTAATAAACTCTTCGTGAGTTCATTATGAGTAAAAAAAATATAGTATATTAACGCACAGTGTGAACGTTAATCACGCCTATTTTCCATACAAAGCTAGTTCGCTCTACCGGGTGATGGCGCAGCTATAGCAAATGGACGATGACTACTGTCAAAATTTCAGCCGAATCCGACTCGAAGTTTTCTGTTGACCTTGCGTGAAAGCGGGCTTGTCCGCGGATTTTAGAAAAATTGGTAAATAGCAATATAGGTCGGAATTCGATTCTTATTTTTGGAAGGCGAAACGTACAGTACAATAAAATAATGCTTGGATGCTGTATATGGTGAATTTTCTTCTTCCGACCGTCGAAAATAGGTTTAACACTTTTTATTGTGGTCGCACGTGGGTGTGTGATGAGCCACGCCAAGGTGCGACGAAAGCGACTACCACAGAGGATAACGTGACAAAAGTTCACGATGAAGTATTCCAGCTGAAACAGTAGGCTACTTAAAAGTCCACTTGGCTCATATTCTGCATGGAGTATTGGGTAGAAAATGGTACCGGCGCGATGCGTGTTTGCTCGCTCCGGACACAAACCGTGACACCACTTCACATCTGTATTAAATGCTGTTTAAGCGTAGCTCTAATAAGTTTCTGAGCATCGACAATATATGGTTCCACTGGTAACGCCAGGGGCTAAGACAGAAACAAAGACTTAGACAATGGACTTCAATCGACGAACCTGCTCCAAAGAAGACTGTATTTGTTTTTGTAAAGGATAACTCAAACATTAAGGAGTTTATCGAAAAAATAGAGATTGATTCTAGGTAATATAAATCCTATCTATATCGGTAAAACTATGTCGGAGTCAAGATGAAATAAATCGGTACAAACATCTCTTTGTCTCCATATATGGAAAATAAAGCTTACTGGTCCACGGACTACTTTTATTCTGTGTATATTGCTCGATATACCAAACATCTTTTTAGATTTATTTGATCATTTAAGCTTAGGATAACTCAGCTTAGTAATAAAAAGAGTTGAAGTGGATCCATATTTTCTCTTAGAGCCCGTACCTTACCACATCTTTTCACCCATCATTCAATGATTTATACAATTATCGATTTATAGTACTCGTACCAAGAATTGGAACATATTTTTTAGAGAGACTACGAACTGGTTCGTATACGCTGAAATTCCATTAGTTCTCTAAACGATATTTGTTGCTCGATTTCCTGAAGGGTATTTTCACATGTACGCGTATATGCATAAAAAGCTTTGCAGTTGGCTGGAAATAAAATTGTTGCAAAATCTGTTGAAGCGATGCAAGACATTTTTATTGTATACAATCTAATCGGCAGTAACCAAAAAGACGAAGGGAATTGAGCAAAACGAAAACGGTGAAAACTTCAACTGCGACAAAGATCTTGGCGGCTGACGATGTGCACTCGGCATGTATGTATAAAGAAGTGGCAGGAGAATAAGTAGAATTTCGATTGCAACTTTAATGCAATAAAAAGTTATTGACTATAACACGAGGCGGCGCAGTGGCCCGCGGAGGGCGGGTGCTAGTTAAAGCAGCGCTTAGTTGAATACATAGTCACTGAACGATCCACCACAGCCTTGACCGTGGTCATGCCGTGTGATAGCCCCAACGTTATTAACCATCTATGTAGTGAGTGCTGATATTTGTTGTTTGCTTTTGTTGTTGCATGTACGTTGCATTGTGGCCATGTTGTTGGTACTTTACGGCTGTCTGCTGTCGCCGTTGCGCATGCGCCTAATGGAGAACTTTATTAAAGGGCCAGAGTGTGGCACAACAACTAATGGGAAATAGTTAAACAGCAGCTGCAACAGCTCGTATGATACGCTCTCTCAGACTACGTGTGTACGTATGGATGTATGTATCTACATATGTGGTTATAAGTATATAGGAATGCAAGAAGTTAGGCATTTTGATGGTTTTCTTATTAAAATTGGTTTTCAGTTTAAACAAGTTTGTTTAACGAGAATTGTTAAATATTATATACAGCAACAATATAAGTTTAATTTTTGCGCAGAGTTAAAAAACAGAAAAAAACGTTAACTTCGGTTGCACTCTTCACAACTACAAAATATTCGTTCTCGAAGATCGTAGTGATATCTTGGATAATAATCTGTGCTGAATTTTGTGAAGATATCTCGTCAAGCAAAAGAACTTTATTCCGATCGTTCAGTTTGTATGGCAGCTATACGCTAGAGTGTTCCGATATTGGTGTTTCCGACAAATGAGCAGCTTCTTGGTGAGATAAGGACTTGGGCAAAATTTCAAATCAATAACTCAAAAACTAACGGGCTAGATCGCGTATATACAGACAGATAGACGACTCAGCTCATCATGGTGATCATTTATAGATAGATGTATGTATACTTTGTAGGCTCTTCAACGGTTCCTTTTTCAGGGGAAAAATAGTTACCTCAAATATTGAAAACCTATGCAACCCTGTTAGTATATAAAAATTTACAAAAAATATTTCATATATTTTATATTACATATATATTTTATTACTTATTCGAAAATTTTTACATCGAACAATATATGTTAAGTTTTGTGGTCTTTAGTAGAAAAATCCTCTCTACATTAAAGAGGAAGTTATCAAAAACAGATATTGGGTTATTTTCTGGGTATTTCCAAACAAAAAAGGTCACAACAATGGCTTTGAGTTGTTGCAGTATAATAACTTTTCATGAAACGACGAGTGCTGATTAAAAATACGGACGAATATTGTCGTTTAGCTGAAAAGACTATATATAGAGTAATCTTGGGTGAAAGTCGAAATTTCGTTGCATTTATTTATTATTAGTTCAAAAATCTATACATCTTAGAATATAGTTAACTGGAATACTTTCGTTTATTCCTCGACGAGCATACAATTCAAGTTATATACTTTGTGACTAGAAAGTTTCCGAAAATCGTAGATAAAACGAAAAATGTTTAGTCTTCATCAATACTTATTTTGTCGCCTTCAAAATATGCTCCTTCTGAAGCGATACACATATGCCATGTCTTCATCGCCTTCAGTTCTCTCTGCGAATTTTGTTTTACGGCCTCAACCGAGTCGAAACGGATTCCACGGAGTTGCAACTTGAGTTTTGGAAACAAAAAAGGTACATGGGGCCAAATCCGGTGAATACGGTGGTTGATCGGTGGTACTGAGCGCGTTTTGGTCTTAAAATCATTTACAACTACAGCTTGGTGTGGTCTTTTTGCAAAAAATTCAGCTCTTTTGGAACGACCCGAACATTGACGCGTCTCATGCCCAAATTATCGGTCAAAATCAAAGGAGCTGCTTCACGGCCGATGTTTATCTTACATGCTATCTCTTTAACATTCGCATGAAGATTTGCGAGCACGATTTCCTTCACTTTCGATATAATAGATACAACTTAAGCCTTTTCTAACATTCACAACGATTCCGCACACGAAATTTGGTTCGAAACACAAAATTTGGTACAAATTCTTTCATAAGCTCTATGGCGACATGGATATAGTTAACCACTTACAAATCCAACAAAATCGTTGGCATGGAAGATGATTCTCGGTCCAATGAAGAAGTAGAAGATCTCAAAATGTGTCCACCGATTTTAAATAGCTTAAATAGTTTACGAGATCTGTACATTAAACCGTCATTTTGATGCGCTGTGCCATATTAGGGTTTTGCATAGTGATTAGGATTTTTGTGTTTTTTTTATAATACCGGTTTTTTGGCATAAAAAAGTTCGATTTTGACTAACTATAATATCAAATTAATTGGAGAACCACAGAATGCGTTAAAAAAGTTTCATCAGGATATGTAAGTAAGACACGAAAACTACATACTAACATATTATACTTCAATGAGTTAAAACATAATCTACTTTTAGTAGTTATGTATATTCTTCCTAATGTTCATCTGCTAAATTTAACCAAATAAAAAAAATAAAAAATTCAATTCACATGTCTATATAATTTCGCTTATCTTTATTCGGCTAATATATCATTTTCGCATCTTTTTAAGTGCTCTGCTATAAACTGGCAGTCGAGTATCTCTTCGCAAACGGTCGACGGATTAGGGCTCATTAACAGTAATAGAAGCCGGGCGGGTAGCGACCACACACGCTCACAAGCGCGCACTGATAGAAGTGGCTCCCCTTCGGATGGCACAAAGCCTCGAGATTACTTATGAAAGCATCTTGCTTTTTATCTGTAGCTCATAAACCACCCGCAGTTGTGGCTGCCGCTTTATGGCCGGCAATTGACGGCGCTTTCAAATTTGTGCGGTTGGAAACCTTTTATCAAAGCATTAAATTAATAAAATTAGAATTTCCAAATCTTTTAACAACAATTGTCTGTGGGAATATGCGAACGCACTTACACGCGATTATTTCGGGAATGCGTGTGCGGTCGTGCGGGGGCCCTGAGTGCCAACAGTCGCAAAAAGTCACGTTCGCATTCGCATAATGCACAACAACAGCAACAACAATACAGTCAATTATGATAGCAATAAAAGAATAAAATTAAAAAAATTTAAAGTGATTACTCTTTGTGTGTGTGTGTTCGTGTGTGCCGCTTTCCGGGAAGTAGAAACTCTCACGCTCCGAGCGCTGCTCTGAGTTGGCGGTGAGCATCAAACCGCAGTTGAGCGACGATTAAACGACGCACAAAGACGTTAGTTACGATGAGTAGGCACATAAATTACGAGTGTGTGTGTTGGCGCAAGGATCACAACAAATAACAAATACAAACAAACGGACGGACGGACTTATCTGATTTTTGTCACAAACATAGTATTGATGTTCTTTTGCCGAGTGCATACAAATGAAATAAGAACACAACACAACAGCAAAAGTCAGCTTAGTGTTGCATTATCCTTTTCGGTCGGCTCCGAAGTCAATGCCAATGCCATAATCGTGTAAGGTAAGGCAATTTGTGAGTTGACAAAATAAGCGGCGAATAAATGGCACAACAACACAGCGTCCGAGCGTTTTGATTGCACCGGCTGCCCGGTTTTTGTTGTCCTTGCTGCCACTCCTGCTGACTTGGCCTGCTTCTCGGGCTGCTGTTTCACCGTTATGACCTAAATGCGTCGGCATTGTTATTGCATTTTGACTTTGTCATTTGCTTTTGTATGCCATTGTCTAAGTGTGTGTGTTTGTGTGTGTGCAAAACAAATATTTATTTACTTCTGCTTTATCCTTTTTTTCCACATATTTACTGTAAGTTAATTTGTTGTTGCTTAAGCGTTTGCAATGCTTTCTTTCATCTTCTTATTATCTAATGCGGGTTGACATTGTTGGAGGATTCCGTTCCTTGTCTTTCTACTGCTTTGTTCGCTTCTTCTTTCTTCTTTAAATGCATTCTCCTGTTTTTCTTTTGCTCCTGCTAAACATTCGTTTGTTGCTTGTAATGCTCATAATTTATGTTGTTTCTGCTTTTATATTTTCACTTAATGTAATGTGCTACAATTGTTGCATCTACTTTGATCGTTCGCCGCTTGAATATTTATTTCTTCCTTTCTTGCCTTTCTCTCTTCTCTTCTGAATCTCGCTTTGTTTGTCGTTTTTGTCTATTCGGTGGCTTTGTGGTCCAAGGTCTTGGCTGTTTTGTTTGCAAAATATGTGGGTTTGAGCCAGATAGTGGGTTAAGTGACTTGGGTGGTCGATCTCGAAAATTTTGTGTAATTTGAAGTTATGTGGTTTTTTAAATATTTTAGCGCATTAAATAAAAACAATGTCAAGAAATTATCAAGTAGTTAATAAAATATTTATGAAAACGTTCAGAGATTTTTAAACATAAGTTTTCTATTTGTGTTATAAACTACTTACATATGTATGTATCATGTATATAGACTGGATAATTGTTTGGTTCGTTGAAATGGAATGCGCATGAGCGCCATACTGCAGGCGGCCGCACTTAGCCATCATTGGGCAAAGTGTTTTAAGTTGGAGCATTGGGAGCCGTAGAATATATTCCGTCTCATCCGGCTGAAGGCTGGGCATTCGCACAACATAGATAATGTTCCAGCGTTTCATCATTCTCAGCGCATGTACTACATTCCGTTGAATTCCCATTTTTCAATTTTCTGAAGGACTCTGTGATGACCTATTTAATATTACTAAGTTTCCCTTTGCCTACAATACACCAAAGTATCTGTCTGGGATGTCCTGTGATGCTAGTGTTCCAAAACCTGAGGTGTTCCTTTAGGGTCCATTGATTCAAGCAAGCTTAATGGTCTGGGGAAGCTGAGGCAAATTGTGGTACTAGCTGCTCTTGCGCGGGCCAAATCGTCTGCCTTTTCATTTCCTACTATTAATATATGACAGATGATATTAACCGAGTTACCTACTCGGACTCTAGTTAGTGCCTGCTTGTATAACCTAACGCAGTGAGACTTAGTATTGACGCTACGGATAGCCTTAATTGTTGCTTGGCTAGCCACTAGAAGGTTTATGGATTTGCTGGTTAGAGCAGAATCCGACTTGGCACCTTCTGTTATAGCCACAATTTCGGTCTGAAAGACTGAATTGTAGTAATTTAGTTTGAAGGTACTTTTTGCCTAAGGATTACCAGACTTACTAGATGAAGCTCGCTCTTGTTCCTATTTCATCCTTTAATACGTCGGTTAATATGTAGTTTTCGCCGTTGGAATTGTCGATCACAGAAGCATTGCCAATTTAGCCCTCGTTTATTAACAAGGTCGAGTATGGTACCATGCTTGTAGTGACGCCGAGTTTGACTCCACTGGCCTAAAATCATGAGCTGGCTGGCCGTAAGCATTGCCTCACACTTCACTTGTATGATATATATGTATATTGGCTGGATATCGAGATTTACTTAGGCGTTTTATTTCCATTTCCACCAGCTGGTTCTCAGTTCACTCGTTTCTACAGCAAAAATCCAATTTTAGAGGATAGACGTACGCTAGAAGCGGTGGTAAGTGTTCATTTACATTGCGCTCTCATAAAATAGGTCATATCAGCTGATTCAGTCCACGGCTTTGCGTCGGTGACTGTTTGAATCATAAGAACTGGTTCCCCACTCATTGCATTCATCAAATTTGGCCCTCAGCGACTATTTTCTCTCTTCCAGATTCAAAAAGTGGCTCATGAGAAAAGGATTTCACTCAATTGAGCAGGTTAAAATGCAAAGAAATCCTTTTACTAAATGGAGATTATATATTCTAAGGGCCATATTTTCATTCAACAAAGTATCGTTTATTGCTAGTACAACGACTTTTCAGTCCATGTAGTTGTTGGATTGTATAAAATTACTGATTAGTATTACATTTAAGAGTAAACTGCATTTAGATATTATTAGTTATTTTGCGATACCAAGCTGGCCGTATGATTTTTCTTCAAAAGAGGTTGGATGATCACAAAATAATACAGTATATCATATGGACGACAGCGTAGGACGAAGTAGTGGAGGCCGGATGATCTTTGTAGCATTTATGATATATGAGGTGTCATCTACAGTTGGATTACATCAAAGCAGATGAAATATTCTTGTTTTTACGAGGACGTTAACCGCTCAAGTGATTTTGTACAAATTCACAAGAACTTTTATTCTATGACTGAGAGAGCATATTTTGTTAGATCTTCCTCGACCAATGGTCTACTCACTTGCTTTCACTGAATTTGCTTCTAATAAACCAGAGAGCGTCTTTCAAGCTCAGATTTGACCTCTAATCTTCGGGCTTTGGCTTAATGAAAATCTACCTATGAAAGAAATAATATTCGATCTGTTGAAAAAAATAGGTTGATTAGTTACCCGATCGGAGAAGCCCATCTCAATTCAAATGGGGTTAGTGATTTTATTTAGCCATCAATATTTTATCAGCATAAGTAGGTTTATTCAGACTTGTCGGCATAAAGGCAACTTCTGTCGGTGGTAAGCGATTTTAAAGTTCCTCGTTGATAGCTCTTATACATTTTTTGCTTTATAACCGGATTGTTCAGATTTTTATGTCGTTTAGTAAAAAATCGAAAGTTCTATTGCCATCATACTTACTACTACTTTACGTAATTAACTGTTGTTGCCATTGAGCAGATTAAAAAAGAGTAGCTTATTCTTAGTAATATAAAAAATTTGGTAAATTAAAATAGGGTTGGGATAAATCAAGAAATTTTTACACTCCTTGAATGCCTATTTCGGTGAGTCCGGAAATTTCTAAATTTTTGTTAATTCTAAAAAAGTGGAACATTTTGAATCCAATGACATAAAATATAATTATTGTTCTACAAATTCTTAGCTGCTTTGTGTTCCATATCCTCGTATGTAGTTCGGTCCATCTTTACATTAACCACAAAATGCGGCATTGAGCTTTGAAGCTCATGCCCAACCGCAATGTCAAATTTATAACAACATCTTTGTAAAATAAAATCGCATTAAACAAAATGAGTTGCAATCCCTTTTGACCACTTTTTTGGTTCATTTAAGATGATTCGCAGAGCCATTATAAAACGAAGACTCCAAAAAAGACCACAAAAAAGTATCGACAAGAAAGTAAGAGCCATGTGGCAAAATAAGACAAGTCCACTTGAGATGAGTATGTTGTTCACAAAGCGGTCTTACAAAAACAATTGTCAAATGTGCATTTACTAATATTTTACTCCTCTTTTTCTTCATCTTCATGCGTAAACTTTAATTTATGTGCAATTTAAATGCCATTTTGTTGGCAGTTTTGTAGTTATTTTTTTACAACCACTTTGTATTTATTTTCCATAATGCTTTTTCGTTCATTTCCTCACTTTTTTCATAACTGTTCCTTTGTTGGGATGAAAACATCTGCTGCCCAGTGGCATGCAAAGTAAAAATTGAAGTTTTTGCGGTAAAAACAAAGAAGAAGTTAGTTCTGTTTATTAAAGTTATTGGCTGATGGCATACAGATCAACATGGTAACGGTTGGTTGGTTTCTCCAACAACAGCTGTTCTCAACATATGTATGTACTTATACATAAATATAATATTTTAACGTTAGAAGGACTTGTGGCTGTGGCTGCAATGGACCAATTATTAACTTACTGGTAAAATTTACAAGATATTTTTCATCTTCTGACAGAACTAAGAGTGCAGAAAGAAAGAGAAGCATAGAGAGAGCACTAGTGACGGCTGAGCTCTCATGTCTTTGATTTTTAATTTTAACAGTCGGCATGTGCATATATTCCATTCATGCCACGTTTGCCTGCTTGTTGAGCAAGTCAGGGATTGATTGCACTGAGGCTCAGCTATATCTATAACATGAGATTAAATATCTACAGGCAGCTAGGGTCGTATATAATCCCTCTTTCCGGAGTCTAATTGTAGGGTGATGAGTGCTGTGGCTAGTTCATTTGCCTCACATTTACCAGGAATATCGCTATGTCCTTGAACACATTGTATGTTTATTGTGCAATAGGGTGTTAGATCCACTAAGTGATTATTTCACTATCTTTGATGAAACTTTATGAGACTTTACTGATTTCAAAGCCGCTTGGCTATCTTTATATTGATGTAGTAAAAATAAATCCATTATTTTTGCATAAAATTGAACGCTTTAATTATTACTTTTCGTGTTCAGCCTCATTCAAATGGTTCCAAATGGTTTTTGTGCAATGTTTGGAGCTTTTCAAGTCATTGCGATGCTTCAAGGTGGTTTATGGTCGAGCTGGTTTGGAAATAGTAAAAGTTTGTCTTCACCATTGTGTAGAATTTTGAGTGAAATATATCCGTAAGTATACAAGTCGTTGTTGAAACAATTTTAACCGTACTTAACTAAAGATCTAAATATATAATATAATATATCAATAGCTATATATATATATAAATGTTTATACAATATATTCAGCTTCTTCTTCTCCTTGGCAATTAAACACTTCTGTCCGGTAAATATGGCTTTCATTTCATAAACTATAAGAATTAATATACGCCAGCACTTCTTAGCGTCTACTCACGTTCATATGGCTCTTTTCACCATTTTAGATCCGTATCTTTACAACTTTATCGTTGCATTTTGTGCTGCGCATTGCAATCACCGGCCGACTCCAATCGAACCAACAGCTAAATTGGGAAATGCACTTAACAAAGTTGAAATGTCGCTATGGACAGCAAAACATGGCCGCCGCCATCGCTGGGATGTCGTCGATGTCGTGCTTGCGAATGCTTTAATTAACATTAAAATAAGGCGGAACGTAGTGCAACACGCACCCCTCGCCGCGCTAAGGCAGATAAATTAGCATGACATGGCGGGCAGGCGGGCAGGCAGGCCGATCGGCCGGCTGAGGCGAAGATCTCATCATTAGGCGCGACTAAACTTATGGCTACCATATAAACCACACGAACACATGGGTAGCCGCATGCAATATTGTGCAGCAAGTCGATGAATTCGAAAAACAGAGATTCGGCATACCGATCTTCTTTTGCCAGTTGTCTGTTTGTCTATGTACTGATCTTCATCAGCGCTCTTGTCAGCCCTTATGTTCGTTCGCTCGTTGGTTGTGCATATGCATGGACGCGTCCGGTCCATTGTGGCAGCCTTAAAAGCCCAACATGTCATGCATAAAATCCAAATTTAAAGGCATGAAACCTCAACTGCCCCTAAAAGCAAACGGGGCATTCATTTGTGCGGCTTGTGGCCGACTGCATTCATTCTTTTTAATTTTTTCTTCTTGCTGTACTTGACCGCATGCCGATATCTCAAGGGCTTAGCGTCGAATTCATTGCTTCATAATTACGCGAGTATGGCAAAGCCTATCTGTTCGTCTCTGCGTGTTGACCATTAAGTGGCATCTCATATGGCTGCCACACGTTAGGACGATCAGTAAGTAGACTAGTTTTTTCGATCGTTCATTCTTCTTGAGTTCCCATTTTGGTCGTTCGCGCAGAGCAGGACGAAATCGACCGCAGCTTTGAGTACACACCGAAATCAACACAAATCGAGCCGCGCAAATGAGGCAAAAAATTAAATAATTTAATCTTGTTATTACTGTGCAGAAATCAAGTTGTCGTCTGTGCAAATCAACGCGTCGAGACTAAAGATCGCTTTGTGCAGCGATGGGAGCCACAGACAAGTGGAAAGCAGACTCAAGCGTCGCACTGAAATATACGCGATGGTTGCATTATTTGCTGGGCGCGCGGTCGGCGCAGGACAAGCGCTGCAAATATTTAACATAGTCATTAGGGTTAGTAAATAACTAAGATTCTCAGAATTCGTTGAACGCTTTTAGGTTTTTTTTTTGGAACTATATTCGTAAAGTAAAAGAAAAATGATAAAAGTCATTAAAGAGTAATTTTCGTTTATTGTAGAAATGGCATTCTTTCATAAGAGATCTAGCTCTAATGTTCGTTATATAATATGATACTGGTATGAAAATTTAACTCAATTAAAATAGAAGTGCGAACCTATTTCTCAATGAATTACTTGGCGAGCATAATCCTAGGCTCTTAAAATCGCTGGTTAAGTAGAGCAGAGGTCTCCTTAATTAACTGCCTTTAATTGCGACTTAATTTATGAGCAAAATGGTTCCATTAATTATAAAAAGTTCTTAATTTTCTGTATTTCTTACATTTTTTTGATGCGAGTACAGCAAAGTCTCCACCCAATACTCACAAATGCAGAAAATAGAGTGGATTGCACGAGGTGCATTATATCGATATTCTTTCAACAATTATTTTTATTGCATAAAAGTCAAAATTAAATCATAAAAAAGGAAAAATTAAATCATAAAATAAGCGGTTCTTTATAACATAATGCCAATCAAGAGGCACTGTATACTTGATACATGTTCTGATAAGGTAGGTGCTAACGCAGAGAAGTATTGTAATGTGAAGACATGAAAATAAAAATCCTGGAAATAGCAATTAAAGATTACGAGAACGAGTTGAACGCTCACTGCTTCTGCCAAATGACTTTGCTTGAGAAAATAGTAGAACACTATTGTGTGTTGCCTGTCGCAATTTGGCGTAAGCTCGTTATAATTTATGGTCAATTATTTATATTTATGAGCATTTCTGGTTTTCTAGTGCCGGTCATGTAGCAGTATTGGACTTATTTTCCCGTACTTTGACAGCAATTCTGGGAACCTTTCTTTTTAGATTCAGAAATAAAAAAACTAATCGATAACAGTTTGCGCTAAAAAAATATTCTACGTATTTTCAAGCTCAAAAAAGTAATTTTTCTCTGCAGTTACTCAAAAATATACTTCTCTGAGGACCATATACTAGATATCCCTGACAATATTGACTTCCATTTCTTCCATTAATATATTATAAACCTTCATGCTTCGCTCTAAAGTCGGCTTACAGAAAAAAATTACCCACAAGCGCCTGCGAAGTGGTGAACAAACAACACAAACAATATCCTCCGCACACGAGCTTTGCATGCCGCACACTATAAGTGTTTGCCATATAATGTAGCAGTTATTTTATCTGCCAACCACATTCAGCATGCAATGCAGTAGTCAAACGTGATCAAAATATACATACACCTATGTGGGTACGCCAAACACAAGTGTGGATCTTGGTCTTGACCACACGATACGACGAACCATGCCACTGCGACTCATTAAATGAATGCATGTTTGCCGATGTTCGCACCGCAGAGTGTGCACGGCTCTGTGTGTGTCATGACATTTAAGTGTGCATTTGGGAATTTTGTTGTTGTGTCCTCGCGATCCACCAGCAATCGACAATTGGTGGCCAGTGGCTTTTGGCTGCTGTACGCCCGATTGTCTGTGGCGAATCCACATCCGCGGACTACTCTGGTTACCGCGACTGCAAGTCTTATGACTTCATAATCTTAATTAACGTTTTACGTTCTTAAAGATTTTTCGTACATGCATGCGCTCGTCGCTGTATCAAGCTGCTCCTACAAGCGCATCGTACCTGGTCGGCTTGATTGGCTGCCCGAGTGGTGGTTGTTTGGTTTCAGTTTGTTGCAGTTCGCGCATGCGCGCTGACACGCCAACACCACACACAACCATATAAATGAAGTTGTGTGTGTGTTGTTGTTTTGTAAATTGCTACAAACTAAGCTTTTTGCGTTTTCATTTGCGCGCATCGCCCGCGCCTCGGCCCGTTGGTTGCTGCTGCCGCTATCCATTGGCATTGAAGATCCAATCAAGCGCTGCATTTGCGTTTCGAACCGTTTGCGGCTATTTAATGGGATTGCTTGCCGTTTGCCGCGCCGTGCCGCGCCGCCATGCGCTTTGCCATTGCGCCCAACATGCGATGGTGGCGCGCATGCAAGCGTGTATTATGGGCGCTGGTGTTGCAGCGTTTTTCAGGTAGACACTTGGTCCTTTGTACGCCTCTTTTCGGAGGTGTTGTTCTTGTTGTTTTTTTTTAATACTTTTTCTGTGTATCTTGTTGTTGCGCTGCCATGGTTATTTGGTCTTGGAATTAATGATGATCGCATCTTGTTTGCTGCTCGCGCATGTTTCGGCTGTAAATATGTATGCGCGGCACCCGAAGGTGCACATATGTTGTGCAGCTCACAAACATACACATACACTTATATTTGTATGTACTTACATATACATACATGCGCGCATTAGCAGCTACATTTCTTCCTTCATTTGACTGCCTTATTTGTGCCCTTACCCAGCGCGGCATGGTATACCTTAGACGCACAGATACATATACACATACATATCAATGCTTTGCTCTGCAATTATGTATAAAATTGATCGTCCGGAATTCAGTATGGCCGATTGAGTGGTTGGTTGGCTTTTAGCCTCGCTCGCCCGCCTTATTGCTCCTTCGCGCAAGCGCACTCGCTTCCAAACACACATCAGCACATACAACCATACATATATATCTTGTATGTGTACATGCCGGTTTTGTTGTCTTCCGCTTACCTTTATTGCCTGCACTGTTTTAAGTGTTTTGTTTTATGTTCTGTTTTTAATTTACTTTTAAATGCGTGGCTTCGTCGGAAGTCTTCATCCCTGAGGACCCAAAAGTCATGCAAAAAGCAATTGAAATCGTAGCAATTTTTACTTGGAACTTCTTGGCTCGCTGCTCAGGTCTTCTTCGTTTCATGTAGTTGTTGGTGCGTTGCATGCAACTGTTGTTTCTGTGTGCTTTTATTTGGCTTTCTTTATTTACTTTGTTGTTGTTTCGCTGAAATGATAGGGTTGGCTTGTATGGTTTTCATATGAAGACATTTTTATTGTTACCTCCATAGTTATTAGTTGAAATGTTTGATAGACTCTTCTACGGTTCTGCGGAATTCAACCATATTTGTTCATCAGAATGTGGAAAGAATTGAAGTTTTCTGCGTGAAATTAACTTAGGTAAGAAATTGTATTTTTTAGCCTTCCGGGTTTTTTTGGTTTCTAACCACATTCATTGTTTTATAACGAGTTTATATGAATTGACTCATTCAAATGAAGATTTCTCAATTATTGCATAAATTCAAATGATTGGAATGTTGTTCTAAATATTGTTTGCTCAATATATGAGCTTTTTCTGGAAGCAAGTAAGCCTTTCCTCAGCAGTAAGGGACTTTAAGCCGAAATTCTTTCCGTCATGTGTCATTGCTTCGAATGTGAGAACTTAAAAATTATGACACTATTTATGCCACGTGTTTTCCACGAGCACTGTTCCAAATTCTCCTTTTTTTAATTAAATCTATGTATACTGATCTCTATTTGCTGATTTTCCGCCTAATTGATAATAAATATGTTGACCAACGTTCTTCACTGCTTTCATCTTACAGTTTCTGTGAGATTTTTATTCTTTTTACACAAGCGTTGAATTTTTTTGGGGATTAGAAAACAAAAACAAATATTAATAATCGAAAATCGCTTTATTGCTTTTCAAAATATTCTCTATTAAATTCTATTCACTTTTGCATGCTTTTGAACCAGTTTTCGAAGCACTTTTGCCCTTTGATTGAGGTATCTCCAAAACATGCATTCTGAACTCGTTAACCACCTCTTCAGTAAGTAAGTACGTGAATAAAAAGAAGTTATTCGGTGCCAAGTCAGGACTATACGGTTGATGACTCATAAATTTTACTTTCGGGCAAATGCGCGTATGTCCACGTTTCATCACCTGTTACGATGTTATAGACGTGTTTCATAGCACAGCTATCGCATTTTTTTTACCATTCTCGACCAATCGACATGCGCCTCTTTTTGAGCGATTGACAAATTGTGTGGGTTCCAACGTGAACAATTATTATTTAGAGCCAAATGTTCATGCAATGTTGAATGTGTGCTGATCGCACTAATGCCTATTTTGTTCCGGAAGTACAACTAATTTTGGACGACCTTCACTAAATTTGTCTTGGAGTGATCTACGATTTCGATTCAATTCAATACAGATGGTGAAGGTTAAGTTCCCAGGTCAAGTAAAAAAATACATTATGGCTTTAAGAATATGTAGCTCGCATCATATAAGTGCGATCGAGTTACGTTGAATGGTGTTGTAAAAGTAAATAAAAAACTTCTCAGACAATTTGATGATTACTTGAATTAGTATTTTTTGAGCGCGCGCATTTGAGCATTTTAAAATTGTTAAGCAAGCATCTAATAGCTGCTTCCCTACAGACTAACTCTTAATTCGGAACTGCAAAGTCAACATTTTAACCGCCCGAAGAAAGCAGTCGCCCAGACGCGGCCAGCTTTGGTCAATAGAAGAAGAATTGTGTTCCATCGGGACAACCTCAGGCCACACAGATAAATAGTGACTTCCTCATGGAGTGAGGTTATTATGCATTCACCTTATAGTCAGGCAGTGTTGCCAACTTGGTGGTTTTACCGCTAAAACTAGTGGTTTTACTCTTCCACTAGTGGAAAAAAATAATTTTTAGTGGTTAGTAGTTTTTTTAGTGATAAATAATACCCGCCAACGGTCAATACTGAAAATTAAATATATAATGGTAAATACAATATACATATAGTGCTTTCTCTCTCTCTGAGGTATTCTAGCTTTTTTCAAGTTTTCTTTACTACACAGTATATATAGTGTATACTCAGTTGTTTACTATATATAACAGATTACTTATTCTTCATAAGAAAATAAATCATCGTTTTTAAAATAATTATTTATTTATTTATTGTGAAAAAATTGTTATACATTTAATGTTCAAAGTATTGCCCATCGGAAGCTATGATGTTTGCCCATCTTTCTGGCAGTTTGTGGATCCCATCCCAAAAGAACTTCTCCGGCTTGGAGGTCAAGAAAGAATCAATCCAATTTCTGATACCCTGTTCTGAAGAGAAGCGTACTCCGGTGAGGGCATTCTGCATTGATCTGAACAAGTGGTAATCGGAAGGTGCTATGTCTGGGCTATAAGGCAGGTGAGGTAGAACTTCCCACCCACAGTTTTCCAAATAGTTTTTAACTGGCCTTGCAACATGTGGCCGAGCGTTGTCATGGTGAAAAATTATTGATTCGTGTCTGGTCGCATATTCTGGTCGTATTTCCGCGATGGCCTTTTTCAAACGAATCAATTGTTTTCGGTAGAGGTCCCCATTGATCGTCTGACCCGATTTCAATAGCTCATAATAGAGCTAATAGAGCATAGCCTTGTGGTCCCACCAAATACATAGCATAACCTTGGCACCATGGATATTCGCCTTTGCCATTGATGTCGATGGTTGGTCGGGCTTCACATACGATCTCTTGCGCTTTGGGTTATCATAATGAATCCATTTTTCATCGCCAGTGACAATCCGATGCAAAAACGACTTCTTTTGGTGGCGTTGAAGCAACATTTCCGACATGCAGAATCGACGTTCGACGTCTCTTGGCTTTAATTCATAAGGCACCCAATTTCCAAGCTTTTGGATGAATCCTAATGATTTTAATCGTCTGGAAACGGTTGCTTGATCAACTCCTAATACTTTTGCAAGTTCTTCTTGCGTCTGGCATGCATCTGCGTCGAGCAATGTCTCCAATTCTTCGTCTTGAAGTTTGTTTGGCTGTCCGGGTCGTTCTCCGTCGTCTAAGTCGAAATTGCCACTTTTAAACCGTGCAAACCACTTTTGGCACGTTCGTTCGGCTAAAGCATGGTCACCATAAACGTCCAGTAAAATACGATGGCTTTCGGCAGCACTTTTTCTCATGTTAAAATAATTAAGAAAAACTCCCCGCAAAAACACTTTATCTGGTACAAATTTCGACATTTTCAAATGAATGAAACAAATTGTTGTTCACGCTCAAACAATTTATATCTACTGAAAACGACGCGAAATGGCAGTACCTTTGAAATGAATATAGCCACAGATGAATACGACGCGAAATAATACTAGTAGAGCCCTCTCTTAGAAAACCGCACGAATTAATGCATAAACCGAATAGTTTTAACATTATTGCTTTCCTTTCTCTCTTTCTTATTTTATATATTTGAATTAGTTAGTTTAGCTTGGAGAGAGCGTTAATGGTCTTTTAGTAGTTTCAGAGACGACACTAGTGGTCTCTCGAAAAATTTTCTGGCAAGACTGTAGACAGGACCTATCAGAAAGTGATTACTGCTTGTTTCTGACTATGGCGAATGATTTTGTTGGTGAAAAATTCAAGAGGAGGCGTCCCAGTTTTTTGTTAACAGAGATGAGAGTTTATATGAGAGTGGCATTAGTGGGACTATTGTAGAAAATGTCAGGAGGTTGAAGAAGAAGAGATTATAAAATATCTTCTAAAACAAAACTTTTTGTACCGATGAACTTCATCAGGAGCACATAGTGGTTCAGAGAGGACATAATGGAATGAGCGAATTTTAGACCCTGTGGTATCACAGTGGGCCTCCAAAACGGTGCATATTTGACCTAAATCAGAATGGAAAAATAAAAAATTTATTTGTACTAAACCTATTATATATTATATTGGCAGTATCATAGTACACGTGTTACTCACATTGGCAAATTATAAAGAATTACTCAATATATATAAAACAAAAAAAAAAAAAATGAACGACATTTGCTTTTTATCTCTTCCTCGACAAGCGCACGTTTTTAATAACCACACAACTGCGCCACCATAACCACAAACCGGTGCAACTCATTTCAACCCCTCGTTAGTGGGAATTTTCACAGCATTTTCCGCATCAGCAAAAAATACGAAAATTAGAAATAAATGGGAAGATTCACATAACCACAAAGCAGAGATGAGCCTCTGACTCGGCAACCGCACAGACAGAGCAATCCAATTCAAGTCAGCAAGTGATGCGCGGCAGCACCGCAAATGCCACAAAAGACCAACGCCAACAACACACCGACACACAAAAGGATGTCTCACTGCCGCTTTGGGTGCAGTGTGGGAGGGGCGCACATATGTTGCCACATGTTAACGCTTGTTATCGCCATGTAAGCCATTTTGCTTGCCACAACCACTTTACATACCACCACCACCAGAAGACAATGTCGTTGAAGGGGAGAGTATGAAAAAATACTCAACAAAACAATATAAGGTGTTGGCAGATACAAGAATAACAACAACAACAACTACCACGAAAGCAATAGTTAGACAATAGCAGCACAAACACAGACACACACACATATAAACAAATATCTACAAATGGCAAGAGCTAGTTGGCGGAGCATGTTGCATGGTGGAAAATTTGTGGCAAATACAAGCAGCAGGAATGTAGTGCGCAGTAGGCAGCTTAAACCTTCCTGATCCAGTGTTCCAATCGCGTGGCGTGGCAAAGAAAGCAGCTGCGGCAGCTGACTTGCCATCACATCGAGGCAATGAAACGGTGTTGCGGCCTACGAAAGTTGCACCAGATTGCCGTTAAGCGTTTATTTTATTAGATTTATTGTTGCCACATTAGACCAATAACTGCAAATATGAAAGAAATGTAACATTACAAATGCTCCACTATTATAGCCAAGTATGTGTGTGTCTTCTTCTATTGTGGCATGCTGCCTTGCAACATTTGCCATCAAGTACTTTCGTACATAGCTGTGAGAGCATCTTTTCGACAGCCAATAAGCACAATGGTGAATTCTTTTTTATTGTTATATTAAATGAATGCTTGTGCTACTTAGAGCTGACTGCTGCTTTCTTCGGCAGTGTCTTATGTGAACTATAACAAATGGCCTCGCATTTATATTTACACTCCAATTTGGCTCTTATCCCGCTGTGGCAACTAGTATACGTAGGTACTCATAGCATTTGGAAGATAAATGTCTTTAATAACGCAAACAAGAAAAAACATTAATTTCACTTGCATCAAAGCAAGAATACCCTTCACAAATACAACAAATTCTAAAAAAACTAAACTAAAACTTTATTTTTTATCGGTCAGTTTATTTGGCAGCTATATGCTATAATAATTCCATTTGAAAAATTTCCTCAGAAATTGCACCGTTGTCTTAGGCAATAAGCCATGCCAAATTTCCCGAGACATCTCGTTGAATAAAAAATATTTCCATACAAATACTTGATGCCGATCGCTCAGTTTGTATGGCAGCTATATGCTAGAGCGGTGTGATATCGACGGTTTCGACAAATGAGCAGCTTCTTGGGTTGAAAAGCACGTGTACAAAGTTTCATATTGATATTTTAAAAACTGAGGGACTAGTTCGGATACACGGACAGATGAACAGACAGACGGACATGGCTATATCGCCCCAGCTGATGCCATACTGATAATTTACAGGGTCTCCTACGTTTCCTTCTGAGCGCTACAAACTGTGTGGCAAACTTATGGTATATTACTTAGGGTATAAAAGTACTTATTAAGTGTGTGTGTGTGTGAAAACGCTCTCAAACTCATATTTTATATAATATTTGTTCTAAATATCAGTTTGGAAACAAAGAGAACCGATGCAAATCTGAAAAATACGGTAAATGGCTTTGTAGCTTAATTCGAATAATTCGGCCGTGGTGACGACGGAGGTTTGAGCTGCTGCATTGTCATGGTGGAAAAAAATTCCTTTCTCTGCTTAATCAAACCAAGTTTTCTGCAAATCAGCGTCGAATCGCCACAGTAATTTGCCATAGTTGAGTCCTGTAACCGTTTTGCACGTCTTCAGGTATTCGATGTAGATCACATATGGGCCATCCGTTTTCCGGCCGATAGGACTGTCTTCATCTTCTTCGTAGCAAGTTCGTCGCTGCAGTTCACTGATTCAATTGTTCATTGATTGGTAGAGTGTACCAATGGATTCATGTTTTCGACGTTCACGAAAAGATACAGAAACTCCTTTGGATTGTGATTTTCTTTGCAGGAATTAGGGTTGAATCATTATGCTTTTTCATATTTCTAAGATTCGCAAACGCGACGGTTTGTATCCCCACTATAATAGTGGTATCATCAGACGTTAAGTACTTATTCGACGGTCCTCGTTCTAAAGCCAGGAAGTTATAATTTGGTGTTAAGAAAACCATTCGGAAGTGCAAATCGTAGAAGTGATTTAACTGTACATATTAATGTTCGATTTGCTATTTTTCAAACAGCAAATTTTTACACATTTCCACTAATGCCACACAGCTGGACGCCGCAAACGCATTTGACAAACAAAAAAGTGCATTAAATGAATGATAAATTGCATTCACTGCATCCACATCACTGATGATGCCATTTTTGGTTAAACCAACAAATACAACAAAAGCGGCAAATCTGTTTGCGTGCCGCTGTTAATACATGCATTTTGGCAGTTATGTTTGTCCGTTATGACAGCGCACATAAATATTCGATAATCCAGCCGAATTGCAGTAACCCCCTTCAAACACGCCCCATTCACAAATACAAACACAAATACAAATACAAATACCACCGAAAATGCGATATTTTGGCCTTGTGTGCATATATGTAAGTATATGTGAGTGCGTGTGTGTTTTCAATAATGCAATTACTTGATGTTTGGCAACATCAACGGTAATGGCAAAATTTTCTTCACTTAATAGAAAAATAATGCTTAGATCAGCAGACACATGTATCAAAAATGGCATATGCGGTCACGAATGTAGTTCCGATTGTGTCTGCGGAATTGAAATCAAACAATGATTGGCGAACAGTGGTAGAAGACGCTGAAAATATAAGAAAAATCAAAATGCAAGTGGTAGATGGTGTTAGATAAGCATTAATTTGAGAGATCCGGAAGTTTTTGAGTGAAATAACGCACACGAGTGATTGTTCTTTTAATACATCTGGTTTTCAAAAAGAAATAAAACGCGTATAGTTTTATAAAAAAGCGTTCTCCATTATGTTTTAAAAATGATTTCAGGCAAGCGATTTCACATAATGGCACAAAAAATAATCCTGCGGTGTTGAAATGCACGATCTTGGAGACAACGCCACAGGTTCACAACGCGAGATAAGTTGCTGGCCAATCGTAGAGCCGTCTTGTTGAAACCTAAGATCGTCGACATGAACAACCTCGAATTCAGGCACAAGAAGAAATATATGTATTCCTCTGCCCGTAGAGTACTTCAAAACGTTGACGGTATATATCGATAGCGATGTTCCAACTTTTCGGTACCAATTTTGTAATGAAAGGTTTTTTTTGCTTTAAAATATTTTTGCTTCAGCCTCGACGATTACCTCTGCCTTGTCAGTAAGTTTTTTTTCAGGAAGCATTTTATTAAAAAGAGTACAACAAAATTTCGCGGTTCATTCATATTTTCAAAATAAAAAAACTATTAAAAAAAAAAATAAAAAAAGTACAATATTCCAGAGTTTTACCGCAACGTACCACTGTTTATATTCATAATTTAACACAAAAGTCCTTTATGAAACCATCGCACACGAGCTCATACTAACATTCATACATTGATGTGGCAAGAAAAAGCAATTTACTAACGCCACACACGTACATATATAAAAACATACTTGTGCATACTCGCCCCAAGAGAGCGCCAACATCTATGAGATTATTAGCACTTCGAAACAGCTGTCGTCAGTCATGAACGCTGAATGGGTGCCCGTTTCTACAAATATTTGATTATTGAAACACATTACGAGGACGCGCTTCAAAGCTTCTTGCTTACATAACCACGAAGCGCCAGAGAATGATAGAGTTTCAATTTTGCTTCCCATATTTGATTTGCGCTTTGTTTGCTATTCTCGCGTGCGTCTGCAATTTTTGTAAGGACGCTCGTAATCTCGGGGATTCGATTGGTTTATGAAGTGTTGCCATTGGGAGAAATTTATTACGTAGTGGATTTGCGCCATTCCCGTACCGTTATAACAGTTGTTCGGCCTTTCTAGGATTACTGATTACACACACACACACACACACACGCGTACAGTGTTGTATTAAGGTTTCGGTGGGCATGGCTGTTTCTTTATTCGTGCTCCTTTATCCAATTTATGCGCATTCACTTATTTGCCTGTTTTGTGCGTGTATTCGTAATGGTTTTAATGTGTTTTCGAATATTTTGATTTCGCTGCCATTACATGTTGTAATTTGTTACCCTTTGTTGTTGTATATCTATTGTGCTGAGTATTTACAGATCATTTATTATCGGAGGAGCAGCCGAATGGGTGTGTCTGTTACTCTAATGAAATATTTGTATGATATACTTGTAGGTAAGTGTGTATATATGTATGTATGCAATCTATGTAATTTAGTGAATTCTTTTGTTAAGAATTTCGCATGTAATCCAATATAAGTAAATAAGTAGTTAAGTTCGAGAAATTTTTGGTTCGTGTGTTTTTATATAACTGTATTTTTTGCAGCGATTGGTTTATGGCATCTGAAGCCGGTGTATATGGTACACATGCGTACATATTTCTTTAGGATATTGTACTTGGCGGGTTAATTGGATTTGAATGTCACATGACACAAATAATTGAAGGGCACTATGTTGGGTGTCATGAGAAAGCAAAGTCCTGCTTCGGAGGACCAAACACTTTTTGTGGACTCAATTAATGGTGGTCTCAACAATACTGGGCAATAGAAGGAGGTCTATAAAATGCAAGACTATTCAGTTTTCCTTGCTAGGAAGGAGGCACTTTTTTGAAATAGTCTGCTCGGCGGTTGACTGGATAACTTTATATATATACTGACGCAAAAAAGATTATTCCAAGGGTTTTACGTGATTCAGGATGGTCACCATCCAGCTACTGCAACGGTTTAGTGGGTGGTCTACTGTAAAGTCTTTAACCTCATCACTTCTGTGAAAAAGGAGTTAAAACTGTGGCAAACTGTACCAACAGGATGCTTTAGAACACATGGTAAAGCAATTTAGCAATACTCTCTTCGATGGAGACCACTGAATCTTCCAGCTAGAGCAAACAAGGCAAAAAGCAACCAACAATAGCTTAAAAGCGATATTCTTGGTTCAATAAATGAGTGGCTGTCTGGAAGTGCAGATTTGAATTCATTGGACTACAGTTTGTGGTGAGAGTTGGTGAACATGGCCTGTCGAATAACCACAGAAATTTGGAGAGTCTCAAAAGATCTTTGGTTCGTGCAGCGTCGTCAATACCAATAGAAACCGTGCTGCAATTGATCAATTGCCGAATCGTTTGAGGGTTTGTATGAAAGCAAAAGGCGACCACTTCGCATAAAATTTTGTACATTGCTCATTTATTATATATGCATTATGAAACTTAATTAATTTTATTAAAAAATGTATCACAGTTTCATTTTTATAACGGCCTGAACTTGCAACAAAACTTATGGCAGAACTAAGTATAACTCAAACCCATTCCGGTTACACTGATTAGGCTACTAATTCTTCACTCTTTTATATACCACATTAAATAAATACTAAATATTTGTAAATACAGACTATTAACCACATTTTTTGTCTATTTTAAATTATCTGATGTAATTCCAGATAGTGATTTTATGGTTTTTGAAAGTGCTTTAATATTACACAGGTTTTAGTTTAGTTTTTACTAATAATTTCCTTTTTTAATCAGTAAGCATTATAAATATCCCAAATTGGTTCTTTTTGTCATGTAGTTTTTGTTTTTGGAAACTTTGGTTCACTTCACCATGATTTTATGAAAATTTTTTGAACTTTTTAGTTGTTATGATCAAATGTTAATTACAGCTTATTTGAGGTGTTATAAAGTTGAAGCGTTTTATGATGGTCGTAAACTGAATGGAATCGTTAATTCGTTCCATTGTTATGTTTGGTGCGATTGTGAGACGGGAATATTTGATTGACGAAGAACGAGTGCCTTTGCTGCAAAATAATTTTATAGTTGAGATATACATACATATCTGTATATATAAAAGTATATATATATATATATATATATTTCGACGCTCTCTTCTACATTGTCCAGTTCTTGTAAGATTGAGGTTTAAACATCGCGGCAGTCATACTTTCGGCGAAGTAAGAGAGGTAGTCGAAATTTACCGCCTAAACAAATTTGTGATAGGCTCAAAGTATTTTGTCGATTTATGTGGGTTTTTATGGTCAGTACATAAGAATTTTGGGTATCATAACGGATCGGCGTTCTAAGCGGTCCAATTGAAATCTTTGTTAGCGTTCCGCTTATTTAGCCTAAACTAACCTACTAACGAATTAAAATTTACTTAATATGATTATAATAAGATCAATGTTTGAGTATTTGTGAGTTTTTTCTGTTCTCGAAAATCAATTAATCATTTCGGGGCATACGCTGTGAGTTGACTACAAATGTGACTATTTTCAAAGTTAAGTAAAAATAAAAATTCGATATAAACATTTTTTTCACTCAAATTTGAGGAAAGAAATAGCGAACAGCATAATAATGTTCAACGGATGACATTTCCATAATTTTTTAAAAAGTACCAACAGTTGGCGTGTAGAATTCAATTGATTAGAGCATTGAGTTCAAGGCCTTGATATTCTGAGAGAGGCTATTTGTTTAAAAAGAAAGAGGTTGATTTGCTTAAAAAGAAAGAGCAATAGGGACAGACTGTAGACGGCGCCACTTAGGTATTCATTAGGCCCATTGTACTATCGGTAACCAAATTAAGCCTTATTTAATAACTCATTGGATTTGGTGCCCTGTGCGGACCTGAGATGTTCCTCTAGGGTCCATTGCTTCAAACAATCTTTGAAGGAGGTGAATGGTCTAGAGCAGTTTAGGGGAATTGTGGTACTAGCTGCGCCCGAGCGGGCCGACACGTCTGTCTTTGCTGAAAGTTATTAGTAGGGA
This sequence comes from Bactrocera oleae, assembly GCF_042242935.1. NCBI lineage: Eukaryota > Metazoa > Arthropoda > Insecta > Diptera > Tephritidae > Bactrocera > Bactrocera oleae. The sequence goes on along the minus strand of NC_091538.1, from coordinate 47,034,791 downwards.
AGGAAAAGAAATGGAAAATTGCTACTTAAATGCTGAAGATACTCTATAACATACAATAAGCTTTATAATACGATTACGGCTTAGTAAGAGCCTTTTTTGATTGATGAGAAAGAATGAGGAACTCAAAAATTCTTTATAAATTGTGTAACGATTTGTCGTCTCCAGAGTTCGGAATATTAAATAATACATAGTAAGGATTTGATTGTCATTAAGTCAATAACTTTAGAACTATTATCATTATTCACAAACTTACATGCGCAAAGCCAAGAACTTACTGCGAAGAGTTGCAATAGAAAGGAAATAAATAATTTTCTCGTCTTCTGCTATTTTACTGGTAAACACCCTGCAACATGCCATAAACTAAATAAATGTGCTGAATTTCAATATTTATGACTTTATTTTCCCACAAAGCGGCACATTTTTTACTCAATAAGCATTTGTCGCTGACATTAACCAGTCGATGTCGGCAACCCACCGTGGCAAGCTAACTGCGGCATGACATTTCGAATAGTAAAACGCTAAGTTCTGAGCTCACTGCTGTACTCTACCCATGCCTCATGTAATACAGAGCACTTCTACAAGGCATTGTGTGAGCACTATTAGGTTGCTTCCCTACCCGGGCTGTTGGCCCACTCCGCGGCATGGCGATCCAATTAAAAGGCCGCAATGACGGTGACATTTGTTAATGTTGCCTCGCTGCACGTGAATATAAATCAAGGAGATTAATCGAACATGGCTCAATTGCCATACCGACATGGCAGTGAAATGGCACAATGAATGCAACAACAACAATAATGGTAACAACTAGACCAACATCGCATAGGCACATCGCGTAAGCGAATAGCAATAAAAACGCTGTGTTGTTGTTGTTATTTGCCGTTTTGGAGTTCACTAAAGTGACAGTTAGCATTAAATCGCAACTTCATGAAGGCACAAAAAACAGCAACAACAAAAAAACAAAAATGGTTTCAATAAAAATATTCGCGTACCTTCTTGATGGGGTATGCTTCCACATAGTAGCGGTTGCGGTGGTTGTGCGATTCGTTCGCTTTTGGGTGCTATTATTATAGTTGTTACATTTGTTTGATTTGTTGTTGCTACATAATAGTTACAATTTTATAGCTTATACACTACTCTTTGCCTTTTTATTTCCATTTCATTGACAAGTGATTTACTCACTAGGCAAAGTTTAGTTCACTTAGAGGCTAGTGTACTCACAGTGGTGTGGTTTGTCGTTATGTAACTGTATATAATGAACTGTATGACGTTAAGTGCTCTTAGTCCCTCTTTTTGATTACACATTTGAGTTTAGATTTACATCCTTTTCCTTTTCAAGTTTATTTATTTTAAAATGTTTGTTTGTATTAGAAGAACTTGAAATATTGAAATTAAACGTCTTCTCATTAGTAAATTATTGCAAGTTCTCATATGCTGAAGTATTTTCATTTTTCTTCTTTATCATTAAAAATTCCATAAAATAATTTGAAGGGTGAACACTATGTAATGATATAAGTTCAATACTCTCATCGTGCTCGTCGTTCAAAAGCTCTCTTTGATTCACCATTACTTGGAGAGTAATCAGTCGAACAAACACTTAGTGCCAAGTAAATGTAGCTGTAGATGGACACTAACTTTAATTTAACATTGTCTTCCTTGTTGAGGTCTAAATGTATATACAGTATTTACTATCGCTATATATATATATATATACATATAATATATTATATTCTATACCTTGTACAAATATTTTCGAGCTTCCGGTTAACTTTATACCGCATTTATTTGTCAATATGTAAGAAATCTTTATCAAATTTAGAAAGACTCTATTCACCTAAAATGTATGAAATCAGGACAATAATGTCACTAGTCCCCATATACCTAATAACGGATTTTCAAATATCCGCATGATTCTATGCCCTATATATTTGTCAATCTGTGTGGAAATTCAGAGAGCCTCTATTTTTAGTAATGATGTGTCGTAATACTAAAACTGGATAAAATCGGTTTAGAATATATTCAGGCTCCCACATAATTAAATAAGAAAATTGATAACAATTACAAGCATGTAACAATTTCAAACTTCTGGTTGTCTTTATATCGTATATATCGGTCAATATATAAAATATCAAATATCATGGCAAAATTAAGTAAAAGTATCATATTGGATATACTTTAGTGTAATGTCGAGAAATTGGTTGGTCTCACTAAGAATTGGCACTACTGGCTCCAAATTTTTTTCTCATGTTGATACAACACATGCAAAGTTATAAGTCATTCTGTCAATTAATTCTTTGTTTACAAGCCATTTAAAGTTGACATGTCAGAGAATTTGTTTAATATGGGGAAAAAAAATAAAGCGCAGTGATAAGATTCTTTGTTGAAAGGTTTAAAAGTAAAGAAAATTTATGAAAAATTGTTAGAAGTGTGTAAGGAGTCCTCGCCTTCAAAACGCTCCGTTGAATTTTGGGCTGGTGAATTTAAACGTGGTCGTACTAGGCTTGAAGACCATCCACGCGAAGGAAGACCAAAAACCGCAACCACACCAGGAATTATTGAGCAAGTTTATAATATTGTTAGTGAAGATCCAAGTTTGACTAGGCATGAAATTGCTAATGTCATAGGCATCTCAGACGAATGAGTACTTATTATAAATTGAAACAAGAACGTTTACAATGGAGTGAAGCTGGTTGTTCAGCTCCAAAACAGGTGAACGATTAGAAAAGCAGGTTATGGCATCAGTTTTTTGGGATGCAAAAGGAATTTTGTTGATTGATTATCTGCAGAAAGGTAGAACAACTAACTGTGAATATTATTGCAACTTTTTGATCAGCTGGATAAAAAATTCGTGGGAAAAGACCTGGTTTGCAGCAAAACAAATAATAATTTTTCATGAAGACAATGCACCTGCTCACGAAGGTGTTTTAACAATGACAAAATTCAACGAATTAAAATACGAATTGCTTGAGCATCCACCGTATTCACCAGAGTGAATATACACAAAAAAATTTTATACTTTACATTTGTTTTAGTAATCATTATTTAATTTGATTAAACCTTCAACTAAATTACAACTTGTTAAAACAGTGTGTTACTTATCAGATATTCTATTTGTAATTAAGTAACAATATTTACGGGCATAAAAATGTTTAGGTAGTTATATGTAAAGAGATATTTTCTAAATAAAAATATATAAAATACACTTCCAAATTAATTTCCAATTTCCATTGCACGTTTCACTTCATTATTTTACCCACACTCACAACACAATGCCCCGCCTTTCCGCTCCCTCTTCATGTACTTCTGCTGTCCCATCACTGCTAATTAAATTTAAATTTACTGTCAATTACTCGTGGCTTTCAATTGTTCATTGCTTTTAGTGGAGGTATTTACAATTATATATGTATGTATGTGTGCTACTTGTCTTTCATATTGTTCTACACATAACTTGTTGTTTCTGTTGTTGCCAGTTGTGCTCTAATTGCATTAGTTGCTTTCAATTAAATAATCATGAGTCTCATTAGAGTAGAAATTGAATTTCCGCTTGTAGTTGCTTGTGAATGGCAACAAAAGCACAGACTCATACATATCACATGAATACATACAGACTCATACATATAGAGTACACAAATGACGGTTGAAAATAGTCGAAAATAGTTTTTCGGTGGAAACTAAAGCAATTCCTTTCCCTTTGGTATGGTTTTTTTTTTTATTTTTAGAACACAGTTAATTAATACAGTTATTACGGTAATATGGTGGGTATAGACATACACATGCAGACACGTGGAGGTACTTGTGGAAAAACTCTTTCTTTTCTTTCTCTTTTATTCTTTTGACATAGTAGACTCTTTGAAAAAGTTTGTATGTGTATGTATATATGTATGTATTTGTATGTATGTATATGTGTATGCCTGTTCGTGTTTGCGCTGCCATGACGGAAACTAATAAAAAGAAAACTCCATTAATTTTCCAACACCCACACAACAAGTTTTGGGGTGGCTACTCATGCTCTCACATAAGCTCACATACACATGCATACAAATATACCATATTTAGTAGCTGTATAGTTTTTCATAATTTTGAGGGGTTTTCGTCATTTTCTTTTCTGGGAAAACAATTTCAGTTCTCTTGGCATAAAAATGGCTGGCGCATGTGGTGTGGCTCTATCTTTTTATTATTCTACACATACATACAAACATGTATGTATATAATATATGAGCGTCTTATTCATTATTAACTGCAATTTCCTAATAGTAGTAAATGAGTAATGATTCTTCGTTTTCTTTTGATTAAAACATGAAAATTTGTAAATTGCTTACTTTTAGGGCATTGGGATGGGAGTGAGTAAGGCCCTAATGACTGGTGTAAATATTCTTAATGTTTGTTGATTAATCGGGACAAGACCAATTGGATTTGTATGCAGCCTGTAAAAATTCGAATGTTTTGGATGAAGTAATAATCTATTGCCATAGTTAAGTAGGTGATGTGAGTGGCTAACACTTTTTGGTTACTATTTTTCGAAAAAATTTGATTATAAAATTTAAAGTAATTGCATTCGAGGATATGTAGTTTTGCTTTTGATAATAATTTATAACAAATTTCCTGATGATATCATTTCAAATTCCATGCAAGAACTTAATTTTGATCGTTCAGTTTGTATGGCAGCTATAGGCTATAGTTATTCGATCTGAAAATTTTTTTCGGATATTGTAGCGTTGCTTAGTGCCATATTCTATGCCAAAATTCGTGAAGATATATTTTCAAATAAAAGAGTTTTTGATACAAGGACTTGATTTTGATCGTCCAGTTTGTATGGCAGCTTTATGCTACAGTGGCCTGATATCAGCGGTTCCGACAAATGAGCAGTTTATTATAGAGAAAAGGATCTGGTAAAGTGTTTAGTACGGTATCTCAAAAACTGAGGGACTAGTTCCCGTATATACAGACAGACGGACAGACGGACATAACTAAATCGACTCAGTTCATCACGCTGGTCATTGGTTATACAGCTGTGTTCACAAAAATAGCAGTGCGAGAAATGCAATCAAGTAATGTTATTTTTTTTCAAGTTCCGTTACGATTATTCCAACGTCTACGCATTGTTGTCGTAGAATGGAATGTGTATAAGGAAGAAACGAAAAAATCCCGTTAGATTTGCGAGATTTAAGCAAATGAACAACTCTTTTTGCTAGAAGCACCAGTCTTTGGCTGTTCATTAAAATAGCAGTGCGTATCTTGATAAGCCAAAAAAAATTTTGTTAAGACGTTTAATTGATAAAAAGTAAGTGGTTTTGTGTTAGTGACTATTATTAACATTAGAAAACACTAAAATAAATTTATATTTTTTAACTTAGTGGGCAGGGGCAAACATTGTACTCCTGAAAAAAGAAATATTATAGTGCAACTAAGAAACCTGGGAAAAACATATAAAGACATCCAAGAAATATGTGGATGTTCTGCTAAAATGATTCATAATGCTTTAAACTTTAAAGAAATGCCCGAAAATCGTGGTATCCAACGTAAAACCACACCTCATGAGGACCGATTTATTGTGCGATATAGCAGATCGCTGCCTTTGCATCGTCCAGCAAGATAAAAAATGACTTAAGCTTGAATGTTAGTGGCGTTACTATTCGGCGACGTCTTAAAGAACAAAATCTCAAAGCGTGCCATCCACGAAAAGTTCCACTGTTAGCCACCAGACATGTCAAAACACGTTTGGAGTTCGCCAAAATTCACCTTAATGGGCCCATTACAAAGTGGCGAAATATTTTATGGAGTGACGAAAGTAAAATTGTGTTATTTGGTGGAAAGGGCTTCAGACAATATGTCAGACGTCCACCTAACACAGAGTACGATCCTAGGTACACTTTGAAGACAGTTAAACACGGCGGATTGGGTATTATGGTATGGGCATGTTTTTCTTACAGTGGAGTGGGTCCTATATTCATGATTGATGGGATCATGGATCGATCTGTATATGTTAACATATTAGAAAATGTTATGTTTCCTTATGCCAATTGGGAAATGCCACTAAAATGGACGTTTCAACAAGATAACGACCCCAAACATATAAGCAAACTGGTCAAAAGCTAGATGGCATCAAAGCGGATCGATCTTATGTCATGGCCTGCGCAGTCTCCGGATTTAAATCCAATCGAAAACCTATGGGGAGATGTTAAACGATATGTTGCAAATGCAAATCCAACATCTCGATCACAGCATTGGGAGGTTGTTCAAAAATCATGGGAGCGGATCCCTGTCAAGCGCTGCCAGGACTTGGTGGATTCTATGCCTCGCAGTTGCCAGACCATAATAAAAAATAATGGGTACACGACTAAGTACTAACCCAAGCAAACAAATTAAAATAGTTTTTTGGAGTTCAATAATGTTTTTTTCAACTAATTCCACTGTTTTCATTACTCACTGCTATTTTTATGAACAGCTGTAAACAGCACTTTTTTGTTTAAATTAATAATGTAAAAAAAATTAACAACATTTTGAATAATAAATTGATGTGTTTTTGTTTAAAATAATCACAAAGTTAAAACAAAATTAAATTTGTGAACATTCATTTACTTTTTGATATATAAAATTAAGTTTAAAGTTGTAGCTCATGAGCACTGCTATTTTTATGAAAACAGCTGTATATTTTATGGGGGTCTCGGACGTTCCAAAAGCCATATATTGAAGCTTTTTATGGAAATATCTGCGCGATAGACGCTTCCAGTTGCTTTAGAATGGGTAAACATTAAAATCCAATATTCATAAAGCCTTTCTGGGGGCCTTACTGTGGGATTTTCGAAATGTGATGGATCACAGTTGCCACAAAATAATGCCGCTTTCTCTAATCTTTCCTACATACTTTAAGTTAATAATATCAGATGCAAGCTCAACGAGAGTGGGTTCAGCCGGGTAATTGCGCCGTCGCTCGGATTGGTCAGGTAGCGGTGCCTTCTCAAAAAGTGTTATTTTGAGAAAAATTGAAACAGAAGATGAAGAAAGATCATGGATGGTGTTTTTGAACAAATTAATTTAGTATTCTTATATTTTCATGTTTGTTTATAATAAATATTAGTATTTGCCTATGGAGTTGAAATATTTGTGGATAATGTTCGCCTTAAATATAATTTAACAACTGTGGTTTTTGATTCGTTAGTAATGTGTGCAAAGGCCTGGAGCGTGGTAATGGAAAAGAAAGAAAAATCTGAGAAGCAAACAAAAAAAGTTAGAGATATTCTTGAGAGATCCATTTTCCGTTAACCGGTGTGGCCCGCGACGGCGTTGTTAAGACTAGTTATTATCTCAAGATGTTATTGATATACTATCTCAGAAAACATACTCAACTGTTGTATATCGAAGTAAATTGCAGCTTCGTACCTTTTGAGTTCTGCCTTTCTTTCATATAATCCGTTTCGAAGAAGATAAATTATATGCTCGAAAGTGTTCTGATAGCATAAGAACGGATCCTGGGACGACTTTTCTTGTCATCTTATATCTTAATCTAATCTATTACTACATTAATGCAAATACATATTCTCTTGATGAAAAGGCTGTTGGGGATCGCCTTATGAAGTCTGAGACATTAATTGTCTTACAGGCAGAGCTTCTGTACTTGCTTGTTGTTGCTCTAGTTATAAAAAGTTAGATTAGGTTAGATTAAATTGAGACTGGTCCAAAGACTGATCCAAAATCGAAGGATCTCACTTGGACAGATATTCGTCCTTTGTGTTACCCAAAAACTCAATAGATGAGAAATTGACAAGATGATTATTCTCGCCTTCCTCCAGAGGCCATTGGAAATCCGAATAGCTTCCAGTTGGATGAAATTGGAGTAAGGTGCCCTCACTTAGCAAGCTCATTGGCTTTGCAGTTTTCGGCGATTTCGCTGTGACCGGGCACCCATACAAGTCTGATATGGAAGAAGCTTTTGGCTATAAAGAACCTTTCCCGACTAATTTTAAGAAATCCGGTCAAGCTATCTCTCGGCGTTTGCTTAACAAAATTCAATTCCGACCCCAAATTTCGGAGACTCAACTTTTGTGGGAATTTAACTGGTTGTAGTCATTACTTAGCAATTATGAAAAAATCGAGGTAATGAATACCTGCCTTATACATATATCATAATCATTGAAGTATTCTCACATTGAAATATTGTTTTTCAATAGCGCTCTCCTCTCTCTTGCAAATTCGTCAAAGCACGTCCTTCTCCTTCTTCAACTGTCATCCGTGCTCTTCCACAGTGTGTTTATATTGGAATTGTAATCCATTTGTAATATCTACTCGTACTTCAGCATCAGCATGGGAATATGTAATTAATTCAATCTGTGCACTTACACGCTTATCACGTGACAGGCGGACACGCATTCGCAAAAACACTCACAACGACTCCCCCCAAGCCACGTACACTCGCTATGTGAGGTGAGTGGCTCTGTATTGTCATGATTTTTAATTAACTTAAAATTTACTGCGCGCCATAAACACGCCAATCTGTGGGCGAAAGGCAGGCGGGGGTTATGTGTGTATAATTGAAGTGGATGCGTTCGCTCGTCGAGTGGCGCATAATTTGATTACCTTCTCCTTATCGTACGAATCGCAGTCATGAACTGTCGCACCCCACAGCGCCCACTGAGGTACCCAGCCACACATAGGCAGAACCGGGGGTATGCGCTGGATTGGCTTGAAGGTGAAATCACCGCTTGATTGGGGAGAGTTGTATGGAAGAAGGAGCGGGCGGTGGGTGGTCCGCAACTCAACAATTTCGTAGTTTATTTAGCTGAAATTACGGTACGCTGGAACTTTGTTGTCTCTGTGGTTTACGGCGAATACTCGACTAGATACTACAACCTAGTGACTCTGTGTGTATGTGTGTAAGTCTGTTTGAACTATGGTAGATAATAAATGGTTGTGAAAACACCCACGCACTTTGCATTAGTAGCTTGCCACAAAGAAGTGTTGATCCACTAGTTTATCCAGCTGTTGCCGATTTTGTTGTAACTTTTTTGCTTTTACCACATCTATTTATGCACTAGGGATGTTTCAAAATATCTAAAAATATATATTATATTTTTTTGTTATAACAGTTACCATTTTGGATTGATACCTGGAAAGTTGTGTATAATGGATTGATACATACAAATATTGGCTCAAACGGAGGTTAATACAACCATTATGTATAGGAAGTAGGCGGAATTTCAAACGATTGTGCTCAGTTTTGTTAACTGTTGACCATATTTACTATTATATAAAAAACAATTAATTGTTTCTTTCTTGAAGGTTGGATAATTCCGTTCAAAGAAGATATCGAAGTAGTTCAAATGATAATTTTATTTTATTTATTTATTCTCCTTGAAAAATTGGATCTGACAACCCTAATCGTATAAAATCATATTTGAAAACCAGCCAACTCTATGGCGAAGGTGAATATCCTAGGTAACCCTCTCTATTTGGTGGAATCAGAAGGACGTGCTGTATTACAAGCTACTAAAACTGGATGAAACCATTTATGAGGAACGCTACCGATAACAACTCAGCAAATTGAAGCGAATGATTGGCAAAAATTGCCCCGAATTCGTGATTAGATACGAGGCAATAATTTTCCATCACGATAACGTTAGCTTCGGCTGCACCGATGCTATAATACCCTTTACAGCATTTCCTATAGTATAAAAGGGTATAAAAAATATCTCTATATTGATTGAATGAGGTTAGGTATTCCATAACCACACCCTGCTATTAGAGTGTATAATCACTTCTCTGAAGGAAACTGCGCTCTGGACCTGTAAATCTACCGCTACCTTAATGTCAGCAACCTCGGCTAAAAAAATATCACAATAGTCAGCAGGTTTGAAGCTGCAGTTGATAGAGAGTTCCTGACAATATACCCCTCCAGCAATCTTTACCCAAGCTTTGACGCGTCCCAGCTTTTAGCCACTCACAATTCTCGCGCAGGTATGTGTGGTATGTGTAGACAAGTGTTCATTCAAAAATTCAGATTCTTAGAGTCTGATATCAATTTTCGCGGACATACACCTTCCGGCGATATCTATATATGAAAATGGCATAAAGATTAATAGAAAATTATAGCATAATACAATTAAAATTAAACAAATAGATAACTTAACTACAATAAAAACATAATTAACGGTGTTAATGAAGGAAGCCCTAGAATGAGAAAAATTATTTACAACTTTCTCAGAAATCGAGTTAAGCTCACGCGCAGCACGCTGGAGGGGGGAATGATCTGCAAATTTAGTTTTCTCATTTTTACCGTAAAAGGGAAAATTGGATCTAAGGAAACGCTAAGGAATATTGGAAATAAATTTTTCCTAGCAAATAAGGACAGTCAATAACTCCATTAATAACATTGAAAAGAAATGTAAGGCAGAGAACCGACCGCCGATTTGCAAGTGATTTAAGGTTTCATAGCAATAGACGAGATTCATAAAATGTTATACGATTGTCAAAGATTACTCCAAGACCTTTAATTTCGGTTAGACATTTTAGGACGCAATTTGAAATGATGTAACTAGAAGATAGAATGCTACGTTGCCTCACATACGAGATTTGCGACTATTTACGCAAATTCAGAGAAAGCCGTGATTTCAAGCCCCAATCATAAAAACTATCAATATCACACTGAAGTTTATTTACATCTTCTGAGTTTTTGATTATTGGGAAAATTTTCAAGTCATCTGCATATAGCAAAAATTTAGTTAAAGAGAAACAACAGGAAATGTCGTTCATGAACGAATCAAAGACTATGCTGTTTGACGTTAATGATAACCGCAAAAAATATCTTATTTTTAACAGAGCACTCAAAAATTTTGAAAATGGTTGAGAGTTTGGTATTAGGCTTATAATTGGAGACTACATTCTTTCTACCACCTTTAAGAGTATAAAAACAATCGATGAAATGTACCGGTGAAATATACCCTTAATTGTTCCGTTCTAAAATTCATAATAGATGTTATCTTCATATGAATAATACTTAAACTTCGCTAAATCACCTTAAGTAATATAGTTTGAAAATATATTGATCCACCCTAGTGCTGCCATAAACTTTCATAAAGCTGCTACTTTGCGATAAGTGCCTCCACACCGCTCCCATTTTGCCGACTATGTACACTTGGCATTTTTTACAGGACCTCATCGTTGCTCGCTTTGTACGCAGGATAATAAAACGATTTCCGTTGCATGCCATAAAATCTCCGGCATTTCAATTTAATTTCATTCTCCAAGCGAATATATACTCGTTTATATAAGTATTATATATATTCGTGCACCATTCAATTCAATTTTCGTAGGAAGCAAAGTCACACCGCTGTCTACAGAGCGCTCAAGCAGAGAAGGTCCTGTTCGATGTTGTTTTTTCAGCTAATAATTTTACTGCGTAGCTTTTTTTCCTTCCGAAGCTCACCGAAGTGGATTACGATGTGTGAGACTTTTATTATTCCATCAACGTGCGCACAGAGACGGTAGGGATGAAAAGAATGCATACACACACACACACATATGCAGGGCATATCAAGAACTGCAAGAACAGCTTAACAGCTCCAGGTATTTATTTGTTAAGGAAGTGAGCTGACATCGCGGCCACTCCCCGATGTATCATCAACAAATTGCCGCTGCCAGCCAACATTTGTTGCTGTAGCACAACCCCGAGCGTAGCCATTAGCGCCAACACAATAAATGGCCGTTACAACAACAACAAATGGAAGTATAACAACAACAAGAACGGCGCAGAAATGTAATGCTAATATTAACGTTGCGTAAATGTCTTAGGAAAGCAATAACAGCCACCACCACGAGTAGCAACAACAACACCATTATACCGATAAGCGATGTGGCAGCCAGGAGTTGCAAGGATAATGAAAACAATTTCATGCGTTGCCAACGCCTTGTTTATCGCCTCTTGGTGGTGGTGTTGCTGATATTAGGGGTGCTGGATAAGGGCAATGACGCACAGTGGCAGATGCTGTTCGTTGTTGTTGTTGCGTGTTGATGTGCCTGTTGGTGTTGATGGCATTCGCAATGCCACCGCTTTCCTCCACCACTCAACCAACGCCACACTACTTTCATTATCTTTTCTCTTTCCTTACGGTTTGCCATCTATACCGTTAAGCTGCTTGGCTTGCGTGTGTATCTGTGTGTGTGTAGGTATGCTACATCGTAACCACCATATTTACCTTTTAATCCTTGTTAAGTGTTTCACTTTGTGTTTGTGTACTTAATATTGAGTGGCTGTATACCGTTAACCTGGTTGCAGTTCGTGGTGTGAGTGGTTGTTGTGTTTGCTGGTGCTGTTGTTGGGTACTCGAGATTTTAATTGAATTAAGTGTCTGGTTAATTGAAAGACATGCGCGTGAATATATTTTGTGCTGGTCCTGTTGTTGTGATTAAACAGATTGCTCTTGCGGTTGCTATTATTGTTGTTGTTTGTTTCATTGCATGTTGTCAAAGCAATTTCGACTTGGTTGTTTATTCGTGCGAAAATGCTGTTTATCAATTAATAATATCCGCTTTTATCTACAAGAATCCAAATAGAAGCGCTCATGTGGAGAGCAAGGCATGGGAAAATTGAGCTCGATAATCAGCTGTTTGTAGAAATTCTGATATTTTTCCGTAATCTTGAATGTAAAACGTGTTCACATAGCCTGTGTAAAGTTTGAGGTTGTTACGTTAGAAAGCCGTAAATAACTGTTATAAATAAAAGATTTCATAAAGGAATCTATATTCTGCAATATCGTAATAAAATTATAGTTTAGGCCTCAATGGGATACTTAGATGAGTTTTTCTCTTAATTTCTGGTATGTGTCTGACAAATATCCCACAAAAAAGACACATTCATTGTGTATTTATGCATGTAACTGCTGAAATAGTTATATCGGAATTCCTAAAGGCATACCCAGAGGTTTCGAATTTTTTCTTTAAAGCAAGATAAACTTCTTTTGTTTCTGTAATTTTCGATTTCTAGTCCATAGGGTTTTGAACTCGGCACCCACAGAGTAGTAGCCAAGCTCATGCTGCAATTTTTGAGCCAATACCTTTCCTGGAAAGTCAATATTTGAAATAAGCTTAAGCTTACTATTACTAAACGGTTAGTGTCCCTAAATAATAACGGTTAGTAATATGAAAAACAAGGAAAAACGTTAACTTCAGTAGCAGCGAAGTTAGAATACCCTTCACAAATATCAAAGACTCCTTACAAGAATTTGATTTGGATCGGTCAGCTTGTATGGCAGCTATATGACATAGTGGTTCGATCTAGAAAATTTCCTGCTAGGCATCAGATTACTGATAGACGGACATGGCTAAATTAACCAAGCTCGCCACGCTGATCATTTATATATATATATTTTGAGGCGTCTCTGTCGTTTCCTTTGGGGTGTTACGAACTTAGTGGCAAAAAGGGTTAAAAACCTTTTTTAATATATATTAATCATATATATGGAATTGACCTATAGATAGGTTTCAACTATACAAGAAGCATTACACAATTTTCACAAGAAGTCAACTGGCACTGATAGTACGATAAACCGCTATTTACCAATCTGATATTTGATCAAAGACTTCATCTCATTTGTTCATCTTCGTTTGTTATCCGAATTCGATGACACGTTTCGATAAACCATTCACCTATATAGAAACATACACGCATTATGGGAATGAACAACCCTTTATGAGAAAGTTTGCACAAATTTTGGGATTGATTTAAATCCGTAAGTTTCTCTCCGATAGTATAAACGAGTTATATACGATAATTAAATATTTTCTTGTAGAGTTTTGAGGAGCCGTAGCTCTATGGTCTTTTTATGAAAGGGATATAAAGCAAAGGAAACTAATATGTAGGACTTCTTTACTTGCGATTCATATTTTGTCAGTATGTTCAATGATTTAGTTGTTGGCGTCCATCAATTTTTTTTTCTGTGATATGGTCTTTTATATCACTGTAAACAGGTATAGCAGTTACATATATATATTTAACTTATGATTAGTAAGTAAAACTCAGTAAAGGGACTATTAGCAATTTAAATGTTATCTTATTATGAACCGAGAAAGTTCAACATATTTTACTTGAATGTTTATATGAAGTTTTCCGAACTCAATTTGAGTGGCCCAAAGCATTCAGTGAAGGTCGTTAAATCATCGAAAATTTTCCATATATAAGTTGTCCACCCACCACTGCTAATGAACCCGAAAATACCTTATCAAAGTTGGTCAAGGATCAAGGTGAGACTTATCGTTTTCTTTAATTAATATGGTGTGGCTAGCTATGAATTCATTCCACAGAGTCTAACGGCCAATAACGAATTATACCAGCGTCTATGTGAAGCAATTCTCCGTGCTCGGATTTGAGGGCAGAAAATTTATGGATTTTTCACTACGACAATGTGCCGTCGCATTCTAGTATGACTGTAACTGACACGAGTCAGATTTGGCTTCCTGTTTTTGTTTTCGAAACTAAAGAATCCGCTTCAAAGATCGCGCCGTCAGTCCATTGAAGCTATTTAAAGTCAATCGCCATCCCTTCCGAAGCTTATAACAAACGTATGGGAAACTGGTTTAAGCATTGGCATGCTTGCATTGGCTCAAAAAGAGCATATTTAGAAAACAATAGTAAAGATTTTTATAAAAATACGTGAAAATTTTGTATTTTTTGTGAGTCCGGGTTAAATTTGATTAGTTGTATGTTTGCGTGGGCTTATAGCAGCCCTGATTCGATTATTGGCCAGGTACTCATGCAGTAAAATCATAATGCCTTACATTTGTTCTCCCGCTTGAAAAATCGCAACATCAGCTAATTTGCCCGGTTGACCAAATGTTATACAAGTGCAAGCTTAACAGTCGGATCAAGTAGGTGAAGAACTTCCTTCCTCTTCTCTCAAACGACTTTAATTTGTTTTTAGATTTAATGTTTAAATGTTTATTTTACAAAACCTGATATGAATCCACAAACTAGATGAGGTTTAGTAAGCGTATAATTCAATCGATGTCCCCGAACTTCCCTGAGCCAGAAATATGTAAGCTCCGCCGCAGCATCAGCAAAATGACCAGGTACTCATTTTTCCTTGAAAGAAGTTTACTAAGTAAAAATTTCCTGTCAGTGCATTACCAAAACTTAAGATCCCGAATGTTCTTGTCGCCGTAATATCTGCTTGAGATCTTCCACTTTTCATTCTGAGAAAGATATTTAGATCATTCGTCTAAGAGAATAAATAAATTTACCTCTTTACAAATTTTTTTTTGAAACTATATAACTTTTAGACTCATATCCCTTGCAAAACTTAATGTATAGGTATTATATTAAGTGTATTTATACACCAGATGGACTTCAGTTCACGGCTTTTCATAACCTCGTACAGTTCAGTCCAAATACTTTTCCACATTTATTCAGCGTCATTTACGACTTTACGAGCTTGTTTAAATTTTGTGCGAGTTTATTTTTTATTGAAAGTGACAAAATTGCTTTAATAATTGCAGCAACGATTTCCCAGATCATGTAATGAGGCTAAAGTTGTCAAGAGCACGCACCGCATTTGAGCAATCCATTCGTTCCACGATCGGCAATCACGACCATTATGGGCAACCGCCCGTCGCTTTGTGTCGCCATAAAAGCGCTGCGACGCCATCTTGTGCATGTTCTGTCAAATGAAATGTCCAAATGTCTGCCAGATTGACTACTGGCCGTGCTTGTCAGTTCGGGTGCCTCAGTTTTAGCCTCGCAGCACCGCCTCCGCCCGACGAGCGGTAAATACTGGCACAATGTGGCATTTATAGAATTGTACTCGCTTGGCAATAAAATAATGATTGATCATAAATCAATGCTAGAATCTACACGTAAGAGGCGATATGGTTAGAGTGACTAAAACTATTATTACAGGGTTACCAAATGTTTGAGAATACTACTGTAAGGTAGAAAAGAAAGAATTAAAATGCATATCCCTTCACTTCAAATTCACTGAAAGTGCGACACACTTGATGATCGTTCAGCTTCAATTCTTGTACGAGTTGCATTTTGCATCGTTCCGCAAAATCTTCCATAAAGTGAATTAGCACTGCTCTAATTGTTGTGCCTGATCGCGGAAGGATTCATTAAACTCTTCTTCTATACTCTGCTTCACAGCAATAATAGCGTCTTCGCTATATGGCTTCTTTGAGGATGTGCCTTATCCACTAGAGCAAACGTGGTACGAAAGCAATCCATGTTTGCCCAAAATATCTACTCTGCTGGGCGATTAAGTCGACCGAATATAGGACGCATCGCGTTTTGCTTCGTGTGAACGGAACCATTATTTTCTTAATAAATTTGCACGAAAAGCAAACTGAGTATAAAACAAGTGGCAGCTGTCATAAAAACCAACTCCGAAAAAAGTATTGCCTCATTGAAAATCACACGTTATTTATACTACACATTGAAAGCATTGAGAGCTAATAATACATAACTGTCATTAGCTGGCTTCTTGCCTTACCCAAACTTTGTTCGTCCAAATGGAAAATGAGTCCATAAAAATTATTGAGTTTACGACTCGACTAAGTAGAAACCCAATGGTATTCAGTAGATTTTAGTGAGTCAGATTACATGTAACTGTAAATGGACTATGTTCTGTGTCCAAGTAAGGCTTATTTCATTAAAATTTGAGTTTTATGGTCCCAAAGTGAGTCTAAATCGCTAATTCGCTATTCATAAAGTTAGTTACGTGTAGCTGAATGTGCCAACCGACTTAGAGTTCTGATTATACTTTAGCTGTTCTAATACATATTGACATATATACAAAGATTAATATAGCAATGTATTCAATACCTTATCAACCGAAAATACTATCTGAAACTCCTTCTTTCGAGATATCTGTGAAGGTATAATGGATACTAATTAGCTGCAGACTCCACTTTCCTGCATTTTTATCCAATAAGTAGCATTATTTAAAATTTTTTGGGGAATAGTTTTTGGTTGCAGATCGGATCACTATAGTATATAGCTGCCATACAAACTGACTGGTCAAAATTAAGTTATTTAAGGATTCTTTTGTATTCGTATAGTTTCGGTACAATCGAAGTTAATGCTTTTTAATGTGTTCCCTACCTTTTATTTCTTACGTTTTGAAGATTTCCACAAATCCACCAAAAACTGTCGAAAATAATGTTAACTTGGCAATACTGCTTGCAGCAACACCAACAATTCGATTGTACTAGTATTTCCACATAAAACACCAGTAAAAAATCAAACAAACGTTTGAACAGGCTAAAGCTCTTGAATGCAGGCAGACACATGCAACGTGCAACAGACGTCAAAGTGATGATGCCACACATTAAATATGGCCACATAATCATCATAATTACAACTTGTCAATAATTTCAAACATAAGCGCAATAATAACAACAACAACAGCAACAGCACTAACAGCAATAATAATAAGAATAACAGCAGCAACAAGGCAGTTATGGCGATTCAATGGTTGTACGCAGCGACAGCAGCAGCCATTATTGCTTGTCAACGCATGCAATGCTGTCGGCCATTTATGGCCAACAACAGCAACTTAACTTGATTGTCACGAACGCCGCCGCTGCTGCCACAATTTTGATTGTAAATCTCCGAAGCGGACGGGCGGCTTATGATGCCTCTATCAATATGCGCCGGCTCTAGCACCGGCACCGGCTCCGGCCCGCCTAACCACAGCGCAACAAGGCATGGCTCCACACAGCATGGCACGGCACAGCACAGACGCTATGGAATGCGGGAGTCAGTTAGCGAGCGAGCAGGCAGCGTTTGAGTTTGTCATAATCGTTGTAGTTATTAACCACATTTTTTTCTCGTTTACTATTGTTGTTGTTGCTGGTGTTTTTTTTTTGCTTACTACTGTCATTTTTATATAATTGTCATGTTGCGCGCGGTTCGCAGAAATTATTGCAGGCAGCCGATTGTTGTTGTTGTTGTTGTTGTTTTTGTGACTTTTTTCGCTGAGTTGCCGGTAAACTAGTGGTATTGCTATGTACTGTTGTTGTCATTATTGTAGTTGTAATTACTATTGTTGTTGCTGTTGTCATTGTTTTTGCTGCAGTTTTTACCGTTTTAGTTTGTGTTGTTGTTGTTGTTGTTGCAGTTGATGTAATTGTTGTTGTTGTTGTAGTTAATTTTGTTGTTGCTGGTGTTATTGTTGCAGTTTTTTGTCGTTTTCGTTGTTGTTGTGGCAGTGGTCGTCATTGTTTTTGTTGTTGTTGTTGCTGTAATATTTTTTTCGCTAATAATGCTGCTCACTGCGCCAGTGCAATCATAAATCTGAACAAGCACTCAGCCATATAATATATAAGGGTATGTGTATATACATTTATAATATATATATATGTGTGTGTGTGTTGCACGCATAATGTGTCATTGCGCATTTCAAAGCGTTGAGCCGCTTTGCTCGCCACACAATTTTGTACATTTATGGCGCAATAGCGTTAAATCCTTTCATACCCTTTGGTATGTCGCATATATGATTGTGTTTGCGTGATTATGTTGCTGCCTTGACGGGTTCTTAATTAGCTGTTGATACCACAAACATACACACACACATAGTTTTGGCCATAAATAACCGCAAAGCTGCTTACTTATTGCTGTATGTATGTGTGTGTGTGCAGCAATTATGGTTTATCAATTATATATATGTATATATGTATGTATGAATATGGATTCGTCTTAAGTTATATGTATATGGTTATTTGTATATACACACATATGTATGTATGTGTGCCATACTAATGAGTTGAAATTTCTTGTCGTTGCGCGTGTAAAAGCTCATTAAGCTTGGCTTGCCTTGGAACCGGCTACGCCTAAAGGCCTCAGGCCTGCACTTCTGATTTTCATTCGGAAAAAAAGGCAAAAAGCTGCAGCCAAGGATACGTTTTTGGTAAGGGTAATGGAATGCTTGTAGTTGCTTTGTTTGGCGAAGTTTTAATTGCCTCTATTTATGGAAATATCTGTTAATTGCGCGTTAATTTTTTATGCATAATTGCTAGTGTATGCATGCGTTTGTGTGTGTTTGCATATTTATGTGTTCATAAACATATATGGGTATAACTCCGCTAATTCCTTTGCACATTAATAAGGACGTTATTGATTGTGATGTTAATTTGCTGGTTACTTGTAATTTGTATTTATGAAGTTTTCGAAAAAAAGTTTTCTACGTGCAAGAATTTGTGTACAAGACACATAGAGCTAATTTCATATTCCTTTCAAGTACATACCTTCTAGCGAAGAACTGCCAGTAAGGGAGGAAGAGGTGAAGAATAAATGCAAACTTAATTAGTCATATCGTAAATGTCAGGCATTGCTTTAAAGCTTGGTGGAGAGTTTTGTAAAATAAATCTGAAATTCTTGGAGAAAAATTTCGGCGCTTGGGAAAAATGCGCCTCGGTATTTAAACATATATGTATATGGTATGTTGGCGCAAGTAATTACACATAATATTTATAGGAAGCTAAAATTGACAAAAAACAAATTTGTGGAAAAAAGTAAGGTTTTTTTTTTTTGAGAAAAGTCTACTACCTCTCCTACAAAGTTAACGTATATGCATGTAGAAGTGTATTATGTGTATATATTTACTATGTATTTATCTACAATTATTTGTAGAGTGATACCAAACCTCGATGTTGATTTATGTAATACATCGAAAGAATAGCAAGCTGCTCATAATGTATAAGATATCTTATAATCTTATTTTTGAATTTTGAATAAAAGTCCTTAATAGCAATTATTTTCTAAATTTGATTTATGATGGTGTTGCCATATAGCTTACGCGTAAAGAAGTACGATGCTGAAAATATGATGTAGTCTGGAAACCAAATTCGTTTATATTAAAATTGCAAAGTTACTTCGTTTAGGGGAGTATAAGTTCATGTCCCGAGTATTACCGAAACGACGATTTTATTGCAGAACGAAACATATTTTACCGAAATGAAGCTCTATGCAAAATGTGTACTGAAAAGTGCATGCCAACTAAGAAAGGTTCAACTGTCAATCAACTAAAGTACTAAAACGTGGAATGTTAGAGATAGATTATGATTTCTTCGTGATAATATATACTCTCATTGTAATATAACTATGCACTCATTGTATATATTATCATGGTGTAGAACTTTTAAGATCCAGCATTAAAGTTTTTTAATATATTTAATTGAAGAGTGTAACAATAATTGGACCCTTGTGTAACTGCATCATAAATTATCAGTTGTTACGAACACCTATAATGGCTTATGGGGTAGCTCACTGGAAGGTTAAACACTCTAAGAAGCTTAAACATGTTCAACGAGCAGCTCTCATCAATAGTTTTTGGTATGAATGACACCAAAAGTCCAATTACAGTTAGTTACTATCTGATCCAGTGAACTTCGGAACCTAGACGATTATAAGTCTGGGCGGGCGTCGCCGATCGGTAGGCAGATGTGGTACTGGGCTTTTTAACGAATGGTCCTTAGCTCAAGGTAAAGTTAGAGGAAAAATTTATTATCCACCTTTCTATCAACTCTAGTTTTACGATTTTAGAGTACCTTAGCGGCTTTCAAACGGGGTTAGCTGCCATTAAAGTATATAAAGCAGCAAAAAATAGATCTCCGTCTCTTGAGCGCAACCTTCTTGAGAGAGGGGAGTATTCAAGTCAGTAAAATAATATTAGTGATGGGCTCACTGAACGCCCGCTCGAGACTAGTAAATAGTCACTTAATAGCATTATCAAGCTACTTATTGATATAGTGAGGGGTAGTATATCCTTGTCTCAATATACAAGTATCTATAATCTTTAATCAGACTTGCTATGGATCGCAGTTCCGGCGCCTTCTTGAGACGTACTATGACAAGAGTAGGCCGACGTGACCTTTTTGAGGCTGGTCATTTTACTTGTAAGGATGAGAGTGGTTTCGGAACATCCGAATTAAAAACAAATAAGGAAGGGCTAAGTTAGGCTGTAACGATTTTATATTTTCGCAACTGGCAAGGATCACACTCGGGCAAATACCTTCAGGTGCGGTCAAAACAAATTGTTGCGTAAGAATTCAACATTCATTATTCATATTACAGAACATAGACTCATTTAGATTTATTAATATATTCTATTTCGTGTCTACTATATTTATATTAAAATCATCTTTAAATGAAATATATGTGGTACAAACTTAAGCAAAGAAGCTTAATATAATATAATATATGGTGTATATGAGGAAAAAATCAATCACAGAATCGGGGATCATTGTATTAGGCAGTTAAGACCAGACTTGCTGAGAGCAATTGCTGCCAGCATCTCCTCGTAGGAACGATGGAATTGGTATAAAACTCCTCAGAATTAGTGCCTTTAAGGTATGTCATTTCCAGTTTCAAAATTTTTAAAAACGGATCATAATTTTTCAAGCTTCCAATTATCGAATATGTGGACCCTAGTGCCTATGGTCGATCTTTTACCAAAAATATCGGTCAATCTAAATTATTGATGTTTAGAGAATTTTTGTTTACAATAATAATGTGACCCTGTGTTGAAAATGGAAATCGGTCCATAAATTATACCCAATCTACCAAATACTACTCACAATGATTTTCGTTAGTTTAGCATATCTTTTTCGAATATGTCGATCAGAGTATTCATAAAATCGCATGGAAACATGCTGGAAAGTATACTTGAATAAATATATAATTAAATATAAAATTAAAAATAATGTGGTTTAGTCCTAAATTTAAATGAAATTGGTCAAGACCTCGGATTTTAACTCCAATCCATCTCCATTAGTTTAATATATTACAAGCAACCGTTAGGTGAAAAAAACTATTATACTGTGTAGCAACATGTTGCGAGAGCATAACAAACAAACTGGTCGAACCGATCAATTATCGATTCCCTTATTACATTATTCTCTACACCTACAAACATTTATGGTATATTAAAATTCGTTGCAAAGTATTATTAATTTTTTAAACAAATCTTTTTAAATATACCACATATGGTACAAATGCAAATATATATTTTACAAAAACAAAATTTCGAAATAAAAGTTGGCTAACTAAGTTCTGATTAATAAACACATTTATCTACATATACAAGTATGTATATACTTGTACAAACCTATGTATTACTTATAAAATATAATATAAATAGTTCTATATACATATATGTATGTGTGTATATATTAGTTCTTAACGTCTCTAAATACTATCACTGTCGTCTTTTTTACTTTAATCAAGCTCATTGTAGTTAGTTCACTGTCATTTATCCATTCAGCAGTTAGTGAATGAAGTTGTTGCTAATTAGCGTGATTGCGGTAATAATCACAAAATGAGGGCAACCACATGCACACATACACACACCTCAAAGCTTAGCTTTCATTGCGGTGCAAACAGCTAAGCTTACATACATACATATATTTTTTAATTAACGCAATTTGGTGCGCCAATTGCAGCTGCCAGCCAGAATTGCCTACTGCAACAACAGCAATAAGCGCAGCGAGTTAATTGACTTAACTCTTAAACAGTCAGTTGTGGCAGTAACTCATCAGTCGCCATGCGATTTCATTCACCAGCAACACAACTGTATATATCCACAGCCGCCTGCCGCCATTTGAAAGACACACCGCCGCGCACTCGCTCCAAGTCATAGTCGGCTGCCGCCATTAGACCCAACGCCGACTGTGGCACTCGCATTCAATTTCTGCTAATTAACGTAATTAAAAACTATTAAATCCATAACTTTGTAGTTGGCACCCTCCACAGCCACGCGAAACTCTCAGCAAATTACTGCGCATGTGTGAAAGTGGCAAAAGCGTTGGTTGCACAAACATTAGACGGCTGGTAGCAAACAACACGCACAAATAAGTCATGCAATCCATTTGTGGCAAGCACTTTTGACGCTTTCATAAATTACTTCGCCTTCATTTTGTCTTTGTCGCCAGGCTTTTGCCGCGCTTTTCTTCGGAAAAATGTGCGATCCAATTTCTAGCTTTCTATTCTTCCTGCATGAAATAAGCAACAACCGCCCACTCAGCTCACTAAGTAGTGTAAATAGTTGGATATAATTAACTAGTTTTCAGCGGGTTAAACTCTTTGCGATTTCTATAATTTTTTTACTTTGCCTGTATCATTCTTATTGGTAGCTACGAAAAGGAGTTTACACATTTGCAAGCAGGAAAAGCTTCATCAAAGTTTAGAATGACACAAATACCCTCTCTCTATGCTCCCATTTCACTCATTGTTATGTGTAACTCGACTCTTCTCGTCACGCTGATCATTTATTCATATTTTTTATAGAGTCTCTGGCGTTTCCCTTTCCGGGTAAAAAACTATTATAGAAAAGGTTCAAAGAATAACAGTAAAAATAACAGAAGTACGTAAGAGGTTTGTATAAAAATCTAAAAGGGATGTAAGATCTATTATACCATCACTGTACTCTATGTATCATTATAGCTTTATTTATAATATGAGGTTTTCAAATTTATATATAATGGACCTTGAAAACGCAGAAAGGTGGAGGGAGGGCCCTCTAGTGGAACAGAGCTTTCAGTGGACGACTTCGCATGACTGGCCAGTGCTAGCGTGCCTATATGATCCTTCTGGACCAGAGAAGAACGCAAGTGGTCATCGAATTACGTGCTTGGTAAGGCTCATTTGTCCTAGTTATACCGTACAAAAGGACATACTTGTATATACGAGTACATATGTTGAGGTCTAAAATTTTCCCGGCCGCCAATTGTCAACGCTGTCTAAAAGCACTTGAAGTAGAAAAATCTCTACACCTTTTATTCAATGAGGGTTGGTCCATATCGAGTAGTTGTTTTGGCATCAAAAAGGAGTGCTAATTCCACAGGCCAGGTGTGATTTCTCTAATATCCGTCCTGGGGATCCGACCGGAATCCTTGTCACAACTACAAACATAATCTTTATACGCCATTTTCAGAAGGCTATGTCAATGTAGTCAGAGAGATGCCTCACGCAAATGTTCTTGTTCTCTGATCTTATCTTAAGCACACGCGCTCTGATAAAGTTTTGCCAATAATATGGAAAATACAAATAACTTTTTTAAGTTTTGAGAAGATCAGGCGGTATGATAAAAACTCTCGAAAGTGAACGATAGTTGAGTACATAATAAATTGCTCTTCCATTCCAGTAGTGAATCAAAATTTGTACAATCGCTAACAGAAATCGTTCTTGGCAACTGTCAGAACTCTCCATCGTGCCTCTTCGCAGAATATGCCTAGTTTTCACTCCGTAATGCCGATCTCTTAACAAAAGATCTTGGCACTTAAAATAAATTAACAATACTATGAATAATGTTAATCTAAGTAAAATACACATCGGTCGATGCTTCCTGACCTTCTCCTCCAAATTATGTTGCAAGTCTTGAAAATTCTTATCTTCTCTAAAAAACAGAGTCAGAAAGTTAAGAGATCTGTATCGTATATTGTATAAAATATTTGGTGAAATTCTCAAACTATTCCGCATTGAAGAGTACTGGTAAAATGGAGTCGTATTGCGGTTGAAGACTGGCCAGATAACTTTGTAGTAACAAAACTTTGATGTCATATATTTCAGCCTCATTAGAGATCTATATTAGAATTGACAAAGAGAACTAAAGTTTTCTGGATTAAGTAATCTAGTTTCATTTAATATGGGACTCGTCATATTTCTGCGTTAATTCTTGAGGGGGTTTCTAACGTTAAAGACAAGGAAAGAGGACCCTGTATTTAAACATCCTAGTATTTGACTAACTTTTATGTTTTTTGGACCAATTTAACTTTTAAATTTTTTAAGATATCGATCTGAAATTTTACACATGTATTTTTCTTTCCAAGCAGCTTCTCATATGTCGGAACTGCCGATATCCAACCACTACTGAATGATCAAAATTATATCCAAGTATAGAAAACATTTTTGTTTGAGGTGATATCTTCACGAAATTCGGCATGGATTATTTCTCAAGGAAACGGTATAATCTCCGAACAAATAATTTAGATCGGATCACTGGGGCATATAGCTGCCATACAAACTGAACGATGAAAATTAAGTTCTTGTATGAAAAACTTTTCGATTCGCTATCAAATTACATCCGGTAAATATCTTTCTATCGGTGTAAGAGACATACTATATATGTATATCTTTATATGTAACTATTGTAGTTGAAAATCGAAAAGTCGCTATTTGTGCCTTAATCACTAAATAAGTATATATATGCATATGCGTTTAAGCCTATTTACTTTGTCTCTCTACCAATTGAATTATGCTGTCGTTATTGCTTGCTGGCAATCATGCCATTTTGTTGCTGTTGTTGTTGGTCAATGAAAATAATTTCATAAACTATGTAAATTGACTTTTAAAAATGTTCTATGCCACAAACAACAAATATGGCCTGTAATTTAATATTTATGAGCCGACAAGCAGTTAGCAGTGTGCCGGTAGTTGAGACAAGTCGCAAGCCATAAATGCTAGCGTGCAGCGTCCGACTGCGCCATGCGGCACCGAATCGTGTCGCGGAGTCGCGCCTGCGCACAAACACGCAAACATTCGAAAAAAAATGAAAATTAAAGTGAATTGAATTAAAAACTGAAAATTAAAAGGCGAAAGAGGCATTTGATATTGCCTTTTCAAACATTTATTTTGTACGAACCACCACCGCAGACACAGCGTGTTCGAAATTGATTCCACATAAATTATTTTCAATTGACAGATTATCGTTTTTGTATTAATACGTAAAATATTATTGATTTCATTAAAAAAAAATGTTTTTCGCTTGTAGTGGTGTTCAACAGAAATTGAATATGGAGAGTTGCTATTGGAGAGAACTGGAAATTGCATTTGTTAAAGCCGTTATTTGGCGTACGAACAAGATGGAGCGGTATAAATACAAGCACAAACATACACGCATATATAAGCAATAAAATTTCATTAAATCAATTTGGAAACTAACAAAAAAATTTTATTTACTGAATCTAATTAAAGTTGCTTCTACATATGTTAACACATTTAACGCATTCACATAAATATGACATGCATATATATATTAAATAAAAGTACATGTATATCTTTGCCTATATACACATAAGAGTATGTATGTACGTACGAATATAGTAAATTTGTAATAAAAGCTAAATAGCTTGATTGCCTGGTGCTTAAATCAATATAATTTTTAAAGCTACAGTTTAACGAGGTTAAGTGTAAATTTATGTGATCACACACATGGATAAGTATTTATAAAATGTATGCACATATGTATATATGTATGCTCCCAATACAACACAAAATGATTTTATTAGTCGCAATAAAAATGTAATATATTCGAAGTTAAATTTGAATTTATGCTTTTGAGTTTTTTGAAGTATGTTCTTTAGAAAACTCTAGTTCAGTGGTTGCCAAGTATGATCGAAGCAATTTATTTATTTGGATTTCGCATCTTAGAGTACTTTATTTGTACTTAGATTTATCATAAGTTTCGGGTTGTACAAAATTTTATTCGAAATGGTCACCTTGTGCTTTCACTACAAGCTTTCAAACGATTCGGCTATTGATCAATAGCAGCACGCTCTGTTGGTATTGACGACGCTACTCGAATCTTTTTTGAGACTCTATAAATTTCTCGTTTCCAACTCTGGGCACAAACTGTAGCCTAATATATTCAAATCTGGACTACCAGACGGCCAATCAGCTATGAAACCAGGAATATTGCTTTTAAGCCACTGCTGGTTGGTTGCTCTTTGTGCTGGAGCAGAATCTTATTGGAAGAATCAATACTCTGCATCGAAGAGAGTATTGTTAAACTACTTTACCGCGCCTTCTAAAACATCATGCTGCTTTTGCTTCCGTTTTTATCCGTCAGTTTCCTTTTTCCACAAAAGTGGAGCGGTGTAACGCCTTTACAGGAGACTTCCCATCAAACCATTGTAGCAGCTGGATGGTGACTTCTTGAATCCTTTAGCTTATTAAAAACTTCTTCAACAGTGAAACCAGCTGACCGAGGTAAGCTTTCATGTGGAGAACATCTCGCATAAGTCTTGAAATTGATCTGGTCGTTATATCCATTTCCTTTGACATGATTTTCTGTTTTCTAAGAGAATTTCTGCGAATGCATTGGCGAATGAAATTTATGGTTAATTAGTTCGAACCACGCGAGAACGACCACTTCTCTTTCTGTCATGAACTGTAGAAGTTTGGGAAAAAACGTTCAAAAGTGCGGTAAACAAACTTCCTCGAAATATTAAGCTTTTAAGAAGCTCAAAAATTTCCCTTGCGTTTCTTTCTCACCTTTGTAAAGCAAGCAACGCGTTTCTTTAGCTTCCCACTCCTTTGTTAATAAGGAAAAGCTACCACTGAACCGATTATTATTACGACTAAACACTGCATACAAATTATATTATGAAATATAAAAAATTTACGGCAAGATTAAGTATAACAGTTTGGTTCACTTAACGGATTTATATTATATAAAATTGTGATATATATTGTATTATTTGTCGGTATATCTGATAGCGTATCGTAATACAAATTTAGATACTTTGATTAAATTTATTTATTCTCACTTTCGAAATATGTTAAAGAAAGCACATACCTTTGTGCATATATACAAGGAATTTTGGCAAATTTTCTAGTCATTTAGTTCAATACACTTGACAAAGCAATTCTCGAATTTAAGTCGTCTGAAGAACTCGTTTCCTGGATGTCTCTAAAAGAGGACACCGTGGCGGTAATAACTTCCATTTTGGCTTCTGTCACGTTAGTGACTTTTTCTTTTTTTAAAGAAAGGGAAACCGTAAAGATGTAAATCTGAAAAATACTTAAGATTGGACAGCAGTCAGCTTTCAGATATATGGAACAATCGTCACCTTCTTCTTAGCAGTTTCGCCGGGTGATGGCCACTGTTTCGATTAGTTCATGGTCTCTAGTTTGTACCAGTGGATCCACGCTTCATCGACGGACCCAAAACTCCAGCGTTTTGGGCTTAAACAGTGCTGCTGTGCAGTATTTTTAGATGTCAACTTCAATTGGCGGTCTGTCAATGCAAAATCGTGGACTCTTGTCACGTTATCCTCCACGGTAGCCGTTTTCGCGGCGCGCCTCATCATAAAATTTATGTGCGAGTATGATAACACACTGCAGCAATTTTTGAGGATCGCAGTTACGCGTCCTTCAACACCGGGTGAAAACCCAGTTAATCTGACTAACCGTCTATGAGAAAGTAATATACGAAAGTGAATTTCTGTTTATAGTGGCCCTTGCACCGTCCGATAAGGAGAAGTACTTATCGGTTCATTTTCGTTGTTAAAAAAATTGGCGTGTTCAGTCTAATAAGGGGAATTAGGGTGCCTGCAGAGTGGACGCTGAAAAACGAGTCGAGTAGAAATCTGACGAATGCTAGAAATAAGCTTAAAACCTTAGATCCTTTTAAATATTACACTAAATTTGATTCTCAAAAAATATTTGACCGATAGCCTTCTACTGGTGCTAGTGACTAAGCAATCGCTGGTAATTCGTCAGTAGACGCAATGTTCTCCTAAATCGAGGTAATTGGTAAAATATTTAATTATGTTCTCTAAGCAAATATCATCATTCTTAAATTCAGAGCGTTTAACCAGTCACACTACAATGTTGATAAATTATTAAATTAGCTTTGAAGAAAACTTGATAGAATCAACTCGAAACTCTCACCTTGACGGTCCCATTGGATTTCCAAGCGCAAGCTTATCGCTAGGATCAGTTTTAATACCTAATCTAACTTAAATTAATCTCAATTGTGCATAGTTGTTAATATTAGGCATGAAGCCATTATCTCTCTATCGAGAAAAGTTTTGCTTTTTTTTACAATTTTTTCTTGCAAATTTCTTTGCTTATTTGCTACCATCCAAAAGTTTATTTAATTTTTATCATTTCTCCGTTTATATTTCGTATAATTTGAAGACTTTAAGTGGCTTAATTATGGATTGAGTAATTTTGTTCGGACCTTTTGTATATAATTGAGCATACTTTCGACAATATAGGGTAATTTTTTCATGCAGGAATATTGAAGCATAAGCCGGTTACAGAGTTTCCCCCAGAACGTCTTGAGAAAAAAACAATTTGCGGTGTTCACCATAACTCGGCTGGAAATTATCTGAAAAAAAAACCAAGAAAAATTAGTTAAATTATTATCAAATTTTCCCCCCAACGTTCTCTGATAATTTTTTTTTCATTTAAAAATTTTTGGCGGCTATTTAAAGTGTAAACTGTTATTTACTACTAAAAATTTCGCCATTTTTGGGGTGGAAAACACCCTTAATGTAACAAAAAAAAAATTTTTACTAAACGTTGGGGGGCGGAATTTTGTATGTCGAAAATGTGTATAAAATTTGAAATGAATTGGTCAAGTAGTTTTTAAATGACAGTGACACGGACTTTGAAAGAGTAGTTTTCAGAAAAACTCGTCTAAAGTTTATGAACTACAAGTAACTAGTTAGAGCCTTAAAGGCCAGGAGATTAATAAGACAATATCTTTAAGAATATTGCTTCTATCGACCTAAAATTTTAAGGACATATTCTTGAAACGTTAAACAATAAGATAAGAAAAATCGATTTTTCGAAAGTAAAAACCCATACTCCACCTTAAAGAGGCAGTTGTTGAAAATATCCAAGCTCTGTTCTTCTAGTTCTAGTGGGTGTTTAAAATAATTAAGCATTTAAAAAAAGCATATAATTTAATTTTAATAAATATTCTCACGCGAGCTCCCAGCTTTTATTGCCGACCATCAGGCAAACGAAATGCGATGGCTGCCATTAACCTCTTCACACTGCTACCCACCGAATAAAAATATTAGAAAAGAACAGAAAATGTTTGATTACAATTACAGCCGTGTGCTTAAGATCCACCACTGCCTGCAAGCACCCGCTCCAACTGTGGCTAAATAAACTTCTTCGTCATGGCTGGTAATTTAAAATTTGCTGCGTAATATGAAAATTAATATGCCTGCCAAGTAATTACACGCCCGAAAATGTTTCCAAATGCCAAATTACAAATTAATTACATAGCACTAACAACGCCGTCAAATATAGGAAGGGCCGAATGGCCAAGTGGGCAAATGGCCAGCGCAGCGCCCAACCGCAACCGGCCGACCAAACGCACGAATACGAGTAAGGATTCGTTTGAATGTGTGTGTGTGTGTCTTTGGGTGTGTGCCGGCAGGCAGTGCTTGATTTATTTAATTAGCCGAAATTACCATAAAACACGTCTAATAAATTCGTGATGGCCAAATTGTGGGCGCAACGCCGTCGTGAACCACCCATACAAACACCCTCATATAAAGCAACCTTCAACCGACACAAAACAGTTTCATCACCTTTGGCGGCAACAACATCAAACAATATACTTTTGGAACACACGCCAAGCCATAAGCCATTTGAGGGAAGGATAAACGTGGGCGGATTTAAGCACCCTGTATACCTATTATGCAGGATATATACACATATACATACACATATATAGTCTTTTATATAAATATTTTCTTAATAAAATGTTCAAAAGCAGCTTGTTTGTTGATACAATGTACTGTTCTGCGTCAACTTGTTAGGGTGACGGGTGGCGAGTAAGAGATGGGCAACCCTCCAAACGGCACGTGGTAGCCAGCCAAAGACGCATACTAATTATCCATTTTGAGCTCATCGAAAAAAAAAAAATATGAATATTACTGAGTAATGAATTTAAAACATATATGTTGGTAGATTTTTCAACTCGACCCTAGTTTCTTTTTCAAGAGAACATTATTAATAAGTAATGATTAAACTCAATTATTTCAAATCGTGGTCTATTCATTTCTATCATTATGGTGCACTATAGTTCTATTTTAATATGAGCTTAAGAGCACATACAAATATACTCACCCTTTGTATTTCATTCAAGTTGGTTTTCTTGTTACACCTTTCTACAGTGCAGGACTAGGCGCTGAACTCACATGATTGAGGACACTGTCAAGTAATTTTCTCTTCTAAGTTTCGTTATGAAATGAATACATACATATGTCGATAGCCATGCAACAATTAAGACAATATTTTCACATCGCCTTACGTCAGAGAATGTCCTTAAAAGCAGGAAGGCATTAGATGCAGCGGTTGTCAGAAAGCGGCTGCTTATATTCTGGGTTCAGGGCCACAAAGGAATTTCGGCATACGCAATGTATGATGTGATTGTCAATAGTGCCATCCGTCTAGCTACCGATCGGTAAAGGAAATACGGAACTCACTAAAAACATGCTGGATCACCAAGAACATGGTTTTAAAGAACTGCAGGACGGTTTTGCCCTAATGACAGGTCACAATCTACTGGCATTGCATGCGAGTCGAATGGGCATAAGTAACGACGATCCATGCAGAAAGTGCAGGGAAGTAGGCATAAGAGAGGAGCTGGAACACCTCCTATCCAACCTCAATCAAAGTAATAATTACAATTTTTTTGTTTTTGTTAACATAACTTTATTTATTGAGCCTGATTGCTCAAGGCGTAACAATAAGTAATCTTAAATCTAATTGCAAACATAATACTTGTAGCAACATAATTAAGCGTGAAAGCAAAAAATGTATGGTACTTTCGATCTTCCAAACGATACACAATTCACACAGAATTATATTCGGTTAACAGCTTAGTGAAAGAAGCAGCTAGTATATAATTTCGAGTAAGGAATTCGCCCGTCTTTATAATAAATACATAAATTCGTCGTTACAACAGTGAAGTTTCACAGTCCAAAATTCACTATGAAGTAGGCGCCGAGGGTATACTCCATTGATCTTGACAACACACTCCCTCTCTCTGTCCGGCTACCAAACTCAGCCAGTATCTTCCAAGCGCAAGTGCTAGACATATAGCAGACCTGTTGTGTTCTTTTGAATAACTACGAGAGGATACAGAAAGCAACCTTATACATGGATAGCCAGGCGGTACTGCTGGTCTTGTCGACGCCACTAATTAATTAGGCTTTTAGCTCACTTGTAGGTCAACTCCACTTGTCCATAATTTGAGTTCCCGGACACAGAAAAGCAGACGAGTTGCTCAGGCTAGGAACCTCTTTAGACGAATCTGAGGCGGAGCTAATACCATGCCCCATAAAAACGATCAAACTAGAGCTTTAGATACATTTTGAACAAATATCTCAGAGCAGATGGAACTCAATAGCAAGTTGCAAGACAACAAATCAGATATGGATGAGAAATCAACTCGGATATATTGTATTGGCTGACGACGGGCGACTGTTGTTAGAAGAATTTAATTTATTTGAAAATTATCAACATCAATTATAAATTAAGTAAGTTTGAAGCTCTTCAGCACCAGCCATATGCAAGCGCTCTCACCAATATTTGCATGTAAATACAATTATGTAATTACTAATTCATTGATTGCCTGGAAAAATCAACACATTGCATTTGGCAAGCAATAATTTCGACTTAATAGTTGAGCTTTTAGAGAAAACATCAAACAGAGGTATACCATTAACGCAATATTTAGTGGTTTTGTATACTCTATAACGGCATTTCAACGAATAAGTCGTTTAATTATAGTATTTTGAGAACTGAGCAATGCAACAGGAAATGCAAGCGGGACAAGGGGTGGCCAACGTGCATTGAAGAGGAAAATAAATGGCATAAACAAATGGTCATTAAGGCTAACTGCAGTTCAAGTCTTGGCATTACTTAGATGGCAAAGGGAAGAAATGAGTATGTGTATTGATGTATATATGTATGTGTTTATGTATATATTTATTATAAGCACGTACTACCTAATATAAACCTGAGCGTAAATATCGGTAGTGGTCGCCAGTTGGTGGGCCATTAAAAGGACAAATGAATTGCACACACACTCACATATACACATGTACACATACTCTTACATATACTAAGTTCCACTGGTGAATGACATAGCTAAGGTAACGGCTTGGAAAACGCATTAAATTAATAGCATATTTCAGAGCATATAAAATGCCAACAAAAACAACAACTAATTGCCCACAACACAGCAAATGGTGGAGTTGAAACAACAACAAAAAGCAGTCAAAGCGAAAATTAATTACCAGTTGTGTGAGTGAATAATTCATTAGGCCGCGTTTATTTATAATTTTATTAGTGACATTTTACGGTCTTCAAACTTAAAAGTGCGTAATAAGCGAGTAGACCAATAAGCAGCGCAACGGAGTGGCGGACGGACAGCGGAAAGCGCACGCAGAAGAAAACAGAAGATGGACATGGATAAGTGTGTATGTATACGGTATGGTATATGTGTGTAAGCAAGCCGGATGTGCTGGAAGGGAGAATGCATACTCAAGTACTAAATATGCGAACTATTTATGCCATATGTATGTATGTATGTGTGTATATAACTAATTATATTAGTAAAAAGATGTGGCATGCCTGGTAATAAACGCAAAGTAATAAAAATGCGAGCAAAAACGTTATTTAATTAGGGCGCTCGTACACTAAGCATGCATTAAAAGCACAACAACAACAACAACAAAAACTGAAATTAAAGACTAAAATAGCAGCAAAGTACTCTTAAGACATTAACGCATTGGCTGAATTCAACAGCCTGACACCAGCTCATTGGAATGTGGCTAATGCTAAGGGGTTCTTCATCTTTCGGCCAGCCTAGCTTTCGACCAGCTCATTGGTTGGCTGCTTAGTTGGTTGATTTCTTTGTTTGTTGGCCGGGTGGTGGTGGTTCGTTCACTTTTGTCCAGTGTATAATTAGTAATTTTATTGGCAAAGTCGGCACAAGTTGTTGTAGTTCTTTGTAATTAAAGCTTGCGCTAATAATATGGCCGACACAAATGCTAACAAACACTTTTTAATGAAGTACACATACATATGTATGTATATGTGTGCGGTCAAATATTGGTGGTTGTTACCATATTTGGCGCTGAGGCAGAGCTGCACATTAACCGGAAGCGCATGGCAACGTTTAATGGCTAAACGCTGGACTCAAATGCAAGCACCACCTCCACCGCCTCTGATGTTCGGCTCTTTTACAAAAAAATATCCCATTTGATACCAATTGTATTTAGTTGGTCGATTTTAAATCCGCAATATCTCCAAATGATTCGAGTTCTGGTGTGGTAAATTAAATTGCTCATTCATTCGAAGCACTAAGGCAGGTCTTTCAGTTTATCATACACCAGATGTGATAAAAGCATATGAAAATAAGTCGCTTACTTTCAATCCTTCATAAATGCTCCAGACTCCTTAATAAATTTAAGTAGTTAGAGGGGTTCAGCGAGTTGACTGCAAACAAAGGCCTTAATTGTTCATTCTTTTCCAACCAGAAACATAGAAATTGTTTCAGAGGGAACAAGTATGTTACTTTTCTAGAAAATAATCAGTATCTTTACTGATCTTTGTTCATGTCACCCAAATATGAGAAGAAATTTCGTTATTTAGTGCAATAATGGAAGTTGGGTTCGTAACTGGTTCTGAATTCATTGAAAACTGCTTTACAGTTTTTATCGTTTTTTTTTGGACCAGAAGTAATTTCTTTCGATATTTTAAATTTTGCAGAGTAAATATAGCAGGTTTTAAAGCAATTTTAGAGAGTTTTGAAACAGTAGTTATTCTGATACCGATCTCCGATATTCAAAGTTTTTGAACAAATATTAACGAATATCCTTCACAAAAGCAAAATCTTCCATACAAGAACTTGATTTTGATCGTTCAGTTTGTATGGCAGCTACATGCTATATTCGTCCGATATCAAAGGTCCGCATCCGATAAATGAGCAGTTTCTTTGGAAGAAAAGAACATGTGCAAAGTTTAAGATCGATATCTCAAAAACTGGGGACTATTTCTCGTATATACCGACAGACGGACATGGCTAAATCGCCCTTAGCTCGTCCTACTATCCGATGTTTCCTTCTGTGTGTTACATACTTCGTGTCAAACTTTATAAACCCTGTTCAGGATCAGAAAGCAATTGATTCTCACAGGTAAAACGTAACCAGAGATTGAATTTTTTTTCTTGTATGGTCGATTCCACCAGTTAAGACAAGTTCACTTTGGTGAAAACTGCATATCTCAAACGAATACACTTCTTCCTTTGCTATTAGTAACGGATAAACGATTCCATGTAAATGTAAGTCCGCTCTCATCTAAAAGTTGTCAAAATCAGACTTTATTTTATGAATCTCAGATACCAAATATGAGGGCCTCCGGGACTATATCCGATTTTAAGCCAAAATTATCGGTAAATTTGTGAGATATTTTGAAAATAATTAAGTCAGACTTTTTTTTCTGACAGTAATGTTATGTAGTAATAAAATTTGATAAAAACGGTTCAGTACTTCCTCTAGCCCCAAATATCTAGCAAAAGAATTTTCAAACTTCCGTCTGACTTTACACCGGTAATATCTGTCAATATATGTATTAAATATCTTAATCAAATGAAGTGAAATAAAAAGCTTTGTGCCGGTTCCAATCACCATATTCTGCAAATTATATAACGATCAACTTGAATGATGAATAGCTGACTTTATGTAGAATATATCGTTTGCTTTATCTTAATAAAATAGGCTAACAATATTTTCTAAAGTTTAATTTAGTTGAAAACAAATTCAAGGGAACGATGGAGCCTTTGCTCTAATATACCCAAATTTTTACAAAAGCCAGAGAATTTCTATCTACAACGATTTGATTCGTCTTCTTATCGACGTTGAAAGTTATATCTTTATATATAAGATATATATACATAAATAATGGTTAGGTTAGGTTAGTTTAAGAGGTCAATGCTAACAGGGATCTCTTTGGACAGCTTAGAATAGTATGTTGTGGCTAATGTCAGTTTCGGCTATGTCTCCTGGTTCGCCGAAGGTAGGACTTCCATGATATTGCAACTATTTTGACATTAATTAATCCATACTTATTAGGAGACCCTAAACATTTTTTTATAAAGGCTGAACAATGGAGGAGAAAGTGCTTGGATGTTTCCACCTAACCCTCTTCCATACAATTTGCCTCAATATTCAGTAAGAATCCTTACGTCTGCGGCAAGATGAGAGTTGCTAAGGGAGATTAGTAAAAATAAAAATACTGCGTTCTAAACCAAATCCGAAAGGTTCTCGCAGTCGCACAGAAGCGAGTTGTCGTCCATATACCGAAAATAAGAAGTCCAAGTCGCACTCTATAAATGGGCAAAGCAACACGATCAAAATCGCAAATCAGTCAATAGGCCAAAAATCCTGTAGATTACTACTGATCTACTGGTTATTAGATAATATATAAGAGTTAGGTTAAGTAGTGTCATTTTCGAAATATATTGTAATATCTTTCTTTATAAATAACAGCGCAAAAACTAACGCATGTCTTTCCATGCTTTTTGATACCCAATCTACTAACGACTTCATTATTTTCAACGCTCTTTTTTCGCCAAGCCATCGACGGGTACTATGACCAAATATGTAAAACGATACATTGTCTACTGCGTCCCAGGTCCATATATGCAAAATAATCTTGTCATAATTTGCATGTCAACGCAAGTTTTATCTCCTAATAGAATTTGAGTCATTTAAGCGGCTCTATCTTTATTATGGCAACGCGATGCCTAACAAACTTCTATAAACTCTCCGCGCCCGGTTATGCTATGCACTGCTATGTGGTCGTGTATGCTATGTGCTGTGTGTAAATGTAAATGCCTAAATGCGGCTACAGGCAAGCTAGATATATGGGCGACTGTGGCGCAGGTCGGCAATGGATTTATAAAGTCATTGCAGTTGTCGGCGCTGTTGCGGACGCGTCTTGGTAATAAACTATTTTTGTTGTTGTTATTCAAGTTGTTGTAACATGTGTATGCTGAGGAGTGTTGTAAGCGATTGCAGGCGGAATTACTCGAGCGCCATTGCAACCATGCATTATATATATGGAAGGCTTAAGCCAAAGGCAGACAGATTATGTGGCACGCATGCGCACCAAACAGGCAACACGCGACTGCGCAGCATAAGCGCAAAACAGAATTTAACAAAATCGAATGTAGCTTTACACCGCCGTCGACTTCTGGCACGAAATATGTTGAGAAGAGAAAAAAAATTGCAAAAACAACGGCAGCATTTTGTTGTTGCAAAAGCGCGCACGAAATGGTTTTCGATTTGGAAAATCACTTGATTATGTGCAACGGCGCAATGTCGATAAATTACGCATACAATGAGAGCACAAACGGGCGATCAGCCGCACAAGCACACATACACATGTAAGCGCATGCGCATGAATGCAACTTAATAATATTAAAAGCCATGTTGAACGTAACGGCGCACCATTGTAGCAAGCACAGCAAGCGCATCTTTATAACGAGCAAGCCAATGCCTAGGAGCTCTATACTTTTATTGCCATCTGCATATGCGCGCACTTGCAACACACATACATACAAACATATGTACATATATATTACACGGCGCGCCGGTTGAGCGCTTGCCCGCTTTTGGTTCGGTGCAAATGCAGTCAATAACATTTTAATGCAATTTTAGTTGCCCCGCAGAGCTGTAATTTCGCTACGTGAGCTGCTACATCGCCATTATCCACTCTCCGCGCGGCTTGCATGATATCAATTTTCGAAATATTAAACGTTTTGAGCAACAAGCGTTGGAAGAAGAAGAAAAAATTGCCATAAAGCGCCCAACTGGAATCAAAAGACAGATGAAGCCAAGCGCTGAGCCTGTCGCCTTTGACTTCGCCTTATGCGGTCAGCGCGCCGCTTCGTGGTTGGTCATACGCATGCGCCATAATTGTAACTCACAGCGACTGACCCCAATATGTGTGGGGCAGTGTAACGTGCAACCTGCGATGTTGGCGGGCAAAGCAGATGTGGTTGTTAGTGGAAATATTAAGAAAGGCACACACACACACATCATGGATTTACATGCATACGTATGTGCTAAAAGCTTCATGCGCCGTAACGATACGCGCCAATGGGCATTGTTGCTCCATCGCCGCCCATCGTAACCGATAATTTTGATTTAGCATCCACCAGTTATTATTTATAACTTACTTACTTTAACTGCTTGGTTGCATGCTTGGTGGGGCGGCGAAAGAGTTTAAACTTCGTGTCGCATATTTCGTACTAGTTTCGCTTGAGTACCGATCGACGTTCTCATGTGTATATGTCTTGGATAGTTGCCTTGGAAAAATATTATAAAAATACTTCGATTTGAAAGTTGAGACAGTTTTTAGAGACTGTCGTATTACCCTTGAAGCTTGCACAAAACTCTTGTCCGGGAACTCAATCTAATAGTTATCTCAAACTCAAAGTACAAAATTTTCAAAACCACAGATATCGTAAAGACCATCTAAACACAATTTCTGAATCCATTTGGTTTGGAGTTTTCGAAAGAAAGATTAAGTGGAAACTAACCAATTGCAACTTTTGTTTTTCAAAGTTTAGGTAAATATCCATCCGAATTTATTCAATAGAATTCCACAGGTCTTCTCTATGCCTACTACTTTCGTTTGGAAGATTCTGGTTAAGTTTGGTAGCCGGGTAGAGAGAGATAGATGATAAGATTATTAAAACATACAGCTCTTACTCTGCAGTCCCTTTCGAAACCGTTGGTATAGATTAAGATAATGCGCTCTTCCCCTGTTAAATCTCTTCACCATTCATTTCTAGAGGGTAGTCTCACCTGAAAGTGACTATTGAAATCTAACCTTGGGAGGATGAAGTCAAATTTATTTAAATTTAGCTGGCTCAGAGTGACGCTATGTCCCTAACCCTTCCGGAATCAACAACCAAACTCCTTTCTTTCTCTTATTTCAGAATGAAAATGTCTATGGGCAATTTATTCCAGACCATGTTAACCGCATCAGCATATTAAGATCATCAATAGATAATTCTCTGCTAATCCCACCAAACATATACCAAATCTTTCCTTACAATGAATCCTGGCTTGGCCACCGCTTACTTCGGCTCACTGTGATTCGAACACGATCGTTTTCCCTTGATCTTGTCGTAAGTGACTCACTTTTCAGCACCAGTAAGAATCCGTTCAGAAATTGATCGATTTTGCAGCGATTCAGCAGTGGTTTACAGTTGAAAATACGAACCACAAGGTCAAGCAATCACAAAACTCGCTATCATAAGAAATATATGCTGATAAAAACAGCTTGTCGGGCATAAAGTCAAATTAACGATATACATATACTATATCTATGAATAATATTTCTTTCAGTTTAATTAAATTTATAGAACTCCGACTATGTCCATATGAAATGATTCGTAAAAAAGAATTCTGTAAAGTTTTAACAAGAAACTTGAACAATTAATGACTTTGTCTACCTTTCTGCCCAACTCAGAAAAAATGGCATAAATTTAACTTGCTAAATGTATGCTGGTTTCGGAATAGTTAATTCTACAGTAACTAATCGCTAATGTCTGTTTCTTTGTATATCTGTTTGTATAATCCTGTATAAATAAGTGGAAAATGAAGCAATCCTTTCTAGGCGCAAATAACTTATTTTCCAGTTGCTCTTAACAACTCCAGAAAAGTAAATACGAATAAACTTAATATCATTGCTGCAAATGAGAGCATTTCCGCTGGCGGCGTCGAACGTGAATGGGCGTCACCAGCTTGGCCCGTGCTGGGTGGACCTCAATGCATCCATATGTATGTATTTTTTAACAGCACTGGAAGTTAAGACTACACTGTGATGATGGAGAAATAAATAAAAGGTGGAGCACTAAAAAATGCAATTCAATTATGTAGCCAAGAAGGTGGAACAATAAGACCTTAACAAATGCAGTAAGGCGGACTAGAGCTTCGAAGGTCGATAGAGAAGATTTTCGCAATTAAGGAGAATAATGTTTTCCTTTTTTTTATAAATCATACACTGTAGACAATGTTTGAAATGGTAGCTTGGTGTGGTCCAAACGTACTTAGCTATACAACATATTAAAGAGATTCTGCTTACTTAAGTGGCTGTTGGCTGATTGGTAACGCATGCATATTTTTTTATATTGGATCTTGGACTCCATCAGGCTTTAGAAGAGATCAAGTCAAATATCGAGTCATTTTTTTGATCTTTACTAAACCTATGTAACATACATTTTAGTTGAGCGTTCTGAACTTTTGCTTCTGAAATTTCGAATTTAATGCTGAATGCTAAACTTTATAAATTTTTTATTATAGTTAAGCCTATAGTTCAGTAAAATCTGGATTATTCGACCTTTGATTAAACGAGACTTCGCAATATCCGAGGAAGCCATTGGGAGCCGTGCAAGATATTCCGTCTCAGCCGGTCGAATGCTGGTCATTCGGATAGATAATGCTCTAGCGTCCCATCGTTCTCCGCGCATGCGGTGCATTCCTCCGAATCCACTTTTCCAATTTACTGAGTTTCCTTTTGCTTAGAAGTGGAAGCTTTTTGGTCTGTTTAGTGTCTGTCAACACTACTCCAAAGTAACTTTGTGGTATGCCCTGTGTTCCGAGACTTGAATTGTTCCTCTGGGGTCCATTGTTT
This sequence comes from Bactrocera oleae, assembly GCF_042242935.1. Taxonomy (NCBI): domain Eukaryota; kingdom Metazoa; phylum Arthropoda; class Insecta; order Diptera; family Tephritidae; genus Bactrocera; species Bactrocera oleae. The sequence continues at coordinate 46,994,350 of NC_091538.1, read as the reverse complement.
CAAACCACCCTTGAAGAAGCTGAATGGTCTGAGGAAGCTTAGGGGAATTGTGTTTCTAGCTGCTTCTCAGCGGGCCAGCTTGTCTTCCATTTCATCTCCTTCTATTCCTATATGACTGTTGACGCATTTGTCATTGCGCCCGTAGACCCCAGCAAGCAGGACCGTTGCACCAGTTGCAGGGGCTTAATACGGCCCTTTTTCGATAATGCCTACCACATACCTCCACACCATGGGTTAGTATGAATCTGATGACACTTATGTAGAATCAATAGACCCTGTAGGGTCGTAAACCAAGCTTTGGGGCAATGGCTCTTCTGCAGGGCTTCACATAACACATATTCACATTCTTATTATCACAATCTGATTAAATGAATTTGTTTTATAGAACTTTTTATAAAAAAAAACAATACGAATTTGAATTGGAATATGGTATATTAAGCCTTTGTAGTACTGTGACTATCATAGCTCCAGACAAATCGATGATGCAGTGAATATCTTCAAACTTTGTTATTTAAATGGAGGTAATTAATTTTCTGCTTCATAATATATGTTATGGTGGATTAGAAGTTTTTGAGAATGATTTTTGATCTACTATATTTGCCTTAATATTTAGTAAGAGAAGTGGCTCACCCTAACGTATTTACATACATATTATATATTACCCATTGACGCAATAAATTGATGTGCTTAGAGTTTATATTCAATGCCACATAAATAGTATGAATCAAAATGGGCCTCCGGTTTAGGTAAATAAAATTATAAAAATTACTCTTGTGGAACTCATAGCCAAGGTTTCCGCTTTTTTCTTCTTTTTACTTTTCTTTTTACCTCAATTTCATTAATATGCAATTTCAATAAATGAAAAATATACTACGATTATTTTCCCTTCGTGCCATTTCATCAAGCCGCACAAACATGCCAACACGCTGACCCCAACTGAATCGTACGCCTGTCGGAGAGGTGAAACAATGAGAAATCCAAAAGAAGCACACGGCGAGGGAATAACACTTGAACCCAGCACCGAATAAATGCCAGTTTGTCGTGCCAATTCAACGGCATAATAACAATAATCTGTTAAAATAATAATAGTGAACGGCGAAAAAAGCAACAACAATAACAACAAAATACTTTGGACCTTCACTTGACCAATTGCCAGAGGTGCGACTATTCATCAAAACCGCCAAATAGATGCAGTGTCAGTAAAAACTCAGCTAAAATAAGAACAAAGCTTACAACAACAAATAACACAAGCAAAACTTGTTGTTGTGGCATGAGATTGTCCGACCACAGCTCGTTACTGCTCGCTATAATTTGCGCTTATTGTTGATATATGCATGTAGCTATATATAGTTGCAATTGTTGTTGTTGTGGCATGCCTCTTGTTGGTTGCGCCACACAATCTAAGCGCTCGATTAAGAAATGAAATTTTGTTGCTTTATTATATGCCACTGCAGTGGCAGCGGCGACGGCGGTGCAGCAATGGCAACGAACGCCTTGAAATCAACCCTGCAGTCGGGTTAGGCGCTTTTGTTTACAACTCCGCATGCTAAGCCTCGCTTGTTGTAGCCGCAAAAGCGTCTCAATTGCAATGCTGCATTGGGGCCGCGCCCTCTTCTCCGCACACGACAGGAATCATCACCCCACTCGCTGTTTGTCAAGTGTGGTTTCTTTTTTCTACTTCTGCAACATTTTGTTGCAGTTGTTGTTGCTATTGCTGCTAGCGCTATTTGCTCTGCAGCCAGGCTATCATTACCGCGCGCTCAAGCCTGGTATTTATTTACTTTGGTTACATCGGTTTGTTGCATGCATCTTTTGTGTGCAACATTCACAACAACACCAACAAGCGCAAGAGGCGTTTTGTGGCATTTTAATAATTTTTACCCCAAGTAAATGCAATTCATAAGTGAAATAGCGGAGCGTGATGGTGTCAGGTTATGGTGGGTAAATCCCAGCTCTCTTCTTGACTCCGCCTCCCTTCTTGACTTCCCTTCAACTCTTAACTCCCACTCCAGCTTGATCCATGAAACTTAAACGCTGACTTTTCAGCTCCAGCTCCAAACATTTTATTATTTACACTAACAAACTGCCTCTCTTGGCTTTGTTGTTTTTGTTCGGCTGAGTCAGAGTGCAAAACGGTACAATCACAGTGAAAATTTTACTCCGGAGGCGTTTTTTATTTGAATTTCCCATTTTGGCTTCCCACAAAATTTCCTGCATTTTTAAATACGTATACTATAAATACCGCACATTTGTACTCGTATACTCCGATAATATACGAAGACGGTTCGATAAGTGCTTAGCCTGCAAAAAGAAAATTTTAAACATATCGCGATTTATTTCTGCATATAGTCTTCTTTTATCTCGATACACCTGATCCAGCTACAATTTCAACCTCCTTATTTTTTTGGCCTGCAAGTGACTTTTAAATCTAGAGAATACTGTGAGTTTGTAGTTTAGTTCGACCAATTTGGCTGTAAAGACGACGGAAGTGCGAGCCATTGAGTTGGAATGATGGAAGAACCTTTGTCAAAAGCCGTTTTTCTACAATTCCGTTAGAACCGTCTGACTGTTTTAATCCTCTACAGGTAATCGATACAGATCATAGTCTGCGAATCCTGGAAAACGATGGTCATGACCTTTCTGGCTGATTGGATTATCTTCCCCTTCTTTGGACCATCCTCGACTATTCTCCATTGCTTCCATTGTTTTTGGGCTTTTGGTGTGTTAACCGTGCCTTCAGGGCTGGTTAAGGAATGCCTAACTTCGTTATCAATGGCATCGGAATCGCAGGTAACTGTAAAGCTGACACGCTGGCATGGAGAGATATCCCAGCCCCGCTATTAGTAATATGGGAACGGGTCGATGTCGACTCTCCTCGTGTATTCTACTACTTGATAGCAGGGCTTCGCGGAAGTTTGATCAGCGCTGTGCTACCATCGATTCATGCACTGTCGCAAGATGCCTTTGTCCCAAAATCGATCGTAAGTGATCCGCGGAGCTCTTGGCCCACAGTAAGGCTAGCCTTTCTCTAATTGAATATTACCGAACTACAACTGCAGAAACGGTATGGAAGAAGACGGGGTGAAAACATCTCAACACTTCCTTCTTGATTGTTTGCGAGATCAAAACTTAAACACTTGGGAGCTCATACTTTCACATATCCCACCGAACTGGTGGGAATAGAAATTAAAATTTGTATTAGCCACTAGATGATTTGCTGAGTTATATTATCGAACACAGGAGTTTTTTTTATGGCTTCAAAAAGGACTGCATATACAAGTAGTAGTCCAAGTGCGATCTCTGGGTCAGCCATCTAAACTAATCGAACCTGATCTGGTATGTCCCAGTGAATCTATGTTTCGTGGGCGATCACAAAATACAGAAACTCTGTTTTCGGGGTATCTAGAAATATATTATACGATAGTACTTTTCGGACTGCCCTTGTATGTATTATACAAAGATATAGCGTTGTCTTTCTGTACTTAAAGTTTCTCCATTGGTGTTTGAGTAATTTTCCTCGCGTTGCTTGAGTCATTGGGATTTGTTTTTCTTATTATATCCTAATTTCATTTTTATCCATTTTTTACTCGTTTCTCGCATAAGCTGTTTATTATTTTGAAGCTTGATTGCTTTCTGACACGATATACCGTCTTATACATGCATAGATTGGTGTATAATTAATAAGCGCTATTGAGTGTGGCATGCCACAACAGCTACACCCACATACACCCACTTTGTGGCGCTGTTATTTCGACGAATTTTCGTTTGTTGTTGTCTTGCGGAAATTGCTTATGCGAAAATTATAATTTCCACAGCCCAATGAGTGACTCGTCGGCGGCAAGCCTGTGCGGCAGCTGTTGGTGTTGCACGAGGAAGTCATTAGCGCGCTGTTGGCTATATTTTCTTGTACATATTCGTTTCCCCCAAATGCGGGTACGAATTTTTAGTAAGGTAACAACCCCACCTGGCTTTCATGATGAGCTATAATAAATTTTGCATAAACAAGGTCCCGGTTTGTTGAGGAAGGGTGCACTTTTTTCAGGCGGATTGTTTTTATATGCTTAGTAAACTGTGCTTTGATGAAATGTTTTTAAATTCCGATGTCTAACAAGAAAGTGAGGTTAATCTATATATACAGTCTTAGCAAAAATCAGAACTCGCACAGAAGCGGAATTTCACCAAAACACCGATTAAAATCGCAAAGTCACCCTGGATCATTCTTTTTCGGTCTGTGGAAGGTTTATTTGGATTTCTGAAACATTTTCTCGTAGCCATAAAACATGAGTAGCTTTCTCCAGGCTGCCATGGAGTTGCTGTCCTTGAAAGCTCTAATATTATTCTTTTTGTACTCAACATAAAATGGGAGTTCCTAGATTCAATTGGCAGGACTACATACAGGCACTAATAACATAAGATTTAAAATTTTTATATATAGTTTATCACGTGTCACCTGACTATAAACTGGAGAAAACCCCTCTACGTAAGATAATATTGAGAGATTAAGAGTGTGCGGTGGAAAGCAGCATTTTCAAGCGGTATGATATAGTTCAAATAAGATACCCAAGGCTTATCTTGATAAGCAGTTTTCTCTCCATTCAATAAGAGAGTACTCTGTCTTACATCTCTCAATTACGATTTCTGTACAAGAAGGCCCATTTTGGTTCAAATCGTGGTCGAAACCAGATCAAATATTATGAAAGACTTCTTTATACCAGTAGTCGCCACAAGACTTTTAGTCAAAAAATCCGGCCTATCTTTTGTTATTTCGTACTAAGGTTGTTCGGAAATAATTAAATTTTGGTACGATGTTGCATTCGTCGGAGATGATTTTGCAGTTTCAACGGTGGAATTTGGCCAACTAGTAGTAAAACGCATCGATATCCTTATTAATATTTATATAATATCAACCTCTTCTTTTAGAAAAATGTTTGAAATTAGTGAGTCATCAACATAAATTCCACCAATATTTTAGAGCCTGGAGATCAAGCGCAGAGTAACTCTTGCCAACAGGTACTACTTTGGGATCGGTAGGCAATTGAGAAACAGATCACACTTGTGACGAACTAAAATTATTTTCCACAAGTCTCTTATTATCCCGTCCAGTTATCGAGGTAGAAACATGGACGATGACGAAACAAGATAAGAGAGCACTTGAAGCATTCGGGACTGTTCTCCGCAAGGTCTTTGGAACCGTCCGCGTAAGCGCTGAATATAGAAAAAGATGAAACGTCGAAACTTTGTGAGCTCTATGGTGTTAAGCGCATAAAAGTCCAGCGAATGTAAAGTAAGGGTGTCCACGCGCAAGCAAGGTATGTCTTCGGTGACTAAAATTTGTTGAATCAATTGAAAGCTTAGCTCTTAGAAGCACTGTTGACTCTCGTGTCAACCTGTATACGAGGTGTGTTCAAAAAATAACAGGAATTTTCGTTATAGCTCTTTCAGCGATTTACATTTATCTTGTAAAACGACGGACCTTTAAGGTTCTCTTCATTCTTGGAAATGGGAAAAAGTCACACGATGTCATGGTGAATATAACGGCTGAGGCATCGTTACAGTATTGTTTTTGAACAAGAATTCACGAACAAATTCTCTGATCCGTTCCTTGCAACAAAAGAAAATCGCGATATTTTAATAAAAATACGTCTAACCTTAGCGGCTGCTATAGACAAAGTAAGCAATGAATACAACTGATAATCTAATCGCATACCAGGGCATGTACCTATGTCAACATAAAAACACATTTTACAATTGTATACTCCAAAACCGCGAAATTTAAAAATTTTAAATTCCAGCTATTTTCTGAACACACCTCGTACCTTCGGCATATAAAGGTGTTTATATGTGCTAGGTAATATATGGGTCCCCAACCTACTTGGCTGATGGCTATAAAAGTTAAGAGCACTAATTAGATTCAAGAAATTCATGTTTATGGTTATATCGATATTGGTTCCTGAGATATAGTTCTATAAGTATTTGCAGAGGAACTAACATACCAATTTTTTACCAAATTAAAAAAAAAAATACAATATCGCTTAAAAATAATATTATGTAATTATGTAACATCGAAATGTGTTTGAGTAAACTTGCCATTTAAGGAAGTTAAATTAAGAAAGCATTCTAGACGATATCCGGAAAAGTTTTAAAATTTTCAGAGTTGCACTATCAAAGAGGCAAACTATTACAAAGTGATTCAGAGAATGAAGTGTAATAAAACAAGCATTTTCGAAAGAATTCAGAAAGTTTCCATTTGAGACAAATTGCCACCTTTAAAAGACAGTACCATATTAAAAATGTCATCGAGCTGTATAGGCGATTAAAATATAATTTTGGAATGTATTAGGAGTAGAGTTGTCACATATTGAAAAAATACATTAAAAATGGCGTGTTAGTCGTGAGGTATTTAAGGAAAGATTTCTAAAAGTATTCGACTTAAGCATATTTAGTCTATTTATTTCTAAAACGTCTCTGAACATGTGTGACATTAGCTGTCGAAAGGGTGACTGCCATTGGAAAATATATCTTTCTTGTTTATGAAAAAGAGATGAACCCCATTTCTAACATGAACACTGCTTTATAATAAAATAATATTACATTATATTGTCCAATAAGAGAGGCTGAAATGTTTTTTTTTTTTCATCTTGGAGCAAAAAAACTTGATAACGAAAAAAGAGCTATAATTTTGAGTTCTCTGAGAGTTGGGTGCCTATAAGCTTTCAAAACCAAGGAAACATTAACTTTTGTTGCGCCAAAGCTATAATACCCTTCACAAATACAAACGATTCCATACATTAACCGAAGCAATAATACCTTCTACAAATATATAAAATTCCTTACAAGAACTTAATTCGGATCGTTCAGTTTGTATGGCAGCTAAATGTTATAGTTGTCCGATATTGACGGTTCCGGCAAATGAGCAGTATCTTGGAAGGAAACGGACGTGTGCAAAATTTCAGTTCGATGTCTCAAAAACTGAGGGACTAGTTCGCGTATATAAGGCCAGATGAACATGGTTAACTCAGCTCGTCACACTGATCATTTATATATACAATACATTTTATAGGTCTCCGATGACGATGTAAGCACGAACACATATACAAGTATACAATTAGAAAATAATATCGTCTCCCTTTTAACTGTATATTTGATATTTGATTGGCTACCGTCTGATTTCCAACGAATTTCTCACCACTCTGTAATTAAATATTTTCAACTGAAATTTAAGAAAATTACGCATATATTAAGTTTAAGACTTAGAAAGAAATCACAACAAAAATAATTAAATGTCCAAGAAGATTAATGCGACAATGAGAGAGGCTGTCAAGTGGAGCCGTTATCTAAGAAATCGTAGCTTAATTAATATTCCAGCTCGGAGTAGAAATCAAAATAGTGCTGGGCCACAAATGAAGCACCCAAGGGTGTGAGGTTGGAACGTGTGGTACATATGTATAAATGTAGGTAAATATAATATATTAGAGTAGAAGAGTGTATAATAATTATGGCTGCTATATGCTTCGGATATGGCGGCCCAACAGCGACCATTGCGGCAACTTTAATGAACTCCAATTTCGGTCTATTGTTTTTTATAGTTGTAGTCAGCCCAAATTCACACTAAGCGCACATTAACATTTTTATTACCACAAAGTAATCATCACAGCACGCTGTGCGCCTATGAGTCGGTGTGTGTATATTTGTGTTTGTTTTAGAATGAAAAAGTAATTAATTAAATGTTGCTTGAAATAATTTCATTTTCCACATATTCGTTGCCGCCCAATACTCCAGTACTCGAGTATTCCATTACTATATTCTGTTTTGTTTAAGATCTCGCTTATGACTCGGTTAATTAATAGGATTCTAGCGAAGCTGCAGCAGCCCGGCTTTATTTATCTATGAGAAACTACTCATATTTTCTAAGTGGCACTGCTTCATAAGTGCTCGTTGCCGCGAAAAGGCAATCTTTAGCTTGAGTTAGCTTTAATTACCAGCGTTTGCTTTTTTAATTCTATTTAATTAGAATTAAACGTTTAGTGCTTTGGAGAATCACGCCTGCAATGGTCAAAAGCAGCTGGCAAAGTAATCAAAGCGGCGAAGTGCGAGCAATTGGTGGCGTGTTTGTGAAGTTGCCGCACAATTATTTGGTGCAATTGTCCGCGTAAATGGCCGCCGGGGTGCTGGGAGTGATCGGAGTGCTCGTCAAGGCAAGCGGCTTTCGGCTGATGAAAGCGTTTAATGCTGCTTGTGGCTAAATTTTTCCCTATTTTCGAGATTAACGAGCTTCTGTATTTATTGTAACTTTACTTGAAGTTAGAATTATACTGCGTTGAGCATTGCCATTGGCCTTTTGGGCTACCGAAAGGAATATATAATATTTCTTTTATTACTAATGTTCAAGTAATAATGTTTTCGCTAAAAAAAAATTTTAAGTTTAATACACCAAAAGTAAATTTATCTTAGATTAGATTAGTTTCGAGTTTATCTTACTATCTTCTTAGTTATTACAGACTTTAGCTGCAGCTGCATGCCACTATTAAGTAATATGCTGAGAAAATTATGAATCATTTCTCGAAGTTCTGGTTTTAATAAAGAGATAGTTTTCCACGCTAAATCTTTTAGTGGTGAAAATATAGAGCAAAGTATAGAGCAGAACTACAGGACTAGAAGCCTATGAACTTTGCAATTTAAATTATGTTTTTTTATTGAGTTATAAAATTCAAAAGGAAAAAGCAAATTCGCCTTAAAGTAATCCAACTTCAATTCTTTATATATCTTTTAACTGATTAAGTTTTCGAAGAAGCCGTAAGAAATCATTTTGTGATGCATTCAATTTGTTACATAATCCACAAAATGAAATACTTTTTCAAGCAGTTGGAAGTGAGTTATGAATTTTGCTATCTGATAATAGAGAAAAGATAGAAAACCGTTAAGCGTTGCACCGTCCCGTTACAAGATATCTTAGCAAAATTAAGTGAATATATATTATTGTCAGTATGTTTTTGTCATCGGTGTGAAAATGAGCTTCGAACAAAGAGCCAACATTAAATTTTGTTTTAAAATTGGTAAAACTTTTACCGAAAAGTTTCAATTGATGAAACAAGTTTATGCCGATGATTGCCTATCCCGTAGCAGAGTGCACGAGTGGTTTCAACGTTTTCAAAGTGGTCGTGAGGACATCGATGACGATGAACATGTGGGCCAACCAAAATTCGTGATCACCGAAAATTCCATCGAAGCTGTGCGTGAATTCATAAAAAATCAGCCGAAATCATCATTGAAATTCATGGAAATAGAATTGAACATTTCCAAAACATCGTCTTGAACCGTTTGGTGCGCCGTATTCGACGTGTTCGGCCAGAATATCGCGAAGATGGAAGTTGACGTTTGTTGCACGATAATGCGCCGTCTCATCGATCAACGCTTGTGGCCGATTATTTGACCAAAAATTACATTTTAACAATCAACCACCCCCGTATTCACCTGACATGGCACCGTGCGACTTCTACCTTTTCGGAAAAATGCATTAGGCGATGAAAGGAAAGCGTTATGCAGACGTGGAGGCCATTCAAAAGGCTTGCACCGGCAAGCTGTATTAAAGCAGAAGGAGACTATTTTGAATAAAATTAATTGATTTTGCCGATAAAATAATTTGTTCTGTCTTTTTTTAAAAGTCCTGTTTACTTTGGAAAGCACCTCGTATGGTATGTGAAATTGGTCATTGAATTACGTCAACTCCCATATACTATATATAAAGAATTTCGTTTGTTTTAACAATCGGTCAATATATCGGTCAATGTGTAAGTTTTCTTTTTATGTGTTTTCTTTTCGAATATGCCCCTTAGATATACTGAATCCAACCTCCAACTTAAGGGACACTGTGGATATAATTCATATATGCACCTAAACGCCAAGAGAACAGCAGAGCATTATTCCTAAATATACTAATATTAGGTAAAGTAAAAAGTTCGTTCGGTTTTTATCTAAGAGATGGCGTTACTGTCCATAGTATTAGTGTTACGTGTCGCATCATATCATACTATACGGCGCTAAAAACGTGTTTATTCGCGATAAAAGTTTGTCTTTGACAGTTTTTCGATTGATTGACTCAGTTCGTTGTGAGCGCTCGTCAAAGATGGACACCAGCAAAGAGAAAATTCACTATATTTTAAAATTTTTCTTTGATCAAGGCGAAAAAGCAGCCATAGCGACTGAAAAAATTAATTTAGTTTATGGGCCCGATACTGTAAACGAACGTGTAGCACAGTGATTTGCTAGGTTCCGTTCCGGTAATTTCGATGTCAAAGATGCACCACGCGTCGGGAGGCCTGTCGTCGAAAATTGCGATAAAATCATGGAAATAGTGGAAACAGACCGTCACGTGAGCACTTATTTAATTGCTGAGGAACTAAAGATAAGCCAGAAAACCGTTTGGAACCATTTGCATAACCTTGGATTCAAAAAGGAGCTCGATGTTTGGGTGTCACACGAACTAACGCAAAAAAACATGATGGACCGAATTTCCATCTGCGAATCGCTGCTGAATCGCAACAAAATCGACCCGTTTCTGAAGCGGATTGTGACTGGCGATGAAAAATTGGTCACTTACGACAACATTGAGCGCAAATGGTCGTGGTCAAAGCTCGGGGAAGCGGCCCAGACCTGATTGACGGCCAGGAAGGTTTTGCTGTGTGTTTGGTGGGAAGGGCAAGGAATCATCTACTGCGAGCTGCTCCCCTTTGGCCAGACGCACAATTCGGAGCTCGGATGGGAGGTTCTAATGCACCCACCTTATAGTCCGGACCTGGCACCAAGTGATTACCATCTTTTCCTGTCCATGGCGAACGCGCTTAATGGTGAGAAGTTGGCCTCAAGACAGGCCTGTGAAAATTAGCTCTCCGAGTTTTTTGGCAATAGGGACGCAGTCTTCTACGAGAGGGGATAATGAAGTTGGCATCTCGTTGGCAACAAGTTTACGAACAAAACGGCGCATATTTAAATCGGACAAATGCACACAAAGTTATCATCTTTTGAAAAATCAATAAAAAACCGAACGAACTTTTTTCTTTACCTAATATTATATTTGCAGGAAGTTCTAACTTAGAAGCTTATCGGAAATTTTCGAAGCAAAAAGGGAGGCATTGCTTTTATATGGAAGAAATTACGGATAATTGGACTGGGTTAGAACCATATTCCAATGAAGGCTTCATCAAAGTCGTAAACAGAGTTCAAGTAAAATATGAAGCTTTAGATTCTTTAGAACATCGGAGGCAAATCTGGTTAATTAACCTTAAGTTAGAGGCTTAGGAAAATTGTTAATAAATTACATACTCTGAAGTATCTTCATGATGTGACTTAAAACAAAGATTAACTACCGCAACAACAACAATTTGCGTCTGTGTCTGCTTCCAAACACTCTGGACATTGATTACTCATTGATAATAAAGACGGCGACATTTTGGACATTTGACGTTTGCAATCACACGAAAATGTTGTAGCTACAACGTACTTGCAACGAAAACAAAACAACAATATCAACAACAACAAAAAAATATAATAACAACAATCACGAGGGAAGTATGTATATGTTGTTGTTGCGTGTTTTTTATACTTGCCACATTTTCTCAACACATACACACATATACACATACATACATACAAACACATACTTGTTGTTGTTGTCGTCGCCCATCTAACAAGCCACTTGTATTAGACTTGTTACTTGAAAGTTGCGAGTAGACGACTGCAAGATCGAAGACTAGCAGCTACAACGAGATAACGCCTGCGCTCGTTTCCTTTCTTTGCACTTATTTATGTGCAGTTTTATTGTTGTTGCTCTGGTTTATGGTAAGCAGTGATGGGTGATCTGAATTTACTATTGGGCCCATAAATAAGCTCATCTGCATGAATTGAGTGTACTCCGCGACTGCACTTGACTCCATCCATCGGCTCACTTGACTTCGGCTTGCTAGATCTGTAGCGGAGTGGAATGGATTAGAAGCAGTGGGAGCAGCGGGGGGAGTGAAGACAGCAGTAGCGTATACAAAGTCCATCGGTGTAGTTGTTGTTGCGATGCGATCAGCCACAGTAGTTATATTATTGTTGTTGTTGTTGGGAAAACCGCTGTTATTGTCAGCAACATCATCAGCGATGGTCGCGAGCGCGCTTCCATTGCTCGGCTAACAAGTGCCTGCCTACCGCTGCTGTTGCTGCTGCCGCTTTCAGATCGTAACTGCTTTTGTTTGCATTGTTTGGATTTGCTTAAGTGGCATAGCGTTTGTGTTGTTTTTGCTTCTGCAACTTTTACAATTTATTTTTGCATATGTTGTTTGCAAATGTTTTATTGCCGCTACTGTCTAACAAGGAGCGCTGCTGCGGCTGCTGCTGCAACGGCTGCTTACAACTTAACTAATGTTGTCGCCAACAACAACAACTACATAGAATAACCTTTGCCAAAAGCGGCACTGGTATCGGTGGCGTGGTGTGTTGGCTTCATAAAGTAGTCAGTGATGTTGTTGCAGCGTTTGTAGCAGCAATAGATTCAAATGATTGCACGAACCGGGAATTTATTGCAAACATTTTTATTTCAGCGCTTTTTCACTCACTTTTTTGTGACTTGAAAGTAATCCTCATCGATAATTCAATTAATTGAAATTATGTTGCTGCTGAAATTTTGTTCTATTGTTGTTGTATGTGGAGAAATTTTTGCAGATTCGTTAAAGAGGAATTTTCATAACGCTGGAAGATGATTGTGAACTGAGAGTTTTGGACCAAGCTTAGCTTAAACGGGATTGTTTATAAGAAAGGTGCTTGAAAATCATATTCAGGCAAGCTGCAGAAACCGAAAGAAATTGATGGGATTTCGTTTTAACAAACCGAATGATGTTATTTATTTCGAAGGCTTTCTACTTCTATTATTTTTATTATTGACATGTAAATATGTATTTAATCTCCTAAAAATTTAAATTTTCTTGAATGAACATCAGTGCTGTCGTGAGTAGAGCAAAGCGTTACAAAGGATTTGACGTAGGCTTTTCAAAAATTATTCGAATCCGTTTGAAGTTGCTGATTTTCTGTTTTAATACTTTTACTAACTATTTTATATTTCCTTGAGGTTTTAAAGCGGAGATTGTATTAGTAGTGGATTGGATTGGAAATGCATGCCAATTATACTCATAACAAAATCTAATGGGTTTAACCTTCGAAGAATTTTGTATACCTGAAGTTCTTGGTTGTATTGATAGCAGGCAAGTCGCGTTATTACTACAGTAACGCAGTGGTTATTGATAGCACTTGCAAGTTCCTTTCACAACATTTCAATCTGTATTTTGTCTTCATACAAAATCCCTTAGTAAACTCTTAATTTTTTTACATAAAGTTGAGAAGAATTGTCTGCAGTTTGCCTCTAAAAAGTAGCAAAAATATGCATATATTTATGGCTAAAAATTATCAAGTTCTCACTACACAATCAAATTTCACACGTTAAGTTAGGTTAGATAATCTTAATTCGTAAAGTCACATATGATCCACCTTGGAAAATTACAAACGTCGGTTCGTTTTGATTAAAAGATCGTCGCATGTCAACAAAGCGCTTTGAAGAAAAAATTATTGCGGCGGCTAGGAACAACTCCAGCCACTATGCCTGGTTCGTGGAAGGTGTAATTTCAGCCTTAATCTTAAACAAGTTGGACAGTGGCCAATAAGATAGCGACCAGTTATGATACCTATCATTGCGGTGATGTGACCTTACTAAGAGCATTCAGGAAAATATCAGAAAATATTCGTTTTGTGTGAATTTTGTTTTTGAATAAGCATTTTATTTAATAAAAAAATTGCTTTTACAAAATTTAATGTGCTGTAATAACTCTAATAATCCAAAACACCAGATTAAATAATTATTATTATAGATTATTACAGGTAATGACTAGTAAAAATTTTGATTTTTGACAAAATTAAAAAAAAAAATCTCTTCACTAATACAAAAGATTCCATACAAGAACTTGATTTTGATCTAACCAATTTCTTCGGAGATACCGTTGTCAAATAAAAAAGATTTCCATACAAGCATTTGATTCCGATCGTTCCGTTTGTATAGCAGTTCTTTGGGGAAATATCTATAACTTTACCGAAAAGAATCAAACAGTGAGTAATTTATTTGCTTTATATTTTAAGGAATTGCTCACTCAGATTCCTATAGTATGAAGAACCAAGTCTGCGTAAGATAAATTCCAAAGCAAATAATGTGCCCGTTGATGCTATAATATATAGATTCTTCTTTATACACTCGCGATTGAGTATTTAAGAATTTCCAGTGGTATTTACATTTATTTTGGGCATACACTACGAGCAGAGGCCTCTATAAAACAAAATTATATACATCGAAACGCTTTTGTTGCAAGTAAAACTTAAATTCATGGTATACTCGATTTATTAGGATATTTCGCATATTATAGCCGCCAGCGGTAGTCGATGTAACGCCCAGATATCAGCTCAAGAAAGTGTTTTGTTTGAGGGATGTACAAATTATATACGAGTGGCCATCACTCACACGAAGTAATGGACACCTTTCGACATGCGCAACACAGCCTAGCTGCAACGAAAATGCAGCGAACGGCATTTGCTGCAACACAACACACCAAATGTTTATTAAATTTATACATATATATGTGTGATGTGTATAATAAATATATATTATATTATATATATACATATGTAACACATAAAAGTGCCTAAATCGGACACGCACTCTTATTTATTACGTTGCCATGGCTGATCACTCTGTCAGTTTGCGGCAGGACAGCGCGTCCAGGCAAGAATTAACCATTTCGCTGGCATCCTTAGATTTATATATTTTGATGTGCATGGAAAGAGGTGCCAGCCGTTAATTTGGCTGCAATGTTGAGCAGCACGCATGCGCAAATCCAAAAAAAAAAATATGAAAAAAGAATTTAAAAAAATGTTTTTAATGGCGGTGTGGCATGGTCGTTTGCTGCATGTTCACGCACACTCACACCTACCTACACACACATACATATGTGTATGTGCATCCTGTCGGCCGGCCTACTCGCCAGCGCTAATGGAGCAATCCTCATTAACCACTCCATCAAATTGGTTGGAGCGTCGTGCGTGTTCCTCTTGGCATGTTGCAATATTTATTTGATTTTTTTTTTTCAAATGATTTTGTTGTTCAACAGCGTATACAACAACACCATTCAACGTAGAATGACTTAAATAGAAGAACGCTGCAGCCAGCAGCAACCCTCCGTTGAGCGCTTAAGTCTCCTGGCACTAAACCATTTTCTTCGTAGCTGCCATCGTTGCTGCTCACCATCGTCTGTTGTAACGCCTCTGGTTGTGCAATTATTCTGAAATTGAGTCGGACACATAAGATTTTGCATTTACCAGTATGTTATTGTTGTTAGTCGCGCCAAGGTGCAAAGCTCAATTTTCGCAACATCTTTAGGTACAGGACACACGCAAAATTGTTGCGTTTCTTAAAGACCTTTGGTGCGTTGCGCCGTATGGCACTCTTCGTTAATAATATCCCGAGGCGCTTTTTGATGATTTCATTTCGTTGGTAATCGTCCTCTGCTGCAGAAGAGTGCTTTGAAGCTTGTATGGTGTTGGAGCAACCATTTTGAGCCAACGTGCGGCATGGAAGGCAATTAAAGATGCTTGTGCCTTGTATCAAATGGCTCCATTGCCTTCGAGGTTGAGCCATTTTAAGGCAGTATATAAATTTTGAAAGGTGGCATACACAGCGTTAGCCTGTGAAACAAAGAATGCAACAATTATTATTCGACGAAATTCGGCATGAATTACAATCAAATTTGGATTTTATTAAGTTATAATATGGGTCACAGACTCACTTAGTTCTATTGTTATATATTATATTACTTTGCGTCAGCTTAAGTTATCTTAAAAACATCTTCAAGTGTGAAATATGTGATATAAACTCAACTGGAGAGGCTAAATTTAATATATTGAGTTGATGTGGAATACGTCAAACAGAGGGTGGGAATTCTTTATATTAGGGAGATGAGGTTAATACCAAAGTTTTCACCGAATTCGTACATATTCAGTGCTAAATCATTAATTTAATTTTATAATTTTTGAAAAAAATATATTAACTTAATTTCATTAAAATATCACACATTTTTATCAACCTAAGCACTTTATAGTCAGCTGAAAAGTTAGAAATCACTACACAAGGTATATTGCGGAAAAAGAGAAAGGTCTGCACTTTTTGCATTCTTTAGGTATACTCGGGAATATATTTTCAAAAAATTTTATTAAAAAAAAATAACTCACACACTAACTGATATATGCGGCATAATGTTTGTATAAGTAACAAAATTCATTTTATGGAGTTGGGAGTAGTGTTGACCCAATTTGATCTATTTTTGCTATTACTACAATTGCTAGCGGAAAAAATACTTTCTGAGTTTCATTTAAGTACCTCATATATCATCACCAATATATAAGGAGTAAAGTCAACCGGTTGTTTGAAAATCGTAATATTAGTTATATGGGGCTAGGACAAGTTTCAACCGATTTAATCCATTTTAGGCACATAGATGTACCGTTAGAAAAACACGCCCACTTAATTTTAATAAGATAAATCACATATTGGCCGATATATGTGATATAAAGTCAGCTGGAAGTTCGAAAATCTATTTATTAGGTATGTAAAAGGGTGGCAACACTTTCACAATTCTCATTGGTACAGGTATATGAGCTATATGCTTGAACAGTGATGGCCCGATTATGACAATTTTTACACATGAGATGTCATACCTTGAAGGCACTCTTTTTGCAAAGTCTAATTTCAATATATTCATTAGAGCTTGATTTCAATACTGGAAAGTCAAAAAATCAGATGGATTTTAAATTTGTGTTATATGGGGAGTAGGCGTGGTTATAAGCCGATTTATCCCATTTGTACTGTGACATAGGCAAGTCAGAAGAATGTTACTTACCAAATTTGGTTGAAATCGGTAAAGTAGATCCCGAGATATGGATTTTCACTTAAAGGTGGGCCACGCCCATTTTTAAATTTTTTGTATTAACTCCTATAAAGCTTTGCTTATTTAATGAGTTATCGCGCTTTGCATGTGGAGTGGGTGGTGTTATCACCCGATTTCCCCCATTTTCACAATGTACTTGTAAGTAGGGGTGCTGGAATGATTTGTCCTAAGTGAATTTGGTTATTATAATTCTAGTGGTTTAGGAAATATGCACGTTTTGTTGTACAAAATAAGAGCCTTGTATCTTATTGTGGAGCTTATGACAATTTATTAGTTTTCGAATAATCTCGTTTTGTGGGGGTG
The DNA here is from genome assembly GCF_042242935.1 of Bactrocera oleae. Classification (NCBI taxonomy): domain Eukaryota; kingdom Metazoa; phylum Arthropoda; class Insecta; order Diptera; family Tephritidae; genus Bactrocera; species Bactrocera oleae. The sequence continues at coordinate 46,977,032 of NC_091538.1, read as the reverse complement.
ATCCGATTACGCCCATCTACAATACCAACCTTTTTATTGTGCCAAGAAACATGTCTACCAAGTTTCATCAATATATATAAATTTTTCTCAAAGTAACGGTTTGCGCAGACGGACGGACGGACGGACAGATAATCACCTGGATTTCAACTCGTCTCTTCATTTTTATAATTTATGTATATATTACCTTGTATCTAACTCAATTAGTCTGTTTCCTTCTGGATATTACACATTTCGTGGAAAACTTAAAATACCCTGTTCAGTGTAAACATATATTCTAATGTAGTAATGCATTAGCTACAGAACTTAAATAACATATCGCGAGTCAATGAAATTTCATCTATATGCCTAAGTAAATGTATGAACTGAAATATTCTCATATAATTTCATTTAATTACTATAATTATCGATATAAAGTGAAATAAAGGGGTGAGAATTATTATATTGGATGCATATGGACTGATATACTCCATCTTGGTTATCCATTGAACTTTATTTTGTTACCATATTTGATATATTGACCAATCCATGCGTTATACGTTCGAGAACACAACTGATCTGAACTGGTCCATTTTACTTGCGCGCGCAAGCCGAATCGAAAAATATTTTTTTCCTAGACTAGTATTACGTATTTTAATGTTCGTGTGGAGTTTAAACTTCATATGTCAATTAGAGTGTGTTTAAAACCTTTTTGTATTTTCGACGCCAAAAGTTTATCTGCCGATTTTTACCAAGGAAAAAATTGAACAACGAGTTTGCTTGAAATTTTATATTTTCTAAGGAATCACGGCTACGGAATCATTGCAGATGTAGCAAAAGGGATTTGAAGAGTCTACTTTAAGACGAGCACAAATGAGTGGCCATAGAATTTAGTGAAGATCGTGAAGTCATCGAAAACCTGTCTCATGGGAGTCGTTCGTACACCTGTTTTAGTTTAACATCGAAAAAGTTAAAGAAACAGTTATGGAATATCGTTGTGTGGGCATCAGAGATATAACAGAGGACCTCAACATGGCTGCTGTATCCACCTAACACTAAAACACTATTTGGTCAATGTTTCGGGTATGAAGGAGGTCGTTGCTAGACTCATATAAAAATACCATGTATGCGCCGTCACATTCTAGCATGATTGTGACTGACTTTTTGACCATACACGAAACGCGAGTTATCGCTCAGCCAGGTTTGGGTCTCTGTGACTTTTTGCTCTTTTCGAAGCTGAAAAATTCGCTTCGTATTTATTTAAATGTAAAATTATTATTATTTTAATTAAAAAAGCTGTCGAGGTATACTCAGGATAATATATATTAAGGATATCAAAGCAGTTGATTAAGCTATACATGTTATAGTGTTGCAATACTATTCCAAAATGTCGATAACGAGAAAACTATAAGTTATACTCATTAAAATACCCACTACATACTCACTTGATTTTAAAATTCCATACTTTTTAATTTTTTCGAGGATAAATTTTATTATAAAGACATAAGCGCGTACGAGTTTCTAAAATCATATGAATTTTGATTTGGAATCAAGAGAGTTCGATTCTTTGGATTAAGTCTACAAAAAAATGTCAAACAAACCCAGCACTTGGTTAAATAGCGTTCCGACAATAGATTTTGAAGATAGATATTATCGAGGCTCTGAAATTTCGGTCGAAAGCGCGACAAATATTTATTACGCAAAGCGAAACATTCCACGGTTGACACTGCCACATCAGCATAATTAGCATTATTTCTCCGTTTCCACAAAAGTTGGCTCTCAGTAACGGGAAGAGACCTGGATTTTTACTCAGACGACGACAGAGAGAGGTATTAAGAAGGCTTTCTAGACTATGCCAAATGGTCAAATATGTGTGTATATATATGTGAGCCCATATCAATATCGACTTCTCTTTAATGTTTACTTAAACGCACGTGTTCTGCTGTCTTGGAAAGATAATATCCGAGAAGCACCTTTCCGACACTGCAAAGAAAAAAGCGAACACAATCCGCCTTGAATAATTCTAGTTGGCAAACATAAGAAATCCCCAAGTTAATTATCTCTTTCAAAATAAGCGTTATTGTGCCATAGTTTCTTTTGTTGTTGCAATTTTTGGTTTTTTTTTTTAACCACACAGAAGTCAAAAGGATAACAAGACAATAAAGTCAAACGCAGTGGCATGCCACAAAACAGATTGCAACTGTGCACACATGCAACATGCATACGTATTTGAGGTTAGGCTTGTATAGACATACCGTTGTGTATGTATGTGTGAAGATGAATGGCCAAAAGTGCATTAGATGCGGTGGCAAATGCGGTAAAGGCAAGGAATTTGTAAAAAAAAAAATTGGAAATATTTATGAAATTGGCACAAAAAACTTCCGCAATAACGGCATAATAAGAATAATGAGCATAATAGAAGCGCAGCAGACAAACTACTGGCCACAAATGGCACTGACGTTGCAGTTTTTGTGTAATTTTTTGTCATTTTCGCTTTTTGTTGCGATTTACAACAAAATATTTTGTCATCGTGTGGCAATTATGCAAAAAAAATTGCTTTGTTTCACACAAAAGCCAAAAATCAAATAAAAAGGCGAGTCATTCATTCGGCATAGCTGCAGATAAAAGGTATTTAAATAAACTGTATAAGCGTCCATATACATGTGGCATGTGAGTTGCATGTAAAAAATTCGGTTTTGCTGTGTTGTGGTATATGCTTGCTATTAAAAAGGCACCTTCCAATCTAACATGTGCAATTATTGATGCAAGGTTTTTATAGTGACAATATACTCGTATATATAAATTATATACTGTATATACATACCTATATATGTATGTCAATATGTATAAATATCCCCTGACGCATGTCCTTTCTATTATTGTCTTATTCGTCCTGTGGTAATTTATTTTTATTGCCCAAATGCTCTAATATGCCACTGTTGCATGGCTACTGTTGCTACTGCTGCCACCGATGCTGCCATTCGCTTTTATTGTCCAACTTCCTCAGAAACTGCCCTGGCTGCGCTTGCCGCTTGGCGTACACCGCGTCGGTTCATTATGGCATTTAGTGTCCTTGGAACATCTGCCACTTTGTCATGTTGCAACAACATTGCATATGCATACTTACGCAATCACACATCATATACATATGTATGTAAACACATGCATACGTGCCACCAAAAAAAAAACAACTTTTGTGCCACATGCAGCAGTTTGCAGTTTTTATTATTAATATAATTTTCCTTCCGGATTGCGTTTCTTCAAAATTACTTGCCGACCACTTGCCTTGACTTTTGATATATTTGATATTTTTGCCATTTCGTTGTTCTTTTGCGCACATTAGCGTTGTAGTTTCATGCCATGTTGCATGTTGCACGTGTCGTCTTTTCTGCTTCTTCTTTTGTTTTCGACCGCAATTGTGCTTTATTGCACATTTACTAAAGTTTTATCACTTTTTGTTCCCAATTTGTGCTCATTATTGATGTGCTGTCATTATTGGATATTTGGCTGCAGCTGCCTGTCGAAAAAAATTGTAATTTGTTGCAAGATGTTGTGTAACTTGTTCGATAGCAATTAAGATTTACGTCGTCAAATAGAAATTTGGAATAGTTATGTATTCATATTATGTGCTATATAGTATGTATATACTACAAGTATATAACAAAAAATTGTATCATATTTGTGAGAGCTCAGATGCCGTGTTTCGAAGTATATTCAGAGAAAGTTTAACTATGTTGAGTGTGCTTTTGACAATCATTATAAATAAAATTCGGAAATTGTCCATCAAATTAAACTCATATTATATAATATATTGCACTATTTGCCCGAATTTCTCATTACTTCAAACTCATCTAACATCTAGAAACAGCAGTATATACATACATATATCTTTAACCTAATATCCGCGTGCGGTTTGGATGTATAGCACTAATGGTTTTGGGAAATGTTCTCCAGCGATAAAAAAATCACTTATATATATATATATTATATATATATGTAGTTCGGGCTATTCTACAGTTTGAAATATTCAAACCATTTGAGTACTCTTTCTTCTAAGCCCAGATTAGTGCATTAGAGCTATTTACAGAAGATTGTGAGTTTGGATTCGTAAAGTTTGAGATTCTATGTTAAGGGATTACAACTTCCACAAAATAAACACAATGTTAGATCACTCACTTAGTTGAAGCCGGATCTAATAAGGTAATACTTCATACTCTAAACAGCTAGCCGAACTAGCATATCGCCTAGAACAGGTTAACCGATGACTATTTTCCCCACCTTCTTATCCCGATTAATTCACCCGATTCCGACTGGCTTTATTTGCTGGAGGCAGATATCACGCCATTTGCCTCTTGGGTTCAAATTGGTTAGTTTAATTGCATAATGTAATACCACATGCCGAGAACATATCAACATTCAGTGAGTATCGTTATTTCTCTGCAGCCAAGAAGGTTTCCATGAAGCGAATTCGGCTCAAAAGATGCAAGCGGCTTGTTTATTGGCATACGGTCAACGACAATGAAATTTTTTTTTTCAAATGACCACACCAGCAGGATGTTTTATAGGGCGCGGCAAAGAAGTTAAGCAATACTCTTTTCGTTGGAGAGCAAAGGATCTTCCAGCAAGATTCTGCTCCAGCACACAAGGCAAAAAGCACCAAGCTACTGCTATACAGCAATATTTCTAGTTTTATAGTTGCAGATAATGGGACGTATGGAAGTCCAGATTTGAATCCATTAAAACACAGTGTGTGGTCATAGGAAGATCATGGCCTACCGAATACCCCACAGAAATTTTGAAAGTTTCAAAAAATCTTTGGTCTCAGCGGCGTTGTCAATACCAATAAAAACTGTGCATGCTGCTTGATCAATTCGACGAATCGTTTGGGGGCTTGTGTGAAATCCAAAAAATAATGATATATTTAACATGATATATTTAATATTGACGTTAACAAGAAACAAGTTAACCTCGGAAGCTATAATACCCTTCACAAATACAAAAGTTGTCCATGAAAATACTAGATTTTAATCGATCTGTTTGCATGACAGCTATATTTTATATCCGATCTGCACTTCTTCGGAAATTGCACCATTGCTTTAGACAATAATCCATGACAAATTTCAAAATATCAGTATCAAAATTCTTTTAAATATTTTTAAGAATACTAAGTCGCCGCTCAAATAAACACGCAGGTCGATGCCGCTCAGTTTTCTGAGTATTTCAGCATCATTTTGATATTCTCGAAAGAAAGGAAATTGCTGTTCTGCATTTCGACAAGTAAAAAAGCATTCCAACAATCACAAAATAAATCATTAAATCCAGCTAACTTTGAATTATCCAATCCGCGTAGCGAAGAATTGATAAACTCATTGAGGCCACAACGAGAGGCAGCCGATCAACAACACAATATAACGAGTTCATTTTAAAAGTAAGTAAGAACATCCAACCAAATAGCAGTTGCCCTTTAATTTCATATGCCGAGTTGAAATGAAGAAATATAACCACAACAACAACGTGCGAGGGATATATGGGCAATAATTGAATGCGAGAACCCGCCAAATCGATTGAATGCCACAACTTCGCGGGGGCAAAAACGATAAAAAGGCAAAAATACTTAGCAGCGACGAGCCATAACCAATTTCAGTTGAAGGTATTTTAGTGAATCTCCAGCTTACTAACACCAAGCGAAAATGATAAAGATGAGAACGGCGACGGAACGTGCAACGCAACAGATGAAGCCAGACAATTCGTGGAAGACAGGCGAACATGTGATATATAAATCGTCTTATAAGCGATGGAATCACAGACATCGTATTGGCAACAACAAGAGAACGTGGTAAGTTTACAACAACAAACAAATGAATGCGTTGATTGGCGAGAACAATGAAGCAACAAAGCAGATCAATAAGTGGGGAGCAAAAAAGCACAAAAATTCAAAAAAAAAAAAAAAAATATTTAATACTCTTTTTTAAAACAATAGCGAAACAGCGTTGAAGTAGCTAAACACTGAAATGTGCTTCAAAACCCAAAAGAGGTATGAGCATCCTGCGAGCGAATAAAAAAGCGAGCGAACAGACAGCCAACATTCCCCGTTGAACCGTATGGCGTACAACTTTATATAAACGAGCAAAGGATCGCACATAATTTTACATTTTTCATAAGTTCGCAGAAGTGCTGGAGCTTTTCAGTGTACTAACTAAAACGTGAGCTAACAAGCCCTGGAGGAAAAACATAAGTGTTTCGGAACCACTTTGATTTTTTGTACTTAGGTGGACCTTGGGTTCTATTTCATCCACAAAAAGTGGCGAATTTTCCTGAGTACCTCTTGGCTAAATCGATAGCCGTCCCTGTCGTCCTGCACGTTACAGTTTTATGTCAATCTAGCCTAACGTTTGGTTTTACAGCGTCGTCCTTTTTCCTCTATCATTTAGCAGGCCGCGTTATTTCACTTCCAGCAAACAGCTGTCTTTTGGCTGCAATTCCTTCCTCGAACATCGGATTCGTAGATGTGAATTACGGACGTGCCGTACATATATTACGCTCGATTTTCTTCCCTTTTCGCCGTAGCCCAAGCCAATCTTTCCTCTTCCTCCTTCATCCCGTTGGACGTGCAGCTAAATCTTTCATAGACTTTCACCGCCGCTTTAAAAGTCGCTTTCGCTTTCAGCCCTTCTTTACTGGATTTTGCCCTCGGCTTAGTCCTTAACATCGACATAGCACATTTGGCATCTCCCGGGGAGCATAGCAAAGCTTTCCCTTCCGTGTACGCTTTTAACGCAATCGAGATCTGAGTCTTCATGGACTGTAGCACCTCTAAGTTGCAAAGCGGCGTTGGCAGTAGCACTATAACCGCTGTGAACTGTTTCCTTCACAGCAGAAGTATGCGCGCTGGCGAGACTACAAGTGGTCGTAACTACTTCTCCTACCGACTTTTGGGATATCTCAGCCCGCTTTTCATCTTTATTGACCTCCATGCTGAGTTTTGTTTTCAGGGAACTTCTACCTTTCGCCTTTTATACCTCATTAGCAATGACAGAAGTAGCATAACACCCACCTCCCAGTGTCGCATGCAAAGCAAATTGTAAGGAAGAGAAGGATGGATACGAACCTATACCTTAGCTAGACGTGGCCTGATCGCACCACCAAGACCAGCTCTAGAGACTGGTCCAGAAGTCAAGTCGTTACAGTGACATCAGCGACGAGGATACAGCTACGAGCAGTTCCGCCGACCCAAACAAATCACAAACTGGATACAGTGTGTAAATAGGTGAAATAGGAAGATAACCACGCCCATCCACCTCATAAAGATGGTATTTCGTAAGCCTCATTTAAATCATTGTACAAATTTAAGAATTGGCGCGTAACTGCCCACTTTTGAAAGAAATCCCATAGCTCAGGAGCAACCTAACCGATTTCAATAAAATTTTGTATTTGATATAACCTTGACATCTCTGTGTAACAGTTTCGGTGAATGGGCGTAATCTGACTACAACCACGCCTCCATATAACATAATTTTAAATTCCATCTGATTTTTTCTGACTCACTAGTATAGTATTTCCAGCAGGGTATGCACAATTATAAAAAGGAGCATGTGTATTGAACGATCAACGGGGCAACGGCCATCGAAAGCGCAACAGCACTTACCGCAACAAAATGTCGGTTACGCTGAAAGCCATTAAAGCTATCCACGAAAAAATTAAATCAAAATACTAATACATACCTATATATATGTATATATATAATGTATATATATGTATATATTAAAAAATGTAAATCTGTGGCAGTTCACAAATGAAGCGCTTTAAAAAGGGTTACAACAACAACAACATCAGTATAAAGCAACATACAAGCATTCTTGCCACATGAACGTTGCCACGTTAATTATGCCGCGCAGCTTCCAAGCAACTTTAGTTAAAATTACAATAAAAACATATACAACAACAACAGCATTAATATAGTGACCACGCCATCATGTTTCCACAGCAAACGGCTCTATAATGATATCTTGGCTGCTGAAGCTGAAATGTGGCGCATTGTATGTGTGTATGTATGTTTGATCGCCGCGTTCGCTGGCGCAACGCGGGATCAACACAGCATATACGCATGCGCCATGTTTGTTATGAACGAAATATTTCTTTTTCATCAACGATTTTATTTTGGAAGCTCCTCTGCTGGCAGTTGTGATTTTCTTTTGTTGCAAGCATATCTGTATGTGTGTGTTTGGCTGTCTTGCACTTGGCTTGTACCCGACTCGCATGTCATGTCCGTGCGGTGGGCTGTCAACAGCCGCAGGATGAAATGATCAACGTTGATCGCATAATGAACGGCGCGCCGCGTTGAATTGGTCTTCAGCGCTCGGCGCATCAGCGCAGACAAGCTCAGAATGTATGTACGTGTGTGTGTGTGTATATGTGCATAGACCTTTATTATTACACTCTTGAACTGGTTTAATTTACGTTGCAAAGTCAAGTGGTTTTTTGGAAAAATCAATATCCAACAATAACTTGATTGCATTGCTAGCCAGAGTATGAGACCGTTGCGACTTCTGCCGCATAATCAACGCCATGCGTTGCACGTTGCGCCTACAACTTTGAATGCCGCCTTTGCCGTCAATTATGGTTTATGGCCCAGCAGAAAATTAGTCACTACATTTTGTTGGACAATATTTCTTTTAGAAGTGCATTATTTTAAAACTGTGAATATACATTTCTTTGCAAAAATGGATAAATTAATTTGCAAGCAATTTTTGAGAGTATGTTACTGTATCTACCAAAATTGTAAACAGGCAAGCGGATGCATATTTTTTGAGGCTATAGACGAATAATATGAGATTATCTGATGAATGAAAGAACCTACAGATTTTAAATATATTTGGAACGATTATTCGATTTTTATGCAAAACAAATGAGATGTTTCTGCATAATTTTGATTGAAATATATATATAATAGATAGGAAATATTTCACTTGCGCTGGAGAGACTCTCAAAGATCATGAGTCCAACTGTAAAAGAACTAGTCGATTTGATATTCCTACACATCAATACCTAACAGAAGAAGTATGAATCTCCGATTATCTATAATATCCTGAACCGTGTATATTAAGTTTGTCACGAAGTTTGTAACAGCCAAAAGGAAATGTCGGAGACCTTATAAAGTAAATATATAAATCATAAGTGTGACGAGCTGATTCGATTTAGCCATGTCCGTCTCGTCTCGATTTAGCCAAGTCCGAACTCGTCGCTTAGTTTTAGAGATATCGATTTGAAATTTTGCACTCGTCCTTTGCTCTCCAAAAAGCTGGTCGATTGCCGCAGTCGCTGATATCGGACTACTATAGCACTTAGCTGCCATACAAACTGAACGATCAAACTCAAGCCTTTGTATGGAAAACTTTTTAATTTGACGAGGTATCTTAACGAAATTTGGCGAATGTGATGATTTACCTAAGACATCCCTACAATTTTCGAAGAGGTTGTACAGATCGGAGCAGTATAGTTTATAGCTGCCATCAAAATTAACTGATCGAAATCAGAATAAGGAGCTTTTTATACCCTTTTATGGTATAAAACATGCAACTGTGATGGGTATTGTAGCTTCGGTGTAACTTTAGGTGACCGTATTCGTCCCGCCAAAATCCGGGACAGGTTTTTTAGTCATCGCTTTATTCCATATAATAATTCACAGAATCCGGACTATCACGGCCAAACCGGAACGAATAGTCAGCTAAGTGCAGCCGAAGTTAACGTTTTTTTTTTGTTTTTTGCTTACTCTTCTTTTAAGAATAATTTTGCTTACTAAAAATAGCAAAAAAAGTCTATTATTCCGACTAATGTCAAGAAATATGAGAAAATTATAGCCTTTCCATTGGATATAAATTCGGATACTGATCACGGAGACCTGATGGTGTCCAAGTTGTATCAAGCCTTTGTGTATATAACTACTAACCTCAAGATGCTCCACAAAAGTAGCAATCGCGTTTCGGCGGAGTTTGCAATTGTGTCAGATAACAATAATAAATCAATGGAAGAAGCTTTGAATAACTCCCGTGAAATTGTGGTTAATGAGCACCCTGCAACGTCGCGGAACCAACTTTCAAATACGGTCCGAATAATATTTTCTGTTTGTGGTTATAATTGGTTAGGGAGGAGTAATACAAACTGAAATATTAACTGTTGCAGTTCTCGGATCGGATCAAATATGCAGCATAATTTTATTTAAATTCAGCGATCAGTTTATATAAGAACAAATACATTCAACAATACCAACTGACAACTTTTCCTAGTGGACATCACCGCATGCCGCTTCTTTGCTGTTGTACTCCGACGCCGCGCGTATTATGTAAGTATTTTGATGCTTTGCGGCGACGATCAGCGTCGATCAGCCACGTCAATTGAGGATCGTTTATAATAGTATTTTGACAGGTTTAATACACGATCAAAAGTGGAAGGAGGGCGGCAGCAACACAATTTAAGCCTGCAACGGATCTGTGTGTATCTAAGGCATATGAGTAAATATGTATGTCCGTACCAAAGTCTACATGCAATTGATCGTTTGCTTTCGGTAGATTGATGGCTCACCGGCACTTTGCTGATGATCGCAGCAATTCAAACGCTCAGCCTCAGCATGCCCCATAATGATTACTAAGGCTTTGCATTGCTCTATTTGGCTTTGGCCAGTAATACTTGTAATGAGCAGTTCGTCGTGTGCAACGCCAGCGAATTGGCTTAAGCGAGCGTGTAGCTTGTTGTTGCGTTGCGTCGGCAATTCTACACAGAGCCACCGTCGCTGGTAAATAAGCTATTATGCGTGTCTTAATTTTTTTGCTTTGAAGCGAGTATTATGCGTTGGCTTTTGCAGCAATTCCCCTCCATTTGATTGACGGCTGTTCGGAGTGTGGTGTTGTTGTTGGTTGTTTGTTGTTGTATATATGTTTGGTATGTTCTTTTTGTTTCTTATGACTTTCATAAATTCGATCCTCAGCTGCTGGCTGAATTCAAGCAATCAAGTTCATTGTTGCAATTGTTTTCTTAATTATATTTAATGGCGGTTCAGCGCTACTGTATGTCTGCGCCGACCAATCCATTCCTCCACACACACACATACACACATAAACATTTGTAGAAACAATAATGGTTGAATTCTATGCTCAGAGCTGGTTTGTATACTTCCTTCAATTGTTGGGTTAATTATAACGCGGTTATTCAACTTTTGTGATCTAACTGTTGTTCGCGAGTTGCGCTCTTAACTCAAACGAGTATGTTAATTTGTTTCGTTTTATTGAATTTATGTTTAAATATGCACAGATGATGTCTTAAATAATATGGCGGCTATGAAATACACAGTTCAGCAAAGATATTAGTTTTCCACGTTGGGTTCGAGGTGTTCGTTTGTGTTATATACAAAAGAAAACAGCAGCACCCTTTTGTCGACGACCTTGTCTTTATTGCGAAACCTCAGCAATTCCTTCTGATATATCCAGATTTTTTCAACTAGTTGATAATTTTAGAAATTTTCGAAGTCGAAACATATGCCACCACTCAGGATTAAAAATTAGAAGCCATGACAGTTTAAAATTCCATGAAATTTTTAGGAGGACAATTTCTAGATTGAGTTTTTGTATGAAGACCCTTTACCAAATTTATTCAAAGGCAGAAGAAAGGGAATGACTTTGGGTTATCCGAATTGGCAGTCGAATAAAAATCAGTATACTGGAACTCTTTTTAAAGACGTTCTCTAGATTATACACTGATTTCTTCTATTTTCAAGTTGAAATTCCTTAAATTAGAAATATTACAAACCTTAGATTGCGCTGAGATATCTAGCCAATTATCCAAGTTATTAATCTTAAATAAAACAAGAAAATTTTTTATCTTTGACTGCACCGAAGCTATAATACCTTTACGGGTTTAAGTTTTCCTTACAAGAAGTTGATTTTGATCGGTTACTATATTCTGTTAAGGCCATAAAAATCGGATTTGAATTATCGATGTTCGAACGGGATTATGTACCGTAATCTTTTGTTTTTTATATTTATCTGCGACAATATTTCTACCGAATCTATTTCTACATACAAGTATTGTCGAATGTCTAACGATCTCTCGTAAAGTTAAACGTTCTGAAACAAAATGGGTAAGGCTAAAGCTTAGTGCGAGTGAAATTTACCTCATTGCTCTTTGTAGAGTTTTAAAGTATAAGCAGTATTCGTGGTATCTGCCAAACTTTATTATAATGTTATATATAAAATCCATATTCATAGTTAGGTGAAACTATCAAACTTTTGATACCATATTTGGCATCAGATTCTTTTATCGTATAGTGCTATAGTATAGTAATAGTTGCCTTATATTCGATGTTGATATATTCAGTATATATATTATATTCAAAGTATTGGGATTGCAACGCACTTATCTTATTTTATCAAAATGCCTATAATTTCGACTAATAAATACAGTGTTAAGTACGCCGAGGGAACCTTACTCAACACATTCTATAACTGGCGCACTTGGAAAATATATACCGATTTTATTCAGTATCCGCTGCTCTCTTGTCAAAATAATTTTTATGTAAAAACAACAACCAAGTTATCGAGTTGAATTCGTACAAGCGAGTAAGCGGATACCTTATTGAAGCGATATAACCGAGATACTGTGTTTTGTTTTACATATTTTAGACCAGTATTACTATTGCGAATGTGTGAGCGTTGCACCGCATATGTTGCCCGTATGCTTTAACATCAGCTATAGTTTGTTCGATTCGCTACTCTCCAACGCTTGGCGAATCGAAAAGAGCTATATTATTCAATTTTATATTCAAGAAAATAAGCTCATCTAATTTCATATTGACCACAAAATGGCTACCGGAAATATACAGATTTTCATATGCGGTATGAGAGGGAAATCGGAAGGTCCCGAGCGGATTCGAATATATATATGGTAAATGATAGGTGGCATACAAGTATGTACTAGTTGCACTATTTCTACTTTGCTTTATTTCCTTGTCTTTATTGCCACCGGACATAAATATTGAAAATTCAAATAAAGTAAGCAGGTTCGAGGATCTAGTGGAAATCTTACGATTCAGAATAGTTTTGAAACTTCACCCAAAGTACAATTTTTACTATATGTAAGCTTACTTAGAATGCCACTTTTAGTAGCTTTGACGATAAATGTTAAATAAGAGGTTAAATGGTTATTACCTGATTTGGTTCATTTTCACATTGTGGAATGAATTTATAAAAAATAATTTTTATTGTTTCGTAACTTTACAAACAAACACGAATTTAACATTAATTGCATCATTTGTGTTGACCAGTGTCGAATCTCTACATATACCTAGATACATATACACATCGTACATATATACTTGTCATATATAGATATATTCTTGTAATTGTTTGGTGCCAAAGTATTTACGAATTCAATCATGTGTGTGTTTGTGTATACATTCCTTCAATCAAACCGCTAAATAACTTGATTGATTGATTAGCTGGTGCATTGTTAAGTCGTTAATAAATCAATAGCAACAATTGAAAATCAAAATATTTTCATTTCAGCACAAGGTCGTCATTGTCGCTACATAATTTTCCAATTGATTTATTTGCACAAATTGAACGTTGACGATCGTTTTAATTGAAAGTTGCTTGATCTATGGAATTATGTTACTTATGCATGCTGAGATAAATACAATAAAAACAAATATGCATAGAAATATTTTGACTTTGAGTGAAGTGAGTGGAGCAGTCTAGTAATTGATATACAAAAAATAAAAAAACCAATTGTAAAAGTTGTCTCAAAGAGTTGATAGCCTAAGATAATTGAGTTGCTAACAAGCATAGTGTGATTAATAACATAATATGGCAATATCGTGTTATTTTTTCGGGTATTGGAGCAAATCAATTTTTTTTTGTGAGATTGAGTCATTAGTAAAAAGTACCTTTTCTCCGTTTCTCGAAGTTAGCATCCAAGGTCAAAATATTTAACGTCGAAGTTTGAAATTAGGTTAATTGAAAAACTTTAATATTGATTTAAATTTTAATATATAATATAATAATTTTACTGAACAATTATGGATGGACAGGAAAGGAAACTCGTATTTCGATGGTGTATAAAATTGTTCGGTCAAGCATAATATATGACATATAAAGAGTTAAAGTTAGACTTTTGTCTGCCGCCTGCGCTCTAAGCCATTCGAAATAACTATCCGTAAGTGGATTGCTATACTCTGTTAAAAGTATTTGTGCAATAACGTCGATAAACGCAATTGATGTCCAAGGTAGACTATTGGAGACGAAAGCCAAAAGCCACAAAATGATTTTGGATGACCGTAAAATGAAGTCGGTCGATAACTGAACTCTCTAGAGCCAGCCGTAGCCTCATTGGGTATGCGAAAATTATATGCAAAACTAGTGCTGCGGGAGCTCCTAATCCAGCACCGTTCAATGTGGTCACACATCAGTATATTAAAACGATTACATAATTTCATGCATAGAATTTTGAATTACAGCCACGGCATTTTCCGGATTCGCCCTCTAGTGACTTTTGATCGATGCACAGTGGTCTGTCTCGTATTGAATCAGCGGCCAAAAATGTTTCCAGTGCTTATATCAAAGTAACATTTTTTTCTTAGCATTATATAATTATAAGTAAAAGAAATAATATTACCATTAAACAAACTCCCCACTCTCCCACTACCCACGCCGCCTTTCCCTCTTGAAAAATATTTTGTAAAAAGCACAAAATCATTGGCTTTGATTTTGACTTGTTTATTTATTAATAAAAGTAGCAAAATGTAGATGAAATAATCGTAATGATAACGAATTTCAATTTAATTAAAGTAGTTTAAGTGAATATATGAAAAAAAGTTCTAATTTTATTAAGTAATCTGATTTCAATAGAGTCCACTTTTTTTGGAAGGTTAATTTTTTTTGATCAGTTATCAAAGGATTTGGGCTTAAAAGTAAGCAGTTAAACAAGTCCTGATTTGTAAATAGACCAGTCGAAAGGTTACTGGTAGAACAATAATTTTAAAACAACGGGCAAACATATTATTACATAAAAAGCACTTAGTTATATAGTCTATACCTTTATGTTCAATATTCATTACAATTTAACTCAATTAAACGCGATAAAATTTTAAATAAATTAAATTTTCTTAAGATGATCAAATTCAAAGCTCCGTTCACTGCCACAGTCCGCTTGGTTTTATTGTCTATTTTCTATCTTTATTTGTAGAACGTACGATCGGGATAGACCGATTGTTATTTTCAGAAATAGTTTTGATACTTACAGTGGCAAATTTCGAACATTTTATTTTTTTATTGTTGGCCTATGAAATCGACTACAGTGCGATGGAAAGAAATCGTCGATACTGAGGCCTATTTTGAAGCAAAATGGACATAATATTGTAATATTTTTCGTATACCAGAAGTTCATCAGAATACACCCCATAAAACCATACACTTACGTTTTTTTTTGAGTTGTTAGACTGCTTTTTCGCTGACTTGTTTATAAAAGGCCTCAATTCTAGGAAGGACAGCCCATTTATGCGTATTATATATTTATAGCGAAAATTTCTATAAGGCTTAGAAGATTTTCATTCTTAACACATCTAGAAATCTTATGAACCTTATCCAATACAACCACCAAAAAGCTATTTTGGATCGTACTCTTTGGCAGCAAAGACATGAACCACCTTTATCCATAAGTATGAGCCAATATAAATAGAACGAAATAAATTAAGGTAAAATCACTTAACCTTGGACCTTGTATGGTACCTACAGTTATAAATAATCTATAAGAGATTAAAAATAATAGACTTCTGAAGCTCACAAAAACTTTTCTCTATCTTAAAGTAGTTCGAATTCGAAGGTTTAAAATCCTTTATGGCGTTCACAAAAACTGCGCTTACATCATTCTTATATTTCAAAATGGATGCACTACAAGATTCCAAGAGACCTCGCATCGTTTATTTGAAAACAATTCTGTTAAAAAAAAACCTTGCTGTGATAATAAGCATCAACATCCATAGATTGAGTCCGGATTGGTTTTTGATGAATGCCTAAAGAGGAATATTAGAAGAAGTTGAAGGGAAGTGAAAATAATGGACACGAATACCTTACTTTTTTCCCAATTAGCTGAAAATAACTAAAAAAGGATATTAAAGTAGAAACAAGAAAGGTATAAAGGAAGGAAACTTATTGGTAGTGTAAAAATAAGTTTTTCATGAAAAATGCATTATTTAGGGAAGGGAACTTAGTTCTTAGTGCTGTAACAATAATAACCAGAGATCTGTAAAGACCTTAGCTTTCAAATAAATAAAAATATGGCTTACTAGAAAAGTGGAATAATCTTTTTAAGAACCCCCTTGTTGTTCTAATAACTTAGGGAACCATTGTTATGGCCAATGATTTATTCCTTCGTGGACTGCTTGAGGTAAAACCATATACTTATCTAAAACATATCTAGAACCATATCTAGAATCATATCTAGAAATCATTCAATGAAATATTTACAAGAAAATTCTCACCGTAATAAAGTATTTTGACGCAGGACATTAAAGACATCAAAGATCAGCCAAGCAAGCAATCGACTGTCACACATTTGTCAATTAGTCAATGTGTGACAAAAGAATTACGAGCTCCCCGACATTTTAGTGGACCTCAAATGGTGTAATAAAAGTTGTGCTACAACAAAACAGCGACACCCACAACAAATATATTATATGTAATTAAATACATTGTATGGGAGTCCACAACATGACAGCCGCCGAACAGTGGTGAGTGTAGTTAGAAGTTATCGAGGCAGCGGCGTTGTCTTATAGATTACATGTGACAACATGCTGCGGTTAAAAATGGTGGATGGCAACACACATACACAAATATATATGTACACAGATACATATGTAGTTATGTAAAAAGTGGGAAGGAAAGGTGAAGAAGACTCAAAAGATGGCTTGGCATTTTTTATGATTCGTTTTTTTTTGTTTCTTGTTTGATGGAGCAGAGGAACGATGTGCTGCAATTGCCCGCAAACACTCGTAAAATATCTAAACTATTGGTGTTTGGGCGATAAATGCGCCGCAGTCGTTGGTAACAGGTGCTAAGTATTAACTAATAACATTTGGTGGTTGCTTTGGCTGCGATGGTGTGGCGGTTGTGAGTGTGTTTCGGCTAGTGGTGACATTTTATTGGTTAGTGCTGCCTTAATCTATTTCTCCTTAGTATTTATGTACATTTTTCACCTCGCTGGCATTTTTAGTGTCTTCTGCCTTAATTTTTGGTAAGTATTAATGCTCTACTTGTGTGTGTGTGTATGTGTGAGCGCTTATTTAGATGCATTTGTATAATTTTCAGCCGGTTTTTGTGGTTAATAAAAGTTCCATTTTATTGCCGAGTATGAAGAAAATGTGTTCTAATGCGCTTAGCTCACATACAGACTTATAAAATGTGGCAAGTAGTGCGATAACAATATGTTGCAACCACATGACGCCTTGCTTCATATTAAGAGTTAGATTCTACATACATACATATATGTATTAGTGTAATACAAGTATTTCTATACATCGTGTATATATATATTTATTAGTCAGTCATTGGAAACCTTCTGCTGTGATCACCGCTTATGTTGCAGTTAATATGGAAATTTTACTTTTATTGGAAACATTTATGGTTTGGCTTGTCTCGGTTTTATGGCTTTTATCGTGGTCAGTTGCATAGCAAGTCTATTTTCATTGTATTTCTTATATTATATATCGATTTCAATGAAGCGGGAATATGTATTTAAGGTTGCATATTTTATAAAACGCTTTGTAACACAATTTAGTCCAGAATTTTATTGACTATGTAAAAATTCTGAATACCAAAAGATTAAACAGATATTGCGGGGACAGCTGGATACTATACCACCTGATCAAAATTGATCCCGACTGCCGAAAAACTAGATTTTCATGTATTTCCTTTACAAATATTTATTATGACCTCAAGGTAGACACCTTTTGTGCCAATGTTAGTATACCAATGATTGTAACAAGCCTCGGCTTGGATAGCCTCCAGGGTCTTAAGCGAATTTTGAATTGGATCAAGAATAAAGATCTCTTCAGGGAAATACAAAAATTGACGCGCAGGACAGAACGACAATCTTGGAAGAACATATGTAGCAGATTTGAAAAGGTGAATGAGGTGACGAAGCTTAGAAAACTTTTATAAACAAGTAAGAAAGGGCTAAGTTCGGATGTAACCGAACATTTTGTACTCTCGCAAAGTCAAACGGTTTACACTTTCTTTATATATTTTGCTTGATTTGCATAGTGGAAAGTGAAAGAATCAGACGGAATTTAAAATGGTGTTATAAGGGAAATAGGCGTAGTTGTAATTCGATTTCGCCCATTTTCGCACTAAAACATGGAAATATAAGAAGAATTTTATGTACCAAATTAGGTTGAAAGCGGTTGAGAAGATCCCAAGATATAGGGTTTCCCCTAAAAGTGGGCGGTGCCACGCCCACTCTCTAATTTTGAAGTCGGTTCCTATAAAGACATCTCATACCATTTCAGGGATAAAATTTAATGTCTCTGGCGTGCTTAGTTCTTAATTTATCGCGCTTTCAGTAGTTTTTAATAGCACCGTTATATGGGGAGTGGGCGGAGTTACCACCTGATTTCACCTATTTTCACACTGTCGATAGAGGTGCTATGTGAAGAAGGTGCTGCAGTGAATTTGGTTATTATAGCATTAGCGGTTTAGGAGATATGCACATTAAACCGATTAGGGGCGAGACCATCCCCACTTTTAAAAAAAATATTTTAACTCCAGATGCCTCTCCCTAAAGTGATCCTGGTGCTTAGTTATGATAACTTATTTGTTTTAGATTAATAGCGTTTTGTGGGCGTGGCGGTGGTCCGATTACACCCATATGCAATTCCAACCGTCTTACGATACCAAGAAACATATCCCAATTTTTCTGTTACATCTTGCACAGTCAGATTTCAGCTCGTCTTTTATTCTGATCATTTATATATACATAACCCTATATCTAACTCGATTAGTTTAGAAAAAAACTTTTATGCTCTGTAGCAACATGTTGCGGGAGTATAAAAAACCTCGCCTCGTCCGATCTAATTCGCAAGAGTTGTGGGGAGTAGACGATCAACTATTGGGACTTATTAGAACACCTAGTCAGGGTGCCCTTTTTTGGCTGTAAAGACGCGATTACTCCTAGCTATGAGAGAAATAGGAAATACCTGTAGTTAGGCCATTTGTCGCACTCATGGAGAGAGGTTATAGTTTTTATACCGAAGGCAGGTAGAAACAACTCAACCTACTCCAAATAGCTTAGACCTAAAGCAGCTTTATGCTATAGTTATAGTAGCCCGGTATTGGCGGTTAGCATAAGTAAGCAGCTTATTGGGAAGGAAAAGACGTGTTCAAAATTTCAGAGCGTTGTCTTAAATACTGAGGGACAAGTTCGCGTATATACAGACAGACAGACGGACGGATGGCTAAATCGGCTCAGCTTATCTAGCTGATCATTTATGTATATATTTTATAGGGTCTCCGACGTTTCCTTCTGGATGTGACACACTTTGTGGCATTCTCAATATACTCTGTCCGCTCACCTGTTAGCTCAACAATTTCAGATACCATACCAAACATTCTTGTTTTTATGATAGAGATAGAAAATTTGTTTTTTGAGAAGGGCTTCACTAGTTAGAATAGAATTATATACTTCAAATGAGACATTCTAATAAAAGCAATCGAAATCTTTATATTCTTAATCGATTACCTACAAAAATTAACAAGCAAACTGAGACTGCTGGATGCCAGATTCTTGATTTGATTGCAGCCAGTTCAATTTGCGTCATCCCGGCTGTTACGCTCTGACTCATGAAAGCACAAAGCATATTTGTTATAATAACATAAATCCTGTCAAAGCTTTCTCCTGTAAATTCTTTTCTGTATATCAACTTCATCTTCGGCTACACGTGCCCCGTTGTGTCAGTGAAGTGACGTGCCACCTTCACATCTCCAGCAAGCAGTATGTCAACTAATCAATTAAAAGACGAAGCTGCACAGCACGACACTCAAGGTAATTAATTTAACGCCGCAACACCTTCGGCCCAGCAACGCCCAGCCACGCGAGACCACACTCAGCTGAGGAGCACATGCAAATGCAAATTGGTTCGTCGACGTAGCCCGAAATCAATTTAAAGATGCCGTAGCATAAAGCAACGAGTACGAAATTAAACGTCTGTGCCTTCTACAACAACAACACAGCTCAACGCTGCCCGTCACCCGCCGACGGCGATCAAGTTGAAGATTACCTTTTGCTCATTATTTAGCATGTTTTCACACCACAAACGATCAAAACATTTCATTTCGCAAATGTCAGCTCAGCCAGGCACTCAGTCGGATTGCCAGCAAGCTGATGCGCGGGTGAGTATGTACCGTAATGTCAGACCCGCTGTCAGTTCTCGACAGATTCCGGACGAAAGTCATTTATTGTTGAACACGCATAATCCGTAGCAAGTGAACCCGAAGCAACAGCGCAGGTGATCGTGTATGTAGGTGTGTGTGCAGCGATCTTCGAAGTGTTGGCGGATATTGCTGAAGATCACTCTTGAGGACGAGTGTGTGAGGCAAGCGTAGCGCAAATAAGAAATTCATGTTCTTGCTGGCTAAGCCGGGGATTACAAGTCGGTCAAGGTGTAATTTCACTTGGGTTGCATGTAATCCGCCAGAGGATCGTGCAGCGGGTACACGAGAATGTCTACAAATATTATGGGTACGCTTAATTGTTTGTTTTTAGGGGGCGTTTGCCTTGTAGGCAAAACAGATACATATATGTGTACATTGAGCCGGATAGGATGAGCGGGATTAATATGACCGCAACAGATCAGTGACGCAAAAATTCCTTTCACCTCGTCTAACATAAGCGGACTCATGGTCAATTGAGTGCTTGTGCACTTGAGAAGAGAGTGAAGTAAAATGGTAGATGTGTGGCGTTGGAGACACTGGCTATCGGGGCGTAGTTGAGTGCGATCCTCTTATGTAATAAGCAGATCAGTTTTGATCCGCAACAACACAGAATGTCAAAAACAAAAATAGAGGCGGAACTGTTTGTATATTTGCTTGCATATTTGCTTCAAATGCTAAATTATTGCTTGCTTTCTTCTTTTAATTAGTTTCTTTGTTTTTGTTATATCATTTTTGTTGGTTTATTGTTGCTTATTATATTTGATCTTTGATGGTCAAACTCAAAAAATGCTTCAAAACACTAATTTTGTTCACGCAGTGGACCACCAACATATTTGTGTCGTGTCATCGGTCTTCGCTTATTACGACATATGAAAAATCGAAAAATCGGCTTACGTTTGATTTTTATCTGCAGCACTTGATCGCCACAGGACATTTGTGATCGTCAGTTGTGTACATAGGTACAATTTATGTACTCATACACAAATTTATATATGTATTTATGTCTATGTACTTATATGTATGCCAGATTCAATGTACATGTCTCTCATTGTCTTGCTAATTGCTTGTCTTTCATCCATAATTGTAGGCTTTTGTTGCCTTTAATTGGTCGGTGTTAGGGTACATGGGTTGGCGCAGGACTTTTGTAGTTGCCGCGGGTGATATTTGAGAATTTTCAAATGCACACAGCAATCGTGTTTACATAGTATTTGGATTTATGGGACGCCATATGTTAGATAATATTTTAATATTGTATGTTTTATGTTCTTGCTTATTAGCGAGTTGTAGAGTTTATTTGTGAGTTTTGAGATGAAGCTTACAATTATTTGTTATTTAAAATATAAAGATATTAATTAGGAATTTCAACAAAAGAAATAATGTCTTGAAAATGAGACCCGATTTTCATCGATTAATGGTATACTTGTAAATGTAGATCACCCAACCTTCTTTTTTGTTCTAGAAATACTGTATTTTGTAATTTAATTTTTAAAATTATACTCAACAAATAATTTTTCGATGCATGTATGAAATTAAATATGTGTCAAAAGTATTGTATATTTTTATGTTTTTAGTTTTAGACTGTTTGGATCTGTAATGAAAGGTTTTCCTTATAAAATGATAATCATTAGTAAAAAATGTCTTATCATTTTTGTTGTAAAAGCTTTTTTTTCTCAATACACCTTCTATTATTATTTTTATTGAAACTCCAAAATTGTGGATTCGAAAAATATGTAAAATATTTTTTTTTTTTGTTGTAATAAATTAGGAGTTTTGACAAGTCATCATTGGAAAATGTTTTGCATACGTAAAAGTCCGCCTATCCATTAATATAACCGAGACCTGTTTAGGAAACCATGACAGGGGTTCAGAAATAACTTCGTAACTTTTTTGTGTCGTGAGATTATTAACATTACGAAAAGTGACAGATAGCCGAGTACTAAATCTCGGGAAATATAAACTAGCTTTATTTTAACTAAGACTCACCTACTCACTACTATTGTTTTCAAGACATTGCGAAAGAATTGCAAAATTTCATTCAAATCCAGAGAAAGACAAAAAAAAGATATTTATCATTTAACCAAAGTTTTCATTTGGTGGATTCTTTGAACAAAGGACCTTTTTCGGGTTTTGAAAAAAACAGTTTAAATACTTTTTTTGCATATCCATATACGGATCTAATACGGTAGAAAAGAAAAATATGTTTTTTTTTTTATTTTTGAAAGTTTTGCTGCGCCATAATTTTCGAACTATGATTGAAGTTTATATCGTTAATAAGACTTTGCCGAAAACAGCGTATTATGATAGCTGAATCCCATCGGAAACGAAAGATAAAGTAACTAAAATTAATTTACGGACAATCTGTGGTCGAAATAAGGAAGGGGAGTGGCGTGGTTGAATTTTTAAGGTTTAAAAACGGTTTATCTCGGTTTTCTTAAGGACTAGGATTCGCAACTGTATAAGAGTGCTGTTTTCACGCTGGATTTAAAGATACGAAGTTTAGTGCTGACTGAGATAAATTTACAGGACCAGATGATATTTAACTAAGAAAATGCCACGGTTGACAATGTCATCAGCAGCTCGCCAACACACTACCGGAACAGCGGTGACATAAAACAGCCCTGTTTAACGCCAGTGAAAGGCTACTAAATTGGGTCTGATAGTTGTTCGTTGCGTAAGAATTTACATTCAAAGCCAAACGTAGTGAGTTTTGATGATGTTTATGAGCTTTTAGAATATACTCGTACGTATCAAATATAACGGGTTCCAGCTATGAGTGTGTATTTTGGTAGAAGTTATGGTGAACGTGCTCTAGCTGAGGGCATATGCCTAAAGTGGTTTGCACAGTTTAAAAATGGTGATTTTGACTATGAAGACGAAGAACGTCCTGGGCGGCAAAAAAAATTTGAAGATGACTGACTAGAAGCATTACTCTATAAAAATGGTTGCTAAACACAACAAAAGGTCGCAGAAATCTCGGGAGTTCCTCAAGCAGCCATTTCAAAACACTACAAAAATATGTTGTTTTTGCATCAACGGCAAAGATGACATGACGCTAAGGGTATTTGGTATGATGAGCGCGACGTGCTGTATTATTAGCTTCTCAAACCGGGTGAAACCATTAATGATTAACGCCACCGGTAATAACTCACCAAATTGAAGTGAACGATTGCCGAAAAATTGACGAAATTTGCGACCAGATATGAAGCAATAATTTTTCGTTATGACAACAGTTTTGCCTCAACCACCACATGGCACAGACATTACCCCTTCTGAGTAACATTTCATCCAATCGACCTCACTGGAATACGATTCATATTTGAACAGGGTATCAAAAATTGGCTTAGTTCATTCTTGGCCGCAAGGCGGGCCAGGTCTTTTAGGAGAGAATCCACAAAATGCCAGAAAGATGGGAAAATTGTATATGGGTTATACTATGCCATGAATATATTTACAGACCCAATAGTTGTAAAGTAATTTGCAACTAGTTGCAGTTAAAGCAGTTTATTCCACTGTATGGTAATTATATTAGGTGAAACTTTTAAATTCAGAATAAAAATAATAACAATTATGAAGAAGGGAAAAAACGAAATGATATATTTTTATATTTATTTAATTTATTTAAAAATTAAAATCTATTTAAAACAAGCACTATGTAGGTTTTTAGTAATGGCCATTATAATAACATATATTTTTATACTGTACAAGGGCACTAAATATATCTATATAGTTTTAATATTTACAAAAAATAAAATTTTGACAGAAAAAAAGTCATTAATCATTCAAAAGTATCCTTATCTCCTTTCTAATGTCATCAAAAAAGCACTTAAAAAACAGCAAACTCTTAGATAAAATAATTATCATCATTTGGTGATAATATTCAAGGACTTTCTTTATTTGCTGATTTAAAATGAGAGTTATGCTATTTGTTTGGTCACATTTCCAGCTCTAACTCTAACGTTCCAATAGCCGCTGCCACTCAAGTGGCTTATGAAATCAACTCAATAGTTAGATAAATACGCATATACACATACAAATATAATATATTATACATATAAATGTACGCAGCATATCTCCCCACCACCACAATTTTCTCACGCTCGTGTTTATTAATGGAAGCACTTCAATAAAAATCCTTTTCCGTTTCTGTTTTTTTTTTAAATAAATCGACAAATTTATGAAGATCAATGCAAATGTTAAGTAATCAGCAAACAGCAGACAACACTGACAAGCCGAACGCCACAGACATTATACAGTTGCCCATGCCAACAACAAGTTTAACCACTTTAAAACGAATCGAATTATTATGAGTCTGCTGCTGCTGTAGATTCTTATTAGCGGAGCTTGGATTATGAATAAAATAAAAATTTACGCTTTTATGACTTTGTTATCGGCGATGAAGGCAACGAGTTTGGCGAAAATCAACCAAAGCCAATTCTATTTTAAATAAAATAAATGAGGAGTGTACATATGTATGGTATATATGTACAATATTTGTATGTTTGAGTGTGTGTGTGAGCGCAAGCAATGAGCCGTTGGTGAGCGCTACGTGACCGCACATAAATGCAAAGGGTTTATCGAAGAACTTTTCGCAGGTCGTATAAGAGTAGAGAGGGTGAAATTATTTATTTATATGTTTGTATGCATGTATGTGTATGTGCATGTATGCAATTATTAATTTACGCTCGCTTGTGAAAGTATACACTTGAGTTTTGTTATCTCAATGTGACACACTGTTTACTTAGCTATGCTTTAGCAACACACTATATGTGTATGTGTGTGTTTGGAAGCGCATATTCTTGCGTCTCCCTGAAACCCAAAGGGACTGGTTAAGGGTTAAGCGAGAATTATGACGTTATTGTGAGGCTAAACAACGCAGACGGGGCGAGAAAAGTCTAACATACGACAGGGTTTTCACTACCACACACATATACTTGTATACCCATTCTTACATACATACATACATATATGCATGCAGCTATTTGTATTTTGTGACAGTTGCAAATGACAATTGTCAGTTTTACGTGGAATTTGTTGCAACTAATTGCAAATGCAACACATAAATATTTCATATATAAGTTGTTGTTATTGTTGCCGGCATTCGCATTAGATCTGCTTCCCAGGCTGCGTAACATACGAGTATATATGCGACTATAAATCATTGTTGCTCTCGGCAGACCGCAACCAACTAGCAAAAACATAACAATGAAAATCCTTTGAGAATTGATTTGTGCACGCTAATAAAGTGCGATTTGTTGCTATTGTTGTCATTTCGCCCTTTCATATTCGGCGCTTGCTGTTCAGAGTTAATACTTGTGGCCTTATGCTGTGATATGCGTCGCGGTGGAATGGCAGGATATGACATAATCAATGGTAAATAGCATTCATAAGGGTTCACACACATACCTACACAAATACACATATGTAGAATGATGAAAACATAACGGCATATGCGTAATGGCAGTCGTTAGCTGGCGCAATAACAACCCTCTATTGGCTCTATGCTTGTGCTATAACTGTTAATTAATGCGTTATGGCCGCCGACAGTGGTGCTTACACACATCCATACACACATATAGTTAACCCTCCCCACATATACTATAATTAAATGCATATGTAGTTATATGTAGGTACGAAAAAGTATGGCGTTCGAAGGGGTGTGTTGCTGTTGTGTTTAATGGTTGCTTGTGTAGTTCTAAAACTACTTATTACAATATCAACAACAACAACGTGAACTTCTTTTGAATAACAAAAAATTCATTGAATTTTCCGATATTTCTACCTTCCAATACTTTTTTGGTTAAAAGTTGTGGATATGATTCGGTTAATATTATTCATTGATCACTAAGGATCCCAAGTGAAGTAAGGTTAAAAATTCTAAAAACCTCATTTTTAATTGATTTCCAACTTTTTGGTATGTTGCACTTGGTACCAGAGTAATTTTATATATTTTTGGACGAGTAGTGATATTTCTTTAGTATATTATATAATATAATAGATAAAAAAGCAAAGTATATTAATAAATACAGTAATGAATAAAAAGGTTTTGAATAGTTAAAAGCTCTAAAATATTTCGCTTTCACCGCCAACAAACTGATTGGCCCTTATCAGTGTAGCTTTAGAACTGGAACTGTACCATTGATCAGATATTCACTATGCGCCAAATCCTGGAAAAGACATATGAAAAGCTAATCGACACACACCACCTTTAAAATATAATACGGCTGGGTAAACTGACGTGCTGAAGGAGCTTTTTCAGAATCGAGAAGGACATCTCCGAACCGTTCGATACGATACTATCGTGCGACTTCTTCATCCTATTGCTGCAGAAATTAATATCATTGGCCTCAACAACCGCGCTGTTAGTTTTGATTTTTCCAGACTGGATGGGGAAACGAAGCGTATGTGTCTGGTTGTAAATTAGGACAAGACAAAATACGTCACTGTTGATAATCATAACTTTGGAGTCGTCGATAATTTCGTCCATCTTCGAACCAGGATTAATTCCAACAACAATATCAGCCTTGAAATCCAACGCAGAATCACTGTTGTGAAAAAGCGCTACATTGGACTCAATGGGCAATTTAAAAGCAAGGTCCTCATCTGACGAACAAAGACCAAACTCTACAATTTCCTCTTCATTCCCGTCCTGCTATATGATGCGGAGACATGGATAATCACAATGTCTGATGAGTCGGCGTCAGAAGTGTTTGATAGAAATGTTTTGTGGAAGATTTAAGGTATTTTGCGCATTGGCAACGTATAAGCTAAAATAAGTTCGTATAATAAGGAAACTTGATTTTATAAATTCAATTTGGGGAAAAATATAGAAATCGATTGTCTGCAACCAACTTAGGCTTTATAAAGGGTTTTCCAATAAGAGTTATATGATTTAAAATAAAAAAAACACACTAATTCTTAAGAAAATTTAATTGTTTTTTATTTAATGTGAAGCACAATCGATGCAATTAACTTCTGAATAGAACATCATTCAAATGGGCTCCACGACTTCTTTTGCAGGAAAGAATTCGATGAAACCAATTTTCGAATGCTTTTTCCACTAAATCAAGTCGTATGTCATGAATGGCACGTTCAATATTGCCTTCTAAAGCTTGAAGAGAGTCTGGTTTATTGCTAAAGACCAATAAATCCACAAGAAGTAGTTTATTGGTGTTAAATCACAACTTTTTCTCGCGATAATTCGGTGTTGCACATGCTGTGGGGCACTTAGCTCCGTCTTGTTGGAACCAGATGTTGTCAAGATCAGCTTCTTTCAATTGCGGCCATAAAAAGTTGATTATCATCGATCTTTACCGCTCTCCATTGACAGTAACGGTCTCACCAGCTTCATTTCGAAAGAAGTACGGACCGTTGATTCCACCAGACCAAAAACTACACCAAACTTTCAATTTAGATGAAACTAATAGTTGTTCGTGAATAATTTGTGAATTTTCTTCACACAAGAATCGACGGTTTTGTTTATTTACCGCACCGCTCAGCTGAAAGTGAGTCTCATCGGAGAAGATGATTTTCTTAAAAAAATCGTTATCGTTTTTAAGTTATTTATTTATTTTGATATTGAAATTGAATAATTGGGAAACGTTTTTCTTGTCTATAACTTTTCATGATGAAATTGTAAATATTACTGAATACAATGAAAAATAATTACAGATCATGACTTATCAAAAATGGCTGAAACGACACTTGAAAATCATATCATCCCTATTAAAAAACCCGACATACATATATTATTTTTATATACATTTAGTTGCATTAAAATCGAAATGACCCAAAGAAAAAAAATAAATTTAATTATTAATTACATGTAATTACTCTGAATAATTTGTATTTTTACATAAACTCTATTTCTTCTAAACTTCCCGAGCTTGGTGCCTGTAAGTCCCATGGCATTCCTTGTAATCTAAACAATTATAAATTTCTATTCAATTGCGATTAGAAAGCTGCAAATTTTCGCATTTTAATCACAAATTCCGAACATTTTTCTAAAAGTTTCCAGTAATTAAATTAATTAAATGCGCTCATTCAAAGGTGAGTGCCATAAAAACAGAGTTGCCACATTATCAAATGCCTGCCACAGCGGATATGTTTTCCCATTACACACACATACACACATACATACATATATTTAATTTATTGTGTGTAAGCGCGACGCGAAACAACTAACTGTGCTGTTTAAAATGATAACAACAACAAACGGTTGCACCAGCAATCATCGCCGGAACACATCAATTGCCAAGTTGTAGTTGTTAACAAATTATCACCTCCAACATTATTTATGCGCTACTTTGCGGCGCCGTTTCCCAGCTGCCA
Organism: Bactrocera oleae; assembly: GCF_042242935.1. Taxonomy (NCBI): domain Eukaryota; kingdom Metazoa; phylum Arthropoda; class Insecta; order Diptera; family Tephritidae; genus Bactrocera; species Bactrocera oleae. Next base: position 46,948,257 of record NC_091538.1, on the reverse strand, counting down.
AAGCGCAGCTTTTTCCCTCGCCCGTCATAAGCAACAGCAAAAACAACAATAAAAACAATTAAATAAATGCGAAAACAAGAGGATGTAGCGAAGAAAAAGAGCGCCGTAGAATGTTGGAAAACTCGCAATTGCAAATAAATAAAAATGGCAAATGAAATTACGCGCACGAAGCGGCGATTTTCTTCGCAATTGCAATAAAAAAGGAAAAACAATAGCAAAAACAGCGTGCGCACTTAGCGGAAATGTAAGCGGCAATGATTGCTGCCTGAATTGCCATTGCGGTTGCGCCGCTTGCCTTCACTATCGCAATGTTTCACATTGCCAACTCAAACCAACATTTCCACCGAGGGCGTGCGGCTGTCCCCCGCGCACTTGCGGAGTAACGCAGTAGTTGCACAATCGTCGCGCATGCGCAGTTCGCAGTTGCCACTTTGTGCTTTTATTATTGTTTGCACAGGTAAACGGCAATGATTTTCCCTCACAATCGCCTTCTTTTTCTCTTGACTACTGTCTTTATTGTATTTGTTTTTCCTACGCAGGCTTGCACCAATTACCACAAATGCCTTTCGAGTGTGGGGGAAAAAAGAAAAATGTACTTATGAAGTGGAGCAAAGCGAATTGAAATGACTTTTTGCCGATTGGTGGTTCCAGTGTTGCAAAGTGTTGCAAAGTTTTTGCACCAAACCTCTCTGATTTTTATCAGTTTAACACATTTGATTGGCGTAATTGCCGAGTTGTTGTTGTTGGTTTTTTTTTGCGCTCAAGCATGGCGAAGTGAGTTGTAAAGTTTGCTTGATTTTCACCAATCTGTGAATTTTATGATTTCGTGCGTGTAAAACTTTGTAAATTATGTGATAATATGCGATGAGGTTGTTGAAAAAATTGTCTGAAAAGTTAAAGCAAATTATTGGTTGTGGACCAGCAGTATTTTTAAAGAAAACAAAAAGCTCTTTTAACAAAATGTTTTCAACACAAATATATAGACTTGAAAACTAGACGTTGACTAATCCAAAATATGAAATCGTTTACGATTCACCAAAGAATTCAATCGAGATTATTTATTTATAGTGACCTAATCACTTGAGCTGCACTCTAAGTATAAGCTCCGACTAGTAGCCTCAATTACCTGATCAAATTCGATCCGAACTGACAAAAAACTACATTTTTTCATATTTTAATATGAATGCTGTTGTTGTTGTTGCGGCAGAAAACATCCTTGAAGTAATTTGGCGGAATGCTGCCGAATTAACAATTTTTGGCCGGATAAAAGTCTGGGTCAGTTCCCGTTAAGTAGAACCGACTGTCGTGGGAATGAAACTATGGAAACCTTGACTTCAATACATATCTTTTCCAATGTCTTCAAAATAAGCTCTTGAGCCATTACAGGCATGCCAACGCTCAATCCTAATATCCATACACCTATTATACGCCTCGACTGGGAGCTCATTCAGTGCCTTCAGTGCCTGCGGCGATTTTTGTTTTTTTCTATTTTGTCTCATTTGGAACGGCATTCGTTAGGTTATTGGACAGTTTCCGCGTCATATTAATAAATACATGTTTCGTCATCAGTAACGATGCGTCTGATGAATGCAGGGTTCTCAGCTACGTTGTCAAGCATCTATTTTGCGACCTCTACTCGACGTCGTTTTTGCAAAAGATTCAGGTCTTTTGGTATGAGCCTAGCATTGATACGCTGCATACCTAAAACTTTAACCAAAATGTGTTGAGTCGATCCATAAGAGAAGTTGAAATTCTCTGTCATCTCTCTGATGCCAACACGAGAATTTTCAAGCACTGTTCTTTAACTTTTTCGATGTTAAATTAAAAGAGGTGAATAGACGACTCGCCTGAGACAAGGTTCGATGATTTCACGACCTTTACTGAATGCTTCGTGCCACTCAAATACTTGTCTCTGTGATAAAAGTGATAAAGTAGTATCCCCAAAACAGTTCTGCAACACGTTCCAGGGTTACAAAACCATGATTCCCCTGGACGAGTCCGGTTCAAATTTGATTAGATGTATTATGAGTATTCAAATATTGAGAATTTATTAACTATGTCTATTAAGTTTCTGTTATTTATATTACATCATATTTTATAGTTTATTCTAGAAAGATAAATAATTTCTTTTTCGCGTAACTTAAATTTCAGAAATATGTCCTTCAGAGGTTTTATAAAAATTTTATTTATATCCAGAAATATAGCTATTTTACTACCACGACATTCAAACTAGCTGGCCCAGTTAACACTGATTACAATTTTATCCGAAACTTCTAACGCGTTTTCGCGATACTACATTATTCAAAGACTTTTTAATGATTTCTCGTATTCTACTTAACCGTTTTCTTTGAGGTTTGGTATGAGTCTTTTCTATATATGAATCTAACTATAATTCATGATTTATTACAAATATTTATTACATTTTTTTAAATAAAAAAAATGGATAAGAATTTATTATTTTTGCGGATATCCGCACTTTAGCGGAAACAATTTATTATACTTGTACATATGTTTATACCAGAGAACGTAAATGAATTCATTTGACGAGCTGAGTTGACTTAGTGTGGTTGTTGTTGTAGAGGCAGAATAAAATCGAGATCCTTTCCGGTTACGTAGATCCGACTGTCGTTGGAAGGGGAGTCGACGTAGTCATGTCCATCTATCTGTCTGCCCATCAGTTTGTTGTATATACAAGTAGTCATATATGTACATATATAGTAGTAAATCGTATAACCTAACTAACACATAATTGTGTATGTACTTATAGTCGTGTGTACTAGGCTGCGTGAAAGTTCGTATTGTTTCTATGAAAGCACACTAGTATCCATATGGACTTAGGCCGAGCCACATAACGTGTATAACATACTTTTCAGAGCTATCGGATAATTGGTGCGTGAGATTTAGCGGAAGTGTTAGTACTAAAATGAGACTTAATATGTGTTAACCAGAATCTGCATTAAGCCAAAAAACCACTTGTAAGAGGTTAGAAAAGTTCAGTACAGGCTACATGATTACTTTAGACAAAAAAAAACAAAGCAAAAAAGAGGAGATTATTAACAAAAACAAAATAATTTCCCATAATGTTTTTGGATGATCGTTAAAGGAAATTAATCCAGTAAGAAGATACTTTAAACACATCTAAGAAACGTTGTAAAATCATTATAAACAGTGTATGCCCTTCGTCGTCACTACATATGTTGAATAAAAAAATCGAATTTTGCTAAAAAAAAATTTTTTATTTAAAACTGTCTGTCTGTAATATGCAAGGTAATTATTTAACTGAATTAAATTATATTCTGATTCTTCTACTTTCTTCAAAAATGATAAAGCTGTTAAGTCCATTAAGACACAATTCCCAATAAGCATGTCAATACAGTCAGAAAGTGTTCAAATTATCAATTTTTTAAAACATTTCGAGTACTTTTGAAACCATCTGCATACAAGCAAGTCAATGTGGCAATTGAAGTCTCGTTAAACGATTTTTTTTAGAATTTTTGCTTGCAACTGCAATAAACGACAGTACTTTGAAAAAAAATAGAATAATACATATGTATGAATTTCTGTACTCGGAGTTCTCGTATACTTTATATCGTTCCAAAAAAGGGTTTTCCGAAGCAATCTCTTCGACACTTAGCCCCATCAAAGTTACGATATTAAAGCATCCTTTAATTTAGAAATTCTAATGGTTGATTTAGTCTATGAAGCATATTCGAAACTAAGTTCCGTTTTAATGAAACTAATGTAATATGGCAATCAATAGATCACAGGATCAGACATTTTAAACTGACAGTGTAGATCTGAAGTCTGAATGGAAGAGAGAATTTTAATCTAAACATTATAGTGTTACTTATTAATATTACATTTAAAGTTCGGAAAGTCCTGTTTTAATTTCATCGGATGGTGGTCGTGGTTATTCCGGGTGTTGCAAAAATATGGTCAAACTATTTCATTGTTGCTTTGTGGCACGTCTGGATACCTATGTATACCATATATGGTACAAAAAATGTTCATAATTCTATAAACTCTTTATATACAAAATATCTAACCTATATACAAAGCTTGTTTCAGCACACAAAACAAAACACGCCTACAAAACGTCAACAGGCAAGTTTCCGAAGCAAAAAAAAAAAGAAATAAGAACCAAAATTAAGGAACCCCTCCGTTATGGGCGACATATAAAAACTGGACTCATTTTTCATGTCACAACATTATAGCCAACAATTATGTTTGATTTCACAAAAACTATAATACAATAACAAGTATACAACAAAACAGTATATAACATCATACAACAAACAACAACAACTATTGAAAATAAAAAAGTAAAAATATTTAAAGAAAATGCACAACAACACTGCGCACACAATAGACAAGTTGCCACAAGTGGCAACAACAACAACAACAACCAGCCAGCCAGCCTACAACATATAAGGATTACGTTTGGCAAATAGAGAATAGATCATGATGACTCGCTGTCTTTAGCCAGATTATTATTACAATTATTTGCTATCCCGCTGCTACTTTGATCCAATTCATTTAGCCGACAAGCCGATGCTCGGTCGTCGACAAGTAAAAACTAACTTGCCACAAAGGCATTACGCAGTTTGCCCACTCATTCCGTCCAGACTTGTTACCAGCGATTGCACCTTTTTCGTTATTAGTTGTTGTTGTTGTTTTATTTTTTATTTCACTCTGCTAAGTCGCTCTCTTTCTATTTTTTGTTCTCTGTGTCTTGCCTAACACTGTAGCTGTGCTCACATACGTATTTGTGTTGTTGCAACATAATCTAAAACATTTGGACAGCATTTAGCCAACAAACTGGCATCCGCACAATCAAAACATGTGCAGTCATAATGTGTAAGGATAAATGCGGCGCAACCATTTGTTGCCACAGCAAGCTGCCGCAGGAGTACACGTGTATCTACACTTGAAGTGAATGTGTGTTGCGGGCTCTGTGTACGATCGCTCGGACAGTTGTTGCCTTTATACTCTGGTATAAAATGTGTTTTGCTGTGCGTTCAGTTGGTTGGTTGGCCACTTGGTGAGTCGTTAGGCAGCGCGCTCGTTTGTTTGGTTGGATGCTTGCTTTGGGTGCCCATTAATTCTGATCTTGTCAGTTTAGCTTTGTTTTTGCTTGGTGTATCGTTTCTTTACTTTCAACTCGTTGCTCTTTATTACTTCTGGCATTTGCTTTTGCTACAATGCTAATGTTGTTTCGTTCTTGTTATCGATGTTGATGTCATTTTTCTGTTGTGCTGAATTATTGCTATTTTGTTTGTTGTTGTTGTAATTATTATTTTTTTTGGTGTTTTTTCGTTAAACTGAATTATTACTATTTTGTTTTGTTGTAGTTGTTTTATGACATTTGTTGTTGTTGTTGTAATTATTATTTTTACTGTAATTTTTCTGTTGTGCTGAATTATGACTTTTCATTGTTGTTGGAATTTCTGTTGTTTAATTGACATTTGTTGTTGTTGTTGTAATTAATATATTTGTTGCTGTGTACTGCTTTTGTGGTATTTTTCTGTTATACTGTGTTATTGATAAATTTTGTTGTAGTTGTTGTTTTACGATGTTCTTGTTGTTTTTATTGTTGTAGTTGTTAACTGTGCTTCTGGTATTCATATTATTTTTGTGTTATGCTGAATTGTTGCTTATTTCTTTGTTGTTGTGGTTTTTATTATAATTATTCTTATTGTTGTTGTTATGTTACTGCAATTTCTGTTACTTTTGTGCGACTCTCACAACAATTCTCACACATATATCCTTTCGTTTGTCATCTTCCAACAAAATAACAACAACATGTGCACCTAAAACCTGCTTGTTGTTTTTGCCAAATTTTCTATTCTTCGTCTCTTTCTCTTACTTTGTTGCGATTCTTGCTGTCACAACGATTGCGTCGGCATTTTTCAAATAATTTGTTAGAACAACAACAAAAGCAAGGACAACAACATCCCATTCAACTGCTGATAAATGATATGGCAGCAAAAAGGGAAGCTGTACACACACATACACATACAAACGCATAAGTGTGGCCGCAGCGCTGATGGGACAACGACTGCCATTAAAAACCATTACACAAACAAGAACAACAACACTAACAAAGCAAACGAACGAAATAAAAAATTGTCAAAAGGATTTTTATTGATTTTTTATGTTGTTGTTAACTGACCGACATTACACCAACAGATTGTGGGTGATTACAACAGTTCAAACGCTTTGCAACAATGCGCCGCCGCACCGACTCACCACAGTTCCATTTGGGTGGTCTGCAGTTGGTCCTTTGCCATTGCACCGCCGTTGCTGGGGCATCGATTGGCCGTCGGCAGCCGACCGTCGACCGACGCAGCAAGTGTTCTTTTGATTGCCTTGCAACAAGTGCAATTGTGTTGATGCCAGCCTTTGTTGTGCGTGTGACAATGTGGCGATGCGTCGGTTTTATCGCTTTAATGTCACAACACCGGACATAATGATGAATGGTGCATGAGCATGTTGTTCGTTCTGTGGCAAGTAGTTTTTTTGGTAGTGGTTCTTGTGGTAGCACATAAAGCGATTAGTTGGCTGCTTTTGGGCAATTTTTCATTTTCTTTTTGCTTTATTGTAGTTCAAGTAAGTTTTTTTTATTTGATAATGGGGTTACTTGTAAGTTTTATGAAGATCGTGGTTTAGAGTGTATATAAAGTCAGTCGTATTTTTTAATTAATTTTAAAAATTCTCTCTCTAATATATGTAAGTCATCATTAGTACAATAAAATTAGCAAAATCCGACTTATAATCCAATATCAATCTAAATAGCGCTCTTGCAAATAGAGTTTATAGGAATATGATCCTTGGACCTAAAGTGAAGAAATAGTTGTTTGCACATTATGCATTTTCGAAAGCCCTAGAATGGTCCTAACACAGTTTAGATCAAATTTATCATGAAATATATCTTAATGATCTTTGGAATGAATCTTCCTGTTTATGAAAACAAAACAAAACATGAACACCGATCAACCTTAATCGGTTTTTTATATTCTTAGCTCACTAAAATTTATATTTCCGAGATGTGATTAACTCAGCGTATGTTATTTAAAGCAACTGTAAGAACATATTAAAAAAAACAATTCCGATCGGGTTATTTCTCAGCGTTTGCTCACCAATACATAATCGAATTAACCGTATCGACAAGCGACACTAAGCTCAGACTTTGAAAGCGTGAATTACAAAGAGTGGGTCACGAGTTCAAATGGGTCACACAAAGAACTCATAATTATATGAAGAACATATAAGGAAAGAAGGAGCAGTCACCTCAATGTAAAGAATACAGAACAAACGATTGCTATTTTGCCATTGATGAAATCAATTCAACGAATCGAAGGCGGTTATAATGTCACTTTCCCTTAACTCTGTCGAATTCTCATAATAGCTGCTTACATCCGGCAAAGAACAAAGCTACACGTTCTAATTTCAAATATCTAATAATATCAGGGAGTGTTAAGACTCTTTTTTGTTAAATTTTTTTAATCAACTATGGGACCTTATTATACTCTGAACAAGGTATATTAAGTTTGCCACGAAGTTTGTAACACCCGTTGCTGAAAGAAAAGTCAAAGACCCTTTAAAATTTATATATAAATGATCAGCGTGGCAAGCTGAGTTAATTTAGCCATATCCGCCTATATACGCAAACAAGTTCCTCAGGTTTTGAGATATCACTCTGAAATTTTGTACACATCCTTTTCTCCTCAAGAAGCTGCTCATTTGTCGGAACAGCCGATATCGGACCACTATAGCATATAGCTGCCATACAAACTGAACGATTAAAATCAAGTTCGTGTTACGAATATTTTGTAGGTGTGTAGGGTATTAAGTTAACTTTAACTATTATTATTACACTCGTTTGATGTTAACATCGTCGGAGTAATGTCCTCAAATAATACTTTATCTTAATGAGCAGCATCACCATTTTGATTACGGAACCATGTTTTCCTTAACAGTTAGAATGAACATAAGCAACGCGTAAATAATATTTGGGCTTTCTGGTTAAGAACTCGTTTTATTGAAATTATTTTTAAAAAGCAATCAATTCGGTCAAAGTTTTATCGGCAAAGGAGAGATAGAAACATCTCGACACTCTCTTCCCAACTGTCCAGCTTTTCTTGGGCTGAGTCTGACACATTTTGGTGGATCAAAATCAAATTGGCTGGAATCATCGAAATCATAACATACTTAAAGCACGTTGCCTGTTCTCAGCCGGCGTTCTCAGCTAATCAAGTGGAATTCTTAAGGACTTTTGTTGCGAAGATTAACTTAGTATCGTAGGTAGAAATCCTCGGCCAATAGTTGCAATTATTTTCCTATACAAAGCATTGCATTCGCATAGCAAAAGTACTGTAGTCTTTTATTGTTCCACTGCTTGGCAGTTTCTAAAATAGTCCTTGTATAGTATTCCCAGTCTGCTGGCAGGTCTACCAATTAGATAGGTACCTGTTAGCACTCCTACTAGAGTTCTTATGTCATTTCTTTTGAATATTAATAGTCGGCATGGGCGGCTCCTATCCCATTTATGCCACGTTTGCTTGCTTGTTGAGCAAGTCAGGCATTGCCTCCACCAATACTCAGCTATATTTATAACCTGTCTGTCGATTAAATATCTACAAGCAGCTAGAGGCTAGACAGGGTGATGAGCGTTCTGACTAGCTCATCTGCCTCATAGTTACCAATAATATCGCTATGCCCTGAACCCATTGCAGGTTCATCGTGAAATAGAATGTAAGATCCATTAAGAGATCAAGGTGAAACCCTAAGAGACTTAAATGGTTTTAAATCCGCTTGGCTATCTATATATATAAGGTTGGCCGTTATTTCCCTTCCGCTTTTTTGCTCTTCATTCAATGCTTTATAAAAGTGTTACAGTGATCGGATTTAGTTAAAATATGCGCCGTTTTGTTCGATGATCTGTTTCCATCTAGACGGCAACTTCATAATACCTTTTTCGTAGAAGCCCCCCTCCTTATTTGCGAAGAATTCGGACAGCCACTTTTCACAAGCCTCTTTTGAGTTCAACTTTACTCCACCAAGGGCATTCGCCATGGACAGGAACAGGTGGTAATCACTTGGCGCTACGTCCGGGCTATATGGTGGATGCGATAAAACCTCCCATCCGAGCTCCCGTAGCTTCTGACGAGTCAGCAACGAAGTGTGTGGTCTGGCGTTGTCCTGGTGGAACACTACACCCTTCCTGTTGGCCAATTCTGGACGCTTCTGGTCAATCGCCTGCTTCAAGCGGTCCAGTTGTTCGCAGTAGATGGTAGAATTAAGCGTCTGGCCATATGGGAGCAGCTCATAGTGGATGATTCCCTTCCAATCCCACCAAACACACAGCAAAACCTTCCTGGCCGTTGGGACGATTCACCGGCCTTCGACCACGACCGTTTTCGCTTGATATTGTCGTATGTGATCCATTTTTCGTCGCCAGTCACCATCCGCTTCAAAAATGGGACGAGTTTGTTCCGTTTCAGCAGCATATCGCAGGCGTTGATTCGGTCCAGAAGGTTTTTTTGCGTCAAATTATACGGCACCCAAACATCAAACTTTTTTTTGTATCCAGCCTTCTGCAGATGGTTCAAAATGGTTTGGTGACTAACTCCCATCTCCTGGGCGATGTGACGAGATGCCATATGCCGGTCTAACTCGATGTATTCCATGATTTGGTCGGTATTTGTCGTCACAGGTCTTCCGCCGGCTGGTTTATCCATGGTGTCGTTTTCACCGGCTCTGAATCGTCGAAGTTCGAAGTGATAGAGTACCATCCCCCAAAACACCATTAATCTCACGGAACGTTTCTCTAGCGGATTTGCCTTATAACGAAGGAAAACTTTAAAATAGCGCGAATTTCGGCGTTAGTGAACTCCATGTTTACACGTCTATAACGCAATATCCAAACTAATCATGCATAGCGTTGTTTTGTAGGTTATGTCAAGACCTTTCAAATTATGTATAGTGTTGCCAGATACGAGCTCTGTAGCGCTTTGTACATAGCCGCGAAATTCAAAAGACAAAAAAGCGGAAGGGAAATAACGGCCAACCTAATATATATTTATTGTTGTGAGCACGCTCTTTGGCTTTTTTTAATTGCTGTGTTCTCCGCTTGGGAGACACTGCAGTGGTCTGGTAGACGGAAAGCGATTTTTGGTATCTAGATGAAAAGACTCTACCTTCCACTCGATTATCTAGTTTGGACTGTGTCTGAAAGGGAAGGCCGTATTTGAGACCGATTTCGAAAATTTGTGGTATTGGGTAGAAACTTACTTGAACTTACTAAGTATCTTAGAATGCCCCTTATTACGGATGAGTAATAGAGAGGATTCCGTGTCTTAGACCTGACTCTCAACGATAGTTACTTACAGAACAAGTCTTTAGTGCTGGACTTGGCGTTGTTCTAAGAGCTCCACTGATGCATATACTAGCTGCCTTTGTATGCTTTCCATGCGCCCCTACCGCGTATGACTTTTTCATTATTGGCCACCATACCAATCACGGCCTTACAACTGTAGTGTAGAACCTATGAGTAATGCGAGGCGTTAGTCCTCTTTGGATCCCACCATTCATTTACAGATGTCAAGTGCTGTGGCTGCTTTCTTTACCCTCCGTATCCTAACTCAACTTAGATTTAAAGGGTTAACAATGTTAAGAGCGGGTTTTTGGTTCCGGCATTTTGGCCAAGTGATGTGACACGACATAAAATCCAGCAACAGTTTACCCAAAAAAATAATGAAACTATTATAGACTATTTAGAAAGACTTTTTTCGTAAGAGTAATGCTTTCTCGCAAAATCTTTCAATAACTATGAACTTTACTGCTGAAAGCGCTCGAATATCATATTTATCAAGAAAGCCATATATATATAACAACTTCACGCTGCATCTCTAATTCACTTTTTAGAGATATGACGCGTACGCAAACAGAATTATTCATTGCATTCTCTTCATATTTAAAATTGATAATCTATTGATTTTGTAACATGAGAAAGCTTTCAGTGCGCTCCATGCGGCAGATCATTAATTTTCGCACAACGCGATGGAAAATGACTTTATACGGACGTTCGCAATGATGGCGAAGTGCAAATGCGCATAAATATTGATGTAATATTTGGACGCGCAACACTTTTCCGCAATTTGCAAATTCTCACCTCACAACTAATGGGCGGCGCGGCCAATGCGCTGACTGGACGAATGGCGCGGCACAGACGACGGACGTGCAGCGCGTGTGATAGACGATGATGATTGCTGCTTAGGCGGGCGGACAATACCTGCCGTGAAATGCCAAATGTTGCGCGCCGCAATGCCATTTATCATGCGCACAATTGCCCGACGCGCAGGCGCAATCGCGATTCGCGTTGTGTGCGGTGTTTGCGTGCAGCGTGGCATATTGCATTGAGATTTTGAGGGAAAATTAACAATCGGAACGCGGTGTTTTATTGCAGCCCGCGGCGACACGCAGCGCAACAGTGTGCAAAAACAACAACTACACAGTGTTGCATGTATAAGAGTGTGTTGTTGTGTCGATCGCAAGCTTGCACTTGCCAAATTTTTCAATTTGCAGTTTGCATTTATATAATGAGTTTGTGAGCGCTTGCCACAATGCGGCGGCGATGACCAATTGGCGTGCCACAGCGTCGCTTGCGAGGAGACGTCCTGCTTGTGCGCATAATAAATGACTGTTCATGACGAAGCAACAACACAACCAATACAAACTGAGCCAATAGCCTTGGCACTTTATGAAATTGTTGCTGTAAACGTGATTGCGAATTGCCGAATACTGAAGATGTTGAAATGAGAAATAAAAGCATCCGAAATCTCAACATGCAAAAATCGCAAAATTATTTATTGCACCGGTTGGTATTTGGGTCCAGACAAGCTTATTGGTCATTGTTGTTGCGGTCTTAATTGTTTTTTGGCCGTGGCTCCCTTCCTTTCCTTTTGTATTTTTGATAACTGCCCTGCTGCATGGTGCCATAACTCACGCCGCAGCTGTCAGAAGCTTGGCCGCCCTGGAAAGTGGTGAGAAATTCGCCTTTAGTTTGCTTTGTGGATGTCCATTTGCTCGGCTTCGAAGTGTTCCGTGTAACCAATGAATGCACGCTGATTAATTGCCTAAAAGGTTGGTACAGGAAACGATTGGATGAAGCTTTGAGTAATCTAGTTATCACTTTGTTGTTGCGATTTCGCGAGCTGAAAGCAGGATTTTCTTCAAAAGATTTGTAATGATAATTTGATACTATAAAATCGAGAAGAAGAAAAAAATATAGAAGATTAAATTTATTATTTTAGTAGTGAATGCTGCGGACTCTTCAATTCCTGAAGTATCGAAAGCTCGCAAAAAGCTTTGTGATTCTAACTAATAAGAGCTGTGTGAATTTCTGATAAATTTCTACAACAGAGTTAAGCAAGAGCTTAAAGCACAAATACTTGTATGTGAAGAAAAATTGAATACGTAAAAAACCCTCGACTTTCGAACGTGTCCTCGGCAAAGCAATACCGAATGTGGTTAGACTTCTTTTCGACCAGTTTCGAGAGTTTTTTGACTTTGAGACTTCCTTTTCTCAAGAAGGTAGATTAAATATGTTTATACCCTTGTTCGAAGATGGGAGCTACAATCGGTTTAAGAAGTTTTTGGTGTCATTTTATGTTCAGATAGAAGTCAATTTAATATAAGTTTTACAGATACATAAGTTTACAGAGATAAAAGCCATTGTATTAAATATTTAGATGAGTATAGGCTTTTTATTTAGATATTCTTAACTATGTTTCCAGCTCTGTGTATCACAGCCATTAAGCTCACTCTCGAGCAAAGCCAATTTTCATTGATTTTGTCTTTTACCTTTGCAAGTCTTAAGCGACATTATGGATTGTTATAAGAAAACTTCTTCTGATCTAGCAGTACTTGGATCTTTAATAGTCTTTCAGAGAGACAACGACTTAAAAATATGTTCTAGTTTTATATTATTTTGAGATCAACTCGTAAAGGTTTTTTTTATAAGGACTATACGCCCGAAGTCGCTGATACAAGCGAACTCTCTGAAGTTTCTTCGGCTCTTTCAGAGATCAGTTAAGAATTTCTACCAGGCATCCAGGAGTTTCTTAACGGAGACTATGCCTCTTAGATATCTAAAAACAATACAAAAGTTGTATCTATATAATGTAGTTGTTGTAGATACAGAAAGCATCTTAGAAATACTTCAGAGACATTCTGGCAAGTTGCCAGTCCTTGGCAGGGTAAAAATCGGGGTTCATTTCGCTTACGCAGACCTGACTATCGTGGGAACTAGCATCATCATCTTTACCAATGCTTCAGCTTATATCACAAAATCCACACCTGAGGCCAACCAAGCTCCCTATTGCTCAGCTCCTTCATTGAAATATGAGCACTTCAATATTATCTCACCTTGCAATGGCTCACATTACACCGCTCAAAGCATTTATCACCATTACACTGTCACCATGTTTTCCAAACCATTTTTCTTCACCAAACACCGATCGATGGATTCGAAGCGACAAGCCGCTAAAAACCGGACAATAAAACAACCGAAAGGTAACCCTTTTAATTTGCTGCCTACTTGCAGTGGACAAATGTAAACACAATCACCACCTCCGTGCCACAACAACTGCATGTGCCACCATTTCTCTTTGGAAGTTAATGCCAACCGAAGTACCTACCAACCGGCAGCCGGAGCAACTGAAGCGGGAGCTGTCTTATCGGACGCTTAAAATCCTGACGACAAGCAGGCACGCACATATATAAGTATTTGTTGCTGTTGTTATTGTTGTTGTTGCATGTAAGTGGCCCGCGTACATTGTAAATCTGCCTAAATGAGCATTTAAAAGGTTCTGATTCCGATAAATGCAACTGCTGAGCGCCCGAAGTCGTCACGGACTCGCGTTGGACTTGATGCGCCGCGAGCTGGAGTGCGCGTGCACGGATGCGGGTGCCAGTGTTGGCGCTGGTTATGTTATGTGGCTGCTTTTGGCGCTGAATGCGGCGACTAGCTCGGTGTTTATTTCATTTTGGGGTAATTCAATGCTTAGCGCGTCGATAGCATCAGCAGCGGTGGCTGTAGTTGTGGCAGTGGCAGCAAGGGTTTCGACCGGCCACAAAGGAAAGTGTCGTCCGACTGCGAGCACTTTGTCGCTGGTAAACAGTAAAATTTATTGTATTGCATCCACTGTGTTTCTATCTTATTGCATTTGTTGTTTTCCGTTTTCGCCGCGCTTTTCAATCGATACCAATTCTTTTGTATGCTGGCCGATCTTCTGTTTTGCCTTTTTGTTTAAACGATTTTTTCTTATGTTTGTCGTGCGTTTATTTGACATAGTGAAAATTGTCACTCGATCGCGGTGATGAAGGTCGCATGGTTTATGGCGATCGTTATGTGACGTTGCCGATAAACGGCGAGCAACTTTGTATACGCAACCTGTGCTGTGCCTAAAGAATTAAAGGGTTTAAGGGGGTCGATTCTTGATTTTGTAAATTATGTATTTTTAAATGACGTTTTGTGTATATTTTTGTTTACTTATATCACAGATTCAAAATCAGTTTCATATCTTCACTGAGCACATACAAGTATGTAACAAATATGGTTGTGAAGATGATTTTCACAAATTGTTCGGTAAAACAGCATTACATTTTTATTTTAATTATTTATTATACAGCAAATTTTATTTTATTTTATATAATTATTTATTTTTAAGAACTATGGACCATAAATGACCTCCTTGCTCAGCCACGCGACACGTAATTACAAAATTATTCATTGCGGCCTGAAGGGTTAAAGTCGGGATTGCCTCAATTATGTTGCTGCAACCAAACGCTATTGAAAGGGATAAGTCTTCGGCTCAGTTCTGGGTAAAAAAAAACTCTTTCATTAACTTTAAATGACGGTGCCCATTCACAGTTGCTGTCACACCGTTTTCTTCAGAGAAGTATGGTCCGACAATACACATTGATGAAACTGCGCACGACACAGTGTTCTGAGTGAAGTTCCGTCCGGATTTGATTCACTTTATATACTGCAGTTGTGCTTGTTTATATTTCCGGTTAAGATCAAAATGTGCATCATCAAACATAAACAGGCAATTTATCAAGTTATTGTTTTCTTCGATCATTTTTTGAACTTTTTACGAAAACAGGTTTAAGTTATCATGAGTTATCCGTTGCAATGACCGTCTGATAATTAGAAGTTGCGCCGATAATTTCTTGATCACGAACATACGGATGTCGATGGTACGGTCTTGTTGCGATATTTCCAGATTCGGCGAACATGTCTGCCAACCTCATAATGGTACTGAAGACGAGACGTGCGTTTATGAATACGACATCGAGTCCGTCTACCAATCTTACAAATGGCGGTCTAAAAATTAGCCGAAAACGAAAAAAATTAGCTGAAAGCACTGCAAGCCGAGACTTATATATATGGAGAATTTAATTAGGCGTTGGTATGCTTTTATTGACTTAGGAGGATATTCTGTAGGCGATAATAAAGATTTGTATTAAAATACCTGAAGATGTTGGTTTTTTGTCAGTTCTGGTCAAATTTGTTACATTGAGTGTCTCTCTTACTCTTTGTATCTTTGAAGTATTCAGGCAATAGGTAATACGCTGAGCGGTCAGGCTATCGTAGAGCAACGTTAATAAGGATTTCAGATGCAATAATAATCATACCAATATAATTATTTGCGACTTATACTTTTGTTAGCTGCTCAACTGAATTTATAGAGATATACTTATAGTAAGCCTCTTTCGTGATAAAAATCCGCCATTTCCTGCTGAAGGGCGACCACTGCATTTATATTGTTCGAATTGTTTGCTTAAATAATAAATTAAACTTTACTCAAAAGCAATTGAATTTTAATACAAGTTGACTTTAAAAATAATTTTATTTATAGTGACAAAATATGACAAATATTCTTAAACCATGATAACAAATAAATATAATTCAAGAGAACACCTGCAAACCAAATGCCAACAAGTCCAACATACAACTACAATACAAATACCGTTTCTGCAGGATTGCCTTCAATTGCGCAAAAGCATAACTGTACAATTGCTCAAACCCTTAACCTATCATATGAGAATCCAGGCACTTAAAAAAAATTAATTACTGCAAAAAACTGTAAATGCGGCGGTGCCTTTGTAATCCTTGCTTCATTACTTCCTTGGCCAGCGCATAAATCGTGTTGTTTTGACAGCGAAATGACCGCATTTGACTCAACTTGTCTGCCGATGCCGACAAGGACTACATATAATGCACGACTATTTGCAGTGTTCGTCAGGCCACACACATGCAACGCCGAGCGCACAATCAATTGAACTATGCCGAGCGACATTGACTCCTTTTAGCACATAACAGCACACGCACACACACACACATGGCCATCGACATTTGCAGGATGCTCCGCTCACCCATGCTAAATGCCTAATGCCTTTGACTTTAACCGAAACCAATCATTGTTGAGCCAACAATTGCAAAACAACAACGGCTTAGTCCATTTAATGTGTTTGTGCAGCCTTATCCTGGTCATCGGCGTTGTTATCCATGCTGCCGCCTGGACACTGGCTGTGCTGCAAACAATGTAACCCCTGTGGCGCTAAACAAGCGCTGATACGGCCTATGCGGCGCACGGCTACCGGCATTGACTCGGCTGATGAGCCCACGCGGAGAGAGCCACACAAAAAGAAGGAAGAAGAAGAAGAGCAAGAAGAAATTGCAGAAATTCAGAACTAAGCCATATGTTTGGCCAACACCACTGGACTGTGTAGAATTTTTAGCAAACAAGCCAAGTCGAATATCGAACACCTCACGGCTATTTATGCGCTGAGTCTCAGTGCCTTCACAATTTGTTGCGCCCAGGTTGACATAGCGGCAGGCGAGCCTTGCGAGGTAGTGCCATCGGGGTATCAACAATTTTGCGGTTGATTTGATGAGGACTCTCAACAAAGCGAATTGCCAATCACTGCCGCACCAACAGCCCACCGTTCGAAGCAGACAATGCGGTATGCCGGTCCACCTGGTGTGTTGCACCATTTCGGCCCATTCACTGTAGCCCGATTGCTTTCAGTGTGGTCAAAATTGGTTAGTTGCTCAGTGTTGAGCGCAGTCAGCGGTTGATTTGCATTCGATTTTCGGGTTTTCAGGTTTCTGATTTGAGGTTTGTGTCCGTTTTTAGGCTAATTAAAAAGTTTGCGGTTGCACTCGTGTGGCGTATTGACCAAGACTACTCAACACGATGTGGTTTGTGGTGACGGTTGTCTTCGATTTGTGTTCGCTTTGTGTTGTCATCACTGGCTCTTTGTTAATTTACCTCAACTTCGTGGTTTCCATACCTTAGTGAGTCTTTTATTTTGTTCCATAGCTGTAGGGTTCTTATTAGTTACAGGTTTGTTGTATTTGAATCTTGTAGTCCGAGGTTGGTGTGTCAAATTGTGAATAGAACTGTATGTAATATTATAACATCGAGGAACCGTTTTTGGTTGTGATGACTTGATTTATCATCAAGTGGTCAGATATTTATATTTTGGAAAAAATTTATATTTTTCAAGGGTTGAAGTTATTTGGCTCAGGCAAGGCTTCTCTAATGTGAGAGTAAGTGAGCAGTAGCCAAAGATTACTCAAATTAATATTGAATTTTTGGTCTGTGAAGAAGACTGTGAACTTTATAAGTAAGCTCATGGCCAATAAAAATCTCAACATTTATTTGGAAAGGACTAACTTTGAACAGTAATGGGCATAAGTCCTCAGTAGCTTGGATGGCGAACATTTTTCCCAAAAGCTACCATACCTTAAGGGGAGGACCCGCACCAAATGTAGGGGCTTGGCTCTACGAAACCGTAGTCAAGCCAATATCATTCCATGTTGAATTTGTCTGGTAGAGGGTGCTTAAAAAGGCTTCACTCGCTAAGAAGCTTGAACGTATTCAAAGAGCGACTATCATCGGAATCTCTGGTGCACTGCGGACTGCACTTAATGTCATTTTACACGTAGCACCCTTGGTCATTGCCTGCAGATGCATTGCTGCGAAGTGCGCTCCAAGGCTCAGGAAAGCTAGTTATTTGAAGGGGTCCGAAGAAGGACACGCTGGAATTCTCTCCTCTTTCGACTGCATTCCTGAAAAAGAAAATAAATATTGAGCTTATGAAGTGTAGGCTACGATAGTTAAGTAAAACCAAAACGATCGTGACCAAAGCGAATTTCGGTAAATAGTCTAAGTATTCAAACATACATATATATATATATACTATATAACAATACTAGTTCCTTCAAAGTGGTAAGAAATAAATCTTGGAAATTCTCCCATTATTTCAGATATGTGATTTTTGATGTGACCTTAAGCCTTTTCGCGTCCTTTTTTCTTAAAATTTTACAGCCATTGTAAAAATCTTTCAATTTCTTTTCGTAGGCATAATAACGACTGAACTATTCAAGATGGAGGACCACAGTTGCGAGGTTTAATTACTAAAATATGTACTCGTTACTTTCTTCCTACCCTTTTTATAATAATTTAAAATTTTAAATAATAATAAAATTTTAAATTCATTGCAACCACCTTGAAATCAGATTGGATAAGCAAGATGTGATTTCTGCAAAGCCTGCTAATTAAATTTGTAACAACTCTATATAGTTTATATTTCAGACTCCTTATACAAGGTATCATTATTATAACCAGCTGTTGGTTGGCGCTATTGAAAATAAATATTGACTTCCGTGCAAATGTGTTCGAAAGAAAAAAAATCCGAAATTGAAATTTGTCACGTTTCATGTGAGTAACAATAAATGATAATTTAAATCCGCACAAAAAGACTCCATCGTGCATTTTATTTTATTTTGTGAGATGAACCTTTTCTATAAACAACACTTTTGACCGGCCGAAGAGGACGCAGAACGAACAACTCAATTTCGCTCAAATTCGTACGTGACTCAGATGCCGCTCTTAGACTTTGACAGATATCCGAGAGCATTAGTTCACTTGCGAGCCGAAATGAGTTGATATGAAAGTGTAATAACAATAAATTTTCATGAGTTTGTTGTTTAAAAAAAGTATACAAATAATTTATAGCTGATAAAGATATGAATAAAGGTGAAGGATACTTATGTTATGCCTGTATGTGTGTAGGTATTCATTTTATAAGTGGTGACATCGCACAGTGTAATGTGTGAATACATTTTGGAATCAAAAATTTAATTTATTCCTAAGATATTGCTACAATTAAGAAATTAAACTTTAATTTATTTTTGGTTTAAAGTACACTCACGGATGCTAAGAAAACATTACTCAATTGTTGAAATAGTAAAAAAAATGTCTTTTCTACCCAATTCACTGTAGTATCGAAGCGTTCCGGTCAGTCAGCTTTAGCAAGAAAAAATTGCAGAATCGGGCGACAATGGTACTCGGAGACTATCGCACGACTTCACTTGAAATACTACAATACATAATTTAAGAACCGGTGTTTTCTTTTAGAGGCCATCTCGAAAAAGATAATTCTAAGGATTGACCCAGTACCCGCTACTTTGTTTCAAATTGTTGTAAAAACTTTTATACTCTCAAATATACTTTTATATTATATAAGCTTGAGAGAGAGAGACATATTTAATATGATAATATTTTTTCTTCATGAAGAAAATTATCCAAGTCAGGCCTGTTTTAAGGGTTATATTGGCCGATATCTCGCTTAGAAGTTAAATACTTTATATCTTTGAGAATATTTCTTAATATATTCTTACAATATGGAGTCGAATTGATTAAGACCTTTAAAGCTATTTGTTCAGAAATCGATTAGAGCAACATATGGACCATTCTTTGCACCAACCCATGTTATGTCTGATTTCACAAAACTATTCTATATATTAACCGATATATTTATTTGGTAGAATAGACCAAGGTCTATTTCTACGTGTTAAACATATTCTTAAATTTGTTTATATATTCCACATATTATTAGATATATAATATAAGTATATGGTATTCAGTTAACCGGAGATGCAAAATCCATTAGTTTGGGAGAAGTACGAAATCAATTGAGAAGCGGTCCATTTAAGCTCATTAGCATGTTTTACAGACTGACTAACATTTTCAGTCAGCCACATTCACGGCGGTTCTGTGGATTCCCAAAACAGGGTGTATTAAGTTTACCAGGAGCCAAAAGGAAATGTCCGAGTACAAAGTCTATATATATATAAATGATCAGTATGACGAGCTGAGTCGATTTAGATATGTACGTCCGTCTGTCTGTATATACACGAACTGGTCCCTAATTTTTTGAGTTATCGATCTGAAATTTTGCGCACCTTTTTTTCTTACCAAGAAGTTCCTAGTTTGTAGGAATCGCCGATATCGGACAACTATAGCATATAACTGCCATACCAACTGACCGATTCAACACAAGTCCTTGTATGAAAAACTTTTTTAATTACCAAGGCATTCTCACAAATTTGGCATATATCCTCACAAATTTGGCATAGGCGCAACGCGTGAATTGCATCGGTATAATCTCCGAATAAATTGTTCAGATTAGACTACTATAGCATATAGCAGCAACTTAAACTGACCGATCAAACTCAAGAAAAATATATGTTTATACCTTTTTATGCTACAAAACATGCAGTTGTGAAGGGTATTATAGCTTCAGTGCAATCAAAGTTAGCGTTTTTTCTTATTTTACCTGTAATTATTTATGTTATGTTTTTTCCAACTCGCCACACTTTGCAGCGCGGAGCTTATGACTTATTTTTGAGCTGCAGCTCAACTCAGCTGTCGCATGTGTGGCCTCCAGCCATTAAGGAGACGAAATAAATTGAGATGAACATCAGTCAAACTAATTAATTTTAAGCCTTAATTCTCTGGAAGTGCAAATACGCACACATATATGTATACCATATATGATACATACAAATACATATACATAATATTAATAATAAAGTTGCTTAAAGCAACTCACTTCACAGGAAATACATGAGAATGCCTCATTGCTACAAATAATAAATTGAAACAAAATAAAAGATCAGGTCGAAAATAACCTCAAGCATCCGCAAATAAATTTCGTTGAGGTGACAACGAAAATTGGACACCGAATTGTGGTTGAAGGGAATCGTAGATGATAGAGCAATGCAAAGAGTTGCCACTCCCGCCAGCTCTTTCCCGCTCACTCCCCACCTGTGTGGTAAGCTGAGCTGTGGCATGCAAGCGTTGTTATTAACGCGCATGCGCAGCTCGTACGACCGCTTGTTGGCAATTAATCAGCGGAAATCCAATGCCATGCTGCTTGACCCGCTTCAATCCACCTGCCGCGCTGAACTTGAGACTTTTATTTATTTCGCTGCAGCTTAAGGAAAAATTTTGGGGCACAACGGCATCAAGTTGCAACGGGTGCGCGGGAAGGTGTGCGTTGCGATTTGCTCTTTCATGTTACATACGCTTGTTGACAATTTAATTTATGTGCCGTCTGTGGCAGGGAGACGCACAGAAGTGACAAAAGCAAAAGCAAAAACAATGCCGGCGAGTAAAATGCAGTTAAGGCAATTTTGTCAACACCGTAGTTGGAGGTTTACTGTCAAAACGGAAAAACGAAATGTCTTAGCGCTGCTTGCAGCTTGTTGCCGGCTGTTGCTACCACTTTATTGTCCAATAAATTCCGTTGCTGTGGCATTTCCTGTGTTCGCTTCATTTTTTCCACACACAATGCGTTTTCCGCGCATCCCTTTACCCTTGCGCTTTGGCAGAAGCCTTTCCATTGCCGGCACTTATCAAATTCCCAAATGCAATAATGACTGTTGCTTGCACACACACACACACACACACACATGCGTTTGCAATAAAATTAAAAGCAAGCGGAGAGCGAATAAAAGGAGCAAAAAAGTGTCAACACTTCCTGCCGCAATCGCATCGAGCAGCAGCGCACAAAATGTAGCAATGTGGCAAATATCGTTGGCAAGCAACAACACCAATCACACTGTATGCTACCAACACCAATAAAGTGGAAGACAGTAACATGCCTAAATGTGGCAACAGTCGCCATGACAGCTTACATTGGCTGCCAACTGCTGGTGAACCCCAAGTGGCAGCAAAGCAGCGAAGTGGCAACTTGCAACATTGCGCTGTGCGCACACATGTGCCGCTACACGTTTGTGTTGTTGTTACTGGTGGTTTTCCTTGCCAAACGTTTTATTGTATATGAAAGTTGTTGTTGTTGTTGCTGTTTGGCAAAATTAAAATGTACGCTTAGGCCGTGTGCGACATAATTGCATCGACATGTTGCAGCCAAGACCGTGGCCATAATCTTCGCGTTGGGCTAACGCAACGCGTGAATTGCTGCCATTTAGTGAGCGCGGAGGTTCATTTATGTGTCCCTCTCTGAATATTGATTTTTCTTGTGTGAATAGTGCGTGTGGAAAGCTGAGTTGAAAACTTAATATTTAAATTAATAAAGAGTTTAATAATCAGGGGAAGAAAAGAATATGCTATGAGCAAGACAAGGTCTGACGATCAGCACTTTAGTGTTATATGCTCATATACTTGTATAACACTATCATACTTGTATAACACTAGCTGAATAGTAGATTTTAGCATAATAAGCTTAAAAACTCCGTGACTGAAACCGTATGGAAAGACCCAGAGCTGCAAAGTTTTCATATATTAAAGTCACTTGTGTGCCTAGAAGTTCGGTTAACATTAACGGCAGCAACCTCGACTTGAAAAACACTGTAATAATCAGGAGGTCTGAAACTGACGTTGATAGAGAGTTTCTGACAATACACCCCTCCACCAAACCTTCTCCCAAGCTTTGACCTATCCGTAAAGAAGCTCACTGCCCCTCCCTAAAAGTCTAGCTTATATACGTATTCTTCGTAATTATCGCTAACGCTTGACGTCGAAGTGCTGAAATCGAAACAAATAATCAAAAGAAGCGTAAGTCTCTCTTCTGTTAAACCATTCGGTTAACTTTGTTTATAGGATTTTGGCACCATTTAATACCTATCAAGACCGAAGAAGCCATGTGATATTGAAATGGTAAGCCTGACAGTATAACTATGACAACTGAATTGCTAAAACTGAAAGAAGAGAGAGAAAGTTTTGTAACGACATGAGATGGATTTTAGAGAGAGTTAAAAATTTGATAAACTCTAGCCTCTCTAAAGGAAAAAAAATTTGCTTTTTTTATGAAGGAACAACTTTTATAACTTTTTCGGACAAAGCTATGGTGGGATACTGGACGAAGACAAAGGATATGAATTTCCACTGGTGTATGATCGCATTGACCTTGATTTAAACGGTTATGCGAGCAATCTTAGGCCTATAGTTAGACAAAAGTGTAGCATAATTTAAGGAGTCGTTGAATTGCTGACTAAATTCACCAAATCCGAAGTAGAGTACGGTCGAATACCTCATTAAAAGTGGTAATACTTCCAATCAATACTACTACCGAAAATTTCGTACGATAACTAATATAAAAATTAAAAATTTCGAGTAAAAATATGAAAAGTAGGTAGAGATACGTAAGTTCGACGACGCTGCCAGGACTTTAGGAGGCCCGTTGTGAAACCACCGAGACTCAAATTCTCTCTCCTCTCTGTACACGTTCTTCTCTCATCAAGAAGCTGCACATTTGTCGGAGCCGTCAATATCGAACAACTATAGCATATAGCCGCCATACAAGCTAACTTATCAAAATCAAGCCTTGTGTGGAAAACTTTTTTATTTGTGAAGGTTTTTTATTGTCTTTAGTCTAACTTAGTTAGTTCCCTAAGAAGGCATCAGTAATGACTAATGCAATGTTCAAAATTTCAAAACAACTATTGTTATTCAAAATATAAATTTTATTTACAAATACATCAAATATAACGTCGTATCAAACTATAATTACAATAAAAAGTATTTATAATAATATGAATATAAAAATATCGCAGAAAATTATTATTCTATAGTTTAAACTCAATCCTCCATCTTTAGTCTCATATTTATTCCATGATTCGAGATTAACCGTGCGTTGTTGACCGTTTTCTGCTGTTCGTCTACATCTACACCCGCTTTTTCATCCAAATCCTGCTTTTCGTTGTGGTCGAATGTATTCTTTGCCACATTAAAATCCAAACATTTACTTTTTATGCGCTTTTTATGTGCCACCGATAACCTTATATAGAGTATCGACATGAATGGAACTTTCTTCTCGCTTATCTTGGATGTTTTCACTTTTTCCACATCATTATTCGTTACAAGCTGTAGTTGTTCGCTTCTCTGAACCTGCGTTTCGCCAGTGTCACATTTGTGCCCTTCCACATCAAAATCCAAACGTCTACACTTGATACGCCTTTCGTGCGCTAACGGCGATCCTTTGTAGAATATAAACATGAGTGGCACTTTCTTCTCTCTCTTTTTCGGTGCTTACAACTTTTCGACATTATTTGCTGTAAGCTGTTGGTTTTTCTTTTCGTATCTCAGTGACCATAAAAGGTGTACTGCATATTAATGATATATCTCCGACTTTTATGCCGAATACCCATCTACTTCGCTCAAAATTTCAGTGACTCCGTACATGTTCTTCATATTCCGTACTTAAATGTTTTTAGGAACTTAAAAAATGTCAATAAGTCTTTCTTGGTCCATGTATATCTGCTTAGCAACTGAAACTGACTTCCACGAAAGTTTTTCAACCAGCACCATTGCAACTTTAGTTCCCTATTCTTTACTTTTTGTACCTGACCTGTTTACTCGTACCTTCTTATAGGTAGAATTTTTAACAAGGTAGAACCTGCCTTAATTAATCTCTTACAGGTGGATTTTAAAACAATAGAAATGTAGAAGGTATATATTATCTAGAGTAAAGAGTTACATTGGTATTGGTCAGGATCAGCTATGTTTGAGGTCTTCTAATAAATGTATGTGACACATAAGTACGGTATAATAAAAACTTACCCCTATGAAATTTGACCAAACTTCTCGAAGTAAAATTCGGACGCAATTAAATTTATTAAATCCAGCCGTCTTGAGAAGTGACTTAGTTGCTTCCAAAAGTATATTCTTCATTTGTTGTAGCTCAAAAAATTGTACATGTATTCGGCTAACGTCGTTTAGTTGGTTTTAGAACCAAACAAGTGAAGTAGTATTGCGTGTAGAACTTTGGTTGTTTAACTCACTGTTTTCTAAATTGGACATTTGGAAACCATAACTGTACATATTTTGTTGTGCATTATTAAGCTTACACCCATTAGTATTTAGAAAAGATCCATATCAAGAAATACTGCTAGAGAAAGCTCGTCCACAACGAAATTTTGACTTTTATGAAGTTTGATGGATGATTTGAGTCCGTGGACTTTCGCAATATGATTTTAGGGTAATAAAAAAACAACAAAATGAAATGAGTTGTAAAAAGTACGGAAGGGATTAGTACGGGTACTCCCTAAACTTTCAAGGATCAAAGCCCGGAGAAATACCTTCAGGCGTTTGTAAACTTTATATTAAACTAGGGGAAGTATTGCAAGAGGATGTGCTGTTACCAGAAAGTGATTATTTCTGAATTTTATTATGATTTCTTACATATTGACCGATAGAAGCGGCATAAGTCAGCATGAAGTTCGAAAATATTGACATATATTAGGTATATGGGAGGTCAGGAAAATATTGAACCGATTTTACCCATTTTTAATACAAGAGCATGCTATCATCACAAAAAAATCTCCCGTAATTTGAATAGTACATCTCACAGAATGACCGATTTGTTAGCTAAAAAATCATCCATATGCATTGGAGTCCACATATTTAGTATCTGATTTCTTGAACAGTTATAGTCCGACTTCGACAATTTTTCAGCATATTCCGATTGCGCCCATTTTCACAAGGTAAGATTAGTATATCAGGATAATATTTCCTACTGAATTCGTCTTACTGTTCGGAGATATAGGATTTCAGCTAAAGATAGGCGGTGTCACGCTGATGTCTCCGGCGCATTTATTTATTTATTTAAAGCATTTTTAGTAGTTTTTAACAAATCCCACTTTTTCAAAATCTGTAAAACCACAGCTGCCTCTCCCTAAGGCGATTGTCAGTTTTACGAAATATCAGTATTGTATCTTATCTTATTGTGGAACTTATTTATGGCGTTTTATATGTTTTCGATTAATTGCGTTCTGTGGGCGTGGCAATGTTCCAATTCTGCTCATCTGCAATATCAACCTATTTGTGTTTCAAGGGCTACGTGTAACAAGCTTGATCAAGATATCTCAATTTTCACTCAAATTATCGCTCGTAGGGACGGACGGACGGAGGAACGGACCGATAGACAGTCATTCGGAATTCAACCCGTCATGTCATCCTGATTATTTACATATACATAACCCTATATCTAGCTCGATTAGTTTTAGGTGATACCAACAACCGTTAGGTTAGAACAATACTATTACACTCTGTAGAAACACTTTGCAAGAGTATAAAAGAGTTTGAGGTGGATGAGGTTTAGGAGTTAAAATATTAATATTCGGGAAGTAAAGTGGAAAAGTATGTAGAAGTTAAGAAAACGTCACCCTTTAAATACAGTGTTTAAAAATTTTCGTAATGTACTCTTCCATCATCAGCCGCTTAAATATGTAAATATCATGATCATTTATTATGGCAAATGCAAAACTAACAACAACACTTGTTTACTAAGCCATTTTATTTATTTGCTCAATTACACAGATTGTTTTATTACTTTGTACGCGAGCTAATGGGAAAATATGAAGCTGGGAAACAATAAATCGGGGTATCAGCAAACCCAAATCTCAAGCGCCAATTTTGCCACAACGCCGAGGAGCAAAAGCCAGCAACGCCTACACGCTTGCAATACAAGCACATACTCACGCACATACACACACACACACTTATGCAAAAAAAGCAACACACATTTTTCTACACAAACAACTTCACCTTAGCCACTAACCACAAGCGGTTGTGCCGCTGCGCCGTTGCCAGCGATGCAATCAATTGCAATCAATTTTATGCCGCTTTGCCGCTCTGCAACAAATCATAAAAACGTTAATAACACTTTACGATTTGTTTATGCGATTTTCCCGTCCTGATGGCAGAAAGCAAATATTAACCAACATAGATACAATCCAACTAAAAAAAAATACAACCAGCGCAACAACAACAACAACCAAAGGAGGAGGAGGATTGCCTAGCACTGCCGCGCGGCATTTTGTTGCAAACAATTTGTGGATAGCGCGCTGTGTTGTTGTTGTTTTTCTGTTTTTTTTTTTTTTGCGCAGTGCCACACCATTTTCACATCATTGTGCCGCAGTGTTGCATAGTCAGTGTTTGTGGTGCGTACCGTCTACGTTGCAATACTTTGCTTCGTTGTTGTTTTTGCATATACATACATAAATATATAACAAACAGAGTATGTTGCTGCAGAAATTATGGCAATTGCGCAAGCGCACACGCCCTGCACTGATAGCAATTCATTTGGCGCAGCCACAGCATCCACGGCATCGCGCGTTGCATGCAGCCAACCACAAATGGCTGTGGCTGCGGTTGCGGCGACTCTGAAATTGTAGCACGTAAAATAACTTAACCAGCAGTTAACCTCAACTCTTGCGTTTTTTATGAGTGTTTTGTTGTTTTGGATTGCTTGCAACGCGCTGTTGATGTTGCATGCCACATGCCACATGCGGCAGCCTATGATGAAGTTGTGCTGCATTTGTGTTGCACGTATTGGCGTTTTGCAAAATGCAATTTTACATCTCCTCTCACCTCGTCTGCTTCTCTTCTCTTCTTCTTGTCCTTTGTGGGTTTTTCAATGAATCCAATGGTTGCGCGCCGCCTCTGCCCTCCCCCGCCAATTGCCAACTAGTATCTAGAACAAAACATATAAATTTCCCTGCTAGATAAGCAGGTGGCCATGCCGATTAGTGGCGCTGTTGTTTTTGTTGTTCCGCTCGTTGCGCGCGTGAGTTGTGTGGCGTTCGAGTGGATGCGCGCTCGGCGCGGCTATGTTGGCGCGAGTGGGTGCAGCTCAGGCGTTTTTGCCGCACAATAATAATTTTCAACATTACTTCTACTGCTTAATTTAAGATTTTGTTCGGACACTTTTGCCTTTTTTGTATTTCATTTCTCCACCCACTGCCCAATTGACGGTGCCGTGAAATATGTGAGTGCGGAACGCCCGCGGGTGTCCAAAGCTGCGTTCAGATCGGGTGGTTCCGCGTTCGGTGTGGTGGGAGTGTTCGTACCTGCAGGTGTGTGTTTGGATGGCAATCAACTGGAGGCTCCGAGCATAATACATGTATATTTATACATATATATACATAATAATTCATGTATTTAAATTGGTAGTATTTTTGGCAATCTTAAAAAGTATAGTGTCCGAATCTTTGAAGAGAGCAGCAATTAGTAATGCTTCAAATACTGTTATCAATAACAAGTAAAACTGAGCTAACGGATATTTCTGCTACTATTACGGATTTCTTTAAAGAAAATAAAAATAAGTATACAAAAGTTTCATTGCTTTCAACTGCAAGGTAAGGCCTAAATTTTGTAATAAACGGTGATAAAAAGTGATATGAGTTTTTTTAAAAAGGAAACACGTTAATTGTTAAGGAAACTCAAACGTTTTTTATTTAATGTAAAGTAGAATCGATAGAATTAAGTTCTGAATAGAACATCATTCAAATGGCCTCCACGACTTCTTTTGCAGGAACGAATTCGATGAACCCAATTTTCGAGTACTTTTTCCACTTAATCAAGCCGTTTGTCATGAATGGCACGTTCAATATTGACTTCTGAAACTTGAAGAGAATCTGGTTTATTGCTGAAGACCAATAACTCCAAATAACCCCACAAGAAGTAGTCTAATGGCATTGAATCACAACTTCTTGGAGGCCATTTAATGTCACAATTTATAAATCCTTTCTCAAAATCCGCCAGGTTGGGGTTTAAGACAGTCCCAATACTTGAGTATATGGAATCATTAGAAAATGGATCTTTCCGCCTCTTTCTGAGAAAAAAAACAACAACAAAAAATACTTTGTGTTCGGCTGTGTCGAAGCTATTATACCGTTCACAAAAAATTAAAAAATTTTCCATATAAAGACTCTAATTTTACTGGTCTATACAGAAAGACGGACATAAATCGACTCAGTTCGCCACGCTGATCATTTACATATGTATATACTTTACAAGGTCTTCGAGGTTTCCTTCTGGGTGTTACGAACTTCGTGACTAACTTATATATACATATATTCTATTCGTTCTATTGTTCTTGTAATTACAAAAAACATTTCTCAAATAGTTTTGCAGAATTCTGTAGAATTGAACACTCCTCGGACGCATAAAAATTTGGGTCTATTCCATTGATGTCGGCTGAACTTTTGGTGATGGACGGTATCGTATAATAGGAAGGAGATCATGAGCGACTTATAAAATTTCATTTGTGCCGAATAACTGTTGGTATTTTTTTAAAATGCTTTATGTAAGGCTTAAACTTTTTGTGGTTGACTCATGTGTCACACCTTCTCAAGCTCGATATCGGTAGTTAATGATAGGTTTTAGATAGATAGATAGGATTTAGGTTATTTAAAAACATTTTGGTAATTTAATATACAATAATAGTCCGCTTCTTGGCTTTTATCTTTTTCGAAAACGGTAGAGGTTTGGAACAGTTTAGTTAAGTGTGCAGTCCTCTTCACAATTTCAGTTTTCTAACAGGCTTATGGCTAAAGATTTTCTGCGTACAGAATAAGTATGAAATATAACAGTTATATCAAATATATTTCTAAGCACAGCTTGAAGTTACAATTCTTCCAATTAGTTGAGTTCATTTCTTCTTCCTCTACTATTATTTTCATTTACGTAATGTGCTAATGGGAGATTTGGGCCCTTAAGTTATACTTTAAACCACATACAGGTTGGTTAAAAAGTTGGTGAGTCTCACCAAGAAATAGCACTAGTAGCACCAAATATTTTTTGTTCTCAAGTTGGTGCAGTTTGTCTGCTACAAGGTGATATAAAGAAATGTTTGCTTTTTGTCCTTACCAAGTGATGTGCTTGGAAACTCATTTATCAGCCATCAATAATTTTTTTATGGACGCGATAGAATTTAAGGGGCGCACCTAATGTGACAACCTAAAAACAGGACTTAAAAACAAATACTGTATTAGTTGTTTTACAATTCCCAGGGTATAAAAAATTAAATATTTTTTGAATTACACGCGATTTTTGGCAGCGTTATTTAAAGGATCCTCCACTGCTGCAGTGATTGCGGCTTTCTCCGTCGATGAAGCCCTAAAAAAATTCTATACTAGAAGACATTGTCCTTATAATGACGTACGGTCGAAAAATAAATAAAAAGTTTAAAACATGGCGTTTTAAAAAAAGGTGAATTTTACTTAAAATATTGAACGTTTTTGGCTTGCGAAAATATGTAGAACAAATTTTATAGTGATCGGATCATTTTTAACCGAATAATCGCTCAAGTATATTTGAAAAATGTAATTTCGGAAAAAGAATGTGTTTAAATATAAACTATTAGAGCTGATTGAACTTTAAAAGACTGTAGCTTAAAAACTATTTGAAATATCGATTTAAAATTTTAGTATCTCAATTTTAAAGGTATAATAATAACTTATAGAAATTTGACAAAAAATCTACTGGTTTTTAAATTTCGCACTGGATGCATTCCTTAAAAAGGAAACAGTGGATTTTAGAATTAAAAATGATAGAACCACTATCAGTCCTTCAAAGGCAGGCTAAATTATACGATCAGTATCTCAGAGTGTAAACATTGGACCTCAGCGAAAATTCCCGCAAGTGCAATTTCGAATTCAGTTGATTTGAGTTGCTGTTTGGGAATTGCTATCTAATGAACATCTAACATACACATACACACACACAAATGCACTTGCGCTCCAGCGCTGTAAATTAATTAGCAACTACATGCCTATCGCGGATATTGAACACCTGGACACCTGACTGGCATTGAAAATGGCTTTCGCACAATTAAGAGCGCTCAGACGGATAATGAAATGAAAACATTTTAACAACCTCGCAGCACATAAATAACTGCACTTTAATGCGCGCTGAGTGGCAAGCGCACACACATAAACACCTAGCCTTACATACACGTATTATATATACATATGTGCGTGTGTATGTATGTGCGATGGCTGGATAACAGGTCAAACAATGACTGAGCCATTACGAGGACACGCCAACTGCAGTCTCATGTTGCAACAAGTGTTGCAAGTGAATTAATATCACAAGACAGATGAGTTGCGCAGACAACGTTGTTGGGACCGCCCACTTTTGGCGTCAAACGAATAAGAAAATTATGCAGATATTACAGGCAAGTGAAGAAGACATTCGCACAGCTTTGATGTACAAACACCTTGGCCGAGGTGTTGAGGCAAGGGCGGCAGTGTGGGGATGTAGGACAGCGTGCAGCTGACAAAAGCAATTTAATTGATTTAAATAAATGTGTAGAATAATAACAAATGAGCGCAGTAGATGGAAGTGATGTAAGTGTGGTGACGTTGACGTTGACGCTTACTAAATTACATAAGTAGATGTTGCAAGTAGAGTAAGAGTGGCGTTGCGCATGCGCAAACACCAATGCAAATTTAATTGCGCAATTTAACGCGAACACGCAGCAGAATGATTATGCAACAAGCGCACTGTGGGGTTGGTTTGAATGGATTGTTGTTGCTTTTATAATATAATTTTTTTTTGGATTTGTTTTTGTATAAGATGCCTCTTTTTGTACTCTTTAAACACTGTCACGTACGAGCTGTGAGCGTACATTTTTATTAAACTAAACGATGTGCTTAAATAAATTTTTTAATAAGCACGTGACGTGGCGTAACTAGCCGCGAAGAGTACAGAAACATTTTTTCTGCTATTTCTTTTCAATTGTTGTTTTTGTATAAATGACCAGTAGATAGTTTAATAAACTTGATTAGTTTTTATAGCTAAAGCAAGCAATAAAGGAGGCGTTGCATGTAAGTAGGCAGTGAACAATTTGTGTCGAAAACATTTTAAAAATTTCGGGATTTTTAAAGTTCGGCATCCCGAAATAATTTTTTCATGCTTTATTGTTGAAAAAGCTAGCAGTAAAACAGGCAGATGTATAGAAGCTTATGCTGTATGTAAGTATACTGAATGCAATTTGGATGGAGGCCCTTTTTAGAACCTCAGAGATTCAGAAATATTTTTTTAAGCTCTCTCTTTTTAAGTACGCAGTGAAAGAATCAAAATTGTTTAATTTTTGAGATCTGAGTGTTTTTTGAATTTGGATTTAAAAAAATGTTTGATCCGCTGATTTTTGTATTAAGAAATTAAAGTTCAAGATTCCGAAATAATTATTTCGTGCTTTTTAAAATTTCGGGATTTTGAAAGATTGGGACCTCTAAATAATTTTTTCATGCTTTATCGTTAAGTAAGCTAGCAATAAAACAAGCACATGTACAGCTCATGCCGCCTGTGTAATTGTGTAATTTTTGATATCTGAGTTTGGGTATTGTTTGTATCAAAACAGTAAAGTTCGGGATCCCGAAAATTATTTTTCACGCTTTTTCATTTGTAAATTGGATTTTTCAAAATTTTAGATTTTTTCAAGATTTATCCTTTTGAGAATAGTCAAAATGATTGAAGTTCGCTAAAATTTTGGTATTGGGCATTTTTGTTTACTAGAAAAATGTAACAATTTTCCTTAATATATTTAAAAAATTTACATTTTCTTATACCATAATAAATAATGTAATCTTAAATTATTATTACTTTCAATTAAATTTTAAAGAAAATTTTAAATAATTAGCAGAATCAATGCTGACAATATACTAACGCTGACAATATACTTATTTTATTGAAATTTTTCAATAATTAAAAAAAAAGAATACAATTCGTAGACGAAACCAGATTTTTGTTTGATTAATTTTTAAAGGTTGCAACGCCGTTTTCACTTGCAGTCATGTGAGCAAGAGCTTTGAAATTTTTTCAAAATTTTCACCAATACTTTTTTCCAATTATTATTTTGTGCGTTATAGTATATTATATTTGGAATAAGATTTATTGAGTATTTTTATAAAATTTTTAGAAAAACGTTTTTTTTGAAGTATGGAATTAAAGAAGAACCGCCACTAGCCTTTTTAATTTTATTTTATTGGAGAACTAATCGAAACCTCGTTATTTCCGGATAAATGATATAAAATATATAATATATAAATAAATAGCGGGATCCCGAAAAATATTTATATATGTTCGGGGTCCCGAAACTCGGTATGCACATCATCGCCTAATATGTCTTAGTAAACCAGAGCGGAAAGCCGAAAGTCATATATACATAGATATAAATATTTTTCGGGATCCCGAACTAAGTACCGGAACTCATGTAGCCCATCGCCGACTGTATATGCTTTAATACACTTACAATTAGCTGGCAACGCCACCGTGTGCATACAATCACCGCTTCTTAATATTTTTTGCACGCTCTTGCGAAAGAATTTCAGCAGCATTTTATATAAAACAAAAATAAAAACAAGAATTTAAACGAAAAAATTGCTTCTTCATCACATTGCAATTTACTGGCGGCATTGCAACAAGCACATTGCGGCATAACACAGTTGAACATATACGTAAGTGTGTATGTGTGTGTGCAACGATTTGCTGTCGAGGTTCTTGCTGTTGTAATCACCATAATTGTGGGCACGATTTATGTTTTAATTTTGCATTATGGAGCGCGTTCGCCACACCACCGCCATCACAACAGCCCCGGCACCGGAGCAACAACAACAAAACTTGCTACATTACCCAGCAATAGCGAGCACCACCGAGGCTCGTAGCGAATTAAATAAATGCGCGTACACTTCGAAAAGTTGCGGCTCCCCTTGCCACACTATACACTGCCACTTGCCACTTGCAAAATGCGAAAGATATTACCTGTAGCAGCGCTTTCCTGCACGTCTGTGTGTGTGGAAGTTTGCTTTGTGCCTGCCTATGTGGAAGGAGGCGTGCGCTTGCGCATTTATTTTCGATTACAAGGCAGTCGGTGTAATAAATGGAACAACTATAATACAAGCAGCAAAACGATTGCTTCATAACTTCAGTTAAAGACGATTGAATACGAAACCGGAATTATTGATGTTCTATGCACACACATACAAGCAGACATACATAGAGTGCACTGGATTGATTAGTTGTTTAATGGCAGACAAGCTGCGCTAACCGTCAATAATGATCGTCTGTAATAATGGCCAATCTTCGCTTAGTTTAACTCCAAATTAGCTTTGCAGTGTGGAATATTACTTACATAAGCAGTTGATAATTAAAAATAAAAATAATAATTTTTTAAATTATTTGATCGATTATATAGTAGTTGGAAACTATCAAACATTTCATACCTTTGCAACTTGCAAGGATCAAAGCGGCGGAAATACTTACAGGTGATAACAAAACTGTATAATAAAAATATTGCGAAAGAGTTCAACCTTCATTATTCGATGATAGATAACAATCAAACTTGATATAATAACAACTTATATTATAGGTCATAGTTTCAATTAGTTATTACTATATTTTCCTCCGCGTCAGCGAAATTTATACTAAAAAATCAACTGATGTTCGAAATTCCTGATATTGTATGGGGTACGTTGGGGACAGAGAAAGGTCTGGGCTTGTTGCATCAACCTTTAAGTTATATTCGTATAAGTTAAGGTATACTCCGAAACATATTTTCAAGCAATGCATTTATAAATAAATAACTTACACACTGACAGATATATTAGGCATAAGGTTTTTATAAGTAACAAAAATCAACTCGCTCTCTCATTTTTATTAAGATAAAGTAATAAAGAAAACCGGAAGTTCGAAAATCTTTAGAATATGTATATATATATGGGGCAAGGGAAGTATTCACTTGATTCAACCCAGTTTTGATATACAGGCTACAGGCATACTAGTAGAAATGCAGATTGACCGATATTTTCGATAAAGAGTTAGCAATAGACACTTGAACAGTTATATTCCGGTTTTGACAAATTATAGACCCAAGATTGCATACCTCAAATGCACAAACAGTGCCGTTTAACCGAATATTTTCATTGCTGCATGATTTGTGTACTGGAAAGTAAAATAATTACATGGAATTTTAAACTGTGCTATATGGGAACTAAGGCTGGTTGTAGTCCGATTTCGCCCATGCAGCACCATCTAACTAACAAACCTATCAAACACAATTAAATATATTAGAACTCAAAATGCTAGCATGAAGAAGGCCATCAAGTAGCTTATAAAAAATTAACAATAATGAGATACATACTTATTGTAATATGCTTGATGGCACTGTGTGTGCAAAAAAGAATTTTATGGGCGAAAACATAAAAAAGTCTACAAAATAATTTCGGATGATCGCAAAATGAAGTTGAGATAGCTGACACTCCAAAAATGTAGCAGGAATATATTTTACACTCATTAAAGTTTTGGTAAGCAAACTCTCTTTGCAAAGAAATTGCCACGTAAGCACACAATCAAAACAAGGCATCATTTTAGAAATTTATACGAAAATGGCAAAGTTGCAAAAATTGAGCTGTTAATTGCTTTCGCATC
Source organism: Bactrocera oleae (assembly GCF_042242935.1). Lineage (NCBI taxonomy): Eukaryota > Metazoa > Arthropoda > Insecta > Diptera > Tephritidae > Bactrocera > Bactrocera oleae. Next base: position 46,912,660 of record NC_091538.1, on the reverse strand, counting down.
AAGCGTATTCTCCAGATATGACTTTCAGCGACTTTTCCTTCATACTAAAAAAAATAATGTGGAAAATTTCGAAGACCCATATACCCTCAATGTAACTATGTTGACTAATAAGTTCGAGTTGAGTCAACTAGTAAAATACGGATTTCTTTAATACGATACTTCTACTTTTCAGCTTTTCTATGAGAATTCGCATTTATTCGGCTGTTATAACCTATTTAAGCTTTCATCTGCTTAAAACGGAGCTGCCTCCTAGAAACATCAAGAGAAAATTTCTACAGTTCGTCTACGACCTTTAACCATATACCGACGCGATTTCGAACACATCCAGATTCATATGTATATTGAACGTCATTTACAGAAAAGCCATCAACAGCTTCATTGACTCGCAGTGAAGGGCGTCCTTGGAGCCGAAACACCACCCATTGCAGACCGTGAGTTCGAGTTGGCGTATGAAACCAGACTGACCCTAGTTTAGCTTCGTTCTGGATATTGTAGAAGGTTAAGCTCCCACTCATCCAAAATAGACTCCGACACACCTAATATATATATGTGTTACGTGCAAAGAGTCAACGCATGACACCAACCACGTTTTTACATGCCACGCTAAAACCGCCACTTAATACCTTCCTCCCTTAGTGCCGACCCCGTCGAAACAGCCCATTTTCTAGACCTACTGCTAAGTGATTTCAATGAGATTTGATTTGACTTAGGTAATCGTTACAACAACAATAACTTTAGCCAAAACAACCCCAAACAAACCTGTTGAAGTTCGGGCAAGAGCGCAGTGGAGTTACACGGTTTTCCAAATAAAAATTAGTTTAAAAGAGTTTTCTTCGAATCACTATAATATTAGCTTAATATGTTGATGATAACCACTTCGACTAAAAAAACTACTGCTAGTTTTTATTATACCCTGAAAAGGGTGTCTAAAGCTTGCAACGATGTTTGTAACACCCAAAAGCATACGTCGAAGACCCTATAAAGTGTGTATCTAAATGAGCAGCGTAACGGCCTGAGGCCATTTATCATGTCAGTTTTTCTTTCCGCCTATTCGTCCGTCCGTCTTTATATACGCGAATTAGTTTCTCAGTTTTTGAAATATCGGTCTGAAATTTTGCACACGACCTTTTCTCACCAAGAAGCTGCTCTTCTGTTGGAACCGCCGATATCGGACAACTATAGCATATAGCTGCCATGCAAGCTGAACGATCGGAATAAAGTGTTTGTATGGAAAACTCTTTCATTTGACGAGGTACCTTAAAGAAATTTGACAAAAACTATTACCTAAGACATCGCTACAATCTCCGTGCAAATTGTTCACCGCGAACTACTATAGCCTATAGCTGTCATACAACTGACCGTTCAAAATCGACTGCTTGTATGGAAAACTCTTTTATTTGTCAAGGTATCTTCATGAAATATGGCATAGATTATTATCCGAAATATTGCTATAATTTCCGAACATATTGTTTGAATCGGATCACTATAACTTATAGCTGCCATCCAAACTAGCCGATCAAATGAGAATATAGAACTTTTTTTATGTTATTTTATGCTATAAAAAATGCAACGGTGAGGGGTATTATTGCTTCGGTTCAACCAACGTTAATATGTTTTCTTGTTGTGTTATCAATTTCTGGTTTTGCATTATTAAAAAACCAATTTTTGGACTTCCATTGTACTTTGGAATATTGCTGTCAAAAATATACCCAATTATTTAAACAGAAACGATAGTAGAAGTCATACCTAAAATTTTCTTTCCACTTGCACTAATTTTTTTATGCCGCGTCATTTAAATCGTGTATGAGAATATTTATTACGTGACAATATTCAAGTATTGATCAAATTGACAGCTCTGCTCTAATGTTTCTCACGCTCCCTTACCACAGTAGATCACATTCCGCAAGATACAAATGTCCGATTGTAAAGTTCGTGTGCCAATTTCGTTAAGACATTGTAATGAACTGATTCACACATGAAAACACAAACCTTTGAACACATACCAAGCAAATTCCATACCAGATATACATATATGTATAGTATTACATATAGTAGATATGTATGTGTCTATATATGTACTGAGCTTGATTAGTAAAAAGCCTACACAAAAATTTAATCGCAGATTAACGAGAGCATTCATGGCACTGCTTTCAGCGTCATTAAAGTGGTTGCAATTTGGCAAAACGGCACATTCACATACATATATGTATACATATATATATGCATTCTTATATATGTGTGTGTTTATTGGCGGCCATAAATGAGCAGACATATGCGCTTAAGTACCCACCGCGGCAGCCGATCGCAATCATGGCGTGCATTAACTCTGAAAATCAAGCGATCTTGTTAGACTTGAGGTGCGGCGCTGGCGAAATCTCCATGCAACACAAGCAGACCAATGCTTAGCTGTAGCAAATAACTTTGAGTTGCTTTGATAATTAAAACCAAAGTACTGCTAATTGGCTCGACAACTTGCAGGGGAGGCGGAGTGATTTGGAGGTGGTTTGGCTGTCGTCCGCTTAGTGGCGCGCCAAGTAACAAGTTGATAAGTTCGTGGTATACAAAGTGACAGTGCCACACATAAGGTGGTATGCCACATGGCTACTTACAGAAGTGCATATAGGTATATATTTGGCATATATGTATGTATGTACTTATGGTACTATTATATAATGACTAAAGGTATTGCGAACTCACGTTGTTTATGCCGCAATTTGTTCAGTCTTTTGGCTTTTTCTTCGCTCTCGGTGTCAGAGTGTCAAATTAGCGGTACAAATGAACTTAACGTGCCACTCCAATACTTCACCCAGCTTAATTAGCCAAGCCGAATCGCTTGCAATTTTTGAAAACTCAGTGAACTGAAGTGCACTGAATTGATTTCGAATGACTCAAATATTTAATATTCCTTTATAACTTAAGTCGAATATAAAAAATATATACATAAAACAGGGTAGATAATTTAGACAAAAAAAAAAGTCATAGTAAGTTGAAACCCGTTGAAAACGAAAGATAAAATAAGAGAACGAAAGAAAAAAGAATTTACGGGCGATCTGAGGTCGGGAAGAGGAAGAAAAAGGGCGTGGTTGAATTTTTAGGTGTTAAAAACGGTTAACTCGATTTACGGCAGAACTAACAGTACTATAGGAAAAATTATATAACAAAGTTTTATATAGTGAGAAGATCTACAACCTTTTCACCTAACCTCCAAATTTTTATTATTTAATTTAAATAATGCAGTTTTTGGTCATAGAAATATATGATTCTTACGGGATCTGAAGTTGAACCCATGAATCGAGTTTGCTGATATTCTTGTGATATCTTTTATAAAACTAAGCTAGTATTCAAGAAAATTTGGAAATCGAAATCATTCCGTTTTAATTTTTTTTTGGTAAAGTTTTGATATCGAAAAAGGTAAAATTCACGTTAATGGGACTAAAATAGGTTTGTAATGAATAGGAAGTTTTAAAATAAGATAAAAATGCTACTATAATTAAAATCAAATAATATTTATGGCGTCTGTCGAATAATGTTGTTGCTGAAATTTTTAATATTTTAATGACTGCAAAATTATTTAAAATTAAAAAAAAAACGTTAGCTAGCTCTATTGAAGCTATAATGGCCTTCACAGGTACATTTCTTATAGCATTAAAGGGTATAAAGAGTTCTTTATCTTAATTTTGATCGTTCAGCTTATATGGCAGCTATGTGCTATAGTGTTTCGAAGAAGATACCATCGCTTTTAAAAAGGAACCTCCTCGTTATGATTGAACGACACTAATATTTATATTTTATGCTCTAAGCATTGAATTACCTTCCTAGTGCCATTGTTGAAGTAAAAACAAATATTCTACTGTAGGAAATATTTTCGAGGTTAAACAATCCTCCAGAATCTGAGCTTCGCTTACTTAAACACAACTTTCGGTATATATATACTCTCCACTGAGGACAGAGCTAACAATAAAAGATAACACTTTTGTATTTACCAGTCTCATTGAAATAAGAGTTCAGTCAAGTTATTACAAAAAATACTTTATGTACAATGATTTCTTACATTTTAATTTCGACACGATACAAATTATTTTGAAAAACCACTAATATTTCAAAATTATTCTTATTGTTATGAGCAAATCTAATATTCAACAATCTTTTAATTTTTGTTGTTTTTTGTTAAATTAACTTTCATAATATTTAATTTAATTTTTTAGTAAATATTAATATAATAGAAGAGTACTAAATAACGCAGAAATAATTATTTTCAGTTTCTAGAATTATTACAAAATCCGAAAACGCAACTAAAATATTTTCTATTAAAACTGTGACTAATTTTAATTAAATTAATTAGAAGTGCTTGGCATTCATTACTTGAGCTGTCTTAACAGAATTATTATATTCTCTAAATTATCGCTCTAAAAATTCAATATTCAAATGCTAACCGTAATTGAATTCTGCTGATAGACTTGCAATTGCCGTTGCTACCTACAAATGATTTAGAGCATGAACCCCAGTATGTAAGTATTTATAAACTGAAATGTATAGACATATGTATCTGCATATTTGTATCTACAGATACTATGTATACGTATATATGCATATGCAAATCAGAAGATATATATTTGATGCTAATTTATGTTTTCTGCCGCCAAAAATTAATTGGAGTTATATTTCTAGAGTTATCAATACGATTGTGTATGGATATGGTTAGACAAATAATTCACCTTCCCATATACTTGTATATCGATACATGTACCTAAAACATATGCCACAAGTTCTCACACTCATTTCACTCAACATTTTCAGTCTCTCCTTTATGCATTTTAATTATCAATTTGTAGGAATCTTTAAAGAATTGAAACATTTTCGACAATGCTCGAAATTTACAAACACAACATAATATTATATATTATTATAGCTATATGTAATCAAGTCTATATACATACACATGTACATATATACAAGTAGTAATTTATTTATTTCTTTGCTTTTGTAAGCATTCTGCCACAACCAAACAAGCTGTTTGCATAAATAATCGAATTACTGAAAACGAAAAGGCGAACCATACGGTCACACACACATACACACACTTGCACATACACTCACAAGCATGTGCAGGCAAATGAGCCTATCAGATGCTGACAAAAGGCGGCTAAAGGGACAATGGCTGGAATTGGCTATAAATAAAGTAAATAGAACCCTAAAGCCAACAGCGGAAATTCATGCCATAAAACATCTCACAGACGCGCGTCCACCCTATACAGTCGGCAAATAGAGATAACGTTGGCGAAAGGCAGCTCGATCAGCGGACAGGAGTCGTTAGTTCTTACTTTGTATTTTTTGTTTTGGGGCAAGGAGCTCATCCCTTTAGGAGTAATTTCATATATAAGAGCTAATAGCAACTGCTCTTCTGTAAATTTCCATAACTACATATACATGTACATATAAGTATATATACTTGTACATACACACATAGGTATATCCCTAATCATAAGTGTGCTGAAAGTATTATGGTTTACCTGCGCAAACGCGCCACAGCAGCCGAGGCTAAGCTACAAAGTCTCTCCTTCGCCAACACACTGCCACTTGCCTTCGCAACTCTGTGGATGCAACATCTGTTCGTTAGGCAGTCTGCTCGGCGCAGCACACAACATCACATACAAGCGCGACGCCAGCAATGTGGCTTTAGCTCCGCCTATCGCTTTGCAGCTGCCCTCATAAGCCAGCGGGCACACACACACATATATATGCATATACATATGCACGTATGTCTGTATCTGACCACTCAACATATCCGAGTGTCCATCATTCCTGCAATGTGGCAGCTGCGTTGTGGCAAGTTGCATACACGCACTCATCTTACCACGTACAGCATATTCAACCATGCGTGCGTATGCTTAGTGTATGTGTGTGTGCGCCGTTTACATCTCCATTTTCGCTGCCTCTCATTTTGCTGTGTTTCTAATTTAATTGCCTGGGGAAACTTGTTCGGCGAGTTGTTGCTGGGCTGACTCTTCTGTGTTGATGGCTTGCTTCTTATGAGGTTATTGTTCGTGGGTGTGTGTGTGTGCGATGAACCGGTTTTAGGCATTGTTGGACTCAGAGTGCACAATGTTGAGAGCGTCTGCAATCAGACTTTCGAATTCTTGCAAGTAGAAGTTTGAGCATGATGTTCGAATAAATGTCGAAATTTTTGGAGACTTGTCGAAAATTGTTTGAAGCGTTTGGAGATTGTTTTCGAAAATAATGTCAATAGTTGGAATTTCGAAAGTAATTTATATTGTAACAGAAATTTGAAGCAGACCGCTGAACTTAAATTTTTTTTTTAAATACGTATAGACATATGTACATAAATATATATTATATATCTAAAAGACCAGTGCATAAGGCTTTATAAATTGAAAAAAATTAAATAAATTCCATTAGAAACGAAATATAACATAACAAAAGGGTAAGAAGAAATCATTTACATGGATCTGTGGTCGTGAAGAGAAAGGGGAGGGATGTGGTTGAATTTTTAAAAGTCAAAAACGATTTATCCCTATTTCCGGTGTAGGTAATGAAGGGATCTACAACTTTTTTATGAACACCTTTTTCACTTAACCTCAAAATGGATAAGAAAAATTCAAATATCCAAGTTTTTGAGATTTTTATTTTTATCTTGTAGAAACAAAAGTTTACTTCAAGAAATGGTGTATGATTACCTTTTAATGTCCCAACAAATATAATTTTATTTATTTAAATATTAAGGAGCACACCTGGTTTGACAGCCTAAAAGAACGTCGACTTTTGGGAAATTAAAAAAAAAAACAACTATCGTATCGATTGTTTTTAAAATTTCAGGGTATATTTACACATGATATAAGGATACACAGTGAAGTTTATTTATTTGAAAAAAAAACTTTACAATTTTTTGAAATATACGAGATCTGCAACAGCGTTAGAAACAAAGGTCCTCCACTGTTGCAGTGATTTCGGCCTTCTCCTCGTTAAACAAGAAGATATTCTCCGCACAAATCAAACCCGATCAAAACAAAAACAAAAATTGACAAAATGGCGGCGTTAAAAAAAATTAAAGAATTTTACGCCAGATTGTCGTCGTTTTTGGCCTGTCAAAATTCGATTTTTCATGAGATCATAAAACCGATTCAGTAATTTACATACAATATAATACTTATATACAAAACAACAAACAACAATAATTTCATGATAAACGGATCTATTGTATTTGAGTTATCACAGCAGCAAATTCGATAAATGTTGTTTGGGGAAAAACGCGTTTACAAATAAACCAGTGGACCGGATTGAACTGAGCGGCTATCCTTTAAATGGCTGTAACTCAAAATTGAAATTTTATCGTGTTATTTTTAGAGGCATAAACTGTTGAAATATACAAAAAAACGATTTTGACACTAGCTGTGCCTCTTAATGAGGAAACCTTATTTCGATTAAAAATCAAAAAAAAAGCACTAATATTCAAACAAAAATTCTCACGTCAAAATATCAGATTCAGTCAGTAGATCTTATGTTTGCTGAAATCTGTAATTTCTGATTATATAAATAAGATATACATTACTATGGCAAATTTTCTCAGAAAATGCAACGAAAGCCCCACTAAATAATAGTTAGATGACCCCGAGCTCAGTTTACTCGTAAATTATTTTTCTTTTCTTTCATTTTGTTATTTTATTTTTATGGGTTTTATATTATTATGATTTTTTTTGCTTTTAAGAATTATCTACCCTGATAGATATAAATATTTGCACATAAACATACACATACATACATACATATCGTTACCTTGAATGCAAAACAAAGTAAGGTAAAAAGTTCGAAATTGACTTTTTACTGATTACGATTCACTACATAATATTACAATACATATATATAGTTCATCCATATGTATGTAGGTATAAAATGTTAGGCTGCTGCTACCAGATATAACCGAATTGAACCAAAATAAATTTTTTTTTATTTCTACAATATGAGTAGTTTTAATTTCATATAGATTTTTCTTTTTCCTGTAAACATATGAAATGCGGTATTACGGTGCTTTGCAATTGAGGTGACGATATGTTGGTATGTTAGTTCAGAGGTAAAGTTAACATATTAATTAACATTATACGGGTTTTATTTTTAGACATGTACTTTTCATGAGATACTATTGTTTTATTTTTTGGAATGGTTTTTTTGACAGCTGTCAAATAGATTTATGCTCAGTTTGGTTTGCCATTTCATAGTGAATAGATTTACAGCGGAACAACTATAATATAATATAAGCTATAGATTAACGACTTTTTCGTGCCCGAATTAGTAGATTTTGATGTGGATGACTTTTGGTTCCAACAATCAATTTATTGAAGCACATTGCACATTATCTCCTGTTGTGGGATTGTAGCGTGGCCTCCAAGACCGTGAGGTTTCGCACCGCTTGTTTACGCAGATAAGCCTCAAACGATTGAGGCCTTTGAAGAGAATATTCGTCTCGTTATTGCTGACATACGCCCCCAAATGCTGCACAGTGTGGTCGAATATTGGGCTTTTCGGCTTGAATTTATTTTATTCAGCCGCGGTGGTCACTTTCCCGAAATCATTTTAAGAACATAATGTCAAACCCTTATCTTGTTAATAAAGCTAAGTTCTGGACAACAACATTAAATTATATACGTTTTATTTTTTTTTTAAAACTACATGTCCAAAAAAGAACACTTTTTATATAAATAAAATGAATAAACTTGTAAATGCAAATAAATATAATGTTATTTTCAGTTGTTTTTTTATGGTTTTCTGATTTTATATATATGTTAATGAAGTGAGTTGAATTTATGAATATTGGTCAAAAACGTTAATACTAATAAAAAAAATATTTGATGCAAACGACAAATTAATTGGTTATGCGAAAACTCCATGAAATGTGAGTGCTGTCGCGAATATACAATCAAGCCAACTGTCCCACAAATCAATTCATCATTCAATTGCAAAACTGCTTAAATTAATCCGCGGTATGCCTTGGTTCTAAACGCGAATGATTTTTTTCAGAACTTAGACCTCGAAAGAAATTTTGCGACAAAAAAGAGGTAACTACGAGTGTTGAGGCCCATTTTGAAACTAAAGACAAATCGTACATGGAAAAACGCAAAATGGTTTAGAAAAGTTAGAAAACCATAAACCTGAATTTTGGTACAAAACGTTTATATTTTAATAGCTATGACTCTATATGGTGGAGTTATATATATATTTATAATATAACGACATGGCGAAACCAACATTTTTATACAAATAGCGATTTTTGAAAAATCTTTTTAAGATCATCGCATTTAAAGTTTTGGCATGTACTTAAGCGCAGATGCGAGTAGCGCGTTGTGAATGGCTGTAACTTTGGCACTAGTGCTCAGATCTTTATAAAATTTGGAAAAATGTATCTCAAAAGGATATAGGTACTTTGAGAAAACGCAATACAAAAAATTTCGATTTTTTCGACCAACACAAGTGTATATAACGCTTTACAAGTGACATGTGGATTTTGTAAAACGACATTAATTTCCGCATTCACCATTGGAGCACAGAGATATCTCTTTCTCCAGGCACCTAAGTAAAGTAATAATCGAATTAAAGTTTTACTTAACTATTCTAACTCTATACGTCTCATATAGCAGTAAGGCTCGCAAGCATCTCTATTTGTATGGTATATGGAAAACGATATTTTTTTCTAAATTAGATAATATAACATATATAATTACTCCGAAGAAATTGTTATACTTATCATTACATCAAAAATTTAAAACAGAATATGTTTTAAATAAATAATTTTCATAAAAATACACGGCATATAAATATTTGATTATTAAAAAATGCTAAAGTTGGTTATATCTCAGTCAAAATATTAAAATTAATATTGAAAAGAAATAATATATAAATATTGTATAATAAGCATAATTAATTTTTGCCTATAGATATTTTAATCAATTTATATATAATTAAATATTTTCAAAATTTTACTTTTATTCCTTATTGATAACCAAACATATGACTTTAATTACCACTTTTTAATTACATAAACACTCCACCATATGTATTAAGTTTTATTGTGTTTTCGTTATTTTTTTCCTTTATCCATATTTATTTTATCACTTTGTTACCCGTAAAGTGAGAAATTAAATATATGAGGCGTGCCGTTCCGCCAGTGCACGAGTGACATTGTCATTTTGCACCTTTGATTATATCTTTGCAATCTGCAACAAACAATCTGCTGTTAATTGCAAGTTGAAATCAAAAGCAAATTGCCAACAAGTCATTTTGCGCCATAAATGCACTTATTATGTACGGAAAGCCACACACACATACATACACATGTCAATACATAGAGTAGTGGAAATGCAAACTTACGAAAAATGCAAACAAAACAAAGATTATAATGAAAGACTCGCAAATGTGAAATGAAAACTGAAGTAAAATTAAATGAATAGCGACGGCTATCGACGCGTCTGCAAAATGAATTATATAAGTAAGTATAGCTGAAGGTACTCCATACATTTAGTGTATATAAATACATATTCATACATATATATGTATATATATTCATACATATATATGTATATACGGTAAATATACAGTATATGTACAGTATATATGTATAAATCAAAAGCACTTAGTTCCGCATAAAAGTAAATATATCTTACACACTGTAGTACTCACCCTGTAGGAAAATTGGCATCGAGCCATATAAGGCAATTTTTATAACTGTAGCCTTTTGGATGTTTTCGTTTCGGTTAAATTTACTTGATCCTATGGGACTCTTGATTATTTTCGTGCGCAGTAAGGATTAAAATTTCTTTCTCCATGCGAAATGCACTACGAAGAAGAAGTGTTGTAATCATAGTCTACTTTTTTAGTAAGCAAGTGTGAAAGGAACGCAGAACTGAATTAAGTTTACCAAAGAAAAATTACAAAATTCTGGCAACATTTTATCTGATAAAACTTTTTTGCTTGCTTGCTTGTTAAAGTATGATAAACTAATTCTAATCAGTTATTCTGTAGTGATTTCCTAATAAAATTCCCTGAACTCAACGAAATAGTAGCAATTGTTTTGTGACTTAGCAAGTGTTTCGTTATTTTAGCAGATAGCTTTTGCCTTAAGCTTGAAAGAGGAGTGCACTAATAAATAACACTGGTCTACAATGGCTCACAGTTCATGAGACAATCAATGGTTTTGTAAGATTTGCCCTCGTTAATTTTTAAATCTTTATTTTCTTTTTACACTACAAAAATCAGAAAACATGGAACCAAGTAACATATTTATATTCTATGTCTATTTTGTTATGAAATAATATATGCAGATAAATGTCGAAAACATGTTTTATATTTAAATAAAACGCTTTTACGGGGTTTTCATTATGGCCGACTACATTTTTGAAGAAATATGTACCAATGATTTCCTCTCTCTCCATTAAGCATTTACTTTTTCATGATTTAACGGCGTCTTAACAATGGCTTGTGGATTATCATCACTTCAAATGCGACAATTATGTTTACTAACGTTGCTTCAAGCAAAAGTGAGTTTCATCGCTGAACAAAATTTTCTTGTGATCATTTTTGATCGGTGGCCAATTCTTGCATGAGTTGGATTTAGTCCCAAGTCCAAACCAAGACCCTTCCGTATAAAGTGGCGAATTGACTCATTCGGGTCTTCTTCGGTACTCTGCTCCATAGTAGTAATAGCGTTTTCGTTGCGCACTGTACGCCTCTCTGATGCATCCTCAGCCTTATCCAATAGAGTAAATGTGGGGCGAAAGCGATACATGGTTGCTCGAATTACCAACTTCGAAAAAAGTATTGCCTCATTGAAAACCAATCGTCTAAAAGCAAGTCACGTTATATAATATATTCATACATACATACTTTTGTACAACAAATAATAAATTGAGAGATATGTAGTTGCTTAAAGAGTGATAAAGAGAATGAAAAGATAAAATTAATGTTGTGACTAAAAATATTTAAATTATCAAATGAAATGAAAACGTTTCGCATAATTTATGGCGATATCGCTTTACGACCCGTATAATTTTATCATTTTCCTTACACTATTATTATTTAAGATTTTTTTATTCTTAATTTTTTAATTTATGCATTTGCACAATTGTATGCCGCTACGCGCGAACATACAAACACACAAACATATATACGTAATTCGTTATTTCATTGTGCTCATTATATGTAGAGATGTGCGAGAATTTGTTTATTTGCCAGCTAAGCCATTGCCGCATGTGGCAGAAGCGACCAGCACCGAAAGCACGCCACCAGCTGCACCAAGCCGCAGCTACCCTTACCGCCACCACTACTGTTAAACTAATTAAATAAATATACAATTAATTCGCACCTTGCAGTGCTGGTCACTGCTAAGCGCTGGAAATTAAATTGTATTATAAACGACAATAACAACGACAAAAACACCAACTTGCTACTTTGCACTCGCAACTGATGCCTCCAATGATGGATGTGTGGCTGCTTCCGTTCGCTGGTTGTTGCTTGTTTGTTTGCCCCAAGTTGCAGTTGCGTGTTTTTGTTGGCGTTTTTACCGCTTACCCCACTTGTTCGCCTTTCGTTGTTCTCGGTAGCGCAGCAGTGCATAACTAAAACGATTTAAAAATTTCTGTTTTGAATATTTTTTCTTTTTTCTTTTGTTTTTGGTTTTTAATTTATTGTTTTCGTTGTTGCAACTGTTTACAGACGCTCGTACATTTAATAATTATATTCCCTCACTTCACAATGTTTTGAGGATTTAATTGTTGTTGCTTGAAAGTAGGCTTCGTGTTTGTGTGATAAATGAGCGAGCGAGCGATGCAAGTAATTCTCATAATGATTACTTAACTACTGTTTTCTAAAGTGCAATTTGGTGAAGGGTGCATTAATTATGGGGTTTTAAGTATTTGTTTAAAAATGCGACTAAACTGCTTGGGTGGCATTAGGGGGGAGTTTGTATATTATAACATATTTTATGAAACTATTTCTTATATTTAAAAAAATTTTATTAAACATTTTATTTTAAAAACTAAAATATTGAAAAAAAAATTCAAAATTTTTTGTAATTTGTTGAAACATTATAAAAATTTTTGAGCAAAATATAAGGTTTAAGCACATATGTTAAGAAATAATACCATATCAAATGTAAGCATATTTTTAGTGAAAATTAGGGGTTTCTTGATATTAAATCAAAATAAGGTGGAAAATTATTTATTTTCAATTAAATTAAATTACAGCTTATTTGGGTTAGTTTACACCAAAATTCGTTAAAGAAATAACTTTTTTAAAAATTGACAGATATTTACATACCAGTATGTTATTTTAATAATATAATACATATAATATATATTCAAGAATCGAAGAGGCTTGATTCGATCAGTCAAAAGATTGACTGATTGAAAAAAGATTATCTTCAACAAAACTTTTGATAAAAGTACTACTTGCTTTTCCGAAACTCGGATTCGAAATAATTTCAGCGCACACAACTAGATCAAATGTAAATTAATGTCAAAACCTGAAAGGGTTTCCTTTAAGAGACTAACAGTCCCAATTCCTTTAAGGGACATCAGCGCAATTTTGAACTTTTTCGAATTGGTCAGATAAATTCCGTTGGCTTAGAACCGGTTGATGTGCAAATTTTAAACCCAATTATCTTTCATTTACTATACTTCTTCTTCTTGCAGTTCGCTATTGTCTCCCATATGCTCATGATAAGACATTTCAGTGTACGAGGTGTGCTTAAAACATAACGGAAATTTTAAAATTAAAAAAACGGGAATTTGGAGCGTCGAATTGTCAAATTTTTCTTATTATTTTGATATACTCGTACATGCTTAAACATTTTAGCTGTACTCATTGCCTACTTTGTCTGTAGCAGCCGCTAAGGTTAGAAGTGTTTTTATGAGCTTGGCGATTTTCGTTTGTTAAAAGCTCACACTTGCTTGTTCATGAATTCTTGGGCAAAAACAATACTGTAATGATGCCCAAGCCTTCATAGTCGCCAGACATGGCTCTGTGTGGCTTTTTCCTATTTCAAAAAACAAAGAGAATCTTAAAGAGACGTCGTTTTACGAGATAGATGAAAATCGCTGAAAGAACTTAAGGCTATTTCAAAAGTCGAGTTTGACAAGTATTTCTACAATTGGAAGAAGCGCCGACATAAATGCATAATGTCGAATAGAGTCTATTTTGAAGGCGACTACATTCATGTAAACAAAAAAATAGATATTAATAAATAAAATTAAAATTCCCGTTATTTTTTTAAAGACCTCGTAGCATTTGTCAGAAGGAATCTGATTATTACATTTCAGTAATAACATAATTTGCGTTGGTTTAAACTATCCTTTGTAAAAACTTCCTGTGCTCCGTGCTATTCTGCATTGAGTTGAAGTGTATTTAGGATGAAGTCATCTCGTGACCTTCTTGTCTTTAAGTCTCTAAAGTAGAGGAACAAAGAGATCTCTATACAGATGGCCTGCGTATTCGGAGTCGGTATTGGCTTTCTCTCAGAATATCCTATTGATTTTAGGCTCAGTATGGTTCGTTTTAAAGTTCTCTCCATAAGGATATCGGTGACTATCGGTTTTAGAATCATGTTGCTTGTGGCAAGCATGACTATTCTCTATTTTAAGATTAACATGAATATTATCAATCGTCCATGTAAGTCATCAGCAAAGGCTTTGTAGCGGACTTCATTGCCGTCTAGGAGTTATATGAGCTCCCTTACAATAAAGATTCACAATCTTTGTGATATCAGGAGCTAGCCACGTATGACTATATTTCTTCCTACTGTATCAAGATGTTCCAATGTTGTAGAGACGGATTTCAAACAAAACATAATGGTTTTTGTATTGCCGGCCGTGTATCCGGTCAGGGGATATAATTTTTCAAGCATAATACACATAAGCCTCGTTCAAAAGTTTACAGTAAATAAAATAAGTAAAGAACTAGGTTAAGTTGACCTCTTAGGAGCAAATTCTTAAACGGCTCCATGTTTATTTAGGTTACAAGGATGATACGTTATTCTTGATCCTGCTCAGGGAGAAACCAACAAAGACGCTATACTTATTTTGTACGCTGGAAATAATCCTGAAAAGCATAGGATTTTACGACCTTTTTCGATCCTGTTATTCACAAGATTGAGCTGTGGGGTGAGGGGTATGGAATATATTTATATAAGTTCGAAATAAATAATTCAACATTTAAGGAATTAGGCCATTGTAAAGCTCTAAGAAATTTTTTGGGGAAAAGCATCAATTTTTGTTTTTGTTAACCATATGTTTGAGAAATCAAAAAACGTGTTTATTGAAAAATGTGTACATTTTAATATAAAACGGCGGCGGCTGGGTCAATCTGCAAAATCGCCTCAATAAAGAGCGCCTCTCCGGGTGACTGTGAATCAAGGAGCTCGTGCTATCTGAAAGAAAATAAAGAAATAAGATCTTAATCTACATAAGTCTTGCTAGTAAAGGTCGTACGTTTAAGCATTTGTTTCACTAGAGGAAGGAGGACTTGGATATTATTTATATTTTACGAAAATTCCATAAGGTCATACACAAAAAAAAAAACAGATTCGAACCAAAGAATTTTATAATTTCCATAAATACTTGTGCTTGGAAACATTTAATTGGGAAGCTAAATAAATGAAGGCTCCATGAAGTATAATCCGAAAATGCAATAAAAAATTAAATTTTAATTAAAATTTACAAATCAAAACAAATGATGAGAAAATTACCAAATAGTACAGATTATTGCAAAATGATGCACTTTCGTAGCTAGATAGCCATATCTATATATATATATATATATGTATTTATATGGAAATGTAAGTATTCTGTGCTAAACAGCTGCGTCTAATTAAATTTCTTGGCTAAGCAATTTGACGGTTAATGAGGAAGATGCTATCGAGTCAAGCATAAAGATTGAATTGAACTTTGGCTAATGTTTGTATGTGTAAGTAAGTACATTTGTGTGCGCACCTAAATGATTTTTCCACAGAAGTCGCAAATTAATTTCGCCACTGGCAAATTTTGCGGGTTTGATGTTTTGCGTTTTCATTATTACATTTTATTTATTATGATTATTTTTTTTATGCCTCCGCTGTAACCAGTCAGTCAGCCAAGCAGCTAACAAACCACCCAGCCGGTCAGTCAGTGTGCCAGCCGTAGTGGCAACTACAAATCGCCTGCTTATCTGTTGCTCGTCGTTGGCAGTCGGCAAAGAGTTTAAGCGAATTCGCGGTTAATTTCATGCGCATGCGCGGCGGCGCGTTTTTGCAACTTCACGCAATTTATTTTAATTTCTATTGTTGTTGCCACATTGTATGTATCGCGTGGTGTTCTTGCTATTGCGGCGCGCGTGCGCATGCGCACAAAAGAACTAAACGGATTCACTTAGCGCGTGAGATACTGTCGGCGCATGTATAGAAGTTACATTCATTTGACTTGGCGGCGGCAATGACTAATAAGCGCACTAATGCAAGCGAACTGCGCATAAGTTGGAAGGCAGAGTAATGGAAGTGGGTTAGCGGTGTAGCCGATTGGCTTAGTGACTGCATGAGGCGAGAGGCTGTTCGTTGCGTGGAAATAGCTCTAAACTTTATTCTTTTTCAAAACTTTACATGCCTTAAAAAACTGTAAGTTTTCACAAATAGAGTGAAGCGTATGAAAGAAGGTAGAAGTTGCAAATGATGCGGATGATGGAAAACTAAAAAATTTTAAATAAGATCTAAAAGAAAGACAGGTTTGGAATTAATTGTGCTGTTAAGATTCTAAAATAAGTTTTAAGATCCCGTTTAGAGATCCCATTTTGGTTCTCACATTATGATCCATTTCTTTCGTTGTTGTGCTAGCCTCTTGATTTGACTCCAACTTTTTGAAACCTTTGATATTTCGATGTTCAAATATCTTTTCCAGGGTAGAGTGGGTCGGCCTTTCCGTGGACTGCCTTGTGGACTCCAGTCGATAGCGTTCCGGATGATTGTGTCTGGATCTCAACTCAGCACATGCACCTAACCTTTCTATTGAAATCTAAGGACAGTCCAAGCACAATACCTTCCTGAGGGTCTACCATTAAACCTAATCTAGCCTTTCTGGATAAGCTTCTTTATCTACCTCCAACTTGGTCGATTCACATACTATGTGATATTTCGTAATTGTGAAGGGTTGGTAAAATCTGGGACAAGTGGGGTCATAGAAATTTGTACCAGCAAATCCATTCCTCTCTGCTTTTTAGATAATTTTAGTTTATTCAGTACGGAATTGGATTTCAATGATTATTCGATTCTTTTCTTCAAGGAAATATCTGCAACGTTTAAATAAATCATCGCAATAAACTATTCGTTAACGGTGACGATCTATTATATTTTTTACAGAAGATAGGAAATTAACGATGACTGTTACGGACTCGTTAATCAGGGTCATTGACAGACGAGGCTAGGTAATCGGTATAGCAAGTAAATCTCAAACTTCTGAGTGAAACTAGTATTTTTCATATACATATTTGTATATTAGATTGGATCTTCAGACTGCCCAATTGCCTGGTTCTAAGATGTTATTATTAATAAAAAAAAAGTTTCTGCCATGTTATTCTGCGATTCAAAAACCAATTCAGGGGTTCAAAATGACAAAAGGGCTAAATGAAAAAGACGCTTATTTTCATACGAAACGTTCAAGGGCTTGCTCCAGACTTACATTTATCGTTCTATTAAAATGCTACTATTTATCCGAGCAAATCAGCTCTATGTGAGTTTATCAATTAACTTTTAACTGCCAATTAAGCACAATTAACATAGCAATTCTTCAAAAAAAAAAAAAAAATAGACAAATCAAAAAACAGGAAAGTCAAATAACTCCACAAACGATAATAAACGAGAAATACCAAAAAAGCAACACAAAATTTTTAAACTAAAAGGCAATAAAAGGACATTGACGAACCAGTCAACAAATGGCAGTCAATTTCGTTCAAGAAATCGGTTCGTGGCATTTACCGAAGCAGTAAGGTTTGTCACGGTCATTTTCAATTATACCCTTTCTTCGATTTTCGTTACACTGATTCAATCAGCATGCAAACCAATCGAGCAACCAGTCAAGCGTTCCACCAGCCAACATGCGGCCAATCGTCGCACAGTCATCAACAGCACCAACATTCAATTAGAGTTTGTAAAGAGAACGCTCCACTTTGCATATTAAATAGTCAAATAGTGAAAAGAGTTGGGCAAATAACCCAAAAACATTGTAACAGAAGAGCGCTGAAGAAGAAGAGGAAGCTAGTTGATGGCCATTACTTGCTATTTGCCTGCATGCCCTGCTTCGTGGACACCTCCGTAGCCTCGTTTGGCCGTCTAATGCATTCGCTCATAGTTTAGCAGCAATTGCCGACGCGAAAGTCGCGCAACCTAGAAGGGGTTTAACGCTCACTTTGTTTGCCTAAACCTTTAACAAGCTGTCATAGACACGAAGCACGGATACTAATCAATAATTCTCTCTATGGACAATTGCAAATGTGAGTGTGTGAGTGGTGCGCGAGTGAGGCGCTGGCATTCCACGAAGTGTCAAGTGGTCACTGGGAGCCGAGCCACACACACATATACACACACTCATATATATCCGTATTCTTATTTTTCAACTTCTTTAAAGGAAACTAAGCGCAGTCCTCATCTATTTTTAATTATGTTTGTGTTCGTATGTCTGTATATGGCTAGGTCTGTAACTGTTTGTTAACGCTGACGCTGTGCTCCTTAGCATGGCCTTAATTAATTTTAAATGTTTGTTGTCGGCGTTTTCAGCCATTTGGCCATTCGACTTGGCTAACTCGCCGAGGTATGAGTATTTGCCTTGGTAAAGCGCCTGCAATTAGGTTTAGGTTAAAGGCAAAGTGAAGTAAAATAAATAATAAAAAGGCAAAAATAAATTAAATATCGGCGGGTATCGTGAAAATCTACAAAGTTTTTGTTCTATTTTCCTCAAGTATTTTTTTTTTTTTGTGCATTTATTTTGTTTACCTATTTTTACTTGAGTCAACGACACGTTCGGACTATTAATTTGAACCTGCGGGTCACTTCGTTTTTTCTGTCAGCTCTACTTGGCTGTTGTGCACACTACTACATATATACAACCACCGGCTACGATTGTGACGAAATGTGTCGAAAACCGCGATATGTTTACTGAGTTAAAAGTAGCCTTTATCTAGAGGCTTAACGAGTTAGATAGACAGCCTGGGGTTGAGGGTTAATTGCGAGAACTCCAAAACTGTTTGGAGCGAGGAATAACTGAAAAAAGCTTGTGATAAGTCGGTATATTCTACCTCAAATTGTAAATAATTATATTAAAATTTTATTAGATTTAATAAATAATGAGTGGCGTGCTT
This sequence comes from Bactrocera oleae, assembly GCF_042242935.1. Classification (NCBI taxonomy): domain Eukaryota; kingdom Metazoa; phylum Arthropoda; class Insecta; order Diptera; family Tephritidae; genus Bactrocera; species Bactrocera oleae. Next base: position 46,893,283 of record NC_091538.1, on the reverse strand, counting down.
GGTTTTTTGGAAACTAAAAATGCTTATAAATTTCACGGTATTGAAAACTACATAATTATCATTCTCATACACTTTACCGACGAACACGAACAACCTATTTTAATACCTCACATTCTAATCAACAATCTTTTAACGATTATCGATAAAATTTTATTGTTTTTTCGTTGCTCGACTGAACGAAGGGCCTGCCTTGTCATTCCTGCCGAACCAAGTTCGTTTTTATTTGTTCCAAGATATATTTACAAGGTTCGCATATGGGTGGAGATACTGGTACACGGTATTTTCGCCAAGTTATTTCACATGAATGTCTACTTTGTTAAGGGATACAGCAAAAACTGGTACAGAACTATTTATTGTTTTTTGGAATGTTTGATGACCTACTTTTCGATACATTAAATTCAGTTTGATTTTAACTTTCGGGTTTTTTGTTATCATATCGAGAACTTATGATGTAGTTGTCTTCATCGATTTAATCGTAAAAAGTCATCCAATTGATGGTTATCCAGGATGCTAATTTTAATAAAAATGTAGAATAATATCCTTTCACTTTACAACTCGCTCACAACATTTTGCGCTGTTTTCTTTAGTGTAGCTGAAGTTGAATGTTTAATTAGTCTCGTATCTGAGATAAAAAAATTTCTTGCACTCTGCCACGAATCAAAAAGTTGTGATAGGAGCTAGCATGTAATCAAGACTTCAACTTTTTTGTAATAGAAGTAAGAATCGAATAACCTACTATATGAAACCCATATCTCGAAACTCGAGGTGGGTCTCGACGGACGTGTCTCTTTCACTTGTTACCAAAAAAGTTTTTCTTTGCGTTTATCATTTTTGTTTTTGCATTCACATCAAACATTCATAAAAGTCAAATTTATATAAAAAGACTTTACAGAACCAAAACGTGAAAAAGTAGAGGTTTGGGTCGTAACCCCAATATATCTAAATACGGAATCAGATGACATATTTCTTGCAGTATGGGTTTCACAGAGTATGGAAGTTTCCTTACCTATATTGAACACGAGAAGAATTATATCAAATTGTATGACAAAATTAAACATATATACAACATACGTAATATAAAGGTTGTTTTTCCAGACATGTGGTTTTCAGGAAGAAATAAGAATAAATTAATGTTATGGACAAGAATTTAGCTTTATTATATAGATGAAGGTTCCCCATTATGTTCTAAAAATGATTTTGGGCAAGTGACTGCCGCGGCTGGCTAAAATAAATTCAAGCCGATAGACCCAATTTTCGACTACTTTGTGCAGCAATTGAATATTCTCTTCCAAGGCATCAATCGTCGCGGACTTCACATTATCTCACAAAAAATAGTCCGGCGGTGTTAAATTGCACGATCTTGGAGACAACACCACAGGTCCACGACGCGAGATAATGCGCTCAACAAAAGTTTCCTTCAATAAATTGATTGTTTCGTTGGCTGTATGGCATGTAGCGCTGTCTTGTAACACTATGGTCGACTTCATTTTTTAAAAAATATGGACTCATGATTTCTTCTGCCCACAGAGCACACCAAACAACTTTTTGAGGTTGTAACGATGTTTCAACAATGGCTGGTGGATTATCATCACTCCAAATACGACAACTTTGTTTAAATCGAAATCGGTGGCCATCTCGGTTTGGACCCATTTACCGAACATGCGAACGCAAACGTTGTTTCGGAGTAGGTCTGTGCATTATGAAATGGCAAACCAAACGGAGTATTAATAAAGTAACAACTCTCAAAGGACCAATACCGACAATTGTATCGCCTCATTGAAATCCACATGTGTTAGCTAATTAAACAACCGGTATTTGATTTTTGAGTTGTTGTTGTTGTCGGTCTAATGGGCAGCTACTATCAGTTTCACATCGCTTTTGATCAACAGATAATTTTTGAAGAAATCGTCTCCGTATATTTGAAATGTTTTAATCTTTTTTAATACTTAAAACTCCTTATAAAATCTAGTAGTCTTGTGAGAATCCCGCTCCTGTAACTTTACACATTAAAAGCTTTGGTTCACTCTATTTCCAGCGTGATATTAAATATTAAAATAATTATAAACAACAAATATAAAGAGTATGTACTATGTATCTACAACAAAACAAACAGCTTTAAGCAATCCATCACAATTATTAGAAACCACGAATTAGTGCGAAACCCCATATTAACTCTTTGATCTTCAATAAAGCTTACCACTGCCACGCATTGCTCATAGATATCTATTATGCAGTCTTAGATTACATCGCCGTCATCTGTGTCGTGTTGCAGCTTTTCGTAGCGACTAATAATCCAACACGCAGGAGCGCTGCGCCGAAGACACGCCAAGCAAGTGATCGCGTCTCCTGAGTGTCTCAGACACACAAAAGCCAAAAGGAGTATCACAAAACGGCCGGTACAGGCTGGTGCTGAGTCGCGTTCCTGCTGCAGCGGCAATGGGAAACTGGCTGCCGCATTGGATTTCGAGACAACAAAATTTATTGCGAGTATTTGCGTTTACGATTCACTTCAGCCTACAAATGCCAACGAGCTGCCACGAATATATGTAGGTATGTATGTATGTAAATAACTGTGGCTTAAGTTTGCCGTGCAATTGCGAAGACTCCCAAAAACCCACTGAGGCAACTAACAGAAGCACGAAAGCGATTGTGGCACTAACTACATACAAACTTAAGTACCGATCATAATGATGTTGCGAATGATGATTATCGTGTCGTTTATGTTAATGATGTTGTTGTTAGCCGCGCGCTGTACGCCAACGTTGGGGACGACGCAACTCATTTGCAAATTCCATTGAAACACGACGGTTGTTTGGTTCCATTGAATTTCAAGCCGCGCGCATGCGCAACAGCACAGAACGTACGAAGCACACGATTTGGTCGCTTGGTTAGCCAAAGTCGCAGGAAAGGCATTAATGTGCGCGAATATTTGTTTGTTTATTTTCCATGTGTTGTCGTTTGTTGGTGTTGCTATTGCTCATGCCACATTGGGTGCGCACCCGGACGCATTGGTTGTTGTGGGTTCGCGCTTGTACAAGTATGTTCCCTTCCTGCTTGCGTTCTTGCATGCCAACGCTGCCTTGCGTTGTGCTTTTCTCCGCCGCTCCGCGCACCACCTTGTCGTACGTTCGTGGTGGCTGGTCGCTGGTTGCTGGCTGTTGGCGTGTTGCCGCGTTCGAACTGTGCAGACGGACGGATGCGCTTTGATGTTGCGCCGCAAGTCAGGTTCGAGACCACCCAAGTAGACGACTTGATGATGATGGCGCGGTGCGCATACATTCGACGCAGTCGACGTCAGCTGCGGCTGCGCGGACCGCGCGAAGGGCGATTGCTGCCGATGTTTATGCGAAACGTGAAATTGAATTGGTGTTTTATGTGCGTTGTGCGCTTTATTGTTGTTGTTGTCATTTATGTTCCTCTCCCAGCAGCTGATGACGTTGTTGGTGTTGGTGTTGCGATGTTTTGCTGTTGCTTTTGCGTTGCAAACGTTGTTTGTTACTAATGATGTTGCCTTGGCAAATGTTTCTGTTGCTCGCATTGTTGTTACTGTTGTTGCTGGTTTTATTGCTACACAGTTTTGGATAAATGCCGCATATAAAGTCACAATTAGCTGTTGAGTCCACCGGTGTGTGTGTGTGTGTGTTTAAGTCCATTGCCAAGCTGTGTGGAGTTGAGATTGGCATGTGAGGATGCGCTACGTGGCATGCAACTAGTGTCAGTGCCAGTGTTGGTTGTGTAGCTGGTAGGTCATTGGTTTGTTACGAATTCATTTTCGGTTAGTGTTATAATATTTTTTGATATTCGATTTTGTTGTTATTTCTCACGCCGGCTCATACATATTTATGTTTATGCAACGTGTGTATTGAAAGTCAAGGCTTTTTGCCGTTTCCAGAAACACAATTTCGCACTATGCCGAAACATGTTGCCGCTGACGAATTAAAACGATCTTCGTAGATTTTGCTTCAGAATTTTTGCTTCGGTTTAAGAGTTCAATGTCTTTGATGCGCCCATGGGAGCCTTTTTGTTGAGGTTGCAAACACATTTATTCCTGCCACAGTTTTATTAACGATGCCAAGAGGAAGTTGCAATTTGCTGCGTCACACATTTACTGTTTTAAAGTCTTTATTTATAAATTTTCATTGACGATTCTTAACACTTTCTCAAAGAATCAAAAATTTTCAATAAATTTATAAAAATATTAATAAAGAAAAAAAGTTTTGCTAAAAACGGAGCAGCTGCTGTAAAAGCTTAAAAGAGAAGAAATGTATTAACTAAAGCCTTCAGTTTGTTGTATATATGTACAGGCTGGTTGAAAAGTTTCTGCGCTCGAAATGAATAAATACTCTTTTTGGTACGAAATATATTTTGTTATTCAATACAATCTCCCTTTACTTCAATATACTTATTCCAATGATCCTCCAATAGTTTTATGCCATTCCTATAATGACTTTTCGGAAGCACTGCAAAATACTCGTCTACGGCTGTAATAGCTTCTTCATTCGACGAAAAACGCTTTCCACGAAGGAATTGTTTCAGGTTTCTGAAGAGGTATTAGTCGCTGGGAGCCAACTCTGGAGAATACGGTGGATGCTCAAGCAATTCGTATTTTAATTCGTTGAATTGTGTCATTGTTAAAACACCTTTGTGAGCAATATTTTTTTTTTGTGCTGCAAACCAGGTCTTTTCTCACGAATTTTTCATCCAGCTGATCCAAAAGGCTGCAATGATATTCAGAGTTGATTGTTTTACCTTTCTGCAGATAATCAATGAACAAAATTTCTTTTGCATCCCAAAAAACTGATGCCATAACCTTCTTTGCTGCTTTCACCTGGTGACTTCATCTGTTGTTTCAATTTAGGATCATGGTGGTAGATCCAAGTCTCATCTATAGTTATAAAACGACGCAAGAAATCGGTTTTATTCTGCTTATAACGCTCCCAATTATGCTGAAAAATTTGTTTTCGATCCAGTTTTTGTTGTATTGTTAGCGTGTGCGGCACTAACTTTCCAAATAGTTATTTCATATGTAATTCTCCATGTAAAGTATGAAGTACTCGTTCGTCTCAGCTGCCCATGGCATTAGCAATTTCACGCCTAGTCAAACTTGGATATTCACTAACAATATTATAAACTTGCTCAATAATTCCTGGTGTGGTTGCAGTTTTTGTTCGTCCTTCGCGTGGATGGTCTTCAAGCCTAGTACGACCACGTTTAAATTCACCAGCCCAAAATTTAACGGTGCATTTTCTAAAAATTGTTCATAAATTTTCTTTACTTTAAAACCTTTCAAAACAAAGAATCTTATCACTGCGTTTTATTAATTTTTTCCATATTAAAAAAATTTTCTGACATGTCAACTTCAAATGGCTTGTAAACAAAGAATTAGTTGACAGAATGACTTGTAACTTTGCATGTGCTCCAGATGTACCAACATGAGAAAAAAATTTGGAGCTAGTAGTGTCAATTCCTGGTGAGACCAACCAACTTTTCAATCAACCAGTATATTGTGTGATGGGTGTATCAGATCTTTTAATCGCATAACATTCCACCTAAGCCGTACCAAACTTCCGCGGGGAAAAAAGTTCATACAACTAGGCAAAAATAAATAATAAGGAGTTGGTAATACCTAACCTGTAAGCAATATGATTCCTAACGTCGAATTTTTCTTACAGCAAGGATTTATTGCATACCTAATTACTATTGCTCTCGCTTGGTACGACTCTCTCATAGTTTCTGTGTTATCTTTTCTTTATTCCATGCTGATTAATAGTTTGCTGTTAATCCAATACATACAATATTACTTTCGAGTTCGATACCATTTTTACCATCGAAAATTTTCAAAATCTTTGAATATTTCTTTAGAATAAATATAGAAAGCTCAGCTATGTATACTTACTCTAAAAGCTGTTATTTTAGACATGTGATTTTCAAGGGAAATAAATTGCGTAAAATTTAATATTATGACCAAGAAATTAGTTTTATTATAAAGATAAGAGTTGTTCTAAAAAGTTGTTCTCTAAGTGACCGCCGCTGCTGGCTCGAATAAATTCCAGCCGAAAAGATCAATTTTCGACAACATTTTGTAGAAATTGGGACCGTATGTCAGCAACTACGTTCCGAATATTCTCTTCGAAGGCGCCAATCGTCTTGGGCTTACCTGTGTAGACAAGCGTCTTCACATAATCCCTCCAAAAATAGTCCTGCGGTGTTAAATCGCATGATCTTGGAGGCCACGCCATAGGCCCACGACGCGAGATAATGAGCTGAGTGGTTGGGCTCAGCTCCAATTGTAATGTGCGATGGTAGGTGGACTCATTCGAGTCTGCTTCGATACTCTGATGCACAGCACCAATAAACGTTTTGCGAAATGGGTCAATGGTTGCTCGAATTACCAACTCTGCTGGGCGATTATATCAACCGAATATTGGACGCAGCAAGCGATGCGAACTATTATTTCGGTAATAAATTTGAAGAATTTGCAGAATTTGCAAACGTTGTTCCGGAGTAAGTTTGTTCATTATGTAATGGCAAATCAAATTGACTATAAATCTGGTAAAATATGTCGAAAGGACCAACTCCGAAAAAAGTATTGCCTGAGTGACAGCCACACGTCTAAAATATACACATATGAGCCATGTATTACCGAGTCGTATTGCTGTCACTGCAGTATTGGCTCAGCTAGTTTTTAAAAAGAAATTGGCTTAAATTAAAGCTGCGCGTTAACGGCACAATTCCAGGCGTTACAACACACTTCATCCATTAGCTAATAATAAAATAATTATAGAAAAGCAATGCTAATCGGTCGCAGCCATTTAAAGATGCGACATGCAACGTATACATACATATATACAAAATACTTTAATAAATGTGTATATGTGTGCATGTATGTATGCGTTGTAGTGTAAGTGTATATTGTACATACATATATATGCCGCAAACTCGTCCATTCATTCAATGGAAATCAATTACGCTGCCACAACCTGTTTGACAACTACAAACTACTTGCCACAACACAACTCAAACCAATTGAATTGAATCGACGGCAGTCTAATTGCAATTGCAGCAAACCGGTCATTATCGAGCCAATTTTATTGCACTAACAGCTTTGAAAGCGCAACTTCATTCCAATGCCAAAGAATTTCCGACAACTCGGATCACACAAAATGCCATGCAACATTTGCTAAGCGTATATCGGGATGACAGCAATAAACATTTTTATGCACTTGCGCACTTTATACAAGTATTATATACCTATGCATGTGCCGGTGCCGGTGTTGCATGTAGCGACAACAATGTTTTGTGGCATGAAGGCATTGACAACCATAAACTATGCTAAGTACAAGCCACAACAACTGCCAAGTTGGTGGAGGCAACAACGCATTAGACGAATCAATAGAGTTGCGAGTGCGAGTGGCAGGCAGCGCTTAAAGTGGTCAGCTTGTCAGCTGCTGTTGGTCGACTAAAACGACGAGCGGCGACGCAAATGATTGCGCACGCGCATAAAAACGCGTTAGCAATCAGATTGCTTTTGGTGTTGGCGGCTAAATAAGGCACGGCTATGGCTTCGGCTAACATTGTCAGCGGGCAACTGTGAATGTGCGCGTGTGTGTGTGTGTGTCATGGCAAACATGAGTTTCACGACATGCTCATCACTCGACTCCGCGAATCGTGCATAACTTCGTGCGCCTGATTTCGCAGTTTGTGAACTTGTCCATCTAATGCATTCCATGCGTGCAAGAACACATGCACTCGCACATGCAACGTACAGGGTGCAGCGCCTATAGCTGCCTACAGTGTTGTTGCTCTCGCAAAGTTTTCTTGTCTCGCAGTAGCTGCTGTTGCAGATTAAGTTCATCTACGCGCACCACATCCAGTTGCAAGTTGTAAGTATGCCTGCCACATTGTCTAGCAACAAGATCATTTGCCATTTGTAATGCTTATACGGCACGGATGCCTTGAGTGAGCTGTGATAGCATGTAATGCGTGTGGCGTATTAGATTGTGACTAAGTGCCGCTACAAATGAATAGATCACGTGATTACAACTATTTGATGGGCCTGGGAAGTTGTTCTATATTTTGAAATGAGTTGAGTGGAAAATTTGTGCCAAATTTGTGGTGTGCATTCTTAACACCTCTAACAACACTTGATGCTACTGCTGATTATATAACGGTGGTTGTTCTTGTTGTTAATTCAAGTAGTTTGTATATACGCGAATTAGTCTCTTAATTTTTAAGGTATCGATCTAAAAATTTGAGCGCGTCTTTTTCTCTCCAATAGCACGACCGATATCGTACTCCTATAGCATATAGCTGCCATAAAAATTGCCATTTTTTAAATTTTTGAGGGGTATTATAGCTTCGTTGCAACAAAATTCAACATCTTTTTTTTTAATAAATGTTTTAAATATACTCACTTCATACCAGTGTGTATAAACATTTTTTATAATATGTAAATAACAAGACATAAGCAAATTGACAATTGACTTAGATATAAGAAAAGCCAAAAAAATACCACTTTACAACAACAACCGAGTGGCAACAGAATAGCAGTACTCCAGTTGAGTTTTATCAATCAACAGCAAATCCACATTTCACGCCTCAAACAAAGCCACCACGGAACGCCAAGTTGAATGAAGTAATAAAAAGATTAGTGGGAATTTGTGCGAGGGTTAAGCAGAGTGAACAATGATTTGCATAGTTCCCCGACAGCTCCACACACACACACGTGAACACATGCAAACACAAGAGTATGCGCGAGATTGTCAATGACACCCACGCCGTCAGTCGAAGCAGATGTTTGGCCAGTTAAGCAGCTAATTTGCCACAAATATGTTTTATTGCAGTGTTAAGTGTGTGCGTAGTAAATATGTATGTATCTATGTTTGTGCAACGCGCGGCTTACTTTGAGGCTTTGTACAGCTGGTCAGCTACTGGCTGTCGTAAAAATATAAAATCATGCTAAGAAAAGAACGCGGCCAGCAGCAGCAGCACCTCGGGCAAATTGAAATCAAAAGGAATTAGCGTTGACCGCTAAGTAGATCATAAGCAGGGATATATACCACACATATATACACCTACACATACATACGTACACATATAAAACTGTGTGTTTTGAAAGCTAGTCGCGCAATTGACATTTCTAGGAAGGAAGCGCTTTAAGGCAGCTTAGCCTGGGCTCCCACACAGCTTGTAGCAGTTCTGTGAAGCACAGACACACGTCGTAAATATTCATAAAATTAAAAAAATACTTACAAATTGAAATGTGGAACTGATTGATTTGCGACAGAGTGAAAACAGAGTTCAGAACAACGAAGCATTAATTCTTCAAGAAAGAAGAGCGGCCGCAAAAGTGACCAAGCTATTGCTTGTTGGTGGTTTGATGGCTGTTTTTGCTGTTGTTGGCTGCAGTATGGAGATCCGAAACCAGAAAGGGATCGTGGAGCAGGCTGTACAAATTCAGATATTAACTTTTTGGTGAGTAGTTTTCGCTGGTACAAAGCATTAAGAGTATATTTTCCTCCAATAACATGCCGGTTATGACTGCTCAGTTGACGCTTTGTGTGCGCAGACTGGTGAGCCTTGTCACGTACTAGATCTTGTCTATAATTCATCTTTGACAGAGCCAGTTTCATAATTGTGTTATCAATCGTCCCGGAAGTATATATTGAACGATTTGAATTTGCAGTTTGACGCCGTTTACCGTAAATTTTTGTGATATTATAAACGACGATTACTATATGATAAGTTTATAAGTTGTTCGGTACTTTAAGTTGAACGTCGTACTAACCATTCGTGAGATAAAATCGTAAACTGAAAAAAGGAAGCGTTGTTCCGTATGAGTACAGAATAAGTAGCTTTGATAAAAACTGTGCGTTGGTTTGCCTTAAAAGGTTCTTGGAATGCCTTATGGTGAAATACACTATGAAATTACCTTCAAAATGTACGAATTTAATGTAGTTAGCTTTGGAATTTAAGTACCGTCAAACCTGATTAAGAGAGAACTGGGTAAGCGAGAAAACTCTATAAGTGAGAATAATTCTCAGGTCCCGAAATTTGACCTCTCAAAAACCTCTATGAGTGAGAAACAAAAACCTCCATAAGTGACAGTCTATGTCATGCTAACTGCAGGTCATAAATATCATTTGCAACGTACAGTACAGCTCTTACAACAACTTACAATGTCTAAACGAAAAATCAACGTGTTGTCGTTAAGTGATAAACTAAAAATTATAAATGCATTTCAGTCGGGAAAATCAAGGTGTGAAACACGAAGTGAATTTGAATTACCGGAATCTACATATTATAAAATTATAAAATTTAGAGACTCCATAAAGTCCCGGTGCTCCGAAGATTAGGGATCTAGAACATTAGTGAGAAACCTCTATAAGCGAGAAAAAAACATGGTCTCTTTAACTATCTCTTAAACAGGTTTGGCTGCATATGTTTGTGCTAAGGGATCTCGCTACTTATGTAATTGTTTTTAATATTTACTCTTTTGCTGTTGATTTTATTATATACCATTTCGGGGCTATTTAACACTAAAGATACACGCTTAAACTTATAAACATTTTACATTATTTACTCAATACCTGAGTTAGCAACTCGAAAATGGACATAGTCATTAACAAGTTTCAATAACACCAAAGCACTAAGTAAGTAATTGCTACCATGGCGTAGTAGTAGTAATAATATTCGCTTAAATAATAAATGTTGTAATAACATCACTTTCGGATACGCAAATGAAGCATAAGCTAATTTTAAACCGACATTAATCCACGGTGGCCAACAACAATTTACTACTATTCGACATAAAGCAATTTGTTTGCAAAGCTATTTGTGGCGCAGATGTGTAAAATTATTCAATTCGAAGCTTGCAATTGTCAAATTAACAACAATAATTTAAAATTTTTTACTTGTGACCCAGTGACGCGTGTAGAAGCTTGGAAAATCGCATTTAAGCGCGAAAAGCTCCAATCCTCAATTTCTGATCAAAATTTAAAAAAAGAACACATGTGTCCTCTGCCCGCGCCTAACTGTAAGTCATAGCAATTAGCAGAGCTGAAAGGCCACTAAAATTAACACCCATTTGCTAGTTGTTAATAATTGCGAGCTTTTATAATTCTTACTAAGTGTTTTCATATCAGCTGCCAAATTTGATTGGAATTTTTATTGTTGTAGTAAATAATTGCATATATACCTATGTATATACATATGTGTATGTATGTATATTGCATGATGTTCAAATTAGATTTGGCAGGTTGCAACCGGCTCAATCCAGTTTTAATTAAGTTGCCAGTCCTAGATTACACCAACAAATTGTAATAATTTTGAAAAAATATAAATTTCGATAATAAATCTGTATTATCTGCTAATAAGCATTATATACAAGTTTAGTACTGCTACTGTGCAGGCAAATATTTGCCACAGACTGTTTATTGCAAAGCGTGTGATTTGTTGGAGCTTACCCTGTTGAAATGAGAAAAAATCGTGCTCTTTTTCTAAGATGATTTTCGAAAAGCATAGCTAATTGTTTAGCGCTATTATTAAGTATTTTATTTAAATTTATGTTTTTAGCACCTCAAATGTTAAGAAAAGATATGACATTGATTACTTTCAACAGTTAAAATTTTGATCAAATTTGATATCAATTGAATACCGAGATTTTCATCAGCAACTAGACATTTTTAAAGATTTACAAGTTTTTAACTATCAAAATAAATAATGAAACACTTTACTATTGAGCGTGACAATACTAGTAAAAAGCCAGTATAGGAAAGGAAAGAAAAAGAATTGTAGTTCAACATATACAATATGATAAACACGCAACTGAAGTAATTATGCAAATTATAAAATAAACTGGTTAGCGAGCTGCAATTACAATCAGACAAGTGGATGGATGTTGCCACATGAATTTAACTAAAAAATGTTCCATATCAAAAACATGTCCTTGATCGTTCAGTTTGTATGACAGCTATATGCTATAGTGATCCGATATCGGTGGTTACACCAAATGTGCAGCTTCTTTGGATAAAAAATTTTTCAGACACAAAGTTCGACATATTTGAGTGAAATTTATTATTAATTAAACTCTTTAGATGTAATATTCAATATTTTTGGGTATTATCTCAATTCTGAATTACTAAATTTCGCAGAAAGCCAATATTTATGGAAATTCTCATGCTCTCTTTGCTGATATTCAATGATCTTAGAAGGATTTAAGAAATATAAACACGAACATGCATGCACAAGTGATATATCTAAAATTAAGATAATGTATAGCCCTTAATCAAACGGATGGTCGAACAAAGCTTTTGTGATTCAGCTCATCTTTAAAATCAAGAGCCGTACAGTGATATTATCTTATTTCAGGCCTTGAAACTGAAATATTTGAAGCGTAGTGTTTTAAATGTTTATAAGATCGACTAAAACCGACCATATCCATAGAAGTATATCAATCAGCTCTCTATATTTACATACTTACGAGTATATGGTAATTATGTAAAATAAATCCTCTTAATTGTTCATGAATTATGGAAGTGAGTCCTTGATCCTTTAATTTTAAGCAAATGCGAGTAGATAAAGTAAGACTTTATTTCATAATGAAATCTTCCACTTTCGACCTCGTACAAAAAATGCCCATTACCCGCCGTTAAAAGTATTTATTGTCATTTCCGCTCAACTAAATCTAATCGTTTACTTTACTGCTCGTCAATAAACGAATCAAGGTTAATCATTAGTTTGCTAAGGTTAAGGTTAATCATCACATTTACGCGTCCGACTTAAGCGTCGACACTGTTGGAATTCGCAAATTCGCCCTGAAAATATAGGAAAACGCATAAGCGAGTGATTATCAAACGGGACAGGAGCAGCGCTGGCAGGAGCGTGACGAACAAGTGACACGCGTACGAACAGCGAGTCTCAGAGGAGGCCAGAGATAGCAGCGATGAGACAAGCAACGAAAGATTCACAGCTAGATAGCTACAGTTAGCTCGTCAAAATGTCCACCGGTATACACACAAACACACATATAATATGTACTTGTAGTCTAGCGGTCAAAGCGGCACGCGCACGCGCATCTTTAACGCTGGCGCAGCTCAACTGCTCAAGGACAGCGTCACAGTAGTGACATTTATGTGTCGCGTTCGGCGCGCACACGCTACTCGATTGGCCAACAACAGTACCCAGGGGCACTTTGCCATTGACTGGATAATTGGCTGAGACATTAAGTGTAATATGAGTATATTATTGTATTATGAGCGTGAGTAATACGAGACGTGTGCCATGACTTCCTGGTATTCGAGCTCAAACTGATTGTATCGGGGAATATTCTAAGTTGAAGGCAAATAACAAAAAAGTTACACAAAAATAGAAAAATGGAAAAGTAAACAAAGTATTGTCTAACAAGCGCTGCTCGTGCTACAAAACAAACAAAAACAAGTTGACAAATAGACAAAGGCATACCTAATAAATTTAATTGTCTGTCATTTATGTTATTTGACATTAACATTGACTTCTGTCAGTTTGACATTCGAGATGATTTTGAATGTTAACGGCGGCGCACTGAGACACCGCTCAGCTGTCAAAAGAGATTAAGGCAAACTGTCTAACTTTGTAGGGGTATATGGTACAACATGTGTCCGTGTATGATTATGTGTGCGCAGGGATTTCAGCCGTTTTATACGATCTATATACAAAAATGTGGCAAGTACAATAAAAAAGATGAAAAGTGTGACTCCCTCGCAAGTATACTTTTTTAATGCAATAAGTGGTTTAAGGCTGTGGACAAGCACACCTAAAGCGAATTTTTCACCAGCAAAATTATTCGTTATATACAGTAACAGGTAGTAATCACTTATATTTATGAGATAACACCAAGCAAGCTCTCGGAGCTTGAGTCACTATCGATGTGTGATGGCATTGTCCTGATGGAACACAACTTACAAGTATATGCTATTGGGCAAAGCTAACCACTTCTGAGGAGCAGTTTTTAGTAAATGATTCCCTGCCTTATTTGAATGACATCAAATGGTTGATTGTACCATGCTTACTTCCCAGGTAATCGAAACAGTGCTTACATGACGATCGGACTCGGCAATTGCAATTATTTTATCGATATTTTCAACAATTGTTGTTCCAGAGTGTGGTGCATCTTTGACAACAAAAGTTTCGAAACGGAATTAATGAAACCAAAATGTCCTACAGCAGCAGAATTATAATCGCTATTCATATTTTAGCCAATTTACTTATTATATTTTTTCAGTGTTGTTGACTGGCAGGACACCTCGAGGAAGCTTTTTAGCTATCGACATTGTGTTTGAGGAACCTACTCAACGTCCGTCTGAGTATATAAAAATATTTCAACTTTTACTCTTTCTCGCAATTACTTCTAACTCCTATCCACGTGTATTATTTCTCGCTATTTATCACGCGCACCAGCCGCATTGCTTATCACATTTCAGCATTTACCATAAACCACGAATAGGCCGCATACTTAGCCCTTACATGGTACATACATATAACATATATATGTATGGATGTTTACCAATGCCAGCGCTCAACAACTCAGCACCTACGAGTACACAAATCCTTTCCCACCGATGGCCAGCGTCGATTCCAAGGAATAGTCAACGCGATTTCCAACGCCTATCAACACTTTTACTATCGAAATTTGCTAGTCGAGAGGTTGCCGCAGTTGATCGCCCCTTCGACCCGTCGACCCGGCACGGCAGCCACTAAAACACACCGACTTACGCTCCTTTTTCCTTGAAACTGCTGCAAAGCGAATATGTTGCAGTTGCCGTGTGTTGCCACTGTGCGGCGCATAAATTAAATCGCAAATCGTGCTGCCGCAAAGTGACTACCAACAGCCACCGTCACAGGCACCACCGCCGTTCATAGTCAACGCCATCGCCACTGTGGCTGGGGCTGTGACTGCGGTGGCTTCAGGTTGCCCATGCGGACTCCTGGTTGTCTGCCGGGCAGGCAAGCAGGCAAACTTTGTGGTCTGGCAAGCGCTGTGCGGCATGGCTGTTGGAGCGCTGCTTACGGCGGTGGTTTATCGGCAGCGCCAGGTCTTTGAAAGGCGTTGATAATGCCATTGACTGTCGGTATATTCGCGTATGTGTGTGTGTGTATATGCAATATATTCGTACGCACACAGCGCACGGTTGCAGCTAAGTAGCCGCGGTTGCATGTTGCACCCCATTTGGCGTCATGCGATACTTTCCGATACGGCGGTACGTGGCGGCGTAAGGGTCGGCAGCCAACAACCGACGTAGCAGCCACAGTAATGGCTCGCCACCAGCAGCTAAAAAAGCAAGTTGCGGCCGCAGGGAGGAGCTGCGTATGCAAATTGTTGCGTTGCATTTGTATTATATTTTATTAAGTGAATTTGTTGATGTTGCCGCGTTGCAAGTGGCTGCAGCCAAGTGTCAGCCGATTGCTGTTACACCTTTTACACTTACATATTTGCATACCGGCGCGTCGGTATATAATAGCAGCGACTGTATATTAATAGCAAACCTGGTAGCTGATGCACTTCATTATTGCTGTAGTTGTTGTTGGTTTTTTTGTTGCTGTGGTTGGCGAGCAATAACGCGTTGATTTTGTAATTTTAAATTTTGTGCAAACTTACAGCGTTGTTGTTGCTATATCCTTATGTTAATGTTGTTTTTTTTATTATTGTTGTTGGCATTGTTGTGGTAGTTGTTGCTGCTGTTGACTACGTTTGCCTTTGTTGCGATTATTAAAAGTTTGTGCAACGCCTTGTTGTTGTTTTTTGTTATTGTTGTTTTAAATTTTATTGCTGTTGCTTTAAATTTTGCTGTTGTTGTTGCTTTTACTTCTTCTGCTCTGTTTTGGATTGGCGTCGCACTGTGCGTGCCTTATCAATGCTTACGTGCAACGCTCATCGCATTTCGTGAATTACAGGAATGCGGCGATTATGTAAATAGACAGGATGGGGTCTAAGGACACGATTTTGACGCTTAATTTGCCAACTTCATACTCTCCATTAAAGGCGATAAATCACACGAACTAGAAGGGGGTGAAGTTAAAATCGATTGGCGTAGTATTCGTCTAGCTCAGCTTTAGGTTGTTAGCTGCAATTTAAAGTTGTTTGAAGATTGAAGCAATAATTTTTTGAGCCAATGCAGGCATAAGTCAAGACTCTAGATTATGCTTCAATGTATCTCTAAAGTGAGAGAAGCTTAAAGTGCCTACATACATATGTTCTCTTATTTGAGAAGACTTGAAAGCTAGTGAGCAACTAATACTGTAAATATTTAACTGAGGAAAGATTGGAGTGTGGCTTATTATACAAGGCGAGGAACCCAAATGAAGATGCAAGTGTTTTAAGGCAAATTAACTTCATCCTACTTCATAGCGAAAGTACAGGAAAGTATTTTTTTTTCTTGAAGGACAATCCTTAAATCTGTCTGTCTATCATGCTTATAAAGGAGATGTCTCTAGAACATTTCTCTCAGAAATTCATCACTTAAAGTAGACTTTAAAAATTTTGATTCCATCACTTAATAAACAACTGGAAGTGATCCTCTATGGCGGACCTCTGAATTTGAATATTTATATAAAATAAAATACAAAAGGTTTTACTAAAAATCAAACTTAGAGACATCTAGAATTACAATCCACCAAACGTCTAGTTTTACTTAATGAAAATCTCGCTTTCGTTGCAAAATTAATTCGCAGTTAAGAAAGATTAAGCAATTTTTCAAGGCAATGGACATGGAGCAATATGGTTCTAGTGACATTTGTATAAAATTTCCGCATTTAGTATGAAAAAGTTGAAAGGTAGATTATTTGATGCAGCAATTACTAAAAGATACAGGTTTTATCAAACTGTTGACAGCTCTGGAGAGTGAATCGTTGAAAAGTTTTGTGTTGATAGTCGAAAATTTCCTAGGTAACCAAATCACGAAGAAATTTATCAAAATATGCTGTCACACTCTAGCAGCAAATTAGAGTAACAAGTTAGACTATCTCCGCAAGCATCTGGAAAGAGTTTCGCATAATTTTGGAAATTATAGTAAAGAAGAGAGAAAGCAAAGCAGCATCTTGGTGAGAAAATGTTACAAATATCGTGGCAAACTTAATATGCGAAATAGAGTATACAAAACTGAGTTTTACTGTCAACACTAATTTAATTTATATTGGAACAATAATTTCAATTAATGAAATCAAAGATGCAGCTATTTTATTATATGTCTGATCAATGTCAAAATGAGCACTGAACTCTCTCTCGTGTCAACGAGTCGTATAGATCATGCTAATGCCGATTATACGACTGTTGATTAATCTTATATCCATAATGCAGGAAGGATTTATAAATATTTTATGTATACTGCTGGCCAGTAACTAGTATGTTCCCTAGGTATGTGCTTATTTATTAAAAAGTTCTGGTACTTTAAATGTTAATATACTCGTATATTCGGTCAATTTGCTACTACTCATGAATAACAGATTAGAGTTTGAAAAATGAAGTAAAATAAAATAAAAAGGAGTAAAAGTTGGAAAGACCTAGAGTTACTTAGCTCTTAAATACACATATTGGTGGAATCTACCATTTCATATCCATCATAAGGTTTAGAGAATATAACCGTCTTTTGGGTATATTATGCGGTCGGGGACCTATACTCCAAATATGTTGCTTTGAGGCCGAGAATACGCAACCTAATGACATCTTGATATTTATTAATGCACTCTATTTTTCATATAAACGCACTTTCTAATGACCATATCAATGAGTAAATACAAATATTTTCAAATACTCAATGAAGAATTGAACTTCAAAGTGACTAAGGGGCAAGAGCAAGTGCCACTAAACAAAAGTCGATTAACGACTTCAACTATTTGGTTGTTAAAATAGAAAATTAGCAGCTAAATTGCTGCATTCGTTATTGCTCATCGGACGGAATAGAGTTGCAAACAGGCACCTGGCATGCATCCAACCACCCCTCATACATAAATGCGGGCCAATAACTGTGTCCTCGTTATGACATAGAGACCGCAACAGCGTTGTGACAGGCCGTACGAGAATGACGACAGGAATGACGCGGACAATGCAATGCGCTAAGCTCTGTTAGCTACTTGAAATACCTACGAGCCTCATGCTATGTACTCGTGGAAGTGCAGGAAGTTTCTTTGTCTAGCTGAGGCTTTTGTTCTTTTAACAATTCACTCATACATACACATATACATTTGTATTTGCTATTTTGTTCTATCCATTTAGCTTTGAAATCGCTTTGCGCGTTGTTTGTCATCCATTCCACATAACCTACAAATATATTGTATGTACTCAAGTGTCTAGATGCGGCGCTCATATTAGTTGGCTTGTTAGGCGCTTCAGCGTTCATTAAGGTGCACACGGTACTTAGCGGTAACAAATCAGCTTGTTAGTCGAACAAAATGGCTAATAAATAAATAAACATGCCAACAATTGGCCATAACTGCCGGCAATTGTACTGTATAATCACACATGGAGACATACATGTGAAACACGATTGCCGGATTATTTGAAAAAGTGGCGGTATGCCTACATATACAAGCTAGTCTGTGTATTTATGTGTGTAATTAGAAACAAAATTTTCGCGAAATAATATGTCTAACAATGAACGGGGAGAAATAATTTTGACGCAGAAAATTGTTTTCATACAGACGTAGACAGGTCCTCGAAGCCCTCAAACGAAATTGAAAGAAATTAAGGTATCACATTTTATGATTTAAGGGTGTCTGTTGCAAACTCTCTCTATATAGAATTTCAGGTTGAAGGATCAGGAGCTGACTGCTCATAATGTATTGTAAAAGTACTACGAGCAGGTATGCGAGGTACTCCGGGTGATTTCTTACCAAAGTAGTGATATATGGAGATTATACTGACAACTTGTTTTTTCATCTTGCACACTCTGCTAAAATATAGCATTCTCTAGATAAGCTTGCATAATTCAAGAACCAGTAGTGTTGCAAAGACCTTCGCGTACAAAGCACTATTAGTAGGTAAAATCCTCAACTAAGTTTTTTAATTTAACTACAACAGTTCCTGCCATGACTCATGACACATATGTTCTAGATATCGCTGAAGCACTTAAGGAGTTTACTACGTCGGAGCCTCTTTAATATATATATGTATTCATACTCGTATATGATCAGCGGGACGAGCTGAATTCATTTAGCCATGTACCTGTATATATGCGAATTAGTCCCCCCGTTTGGAAGATATTGCACTGAAATTTTGCACATATCCTTTTCTCTCCAATAATCTGCTCATTTGTCGGAACTGCCAATATCGGACCATTATAGCATATAGCTGACATATAAACTGATCGCTCAAATTCCTGTCCTTGTATGAAAAGTTGTTAATTTGAGAAGATATCTTCACGAAATTTAGCATAAATTATTACCGAAGGTAACGTTATAATATCCGAAACAATTTTTTAGATCGCATCACTATAACATATAGCTGTCATACAAAATGAGTGATCAAAATCAAATTTTTGTATAGAAAATTTTTTTATTTGTCAAGCTATTGTTATGAAATTTGGAGTAGCTTATTACCTCAAGCATTTCTATAATTTCTGAAGAACTTGTTAAGATCGGACCATTATAGCTTATAGCTCCCATCCAAACTGACTAATCAAAATCAGACTAAAGATATTTTTACACACTTTTAGGTTATAAAAAATTCACCTGTGAGGGGTATTATAGCTTAACATATTTTCTGGTTTCTTGCTTTATTTATTTTTTTGACAGGAAAAAAATTAAGTTTATTGTTATTAGCATGGAATTTCTTACTCGACTAACTTTTATGTCAAAAAACCACTCCTACCTCTTTACATTTGTCAAAAAAAATTATTTTCCCGTTCCCGTTGCGTTGTAGAATCTACGACTATGTTACTGCTAGTCACACCCCGTCACATCCGACTTGGCCACGGCGCACATTATTTGCTGCAAAAGCAATTTCGTAGTAAATTGAATTGTAAGAATTGTAAAGTAATCTATTATACTGTTATTTACTTGACGACTTGTCGGTCAGGTTCAGAGGACACGTGACGGCAATTTTCATATTTAATATGCTCATAACATGACTAACAGAATTTGTATCACAGAAAAATGTACAGGATAATTTATTTTTATTTTTTTAATATTTTTTGGTAAAAATGCTTTCAAGAAGTAGAAACAGTGCTTTAAAATTCTACAAAACTTTAAAGCTGGCGTTATGAAACAGTTCACAAAAGCAATAAGTACTTGTATGTTTCGGTAGCTTGATGCTCTTTCGGAACCAGAACTAATATTCAGTTGTTGAAGTTATGATGGAATCTTTTTAATGAATTATACCCTGAACAGGGTGTACTAAGTTTGCCACGAAGTTTGTAACACCCAAAAGCAAACGTCGGAGATCCTATAAAATATATACATAAATGATCAGCATGATGAGCTGAGTTGATTTAATTTTCCATGTCCGTCTATACGTCTGTCTGTATATACGCGAATTAGTACCTCAGTTTTTGCGATATCGATCGAACATTTCTTTGCAAGAAGTTGCTCATTTGTCGGAACCGTAGAAATCGGATCACTATAGCATATAGCTGACATATAAACTGGTGGATCAAAATCCAGTCCTTGTATGGACAACTTTTTTATTTGATCAGATATCTTCACGAAATTTAACACAAATTACTGTCCAAGATAACGCTTTAATCTACGAATAAATTGTCGATATCGGACCACTATAGCATTGAACTCTCATTCAAACTGATCGATCAAAATCAAGATACTAAATCAGTTTTTTACTTTTATATGATGCATAAAATGCACCTGTGAAGGGTGTTATAGCTATGTTGGAGCCGAAGTTAACCTTTTTCTTGTTTCTAAGTAAGCATAAGACAATTTCTAGGGTTCTACGAATTTGAAGTCCTCTTCGAAAAATTTCAAATTTCTGAAAGTTACATAAGTGCAATTCGAGATATCGGTTTAACCATATTTCCACCCTAAGACCTATTAATCCGCTTTGACGAAATGATCTAAGACTTAAGAAGTCCAGTTATCGAAATACCCTTAATCTATTTTACCATAAATCATTCAGAGACACATCTCTTTTTTACTTTCCAACAGCCAAACTACAATTAACCCCTTCGACTTTCCAAAATTTGAGGTTGAAGCTATGTATTCACTACATTTGATACCTTTGTGGCAGTTTGAATGCTTCCGAAAGTAGCCAATGAGAAGATCACTATATACATACATATGTATACAACATACAAGTATGTAATCGTAGTAATGACTATGCAGATCCATACTTAGCCGCCTATCGGTGTTGCTGACTGAGCTGCCATTGCCACTGTCACCAGTCGCACCAGAATCATCGGACGGTAACAAACAGCCAGACAGTCACAACAACTACTTAGTTAGTTAACGCTGCCAATGGTTGTGGCACAAAGAGGCTGATCGCCAGCTAGACAACTGCAGCAGCAACAGCAGCAAAG
This sequence comes from Bactrocera oleae, assembly GCF_042242935.1. NCBI lineage: Eukaryota > Metazoa > Arthropoda > Insecta > Diptera > Tephritidae > Bactrocera > Bactrocera oleae. The sequence continues at coordinate 46,871,786 of NC_091538.1, read as the reverse complement.
ATAGGATAAGCACAAGAGCGGTTCCTTTCCGGGCTTATCGGTGCTATTAAATGTGTTTATGTATGTGGCTGCTAGCGCTTAATTGGAGCACATTAATCTGCCGAGCCTTCGAGCTGTCTAATGGCTGTAGGCAGACGGGCAGGCAGGCAGGCGATCGGGCAAATCTAACTACTTGACTAGATTAATGGCACATGAAGTGTCTTTACATACATACACACGCTCAGACATGTGCTTGTGTATGCAACTGTGTTGCAATGACGATGACTGCTGTGTTTTCGTTGTTTTTGTGTTTTTTCTTTTTGCTCTTTGGTTGTCTAATCGCATTGTAGCTGCTCGCAGGCTGTCGGATAGTTATTTCAGCCATTCGGACATTTTACACTGAGGCTCCTTTGGCTGAGGACTTTGTTGTTGCTTTTTTTATATTTTTGATTTCCAAATATTTTATTTTCAAATTTTTAGTTTTGTTGCTGCAATTTCAGGCAATTAAACTAATGTTGAACATTTACAATTAATGCGAAGAAATTAAGCGATTGCTTGGTCTTTTGCTTTGTTAAATGTTGTTGTGATTACTTTTGTTGTTGTTGCTATTATTTTTTTGTTTTGTTGTTGTTATTACTGTCAAACTAACTTAGTTCGACTGTTCGTTGCAGTTTTATATTGCGAGTAACTTTTACTGCACTAAAGGTGCATGTTGCATAGGCGAATGTGGCAACAACATGCCACTCGTTCAGTGTTGGCCACTACTAAGGCGTGACAATGTAAGAATTTATAAGTTAATTTATCATATATTATTTTCTGTTTTTTTGTGGCATCTTCAGAGAAGTTGCTTTATTAGCGCAGAGTTGTTAGTATATTTGAAATTCTTGTGTAATTCTAGGCGTGAAGAACATGAAAATATATTCCCGCATATGTCGGAAGCAACTAACAAGTTCAATGTCTAAATTATATAGCGAGTTTTCCAATACGGATGATATGATTTCTAAACGTCGTTTCGGCCATTTGTAATATATTATGATCTTGAATTTTTTTTCATCGTGTTCAGTGATGTTTACAATTTCATCATGTAAAGATATATGTAAGAACAACGTTTACAAATTACACAATTTTATTATCAAAATAATCGCTCTACAATTGCAACTTTTCGTGCGCTTTCGCTATCTCCGATGAGGCTCACTTTCATCTGAGTGGTGCGGTAAATAAACAAAACCGTCGATTTAGGTGCGAAGAAAATCCAAAAATTATACATGAACAATCAGTACATTCACCAAAATTGACAGTTTGGTGTGTTTTGGGTCTGGTGGACGGTCCGTACTTCCTTCGAAATGAAGCTGTTGACACCGTTAATGTGTCTACTTCTTCTGGGGTTATTTGAAGTTATTGGTATTTAGCAATACACCAGACTCTCTTCAAGCTTTAGAAGTCAATATTGAACTTCCTAATCATGACATATGACTTGATTTAGTTTAAAAGGTACTCGAAAATTGGGTTCGTCGAATTCGTTCCTGCAAAAGAGGTCGTGGAGACCATTTGAGTGATGTTATATTCAGAACTTAATTCTAACGAATGTACTGAGACTACAAATTTTCAATTGTGTTTCTAAAACCGAAATATTTCGGACTTTGTTTCTGAAAAAGTGTTTCTGGAGGTAATACTTTATTACTTTAATATGAAGAGAACCTCAGCCGAAAGTCAACATATTTTGGTGGAAGTTTATGGTGCACATGCTCTAGCTGATCGAACGTGCCTAAATTGGTTCGCCAATTCTAAAACTGGGTGTAACCTTTAATGAAAGGAGCAATTTCCGAAAAATGCCCGAAATTTGCAACTAGACACGAGGCAATAACTTTCCGTCGTTAGAACGCTCGACCTCATGTTGCAAGACCGGTTAAAAACTATGTTGAAAATAGCGGCTGGAAGTTTTGCCTCACCCGCTTTATAGCTCAGATATTGTTCCTTTTGACTACCATTTGCTTCGGTCGATGCTGTACGCCCTCACTGGTATACGGTTTACATCAGAATAGGGTATCAAAAATTTGCTTGATTTATTCTTAGTCGCCAATATATATATATATGTATTTTTGTCCGAACTTTTCACAATTGTCTAATACTATGTCTTCCCGGTCTATAAAAATGCCTGTAATTTAGTGATTCAATCTTTATTCACTCCGAAACCTTTACCATTGTATCAGAGCTGAAACCAAAAGCTCACAGCTGGAAGGGTTTACCAAAAACTTGATTCGATATCGACTTAACACAATTTCAAATTATCATAATTATTGGCAGGCAGGTCCTCTTTGAATGATTTTACTATATATTTTTGCATTTTGACACTTGGATCTCGATTGTTGGATCTCGATTGTTTTATATATATAAGAGCAATGAAAACGTTCAAACTTGTTTATTGCTTTCCTCTTGCGGGTTACTATTGGACAGCTGGCCCTGGCGGGAGCTTGGTAAGCGCGGACAACTATCAGGACCCATGCGGTTGCAAGTACCTTCTGTCCAAAAGTCAATCACAAGAGAACCAGCGAGCTCATCGCCCTCAGCCAAGGTTAAGCTTTCCCTAGTTGTGAAGGTTACAAATGGACACTGGTGCCCATACCGTAAGCTTAACCGGATGCCAGTTGCAGAAGCTGCTTAGAGGAAGACGAGAGAGAAATATTTCAACACTTTCTTTTCGGTTGTTCCGCATTTCTGAGATCAAAGCTAAAACACTTTCTTTGAAACATCCAGCTGAGCTGGCCGAAATGGAAATTAAAAGACTAAGTAGATTTGTAATGTGAACACGGCACTTTGTTGACACTTAATATCTAATTACTGTAGTTCATTTTCTGGTTTCACAAAGGAGTGATCACAACCAGTCCAAGTGTGATTATCTCTTTGTCTTGGAGTCAGTCATATAATTTAAAATAACGATTTAACTAAAAAGTTAATCGAAAGAGGAATCATATTGTGATTTATGTTTTCCAAAATTTTTTTTCTTTTCGACGATTACTACAATTCCACATCAAAAACTATGTTTTCCACATATACCTTTAGGAACATGATTTGGATATTCTATTATATTTTGTAAGTAAAAATTATTAGACAAATAACTAGAGCTTCTATGGGATGGAAGGCAGCAGCGGATGGGAGCGCCAGAGTTGGAACATAAATAAAGCTTCACATGGCCACAATAATGAGGTGGAAACACCTAGACACTTTCTCCTCCACTGTCAACTTTCGCCAGTTGAAACATATCAATTGCCATACTTTAAGACATATTAGCCGACGATATGCGACGATCTTTTTGTTTCATACCTAGAAGTTTTGGGCATCATAACGGATAAGCATGCCTAGGTGTCCAAGTGGGATTATTCGTCACCTCCCGGAAAATCAGCCTATTTACCTATCCTAACCTATGGCACAACCGGTCAATCCGACTAATCTTTTAAGAGGTAGCTAATTGGTGATGTTGCCTGATCATGGCGATCACGCGATGTCTCTTAGTACTAACTCCGCATGTAAAAAAGTGGTCAATAGACTTTCTGAGACTAACTGTGTTAATTTTATCGGACATGTGGTTAAATAAAATAACTAGAAGATCGTTTCATCTTATCTAAAAATAGTATCTTCCACAATGCCTCGATCTCCATTAACACGGAAATAGTATTACAATAGTCGCAGAATATAAAACCTTGAGTTTAGACCAGCCTCTAATACTTAGTTCTTTTGAGAACTTAAACCACTAAGTACTAAATTTTTTTTATATCTTTAAGTAACTCCATTACCAAAAAACAACATAAAAGTTGTTCATGCTATCATTAATATTGCTCTTACTCCTCTCTTCTTCATTCTTACATATTTGTTCTTTTATTTCCAATCAAAGCCCTCACCATAATCTCATCACTTTTTAATTCGCTGCACAAAAGCATTTAATCCTTCGGAACCTCCAAACACCACACAAACAAATTACCAACCACAAATTGTCATTTATTTCCACCGCAAATGACCACTTTGGAAGCACTTAGCAACCGAAGATACCACAACAACTTACAACAAAATGCATTTAGCTTCTTAGGTAACGCAATCGATACCGAAAAAGCAATACAATTACCACAAACAACTACAACAAAAAAAATTAACAACAATACCAACAACCGCGCTCAAATACTATTCAAATACAAGTTCCCGCAGAACAGAACATAAATTATGAAAGAAAATGTGTAGTGCAACAAAGCAAGTGACGCAGTGTGACAGAACGCCGTTGCAGCCACGAGAAAATAGTAAATATCCCCATTTAATGCCGCTAATAGGCTGGGAGCAAACATGCGAGGTGCAGTAAAAAAAAAACTCCAGCTTAATCAATGCTCACTCGCTTACTGGATTATTAGAAAAAACATCTATGTACGTGCATACCGCCAAAGCGTCGCACATTTGTTGCATGCAACGTAATGTTGCCACACGTAGTGCAACAGGACATTAGTGTCACATTTAACAAGACCGCAAAGTGCACAAAGTGTTTACCGAAAAAGGTAAGAAGTGGCAGTGTGATGTGTGGCTGTGAGCTGCCGTGCCAGTTGGGAAAGGATCGGTAGAAAAGTTTTCCTTTGTGTTGAAGATGAATACAAAAGCTATAGCAAAAAACATTTTCAAAGTAGAAATTTCAAAACAAAGTTTGTATTGAATAGCTGCTAAATTTTTGGCACTGTGGTACATGATGAGGTGATGGGTAGTCTCATTCTTTCTACAAATTTCGCAATAAAACTTGGTTTCTTTATAAAAAAAGTACAAGGAGACACAAGGATACTCAAAAGTTTGCCTTTTTATACGATGGAGAGGGTATATTAAGTTTACAACGCAGTTTGTAACACCCAGAAGGTTAGAGACCTTATAAATATATGCATAAATGATCAGCATGAAGAGCTGAGTTGATTTAGCCATGTCTGTGTGTCTGTATATACGCAAACTAGTACCTCAGTTTTTGAGATATCGCTCCTAAATTTCGCACACGTTATTTTCTCCTAAAGAAGCTGCTCATTTGTCGGAACCGCTAATATCGGACTCCTATAGCATATAGCTGCCATACAAACTGAACGATCAAAATCAAACCCTTGTGTAGAAAACTTTTTTACTTGACAAGATATCTTCACGAAACTTGACAAAAAGTATTGTCCAAGGCAATGCTGTCTAATTTGAAAAAATTTTCTAGGTCAGTTCACTATATAGCTGCCATACAAACTGAACAAGCCAAATCATGTTCTTGTATGGAAAATTTTTATTTGAAGAGATATCTTCATGGAATTTGGCATGAATTATTGCGCAAGGCAAAACTACAAATCTGAATAGCGCTCTCTTTTATTTATAATCAAAACTTTACACGAGTTTATTTTTTGCTGCATTTCGCAAAAAGACCGCTCACGTGCACCAGGTTTACCCAAAAACAAATATGCGTTGCAACTGCAAGAGTTGATAAGTTTTTTTTTACTCTTGTCTGCCAAACTCATAAGTAACCACTTGACCTTTTAGCTTCTGTTTTCAAATTATCTCAGAAAATTTCCTACTGGGTCACCTTGTCAACCCGTCGAGTGATTTAATGCTCCCCCAGTTGCAGTATGTCATTATGCCACTTCAGCAGGTCTTATCGCGCGTATTGTGACATATTTTCTAAGTTTTATGGTCACAAACCTTTTTTATGCGCTTCCATTAGAATTAAAATCCTTTTCTTCACCTTCATACCCAAATGTGACGTTCATACTCGTAAGAGTCCCACACACTTTGTGGAGACTGTGTGAAGCAAATGCAACCCAATCTTTTTCTTTGGCAATCTTTTCTTATCTAAATCGATTCAACCTGTATTGTTTACTCGCGTTTGGTGTCATTTTTCATCGGATTTTCACTTTCACCCGGTAGTGTGTTCGGAGCGCGCACATGATTGTATATACATAAGTATGTATGTATGTGTGTATGTTAATTGTAATACAATACTCTCTTATCCACACTTTGCTCCTATTGTGGTTTATTGAATTGGCTTTTTGGTGTTTCTGTGGTGAAATAACATTAATTTAATTTGCTTATCGTTTTGTCTGTGGTCAACGGCTGTCAATGTCCGTCCATATCATTATTGATGATTCGAAACCATTTTTATTGTATTTTATAATATTTTTATTGATATAAATTTATTATGTTATATTCTGCTTCTCCTCTATAAGCTCTGCTTTACTTCTTTTCTAATTTTCAAGAGATTAACCATAACTTTTGGAAGCCAACATCTGAGATATCTCAACGAAACTCTTGTCTAAGCCTGGTTACATAAAGTAGGCTTCTCGCAAACAAGCAATTTATTATTTCTCATTTAATAGATAAGCTCCTTCTGGGTACTTTTGTCTTTCGCCTCTTCTCAATAACCTTTTTGAGATTTGTAATTTTGAGGTAAGTAAAGAAAGTTTCGTCTCTTATCCACATACATATCAGGGTTGTGTCCAATTCATGTGTCAATCTCCGAAATCACTCAACAGGCTTTAGTTCCTTTCGTTTTAGTTCCAAAAATCTTTCGGGTTCAGCCTTGAAATCCTAAGATCGTACTATAATATCTAGATCTCTTAATATGTTGCCGTTTACATATCTCATAGCTTTACTATACCAGAATGTAATCTTTTTTGGCTACCTAACTGTCACAATTAGGGTTAAAGCTACATAGAGCCTTAGGCAATGATCTTTGGACAAGCTCCTTCATTTTCATGGACTATATTCAAGACGAATTACACCAGTCAACACAGTGTGACTACTGCATGTTGAATTTCAATTTCCTCTACACCAAAATAGGGGAACATTTTTTTTTTTATTAAATTTTGGTTTTCGTATTTCGGTTATATTCATATGGGCTCTCTCGTATTAGACCACAAATGTAAAAGCAAAATTTGAGATCTAACAAGAAAAAACGTTAACTTCGGTTGCAATGAAGCTATAATACCCTTCACAAATACAAAATGTTCCTTAAAAGAACTTCCGATTATTCAGCTTTTATGGCAGCTATATGCTATAGTGGTCCGATATCGGCCATTCCGACAAATGAGCAGCTTCTTGGTGAGGAAAGGACAGGTGCAAAAGCTGAGGGACTAATTCGCGTATATTCATAAAGCCAAACGAAGAGAGAGCCGGACATGGCTAAATCAACTCAGCTCATCATGCTGTATATATTTTATAGGGTCTCCGACGTTTCGTTCTGGGTGTTATAAACTTCGTGACAAACTTAATATACGCTGTTTAGGGTATAAAAAGAAATAGATGTGAAGTGAGGAGCATAATGTTGTGTCGATGAATACCCGAACTCTCTTCCCATCTGAATCAATTCAAGAAATATTTCATAGTTACATATGAAGTCAATATCCAGATCATTTGTTAGCGATATCCAATCATTTAAACCAGTACGGTCATCATATAGTTAATGCTAGTAAATACTCCAACCATTATCTGTTGTTTCTAGACGGTGGTCATAGAATATAGATTTCAGATATTGACAAGCTCCGGGTACCCATTATAAGTCTGATTGAGTCATTTATTTTGGGTCCAGCTACCAAGTTCTCTTACATATGTATATGACTTAATGAGTCAGATCTAAAATATTTCGGTGTAAATCTCACATATACGAGACAAAAATAAAGGATAAGTTGAGATTATTCTATCTCGCCTTTTTTCGACGAGCTTCGATTTTGAATCTAACCCATGAGGACGCCAAATAGGCAACTACTTGTTAACATTAGCAAGGTGTTTAACAAAAATGTTTGACCTCCAAAATATCAATAACATAGATCATTCTAACAATTGAACGAAACGCTTATTTTCGGAGAAATTATATAATCAATAGAAACGGTTAGTATAGTCTGTACAGTTTCAAAGATAGTAAAAGAGTTTTTGAAGCTTTGGAGGTAAAAAGTATCAAGTTTGAAATATTTTCTAATCAGATGCCCTTATCTTCTATTATATCCTTCTATTATGCTCCTACAATATTTCGACAACCAATCGAGCTCTGATACATAACGATAAAAAATTTGTCTAGATCTAGGCGGCTTACATGTTTTCTCTTCGAGATTCAAAAAAAAAGTTTGTCTTGATATTTTTGGGTAAAGTTTGAGATGAAGGGAAATTAATAAACTCAGCAAATGTGGTTCATATATGTGGTTTGGACCTAGTAAAGTTCTTTTCAAAGATTTCACAAGTAGCTTTATTAAGGAAGAATAATTTGGGCTTCAGTCTGTCTTCAAAAATTTACAGAAACTATTGCGAATATACTGCAAGACACCATCTTAGCTTAGTCTTTGGCAAAACTTTGCCTGCGTTAGTGTGCGTGTTGTCGGTGTTGAATTCGCGATATGGCGAATTTCGTTGATGACAACACTGTTGGCAGGCAAGGTGGCAAAAGTATCTGAAATATTTCAATAATGCCAAAGCAATAACAATAACATGAGCAACAGCAGGACCAAACGACAACGAATTCCTTTTAAACGTCGTAGTTAGCAGCTTGCAACAAGTCAGTACAACTGACAGCCAGCGAGCCAGACACCCAGGAAAGCTTATTGCCATGAATGCACAAGCGTGCATACATATAATTCACAACAACAACAAAACTTGGTAATACCTCATCAGCGCAGCTTAACGCGCCAAATGTGAAATGCAGAACCGTGAGAGACAAAGCGTGATTTTGGTCTTTCGATTAAGTAGCAGCAACAACAATAGCAGCAACACTAGCTGGCAACAGTGGCAGCAGGGCACAAACAAAGGAAGAAGCGAACGCGTTGACATACACATAAACTACGCCGCTGCATAATCTTTGCTACTGCGCAGTCGCAACGCAACTTCATTTAAATCGCATTTCTGGCATGGCAGCCAAGTAAAAATGCGTTCAACGACGTGTGTGGTCCAATGTCGATCCAATGGCCAAGCGAGCCAACGATGCTCGTCATGGTCGATCGTGTGAAGCGTTGCATGCGGCAAGCATAAGTGAGTCGCAGCTTCGCTCCTGTGGCAATGATGGTAAGGGCAGCCTTAACGGCGGCAGTAGGAATAACAACAACAACAACAAAAGCTACTTGTGCAGAAATAATTAATGCAAGGAAATATGTAAACACACACATACACAAATGTATATATGTTGTAAATGTATGTTGCAAACATACAAGTATATATGTATTTATGTATGTTTTTGTATATATATATATATGTATAAGTATGTATATATATATGTTTATCAGAAATTGAAAGGTCGCCTGCGAGCAGCGTTAAAGCGCAACAAAAGCATCCAATCAACATAACCATCTACAACATAAATACCTGGTAGCAGCAGCAGCGGGTGCAACAACAACAACAACAACAAAAATACACAGAAAAGAACACAGGATCAAAGGTAGCAAGTAAAAGTGGGAGCGTATGCTCAAGCTGAAACCGAAACTGTAGCTGGAGAAGCCACAACCGGAGTAACTGCAATGCGCATGCGCAACGAGCGGGTGGTGCTGAGGTGCGCAAGGGCTGCTGGCAAAGCAATGCTGTTGTATGTTGCTACTTTTTTATGTTGGCGCAGTCGCTACCACAGCTTGTGGCATTGTTTGTAGTTGTTGTGATTGCTTTTTTTCATGTTTTTGTTTGTTTTTCCCGGCATATTTTTCTCCTCGACACTGCTGCATTGTTGTATATTATTGTTGTCGTCAATACATCATTATTACGATTATTTTTATTAATGCCACATTCACGGATTGGGGCTGTAAAGTGCAGCTGAGTGCTGCATGTTGCTTGTTGCATGCCACTGATTGCTAATGTTGCGCTGTTTGCCTGGCTTGCATAACTATTTCGTTGCCACCAGGAGACTTGCGCGTTGTTGCTCTTTTTTTTCTACAATTGTTGTTGTTATTGTAGGTAGTTGTGCATATAAATCACACTCATCATTTGCCGTTTTTAACTGACATTGTTTACTGTGGAAATTGTTGGCTGCCGTGGCATGCGCATATGGCAAAGGAGCAAGTGGCACACACAGTTGCATTTTGTAGAATTTTGCGCATTGTAATTTAGCTGCATTTTATGCAAGTTGCAATAAAATTTCATTTACTCTCGTTGATTGGCATTTCAAAAATCTTTGTTGTGGCTAATAATTCTCCCTGTGTGTTTGTGTGTTCATGTGTATGTGTGTTTTTGTTTTGTGACACGTTACCCATTTGGTTGCACATTTCTTGCTATGTAGAAATCGTTGTAAATAATTATAGATATGCAGTAGTTAAACAAATAAAATGCCCTTGAGGCCCATATGGACACTAGTCTCTTTGGTATTCTGTTCTTGTCTGTCTGAGCGATCAAGCAGTTCTCTAACTATTAATCTTCGTAGTTTAATGGACTAATTAGAAGCGATTACATTTAAGGTCCATACATACCAACAACTTTCTTGCAGGAATTTCAAACTCGATAGACTTTTCCTTAATTACATGTTAAAAGATACGCTTAAAGTATTTCAATTTACTGTGTAACAAAAACAATGTCTTATAAAATCTTAAAGCTTTGTCTATACATATAATATAATTGTAATAGAAAAGAAAAAAAAGTTAACATCGGCCGACCTGTACTAGACTTCACAGGTGCATTTGTTATAGCAATCATATGTAGCTATTTATGCAATATATGCTACAGTGGTTCGATCTGAGCAATATGATAGAAGATTGTAGTATTATCTCGATCCATGCCAAATTTCATGTAGATACCTTCTCAAATAAACGAGTTTTCCATACAATGACTTGAGCTTGATCATTCACTTTGTACGACAGCTATATGCTATAGTGGTCCGACATCGGCGGTTCCAAAAAATATGTAGCTTTTTAAAAAGAAAAGAATGTGTGCAAAATTTCAGATTAATTACATGAAAACTGAAGGCCTAATTTTTGCATATATAGACAGACAAACAGATATGGCTAAATCGACGTCAACACGCTGATTATTACTCAGTATGCCCCGTTTGAGTATAAAAATAATGCCAGTAATCTTTTTAAAACTAAATAAGCCGAGTCAACAATTTTTAGACTTTTTGTATGTTTTTCTTAGATATATAGCATAGTGTACCAAATACTTGCAGTACAGGTTATCATATTGGATTGCATTATAAGTTATCATATTTTATTTTGTTTATATAAATATTTACCACTTATTATTTAAGGCACACTAACTTGTATACCACTTCATAAATTTTATTGCAGACAGAATCGTTATTCGCTAGAATTTCACTTTTTCTGAACGCCGACTAGACTCGCAGGTCATTATTCTCAAGGTGAATATATCGATATTGTTTAATTTGAACTTAATCTCTCCAAAGTTATGGCTTAAAATGGTATCATGTTAAAGTAAAATTATTGCGTGAGAATATCTTGTGACGTCAGAGCTTCCACACCACACAAACTACCGCTACCAATTTTTCGTTTCCATAGAGTATAAATTTCAACTGAACGTACGGTATGCTTTGATGTGACCATCAACCAGTCGCAATTTAGAAATCCTGTAATGGTAGCGATCTAAGAAGTCACCGTACATTGAATCCGATGGAGAGGGTTCAAGAAGTGTCTGCCACTTTGCATGATATTATACTTTTATTACACCTGATTTGAAGATTCCATAGAGCACAAATCTATTTAAACTGGAACGCTTCCAGCGCACAGTTATCTCGAGGAAGGTCTGTGTGTGTTGCATTCCCATATGTAGTTTACTGTACCCTCTATGGTAAGCGGGTCGATTCTTTGCTAGGACGTTTGTCGCAAATCTTGTTACCCACGATTAATATAGCTTTAGCTTAAAATTATTATATTTCATAATATATAATATTATATATGGAAATGGCTAGAGTCTGATTTAAATTACTTATTCGCAAAAACTGTAGAACACCGCATCATTGCAGCACTTATAATGGATTTTCTTGTTACCTACTTGCAAACTTACACTCGAATTAGAGTTTAATTCTGAATATTAAGGTAAAAAGAGAATTTTAAAGTCACTATGTTAAATAAAGACACTTTAGATTAAAAATAGAGCAACACTATAAGTAACTATAATGAGTTAGTGCTCAACACAAGTTTATGAAGAAGTATATAATTTCAAGCTACCCTCACTTTTCCCCTCTCTCGTTGAATGATTGTAATGGACTCTGTATTTTGTGCTCAAAATCATTCGAATCTCACAAAACCTTTCATTTATCATAAAAATATAATTTTTTCTAAAAGCTTTTTAAAAGATCATCTAAACATTTTTAGAGATCTTTTACTATATTATATGGTAATAAAAAGGCTTATATACATTTTTTTTATTCCAGCAAATTTTTAAAATACCAAGTAAAGCTTAAAAATCTGTGGATACTAAACCAAATTCCTGCGAGAATTACATATTACATAGCTTACTGGCTTACAGAATCGGAGTTGAAGGCAACTGCTAACTGGTGGGACAAGGAGTCCCATTCGATCCTTCTCCATTATATTTAGGTAATGTAGACATTTACCGAAGTGAATTAAATATTACAAAAAACTGAGGGCTATAAAATGGCTGCTACATACTTGATACATGTTGTATTCTTCGAAGGCTATTTTAGCAAGACTAAGGTTCAAAAGTGTTTCAGAATAATATTCATACCCTGAACAGGGTATACACTCAGAAGGAAAAATCGAATATTCTATAAAATATATACATAAATGATCAGCATGACGAGTTGAGTTGAGTTAGCCATGTCCGTCTCTCTGTATACTGTATACGCGTACTAGCCCCCTCGTTTTTAAGATATCTCAAAGAAGCTGCTCATTTGTTCGAATCGCCAAACTAACCGATCTAACTCAAGTCCTTGTATGTAAAACTTTTTTATTTGACAAGGCATCGTCTCGAAATTTGGCACAGATTATGCACTAAGATATCGCTACAATCTTCGAGTATATTGTACAAATCATACCACTTTAGCTTCTAGCTGCCATATAAACTGACTGATCAACATCAACATAAAGATCTTTTTATACTCTTTTATGCTATAAAAAGATCTTTTGCACTTGTGAAGATCTTTTCTTGTTTTATGATGAAAAGAATATACCTATTGGAAATCCTGTGATCTAATGCGTTTCTAGTACCAGGACCAGAATTATTGTAGCTTTAAAAAATTAAATTATTATTGGTTATATGGTACTTTTGCGTTTAATTACCTGCTGTAAACTCCAAAAAAGTTATTGACTTTAATGACTTCAAATTCATCTGTTGCTGTTGTTGCAGCTGTTGTTTTAGATGTGGTTAGCTCCAAAAGCATCACTTGCAACCCGAGCAGCGCAATTTAAGCGTTGAGAAAATTTAAAATTGAAATTTGAAATGCAAACGCATTTATTATGCTCACTCACTTGTCTGCAACCAGAAGCTGTCAATTTTAGAAAAACTTCAAAAACAACAACATTAACTACTTGAAATGATTAACGCTCAAAAAGGTCATTAGCACATGCTCGTAACAACGTGCAGATTGGTTTTATGTGAAGCGAAGTCAAATTAAGTTAATTCTACCGCAGTGGACGAGTACTTGCGTGTGTGTGTGCGAGCTTATTTAATGTTGGTGCAATTTGTATTGCTGCGCTAATAATGTTTGTGCGGCCGTATTAGCAAGTACGTGTTTATGAGCGTTTAGCGCAAGCGTGCTGGTGCCACTCAAGCAATGCGCACAACCAGCAGCCGCTAGTCACTTGCTTTAGTAAATTATTGCCACATCTGTTGCCGCAGCGCCATTCGCACGCAAAACGCATGCAGCGATGCATTTGCGGCAAATTTCGAAAAGTGTTACTGCATTACTACATTCTTAGTTATTGGTAGATAAAAAATTTTAATCCCGAAATCCCGAATTATATATTAGCATTGCAAATCAAGAACCTACTCTAAATTGATGTATTTATACAATAGATTAATTAAAAGTTTTGAATACCAACTCCGTCAATCCCGAAAATTACTATTGAAGTTAGTATGGATAATCCCGAAATTTTCGAATAATTTTTATTGTTTAAATGCGTATATACTATATAGATTATATATATATATATATGTATATATATACATAAAATATATTAAAATAGTAATAAAATGAGTTGAATACAAATCCCGCTTATCCCGAGTTTTTAAAATATTTTTTTATTGTTCAATTGCATTGATACACTTGCTTATTATGCTTCAAAAATTAATCGAAATCGTTGAACACCGATCATGCCAATCCCGGAAAATATTACTGATGTTATTATCGCCAATCCCGAGATCTTCAAATGATTTTTTATTGCTCAAATGCGTCAACACTCAAGCTTAATATATTTAATATACATATTATGCACTTTTACATTTTGAATATCAATCCCGACAATCCGGGTAAACCGTTATTTAACAATTTTCCATTCCGAACAATACATTTTATTTTAAATGATCTGCAAACCAAAGATTCATATCTTGATAGATTAAACACAAGTCTTAAATACAAATCCCACAATCCCGAAAAGTATGTTTTAATTTTTTTTAAAACCAGTATTAATATATATGTTCAATAATGGCATCACTAATCTTGTAATATAAAATTTGCAAATGATTTTTATTATCCAAATGATATATTCCAAATTTGATATATGTAGATAAGTATTAAAAGACTTATCTTCAATACCAATCACGAAAATTTCGAAAATAATTTTTTGGAATTATTGATATTATATTAGTCGAAACCCATTATAGTACATAAATATGCCTGATCGTGAAAATGGGTATACCTGCCTAACGGTATGAAGACTTCTTCCATTTAAATCGCTAATCCCGAAAAAGCTTATTAAAATTTTTTTTACAAAATAATACTATTTTAACAAAAGACTAGGCACAGATTAGACTCGCTATTGCACCACATTAAATTACTCATCCAGCCATTCACTCGTTGTTGCTGCAATCGCGCTCAATTGACTTGGTTCGCTCACTTAGCGCTAATTACCTTCACGAATGAGGTGATAATTTATGCAGACATAGCTACTCGTTGCAACGTCTTCTCCAACTTTAGCTTCGCTTCGATTTCCATGTGCAACTACAAATCCAATTTAAATGCTGATTCATTTGGTAAATCCACCATAATCACCTGTGGTATGAGTCGATAAGTTAATGTCAACATTGCTTTGCACTATCCATCAGGTACTCATATGCATGCGCTGAGAGACGGGTATCGATTAGAGCTGAGCTTTGTTTTGCTAGACATACCGTTGGATAAGTAAAGACTTGCTTTTTATTGTAGTGATATCTTATATATATTTATTTCTTGAATACTCATTCATAGCATCTTTATCTTTTCTGCTTCTTCATTGGTTCCTTACGAGGTGGGTTCAAAAAATAACAGGAATTATAAAATTAAGAATTTGTGGGTTTGGAGAGTCCAATTGTTAAAATTGATTTAACATTTTTGTAATATTGACATACCTTCCCCTGAAAGAGTTATCCCAAAAAGAGAGTTTGAGAAGTGTTTCGGGGATTAGAACAAGCGCGTCATATGAAAAAAAAACTTCGGAAGTTAGGTTTAATTGTTATTTTTTATTTGTTAGAGAGAGACGTTTCATATAATCTGAGAATGAGACCTGTTTCGGGTCATATTAAGTAACATCCTACGAGTAATGTCACTCGACCATCATGTCCTTTACCGGTTTCGTGCCGCGAAGTTGTCATACTTGAAGTGACGAGTTACCATCACGTTAGGCTATATTTTTCATTCCACCACTTATTCTCACTATCCTATTCTAGCCTACCACTGAATTGTGCATCTGCTATATTGAAGAGAAAACCCCAACTAATTTTCGAGAGTCCTGAGTCGAATACCAGACTTGTCATGCTGTTCAGTGCGGTTTACTGGTTTTATTCCTGAAGAATTTATCTGCGCTTCGGACAGGGTTTATAGCCACAAACTATTTTGGAAAACATCTATGAGGGTTCATCTGAAGCAACTGATGCTAAGCGTGGAAGTTGAATAGCTTTAATATCTTATTTATTGTATGCATGAATTTAATTATTTCAACTCACCATTGAAATAACAGTAAGAGAATTTTATGTTTCCAACAGTTAGCATACAACAACAGATACATTTTATTTGAAGACAAATTTAATTCTTAAAAAAATTGGAAATTGAACAATCGATTCTTAAAGAAACGATGTTACATAGCCTTATTACCCTTTCACGCACACATCCATACATACATACGCTCACGAGTATAGTAGCATATGCGTGCAACAAAACGGAACATAACTTTGATTGGACGTTACCGGTTGATTGCAGCGTGATGGCTGTCGGTTAAGAATGCAATTATGGTATGCAGGCAAGATACCGTAGCTGCTTCGCACCGTCTTGTGGTGTGGTGTAAATTGGTGTTGCACTTAAAAGATACCAATTAAGAGAGCTCTTACAAGACAAAGCTTTGAATGTTGCACAGTTGGAGAATGCCAATGATGGTTGCTGATGTTGCACATGCTGATTTCCGTAATGAATTGCCAACCAAAAGCGTTGTGGCACAGTTATAAGCTACTCTGGGGAAATGCTACAACGCGGATGTGGAAGGAGCGAGGAAGAAGTGATGGAAATTGAAGTACCATTTGAAATAATTAACTTTCACACAATGTATGCGACTAACTGCGATTTCATGACACACATTTTCGTGTATGTGAATGTGATTAGTGATTTTGAAATTTTTTTGTTTGTAACTCCAAAACAGCTACAAATGTTTATTTGTACTCGGATATCACCTAATAGAAATGTTTTCATTCATAGACACTTTATTAACAGCGGTTGCTGTGTATTAGGTGGGATTGGCAGGAAATCATCAACTATGGGCTCCTACCCTACGGCCAAACTCTTAATTTGGATTTATACTGTCAACAAATGGACGAATATTGAATCCCTAAAGTATATGCCTCTCATACAATCTGTCCGATTAAACTCAATTATTTGTATGGAAATCTTTTTATACGGAATCCATCCGGATCCATGACTAAGATTATTGTTTTCTAGATTGGACCACTATTGCATATAGCTACCGTACAAACTGAACGATCAAACTCAATACTGAAACTTTTTAATTTGTCGAGATATCTTCACAAAATTTGGCATAGATTATAATCCACATTATCTCTACAATCTCCGAAGAAATTATTCCGATCGTAGAACTATAGCGTATAGCGTCTTCAAACTGATCGATCAAAATCCAGTCCTTGTGTGGAAAGCTTTTGTATTTTTCAAGATATCTTCACGAAATTTGGCATGGCTTATAATCCAAAACAACGGAAAATTCTGTATTTATGAAAGCATTACCAGTATAGCTTCGGTGCAACCGAAGTTAACCTTTGTTCTTGTTTTTTGTTTTTATCAATATATAAGCTTATGAATACTTTAAGGTGAATGGGAATGAAAATTAATCTGCTCCATCTTTTTCAATTTCAAGCAATAAGAGAACATCTCTCTAAAAATACCAATGATTAAATATATATGTCTATGCAACTGTACATCTATATGCTGGCGATGATTTATGTGACTTATGTATATATGTAAATATATAAATATTCTATTGTATATGCTCAATCATTTCGTTGTGGGTTTCCGTTATTAAAATGTTATTAGGTTTCAACACAACAAATGGTAGAACTAATGGCGGATCAACTGACCAACGGAATGCACAAGCGTTAAAGCGCGCTGCGGTGTGGTACGCGGTGCGGTGTTGCAACAAAAGGTAAAAAATGTAATAATTTCATTTCTTTGTAAACAATTTATTTCACGCAGGTAGATGAAAACGGCAGATAGATATGCTAGAAATATAAACATGTATGTATTTGTGTGCGTGTGTGTTTGTATATATGTCTATATACTTAATAGTTATGGGAAGCGGTATTCTTTTCTCATATTTTTTTCAATTTTGTAGCCAATAATGTTATAAGTAGAAATAGGAAATTTTCGAAAGATTTGAGTATATATGTGTGTGCATATAGCATGTATATAGTTAGGTGCTTGCGCGCCCATCAAGCTGTATGACCAATTGGGCGCAACCGTCTGCGTGTTGTGATAAATTACTTTAATTTTCTTGTGATGAGATTTTTCTGTGGCGGCGCTGATTGCGCTACAAACAATAAAAAAAGATAAAGAAAATTGAAAATAACAAAAAAAAAAAACAACGAAATAAAATAAAATAGAAATATTTCACTTTAGCAGAGCAAAGTAGGCAGTAAATTGGTTTTCTACGGCCAGATTTTTTTTTCATTAATTTTATATATTTTTTCTTTAAACGTATGCTTTTTGGTTTCTTGGTAAGACATTTTTCTAACTTTTGCCTCATATTATCGCTTACAGCATCCCGTGTTGTAAATCAACAGCGTTGAGCGATAGTAATGGATAGTCAGGCTTTTTTGTATGGGCGCTGAGTAAATATATATAAAGGTGTTTTATATTTGTGAGCAAGTGCTAATGGCGGCGCTGATGATAGATGTAAATACGCACAAATACAAACAAAAAATATATATGTATATATACAAATACATATACATATTATATATATCACGCTGCTGCTGCTTTGGCGTTAATTATTGCTTTTATTGTTGTTGTTGTTTTTGCTGTCGTTGCTATATGGCGCTGGTAATCAAGCGTTGCATGCCACTTGGTGCTTATTCAGAACACGGGCAATCAACTTTGATTTACTTTTGCGCACGACGCGGTGGTTTTGGGATTTCGGGCATGGACAGCCGCCTGAGCAAACATGGCTTAATTGAAAATTCACTTCGTGCGGCTGTAGTTATTAATTTTTTTCGACTCAAAGCTGCGTACGTGTATATGTATGTATATGCTGCTTAAGCACACTCTTTATGTGTATATATATATTTCTTTATGTTTTTTTTTTGTGGCTTTTCGTGGAAAGGCGATAATTTTCGTACACAATAAGCGTAGCAGTAAATTAAGCTTTCTAATTTGTTTTGGTCTCCATTGTTGTGGGCTTAAAAATGTCGACAAAGATTGTTTGATAATTATTTTGTGGTGCGAAGGCGTATAAAATGTAAGCTTTCATGTTGATAATAAATATACACACAAACGCACGTTTGTACGTATGTGCCAAGCATTATATACATACGTACAAACACATATGCATTGCATATGCTGTTAAAAATATATTTACGGACTTAAAACAAAGTTTCAAAATCATTTTATATACACTTAGGTGCTTGGGTGCTTAAGTACTTATAGGTGTTTATATAAGCGAGTAGTATATAAACGTGAAAACACATTTGGAAAACACCGAAATCTCAATTTTTTATTGATATCAACATTGTGTGAAATTCTGGCAGATATTTTGATGATGATGACTTGCAAGATTTTGCTATCCCACGATTTCTGTGGGATGAATGTCTATTTGGTGTGCCCTTTTTGGAAATTAATTTTTTCGAGTACATAAGATCTTTTTTGTATGTATTTGTATGTAGAAGTCCTGCTGTGCCACCATTTTTTTAACCAGAATATATATATCTGCATTTTCCGAATGTTTCACTTTAGAATAGAATATCAGTCAAGAGTTGTAGGGTAAGAAAAATATCTGAGCTGGTGATGCTCTGCAGATATCAACCATTTCTAAATACCAAACATATCAGTTTAAAATCAAAAGAAATACTTGTCTTTGAAAATTTTTATCTCGAAGTAAGATGTGAGGCATCGTTTTCTTTTTTGCAGACTTTATTGAATATGTATATCAGATTATAAAAAAAATTATATTGACATTTCTGGTGCAATCTTCGAAATCATTTGCTTCAAGTAAGCCTCTAAAAACGGTGTTGATCCTACAAACTTGTGCTATTTGAAAAAATTTATGTATCATATAAACGGAATTGAAAGCTATATAAATCTTGCTAGTAAAGCACATATGTTTTTAACTTTACATACATTATTAACAACATGTCATACTTGTAAAAACAAATTTTACTTTACGACCAAAAAAAAAAAAATATGAGTAATGCGCTCACGTCTAGAGATATGTAGTCTGATCTATTTGGATTTGTTTTGAGCTGGTTCAGAATAACGCTATGTCCAACACTCTTCCTGTTCCAACCACAGATCACCTTAGCCTAGCAATTGATGCAAGAGCATATTAAGGAGATCAATCGGACATGCCTTAGTAGCCCCGGTAACCCCTGCAAAGGCTGCTCCCTGTATTTCATTTAATTTTCTGACATTAAACCACCAAACCAGTACGCCATATAATGATGGCCGTATACATACACATGACTATATTCATTTTTAGACCGTTCGATACTGTAATAATTCTGTTCATAAGCATCGATTGTATCGATTTGCACACCATGTCGCCTATGCCGCTATGTGTCAGAGACTCAACGATCGTACTCAATTCTCTATTGTTAAAAGCTTCCTCTGTGTCAAGCAAGGCAGCAATTGTATGTTTGAGATCTAATAACTTTTATATAACACTACGTGCAGGGCAGTTGCTGTTGAACGACCCTTTATGTACCGCTAAGTACCTGGCCTCACCGCCCGCAGCACTGTTTGACGCTGTTGAAACAGAATTCGCAGGCATTTCGCGGCGCTTCCAAGTCGTCGACGAAACATGGATTCGGCAAAGTGACACTGAAAAAGGCGAAGACTATTCTATCGGTTGGAAAGATGACGGCCACTGTTTTCTGGGACGCTACATCCGATGTAATCTACATCTCGAAAAGAGCAAAATGGTTACAAATCTCTACTATGACGAAATATTGGGTCGATTCGATGCAGTATTGTAGAAAAACGTTCCTAGTTGGCAAACATTCCCGAATATAATAAATGCCTCTCTTCTTGCTATTTCTAGTATTTCATTACGAGCTGACGCTATCTCATGATTACAAATATTTTTTCCCAGCCATTATTATGTGTAAAAATTAATTACAGAATTTTTTTATTTTTATTTTTTTTTGTTATAAAATACTAAGTAAACTTAATATGTAATTTTGAGATAATTTCAACAAGAAAATATACATAAAGCATTTTCAATATATTCTGATTCCATAACAATAAATAATTCAAGTTCTTATTTTTGACCACAAAAGTTGCTTAACTCAACAACCTGTCTCTACCACAGTGCATACTTCAACCAAGGTCACCAAAATAGCTCATCAGCAATTAAATCAAGGCAATATTATTGCTACAATGAAAGCAAAAAAGCAATTATTTCTTTCTTTCACAAATGTTTCCAAAATTTTCTACAGCAACAAATGCGCCTTTCTTCGAATTAATTTGCTTACTACTGGACACAAAGATGTAGCCACCCAAGCAGCTGACGAGGTAGCAATTTTCATCAATCACCAGCGATTATTTGCACTAACCTTTAGAGAGGAGAAAAATCCGCAATGCTTTGCTTTTTTGTAGTTTTCATTAATGGGCAACGATAAAACTGCCACACGCCGGCAATAAAAGTCAATGCCAACAACATTGAACATTGCGCGCTACAACATTAGCCCTGAGCTGATGAAATGCGTGCGGAAATTTCACTAAATAAGCAAAATGAAAATTGGCTAAATATTTACCGTTTATTCCGATCATAATGGCAAGACATAAAATTTTATTGACGCAGCAATGCTTTCTACACATTTCATTGCTGCTGCATGCAACACAGTCAAGGACAGTGTAATTACAAAGCAAGAAGCGAGTATCTTGCTATTAAAGGATGTGAAGGACAAATGGGTGTATGTGTGTGTGTGCACAAGTAGTTCACAACTGCTTCTGCAGCAGTTAGGCGCTCAGCTGGCGAGCTTGTTGTAAAAGTCCACAGGACTAGCATATTGTCCTTCACACACACATATATATATTTATATATTTGCTGGATGTATGTGCGCTGTCAAACCGCAACATTAAAGTCAAAAAATCGCCTGCCAGGCGCAGCGGCTATGCTGAAGATTGTTGTTGTTTCTTTGAGCGCTGCAAATCTGCTTGCGATGTCCTGGCGTGCCGCCTGCGCAGCGGCAGAAAAAAGCAAACTGCTCTCAACTTGGGCACTACACACTAAGAAAGCGTCTACCTGCCTGCACGTACACAATATTTTGCGCACTTGCTTGTTGTTGTTGCAGCGAAAATCTGCTCCTGACTCAAGTATTCGGTTCTTGGCCCGCCAACTGCGCACTTCGGTCACACTTTGCGGTTTAATCGATTTTGTGCCACACAGCACATTTGCTTGCAACACTGCAACGCCTGCTAAACGCCCGAAAACAATTTAATTTATGAAAATATTGCCAAAATAGCACAAAGGTGGCAACGTAAACAAAGCCAAAATTTGTAATTTTTTCGATTCGTCTCACACCATTGTTTCTTTGTGGTTTGATTTGTGTAAACGCAACAATATTTACCAACTTTACGCAATCTTAAGCGGATTTATTAGCCTTAGTGCCCTTAGCTGCAGTTTTACTTAGCCAATATCGTAGTAGACCTGCCACACTCAGCTCTTATCCTTGTCTATCGGCAACTCTCCTCACCGCCACTGCTTATCCTGTAAAAGTAGTTAAGTGTTACTTTGTAAAAAGTTAATCCAATCTTGCCACACACATATCTGATTTAGGCTCAAGGTTGTAATACGCCGATGATCTAGATTATTTTCTCACTTTGGGTGTTTGAAGAATTCCTGGAAAATTTGTTTACACTAATTTACTGCGACTTACAACACGCTTATACATAATCTAATTATATTCGGAGAGATTAAAAATTAAAATAAGAAAATACGTTAACTTCGGTTGCACCGAAACTATAATACCCTTCAAAAATACAAAAGATACCAGAAAGCACTTGATTATGAAGGCTCAGTTTTATGGCAACTATATGCTATAGTAGTCCGATCTAAATAATTTATTTGGAGATTGTAGCGATGTTTCGGATAATAATATCTGCAAAATTTCGGGAAGATAACCTGTAAACTAAAAATGTTTCCATACAAGCACTTGATTTTGATTGTTCAGTTATATTATATTATATAGGTTCCGACAACTGAATAGCTTCTTGTAGAAAAAATTACGTGTGCAAATTTGCAGAACGATATCTCGAAAGCTTAGCGAATCGTTTGCGTATAGAAAGACGGACAGGCAAACGTAAAGATTTTATTACTGTACAAAGGATCTCTATAAGGCAAAACTTTTTTGTTTCCTCATATTAAAACATATGCGAGTAAAACTAACCCTCGGAGAGTGTTCACAAATGTTCTGAAATCACTATATAAGTGGTAATAGGATTTAACGCTCTAAAGTCTTTCAAAACTGGGCATATATAAAAATTTCGTAGAAATTTTTCCCAAAACCCAGAAGGAAGACTTCTTTCATTCCGTATTTTGGAACAAAATAACAACTATGGTATGACATTTTGCCTACGAGAAACTTATGAGGATTGGTGCTTGATAATCTCTCATAATTAAAAGCTTCTAAAATCGATGCCTCTTACAAAAAAAAATGGAGAGAAAAATCTATATTCGATATTAAAATTACTACACTCATTAAATGATTAAAGAATTACGCGGCTGGCAATAATTTTATTTAAACTAATCAAAGTTCATTCTGCTAAAAACTAATCCCATACACTCTCTCGTGTACTAATAAAACAAGGCGGGAAAGGTTATGATAGAAGGGACCAAAAAATGTATCTCGGAGATGTCAAATATTCCGGCTCTTTGCATTATATTACGAAAGCTCGACGTAGGCCGATATGTACACTAAGTTATGGAAAATTTTAGAAACACAAAAAAGCCTGAAGGAGCGAATCTGCGAGTCGCTGCTGAGTCGCAACACAAGCGCTCCAAACAAGGATTGACGCACAGGAAGGATTTGATGTGTCTTTAGTGGGAAGAGCAGAAAATCACCTGCTATTATAAGCTTCTCCACTGCGACCAAAGTTTTAATTCTGATCTTAACTTTCAACAATAAGACCGTCTAAATCGCCCAGATGTGACCAGCTTTAGCCAATAGCATAGTATTTGTGTTCCATCAAAACAACGCCAGACTACACACATCGATAGTGACTCACCAAAAGCTCCGGCAGCTTAGTTAGGAATTTCTTATGCATACACTTTATAGTTTGGATCTAGCATCAAGTGATTACTACCTGCTGCTGTATCTGGCAAATTATGTAATTTTTTGGCAATAAAGACGATGGTTTCCATGATAGTGGCTTTAAGATATTGCAAACAAAATTCCAACTAGTTATCGCATAAAACGTTGTCCATTTCAGCCAAATATGATCATTCTAACTATGCTAAATGAAACCTTTAATACTACTATATTATTTTATTACTCTTATATATAAGAATTCTGAACAACCTTACTTGTGTTAAATCATCTCACAGACATATTGGTAATAAGTTTTGCATTAATCTGTGAACACATTGTATGAATTTAATTGAATTACTCTCAACGAAAATATTATTACTTTCATCGATATATAAACTTGTATTTTCGAGGCCAAACTAACAAGAAACTGCAAATTGTGTTTAAACTTTAAAGTATAAGAAAGACGTTAAACTTTGCTGCAGAGTTAAGATAAAAGGTATGAAAACTTATTAAAAAATACTTTTTCATCAATCATTGAGCAGTGAATCGAAAAGGTACTGGCATAAATCACTTAGACTGGCATAATGAAATAACTATAGAATAAGAACGAGTTTTACCACTTTCATCAGTTAACCACAGTCTTACGCTGCGTTCAAATTAATAATTTTGTTGTTGTTTTTACATTTTTTATTTGTTACATATGAAAAAGCTAAGCTATGGCGTACATAATAGTAAGAAATCATTTATATTCTGTTTTGAGATTATGAAACCTCCCCTTACATTTTTAAATTTTAAATCCTCGAAAAGTGAAAAATCAAGAAATAACAGTTTAGAAAATAATTTTGTTTATTTAACAAACTATCTCCAGGCTATAAAGACATTAAATTTACCTTCAACATTCCACAAAAGTACATATTAGTTTCTTCGCAATCAACACATCAATGTCAACAAAAGAATCGTGAAGCTTCATTAGCAAAATCAGGCAACCAACTAGGCAGCCGAATTCTATGTCTTCAAATGTAATTAAAATCAAACAAAAGCGACTGTGAAAAATAGCAGAAGCTCAACACACAACAGCACAAAAACTAAGCCTGCTACAAGATACATACTTGTATATCCTACTGTACATATATATATATTTACCTATACATATGTATAGCATATGTAAGAGCAGAAGACAGGAGGCATGCGCTTCTCGAACGACTACTGGTAGCACTAAGCAGATTAAAATCACTATAGCTTTTGTTGTTGTTGTTGCTGTTTTACTGTCGACTATTACTGCCTACAATATGGCTTACAAAATCAACATGGCCATGACCATTGCCAACAAGTATATATGTAAATGTATATGTAAATACTGAGAAAGCCTGTAAAGTTGCTTGGAGATTTCGCGGATTCTGCGGCCGTCCGGCTCATTCCTGCTGCTTTTTGCGCTCACCGTTAATGGTTATTGCTGCTATTGGGCTGTTGTGGTGCTTTTTAATCGTTTTTGAATTTTTTTTTTTTTGTTTCATTCGCAGCACACGAACTGAGTGTCATTGACAGTGTAATCATTAATTTACTTTACGATACGAGCGTTGAGTTTAATTAAAAGCGTATTTTTTTTTGCTTTAATCTTTTAAGATTGTTTTGTGGTTTAAATGTATTTTTCCTTTCATTCTTATATTTATTCAGCCTTTGTGTTTCGGTTTCTTTTCGCTGTTCTTATATTTCACGTTTCATTCTGCACATTTTTCCATTTGCTAAACATAATGAACTCATTAAGCTTAATTTAGTGTTTGCTGGTTGCTGGTGGCCAGTAAATACATATCTTCAGTTGTAAATATATACCTATATAAAATATATATATATTTTTTTTTTAGTTTATATAAGTTAATGTGTTATGCTTGTGATTGAGTTGAAATCGTGAATTCGCTCGAAGTGGCAATTTCGCGTGTGTTAATTAAGTTCAAAATGGAACTAATGAATTATTTAAAGGTTCTAAAACAATATAGTTATGTACAGTGATTCAGTTATTAGCAGTTTGCTGATTTCATTTATTTATGGCTACGAAGAATAGTGGCGCGGTGCGCATGTGCAGCTATTTCTAAGCGCTTCTATTAAGCGGATTACATTTATCAATAATATTATTGGCTGTATTGTTAAAAAGGAAACAATAGAAAACCACTTTTTATAGAAAAATTTTAATTTTCACGATTCATTTCTTAATAGCTAAACTTGCTACCTTTACACTTTAAGCAAGTTCGTTGCTTAAGTCTTTTGATTTCAATATACGAACCTTTATTATGTATAAAGGATTGCTTGAAGGCGAAGCATATGCGTGTGTATATAAATTTACATATGTAGTGGATATATAGTTTTATACACTTTCTAAATAAACGGATCTATACTATTGGCGCATAGCAATTAATATTAGTAGTCAGAAGTAATATTAACATTAGCATAAGAACATATTCATATGCGGAAAGTTTGTTTTTGTAGAATCAAATTAAATTTCATTTAAATATACTAATTTATTTCAAAGGCAAAAACGCGGAGCATGGGAGTAAGACTACTTATTTCCAAGCTGTAAATAAGTAATTAACTTTAATTGGAGATATAAATTAGAGTTTGTGCATGGAAGACGAAAAACAGCTTAATTAATAATTTTAAAAATAGTTAAAATAAATATAGCGATACTTTAATATGCTGTGATTTGCAAACTAGTTTCGCAGTTACGTTGGGGATATATACTCGTAGTAAAATTTTCTTACCGATGTGATCCTCCTTTTAAACAAGATTTTGATGATAAGAAAGATGAGTTTAATTCATCTCATTTTTTTTTTTTTATAAATTTCTGTATGCATTTAATCTCCGATCTGGGCTCATGGTTTTTACAAACCAGACAGACTCCAAAATTTCTTTCTTAAGATATTTAACATTAAAGTATTTTTGGGTAATAGTAAAAATTAAATCGATAACATGCTAATTTTTGTATTTCCTCAATAGCATTCTCTGACTGCTAAAAAGCTCTTTAACTAGCAACTAAACCGATATCTATGCCTTGCAGTTATTAATTATGTATGCAGGCACTTGTAGGGAGTAACTCACTGAAAGACAGAACAGATTAAAACTATTAATTTATATTAAAATGACGAACTGAAAAGTATTGCGTTGAAATAGTTCGCCCCTGTTGCAGTTGGGAAGTATCTAGCTAAGATCTGACTTTTTAGTGGGGAGTACGTTGCTTCTCAATAGCACAGCATTAATGTATTAGGACTTACCATGGAAGGGGGGTATATAAAACGGCCACAAGGTATCATGCGAGTATCAGCCTGGGTTCTTAAATAGCTCAATCTCGAACGGAGCTTACGGATGCATGGCACCCTCCGTAATAAGTTAGTTTTACATGCGTAGCAGGGGCTATGCTAAGGGGCTTTCCTTTACACTCATGGGTCCAAATATGAGCCAAATAGAAAACAAGAGAAGGGCAATAAAGTCGGAAGGAACTAGTTGTTCCGAAAAAAGATTAACGTTATTATAAACTTAGCCAACATATGGTATATTAAGAGCTTTCATTTCGAGCTTTTATTCAGAGCTTTTATTTCATGATGTTATAAATACAACGATTTTCTATCCACAGACAATTCATTTAAATTTCATTTTGCTATTAAACACCAAAGCTTTCGATACCGCCTATTAAGTTGTCGCTTAGTCGGGTAGGTGAAACTGAAATTTCACTTTTACTAATTTAATAATTATAACTATTAAACGAATTCGCTAAAGTAATTTGAGAAGTGTAAATGAAAACTTTCACACAAAAATCTGCAGACTCTCCAAAGAAAGCGAAATTCGCCGAAATCAATTAAACAATAACTTTCAACCAAAGAGCGCTAAAAGTTCAACTGCGGCGAAAAGTTAATGTCAACTTGCAGCATTTAGTCTCTTTAACTCAAATTAACCGATTCTGCGAAGACTATTAGCGTTTTTCCTGCTTAGCTGCCAAGTTATTAAGATATTAGTGGAGAACAACTACAACAACAATAACAGCCCAACGCATTGGCAAATTACCTGCGAGCTAAAAGCGCAAATTAGAAAATTAGACAAGTTGTGAGCAACTAATTGCTAGCTAAGAAATACAACAACAACAAAAGCAATACGCAAATGTAATCGACAGCACTTTGGCCAGTGCAATTAAGTGTTTGCGTTTGTTGTTGCTGTAGATGGCGTCAAATGAGCCAACAAGATAAATGAATCATAAGAAATGAGTGTCAGTGTTGTTGTTGCGGTCAACAAATCAGCAATAACTCTGAAAGATCGGTGAAACTGGAGATGCTGTAACACTATTTGTTGCCCCTACTTTGTGCAGTGTTGTAAAACGCGTGTTGCTGCTGCACTTTCGCGCGGCCGATACTTGCCACACATATGTGCTAAAAGTCAACACACACATACACACACATTTGTAGTTACAAACATTCGTAGGCAATCATATGTAGAGGTATAATATCTATATGTACGAGTATGTATATATGTGGGTATTTACATATGTATATATATATATAAATATATGTGTATATATATGTATATAAGTATGCGTGTGTTTACTTGTTAATTGCGAACGTTTAGTTAGTTGATTATTAATTGTTTAACCGTCTGGTGTTAATCGTTGTTCGAGCACGAGTCGTTTATTTATTTCATTAACTTTTGTTATTGTTGTGCTTTTTTTTCTCTCTTTTGTCTTATTTCCAACATCACTCATTTATTGAAAAGCTGTAAAGCGTTAATGACTGCTTGGCGTTAGCGACTTTCAAACTTGCTAATTAAGTGTTGAAAGCTGGTGCGTTTGTTTTTTCTGTGTAAATATATCTTTCAACCGATTTTTTTCACACATGCATGTGTGCTTACCTCGTAGCTATTGAATGGTGGCGATGCAGGCGCATGCCGTAATGCCGCAAGTTTGCGCAATGCGCTCAGATTTTTCTTTTCTCTGAAAGTTGCACTGAAAATTGTAAATTGATGCTAAATGGTGTGAGTTGCAAAAATAATTAGTTTAAGGTTGGAAAATTGTTTAAACATTTTTTTTTTTTAAATTTTTTCCAAAATAAATATTTAAAAGATAGATTAAAAATCAAATAAAACAAGAAAAAACGTTAACTTCTGTTGCGCTGCAGCTATAATACTCTTCACAAATTTCACATCGATATCGCAAAAACTGAGAGACAGGCTCGCGTATACACGACAGTCAGACGGACATGTCTAAATCGACGACGAAGCATGGAAGAGGCAGTTTGAAAGCGCGAGGCTACTTTACTAGAGGGAATGTCGGCCCATTCGTAAAAAATGCGCTTACTTCACCCCGAACATCAACATCTAACCAGTCGGGGATTCCAAACATATAGCAACGATAGTAAAAAATTGGCTTTTCACGTTGTACAGTGTCTTGCGAAAAGAACAGATCCGAACCCAAACGAAAATTTATGGGTTCTGCCGAAAAAAAGTCTAGCTATCAAATTCCACTTAAGGAATTGGAAGAGCTCTCAAGTCGCAGGCAAGATTCCACTCCAGCACATAGAAAATTTAATTGAAAGTATGCCTAATAGCAAAACTAGTGTGATTAGAGTTAAGGGTCAGGTGTTGAAATTTGGAAATAAAGAGAATAAGCTTTTAAGGATGAGTTCTCATTAAAAATTGTTTAATTTGACTATTATTTTTTTTTCTATGAATCTTAAAGAAGAGAGCAAACGAGACAATTTTTATTTTGAATTATTTTTACAAAATTCATTTTAAAATCTTAATCACTATAATGTAATAAGCAAATAAACTAATAGATGCTTGTTGATTATTTATTTACATTCAAGCACCTCTATAATTAATTAAATGGCCTGTCCATGTCACATATTAATTACCCAGTTATTTTATGTATCTTTCAATTTATCACACTAAAAAACGATTTTGCATATTTTAAGCAAATAAAGTAGTTACTTGGCGATAATTTGGCCTTTGACCCCAACTCAGTCACCCAGTCACTTGTTGTTGCCCGTCTACCCCTTGGCTACTAATGCCATTACGCTGCTCGCGAGTTCGCATTCACGTTGGACAACAGATAAAATAATCAATTCGACAAGTTTATTAACATTTAACCTGATGGGCCACAAGATTGTACATACTAGTGTGTCATATGAAGCTCTACCAGCGGTTAAAAATCGTCAATTAGATGTGAGATGAGAAGCCCCGTTGGGTTTTTATTTAAATAAAAGGCAAAGAAATAGCGAATATGCTGATTGGAAGTGGCTTTGTATTACATAATATACTATTTTAAGATATAAGAATGTATATAGTGAGTGTGTAAAAGATTTGAAGATTTATTTATGAGATGAAAATTGATAAATGCTTCCAAGGAGACACTTCATACGAAAAATTATTTGAAATAATAGAAAAAAAGCATTTAAAATTAAACTTTTGATGATATATTATTTCTTTCTATTTAAATATTAAACATTTGTTTCTGGAAATTTTACAAATTCGTTAGTTTAGTTACTCAAAAATATTAGACCTTTGAAAATGGTAATAAGTGAAAGAAATTCATAATGAGTTGAAACCTGTTGGAAACGAAAGATAAAATTACAAAAATTAAAGGAAAAATACGGTTGATCTGAGGTCGGGAAGAGAAATGGGAGAGGCATGGTTGAATTTTAAGCGGTTTAACACAATTTCCGACAAAACTACGAGTCCTATAGGAAAAATTTATATGACAAAGTTATAACAAATAATAAAATATGAAAACAGCAACAACTTTTGTGTGAGCACGCTTTTCACACAACCTCAAAATTTTTATTTCATAAAAAAAATGTTTTTGTTGATGAAATTTGTAAACTTATCTGTCCCAAATACACTGTATTTATATTTAATTTGAAATATAAACGATGAAACCTTATTTCGATTTAAAATCGAAACACTCCTAATTTTTAATCAAATTATAATAAATAAAATTTTTATATTTTAAACAAAGGTCAGTAGGCTTTATGTTTGTTGAAATCTCTACTTTCTGTTAGTAAAAATTAAAAACATTTTTGGAAAACTCGGCCGGTTTAGTCATACCATAAAACTGTAAACGGGTTTTCCTCGAAATTACTTTTGCGATGAATATACTTCTATATAACGCTCTTTCGTATTAGCCAACAAAAATTGAAATTTTCTAATATGTAAAATTTAAAAACAAAAACATCGAGGAAGTCAAAAAATTAATAGAAAAATTGCGTATCTGCAATTTAATGAAAAAAAATTTTGTTTTCAGTTTTGTTGGTAAATTTACTTATCCTCATATAGGTCTCCATCAATCTGCATCAGCTCACTTTCCAATAAATCTGTACATATTTTAGCGTAAATATTAGTAGGTAGAAAACAAATCTTTGATTTCCCTGCATAACCAAAAACAGGCTAAACTGCAAGAAATTTACAACCATCATTTCGTTTATTCCGCGTCTGCATTGGATATCTTAAATCTCGCCAGTACTTATGATAGCCATTCGGATCATAATATAATTTTCTTTTTCGTCAGAAAAAATAACATTTTTCAAGTCATTAGTCCAAAGTTTACATCTTTCGGCAAATGCCAGGCGGGCACGACGATGTTTAGGAAATAAAATGGGAACAGGTTCACGGGACCTATACTTAATGATTTTATTCTCAACTAAAAGTTGATGAGGACAGTTCCTAGTGACTTTAAGACTTAAATGATGCTTAATCTTCATGTAACACATTTCATTTTCTACGGCAAGGCGCCTTATCTCTCTCTTACATCTGTTGCCATTGTTGACTTTTTCGTTTTCATTTAAGAATCACGGTTTTCAAACAAGTTAGTGATGGCATTCCTATGACGACCGACTCAAGCAGCTTTAACACTAATTTTTTTTCCAATTTCTTAATGAGATTTTTTTAAAGCACGCTTATATTCTCATAAGCGCGCACCACGTGTCATCCTATTGTATTTATTAAAATTTTCGTCTTTTTACTTTGAATACCGATAGATGACCCTTTTCTGGTTTGAGGA
This sequence comes from Bactrocera oleae, assembly GCF_042242935.1. NCBI lineage: Eukaryota > Metazoa > Arthropoda > Insecta > Diptera > Tephritidae > Bactrocera > Bactrocera oleae. The sequence goes on along the minus strand of NC_091538.1, from coordinate 46,839,700 downwards.
AGAGAGAGTGATAAAGTGAAGGAATGTATATACATATAACATATGGTATAGTTCCATACGACTTTGGAAATGTATCTTTTGAAATATTTATAATTTTTTTCTTTCCTATATGTTCGATTATTAATAATTTTTTGGAGTTGGATCGTATGAACATATACATAATATATACATATATATAAAATAAATAGTTTAAGTCTTATACTATTTTAAGAAAATTTTAGTTTTTTAAGAGATAAAATAAATATATATATAAAATATAATACAAGAATATATTTTTATCAAACTTTTTTACTATATTAGATTTTACAAGAAATTTTATATAATTTTTTTTTATTCTTCATATACTTGTATTGTTAATTAACTTCTTTATAATTAAGAATTTTATTATATATATATATATATATATTTTCCAACATTTCGTTTACATATGTTTTCAACTAGACCCTCTTGCACTCATCATTTGCTCGAAGCTTCACGCTCCTCTCGTGTTAAAAATTTAAGTTGATTTATTTTTTCCAACCAATTGAGTTGTTAACACGGCTTAGTTAATTCGCACGCAGATTAAGCCAACTGTTCATAGTTGTGAGATCACGTGATGCTTGAGCCTTTGCTATTTTAGGAATAAATGCATTTGCTATGTTGTATAAAAACGTAAGTATGTGTGTATAGTGGAAAGTATGTTAAAAGAGAAATCAATTAAAAATGTGTAATCCAATTGCATGTAATTTAATTAAAAAAAGATTAATTTATTCTCTAAGCTCGTTAAAAACTCGAAAGAATCTCTTGATTACAAAATTGCAATTATTTTCTTATCTTCAGTCGATTTTAATTTTATTCTTCAAATTTATTTAGCCAGTGTTTATTTGCGCTTCGGAGCTACGCAGGAAATTGCTTTACATACCAATAGTTTGCATTTTACGGTTACAAACTATAAGACTTTTGACTTGAAAGTCCTAAATTTTATAAGGAGCGCTGGCTATTCGCATAAATCGCAAGTAGGTTGAGAGTTTTGCATTTGATTAATTAAAAAATATAAGTCTAATTGGGTCAGTGGTGTTATTATTAAATATATTTAAACTGGTAAACATAGATTGGATTAAATTTTCTGAAAAAATAAATAAAATAGATAATCAATCTAAATATATTTTCAGTTAATATTTATGCAGTATGTATAACTACTATTTTAAGAATTTCGTATGGAACTATCAACCTGTATATATATGATATTTTAAAATATCGTTTGTGCCACAAACCCTTTACTGTATGCGATAATTATTAATATCCATAAATATTAACTACTGCTAATTTATTTTTCAAGTTTGATTTTTCTATTTTTTTACCTTTTCGGCAATCAAGTACTCATCAAGCCGCCATTTTCAGTAGCCAGCCAACTTTTGTCATAAGCCATTATATTTACAGTAGTGACATTAGCAGAAGAGATTTTGGACGACTGCTCATTAAGGGCAGTAGCCATATACATACATACTTACACATATGCGAACAAATGTTGCTAATGAGTATTTTACCAACACTTTTTTTTTGGTTTGTAAGCGTGTAAGATATGTTAATGCTATAGTTGGTGGATTAACATTAAGAAGAAATCTGTACTTAAGTACATATGTGAGAAACATTATATACATATCTTCATATGCGATTACAAGTATTTATACATACTTTTATCAACATGAAAGAAATTCCATCAGCTAGCGATTGCGTGTCACGGCGTGAAAATCTATAAAAAAAAAGAACAGCCCAGGCGCATTAGGCGTTTTTACGCTTACGCACAGAAATACATCAATTTCTTCACACATTAGCCCAAATATGCTTTTTTAAGCTGCTTCTCCATTTTCCGTTAATATAATTTTTTTCAGCTTGTTTTTGTAACACCTAAGTGTCTGAGCATGCGCGCCCTACAAGTGCGTGCTGCTACGCCAGCTCAACTCGTAGTAAATATTTGCGCAAGAGGCTGATGAGCTGGCTGGTGTAGCTACTTGTATATATGTATATATATATATACATCTGTACTTATTGTGTAATTACCGAATAAAGGAAAGCGTTAATTCACACTTTTACTTCTGGCAATTCAGGGTGTAAATATGAAAATTACATAGCAGCCGTCGGCTTTAAAGCGCAAAAAATATGAAAATTATCAAAATGAAAAAACTCAGCTTTTTACGTTTGCATGAAATGTGATTTAAAACTTTTTCAACTTAATGAGATCATGTGCGTAATTATTACGGGAAATTACGGAATATTTGTTGTAGTTAATAGCGCGTAGTCGCCTCGTTTGTGCAGCGCCAAACGAGTGGAACGTGGAAATGTGCGTTTTTGTTGGCCGCTGCAATCATGAAATCCGAATTAAATTAATAATAAACTTAATTTCTGGCTGGTGGAAACGTGTGCAAAATTATGATATTTATTACCATAAATAGAGAAGGATATTACCGAAAAAGAGAAATTAAAAACACAAATTTTAAGACATAAATTTTGAGATATTTTTTTAAAGCGGTGTAAAATCCATTAGCATTAACTTAGGCGCCACCGAAGCCATAGTACCCTTACAAAATCGTCACAAGAACTTGATTCTGATCGTTCAGTTTGTATGTCAGCTATATGCTATAGTGGTCCGATATCGGCGGTTCCGACAAATGAGCTGCTTCCTGGAGAGAACAGAACGTATGCAAAATTTCAGATCGATATTTTAAAAACTTAAGGGTAGTGCGCGTTTATAGACAGACAGACAGACGGACATGGCTAAATCAACTCAGATCGTCTCTATTCTCTATTCAGGGTATAAAAAAATATTTCAAAACACCTGAAATCGAACTAATAGAATAATTTTGTATTAACATAATCAACCTCAAATGTTAAGTAAAAATGTGCTGAAACACAAGCACCGTACACAAGTCAGTACTAGAACAGCGTATGGAGAGTTTTGTGTTAAATAGTATGCATGAGAGTTTCATAAATTTTTTACAAACAAATTTTTTTTTTTTTTTTTAGTTGGAAAGCAGTAGGCACAGAGTCTCAGTTGAGTTCAAAATAAAATAGTTTACTTATTACTTTGAAAAATCTGGAGTATAGATGAGTTTTTTGGACGCCATAAAGAAAATATTTTAATTATAAATTTTACAACATGATATTTTTCCATGTTTAAACAACACAAAAAAGTGTATAAATCATAAACTCAAAAGGTACTAAGCTTTTAAAGTAGTGAGTAAAAAAAAAATTGGAAAAAAATTTTGCTTATAAAATTTTTTGACATTTTTGAATTTTGAATTTTTTGTTTTTAGAAATAGTAACCGAATTTAATTTGTTGCTATTACAAAGCGCAATTAATATGACAGAAGTATAAATATATAAAGAAGGCGACTGCAAATTGCAAGTATTAACAGAGTTACTAGAAATTTAAAATTTTTTTTTAACTTTTCTGAACAATAATATTTCGAGAAAATTGTTTTTAATTTGTCGGGTTTCGAATCAGGCGGTTTGGAATTCGTTTCAATAAAATAGCTACATTTTCTCTAAAGGACATATTGTTGAAAGGTAAAGCTTTGAATATATAATTTTTTAAATTTCTACACTAAAATTATGAGTGTATTCTGTAATGAAAGAAATTTTAAGTATACAATTTAATTCAAAGTTGAATTATATAACTTATTAATATGTTAATACAAATACAAAATTCATAGTATTTCACAGATACCTCTTGGTGGCACGTTCTACTGGTACATGATGGTTCATATTGATAAGACCCTTTTTCAACTGCATATAAATCATAAATGGAAAATTTAGATTTTATCCCTCATTATTGACTAAAGGTTTGAGTTTTCTGATTTTATATAAAAGGATTCGAAAAATTATTCGAAATTCACCTCAATAAAATATGAAAATGATTATATTGTGTTAAAGTTGTAAACAAAGTATATTTATATGTATAAAATTTCACTAACTGTATGGAATATGTTACGCGCGTTTCGCTCAACTTATGGTCAACATAAACGGACTACTGAGCGTTATATTTACAACACCATCACCCGTCTTGAGACCCATCATTCATTATTGGCTAATATTCGACCTAATAGACCACTCCAGCACGTAGTGAAAAAAATATATCGGCCGTGCCTGAGACTGTGCACGAAGACCGTGGAGAGTCGATTCGGCGCTGTTCGCAGCAACTCGGATTGACATATGGAACGACTTGGCGCATTTTACGTCGAGATCTTAAACTGAAGCCGCTAGACTTCGCTTCTCTCGATGGGCTCTATAAAAGTTCTAAGCAGATCCGACCTTTTCGAGCCAAAATTTTTTCAGCGATGAGGCTTATTTCTGGTTTTTGGAACGAAGAGCAACCTGGAGAGATTCAAGAGCTGCCATTTTATCTAGAAAAAAAAGCATGCTTTGGTGTGGTTTGTCATCGGTCCATATTTCTTTCAAAATGATGCCGTTGAGAACGTAACAATCAATGAATTTAAGGAAAGAACACTTCGGTGAGCAGATAATTTCAAGTTTTGGGTCGGTCGATTGGCCACCAACATCGTGTGATATCACACCATGACTTTTTCCTGTAGATATATGTAAAGTCTAAAGTCTATACGGACAATTCCGCTTAGATTTAGGCCTTGGAGCAAAATTAGAATCAACGGATGGACCATCTGAGACGTAGCCGCGGCCAATATTTGAAAGAGGTAATCTTCAAAAAATAAATGCCAAAAAATGTTCTTTCGAATGGTAATAAACATTCCCTATAAAATTTGAAGCTCCGGTGTTTGTTACTTTAAAAAAGTGGTGAACCACGAAATGGATCGCCCTATAGTTGCATCACTCTCTTTAAGATAATTGTGTTAATTTATTGGAAGTTAGTCAAGTAGATTTCGAGTGGGTAACATACAAGCAATCTATTCTTCTCATATTTAAAAATGGTTCTACTAAATATATATAGGTTAATTTCCTACAGTAGTTCAGGTTATTATTTCCTTTCCTCTTTTATATTATCAGTATTGTATATCTCTTAATTTTTAGCTTAGTAGCTGCGGCTGTGAGTTTTAACAGAAGTTTTAGTGAAAGTACATAAGGCTACTGTTATTATATTTTATGCTAAAATTTAATAAATTGAAAAAAAGTGTCTGAGTTTACGTTTAATCTTCATTATTTACTTATAGGTAAAAATCTTAATTTTGTTTTCGATTTTTGTCTCAATCACCTACTAACTTCATCAAATATTAAAACGGAAACTTACATACTTATGTACATACAAGTATAGTTTTTTAATATAAAACTGACTTCTTAAATGTCTTATACTGAAGTATAGGTACATATATATGCCAAAATTAGTATTTTTGAATTCTTTGCATCTTAAACCTGTCTAGAAGCTCTGATGCAGAGGGACTAATAACACAATCAATTTTTTAAAAAAAATTTCATTTATTAAATTAAAATATAAAAAAATTCATGTGTATATAGAATTTACAAACCTACAAAAAGTTAGCAGTACAGTGAAAAGTACATACACATCCATACATATACATATATGTAAGTGCATCATACTGTACATAAATAAACATACCAGAGTCAAATACTTAATTCTTCGACTTCACGAAAACATGTCAATAGGCTGGGAAGAATGAAAGACAACACAGTCAAATTTTCAAATTAACAGCGAAACGACAAACACAAAGCAAACACAAAAAAGAAAAGAAAAAATCACTGCCAACAAACACAACAAAAATTACCATTACCAATGCCACCGCTGCCGCTGCTGCTGGGGCTGTCGCCTTAATGGACCGGCACACGCACCCTTTGGCCCTAATCACAGCACAGCCAACTAGTAAACAAATTAAATCAGCAACAGCAACAGCAACAACCACAACACCAACAATAAGAAAAGAAAGAAGAATGAGAACTGAAAATAGGCAAGCCATCAACGCCATGACCAACAGCCAACGCCATGCAAAGGTGCGGTTTTAATTAAAAACTCAGCACACAGCACACAGCGAACCAGCGCAGCACAAAAACGCAGCAAGAAGAAGCAAACGATAAAAAACGGAACAGCTGCGCAAAGCCGTCGCTACAACACACCACCAAGCGGCCCTTCCAACGATGGACGCTGTGCAATGTCGGAAAGGAAAGCCGACGGCATAACATTAAGTAGCCATTGTTACAAGCTTGTTGTTATTGTAGCCCTACACATGTGTACCGCAAGCTAAAGAGCGCAGGCGAGAGTGAGAGTGTGAGCGTCTTGCAGGTTTCCATCTGAACAGTGGAGCAAATGAGTAAGACATCTTGCTATCAACGTTATTGTTGTTATTGTTTTGGAGCATGTTCGAATTTAGTTCGAAACCGCAATGTAGGGGAAATGTAGATTGAGTATATTAAATATTGAGGGCCTAATTTCAATTTGGAGAGAGTGTATTAGTGAAGGCAGCTGGATGGCGCTCATTATTGGGGTTGCTTATCAATGGCCGCCGCGCTGTGGTATGCCAATCGAATAAAGACAACAGTAACAACAACAATGTGGTCATTAATAGCGTGGAGTTGTAGTTGCAGTGCTATTGTTGTTACGTGCGAACCGTTTCGAAACGGTTCGTTTTGTAATGCCACATTTTTGGAAACCTTTTCGATATGGAAAGCATTGAAGAAAAATTACTAATTGATTAGTTGTTGGATTGTGTTGTTGTATTTGCAGCATACGGTTTTATATATTCATCTTGCTTTGGTTGAATCTAATCTCGCTTGTATATTGATATATGTGTATGTGTGTACATATATAATTTATGCGTACATATTGTAGATATGCAAATGAAATTGGTATGTATAGACCTCTGCAAACATACATACATACATACATCTATGTATACATGCATATGTACATATAAAAATACATAACTACTCTTCTTTTGGGTCTCTTGCGTATGACACTTTAATTTATGTTTGTCGCGCTAGTTTTCGTTATTTATCGATTCAATTAGCATGATTTACGCGGTCTTAAATTCCAAATCGAATATCTAGTTGCCTAATAATATTCAGTTTATTGGTTTTATATGCATAAAAGTTTCGCATTATTGTTATAATTTTATTTATTGTTGTCATGTGCTATATACATACATATATATCATTGACCGCCATCAATTTACATCACAGACAATTTCCTGATTTATATATATACATACATATATATATATGTGTCCAAGAGGACCATATGTATTGTAGCTCTTGTTTATTTTCAAATTTTAAGAGAAATATTTTTTTGTTTCAGTGAGTTTTTATTAGTTATTGAACTTTTTTTTGCATTTTTATCAGAAAAGATGTACAATACATAGATATATACATACATATATTTATTTGCACATATACTAATTGCTAGCTTATTTTAAAGGCAAAAACTGAGGGTTATTTGCCATTTTATTTAAATAAATAAATATACATTTATGAATTTTGTTATGAAAAAAAACTGATTTAGATTTAATATTATTTATTTTTTTTTTACTATTTTTTTTTTGTTATGGTATAATTTTTAAAATTTTAAACTAGATAATTTAAATGTATTTTTCACAAAGAAAAGAAACTTACCTGTGTAAAAACTTAATTTTTGAGAAAGTTTCGAAAGCTTTGTCTCTTATGTTTCGCCAGATCTTAATCCAGGTATATTCAAAGATTTAAAGTGTTCCATAGTCCTCAGGCATAGATAATAATTGTATTCATTTTAAACACTTTTTTTTTCGAAGTGACAAATATATTATGAATGAAGTATGTCTGCATAGTTTTTATTTTATTTTATTTTTACTTAAAAAATAGTTGGCGGTTTGAAAATATATTAAAATGTGAGTTCATTTATTGAGTCTTGGCAATATTCAAGCTTTCACGACTTTGATTAAATAGTTGAAAACTTTCTCTGATGTTTTAATAAAATTAAATTTTACACAGTTAGGTCAGATATTTTGAAATTATTTTTGCAATGCTGTAAGCTTAATCAAATTTAATACTTTTCTTTTAAGGGGGTTATTCCATGGACTGCCTGTTTTTTAGGGATTCTTTTGTGACAAGTAAATATATAGAGCTTTAAATTTATTATCATTTATTAACATATATTTCGACCGTATAAATATAAATTTTAGCTAAAAATTTTGTGCAGATCATGAGTTACAGCGTTCTGAATACCCCACAGTTTTGAGAAAAACACGTTTAAAGTTTCAATTCCGCAACTCGGCGCTCTGAACAACTCATTCTTCTAACTGCTGTATCTTTAAAACAACTTAAAATTTTTAAAAATCACTTTACCACCGTATTCTAGACATGTTAAGAAAACAATTTATGAAGAAAAAATGTTTTTTGATATACTTAATTAAATATACCCTGATGCCTATATAACAGTTTCCACACTTTTAGTGCGAAAAATTTAAGAAATCTATATCTATATTGAAAGGCTTTTCCCTTATTAAGTTGCTGAAAAGTAAAACATGTATACATATATTTAAAAAATTAATGTATTTATTTTTTATTTCATCATTTAAAAAATTATACGCCCTTAATGAGTTAAAACCTGATCTTTACCAAAATTTACCACTCACTCTGCACACTTCAGATAATCAAATAATTAAAACATTTGCCATCAAATGTACCATAAAATATTTCAATATTGCACTTTATGAGCTACATTTTCGTCATTAATGTTTATTTGAATAATTTAATTTAATAAGATTTCTGTGTTAAACAAATTTTGGACAACCGTTTTATTTGCGTGATACAAATGTGTGAACAAGCTGCCATGAAAAAGTTGAACAAAAAAGTCAAAAATCAAAAATTATGTGATAGCAAATGCAAAAATTCAAATTAAGCTTTATAACAAGGCATAAATAATATACAAAACAATAAAAACAAACAGGAATTTGTTGAAGAAAAATATGCGACTCACACACAATCGAGCAAATAAATTGGAGTTTCAAGAAATGAAATAATAAATTCCAAATTGGAAATTTTAAATTTGAAATACCGACCAAGCCAGTAAAAAATTGTTTCAAACACATAAATTAAATCAAACACCCTTTCTAAAGCTAAAGTAGAAAAAAATAAATAAATTAAAATTATGCGTTCGCCATGCTTGAAGTGGCTTAACTCTCAAGTGTTCGTTGTTATGTAGGAAAGCTTTGAGGGTGGGTAGATCACAAATTATACATAAAATTCCACATAAAGTTAATATGGAGAGCTTTTTTAATTTGTATTCTTTATTAGCCATTTTTGGAAATGCAAATCGGTTGGAAACTCTTAAACATAAATTTTTTGCAAAAAATTTTGGCTAAAATTAATTGTAAAATATTTTAAATTTTGACATTATATATTTGAGACCGTTTCACGAAAATTAACGCTCTGTCAAAAAGTTCTGTCAAAAATTTAATTTAACCTTACAGCTAATTTGTGAAAAGAATTATGATTTTAAACTAATTTTGGCACTAAATATGCTTTTAAAAATTTTTTAAAAGAGTTGCCAACTAATTAAAGCAATACAAATAATTTAAATTTGTATTTTTATTTTATTTATTTTACAAAACAATTTAAATTAAAAGTATGACTGTTTTTAATAGTTTTTTATTTTACTAAAAATTTAAATAATACAAATCAATTTGAATATAAATGTTTAATACTTTTAATAGATTTTTGAAAGAGTTGCCACTTAACTTAAGCATCAAAAGTAGTTCAATTTTTTTTTTATCATCCTTACACTTGTTTGTTTATTTTGTTTTATTTTTTTATATTTATTCTCAAAATATTCTTATAAAATCTCCAACTCGTTAAAAACATAATAACTAAAGCTCTATCTTTACACCGTCAATACTGCAGACGCCCCTCTATAATTTTTATTTCACTTTAATAAATCACATACGTGTGAAGTGAACAACGCAGCGAAATCAAAAAACAACTGTAAAATATATAGACATTAACTTTTTTTGTAATAACAAAGGTGTTAATCATAAATATTATCTTCGACTTACGAAAAATATATGCACATTATTAATTTTGGAAACTAGTTTACATTTAACCAGTTTCTAGGCATTAATACGCATCAATTTACATTTCTATTAGTTGCTTCTTTCACTTTTCCAAAAACTTGTATTTTTTTTAATTTGTCTACTACTATTTCGCTTCAACATATTTTTTCACTATGTTAGTTTATTTATTGAATTTATTCGCTTTTAAATTATTGTTTATAAAGTCAGTTAATTTAGCTCCAGTCACTTTGCTTGTTCATAAAGTAAACAAATAAATTAATTTCGGCGAACCAAATGTGCCGCAGACAAGCCGCAGTGTCAATTGGCGGAATGTAGCGGTTGGCTCATATTATACATACATATGTAAATATGTATTGATACTATACATATCTCATTATATACCTACATAGCGGAAAATTAACCTAGTTTTTTGATATACAAATTTTTAGGCGACTTATTTTTTAATATTTTCATTTAAAAAATCTTAAAATTTTAACCAAAGCGTTGTTGGTGTAGAGTCTTTTATTAATGTTTTCGTAGGAGGTAGAGAGGATAATTTAGAAAATATATTAAGTGTATATGTAAAATGTAGTATATGTATCCTTAATAACGTCAACATAAGAAAATCTAAACGAGTTCTGATGAAAGTCATCTCTTGGTATGGTTCTAATTTTTTTGGGAAAATAAAAATTTGAAATAAAATTTTTTTTAAATAAAATTATTTATTCCATTAAAATTATGGTAGAAGTATTGTACTCATTCGAACGCTGAACTTTCATTACCTATAGCATCTGTCATATAAGTCTGACAAAGAGAATATATAATGAAATAAGAGAAAAAGGTAGATTATTTTTATATTTTTAGTTTTTTAGTAACTTACGTACTACAATTAATAATGATGTTCGAAAAAAGCTCAATTTTCAACTTCGTAGGCAAATATTTCGATTTTGAAGGCTAACTTCCAAAAACGAAAAAAATTCCTTATTTACTTACTATGCAAACTAACGAAAAATATAGGTTTGGTCCAACATCGAGAAAAAATCGTTCTTGCCGAATAATGTTATTATATAAATTATTACAAAAAAAAAATTATTTATAAGATGAAAAAAAAATGAAATGGTAAAAAGAGGACTTGAAATAGCATAATGGATGTAAATATAGTAACTGTACATGAAATCTATATATTTTATGGGAACTTCAGTGTGTTCAAGATATAACATTTTCATTTGCCCGATTAAATCGCGGAAAACTGTTTTTATTTATTTTTTTTGCTAATTAACACATGTTCAATTAAGCTTACTGACGCGTGCAATTCGATCAGTTTTTTTCGCTATTCCTTATGTTTCACGCCTATATTAGGATCTCAAATGAACTATTAAAAAATCCGCAAAATATTTAAATACGAGTTGTACATTTTTAAAGAGGTAGTCTGACCATAATGGAAAAACTGCAGGAATCACGTGACATCTAAAAGTGAGGGCAAAGCTATTGTTCTCCTTTTTGAGAAGAAATCGCTGCTTAGTCTAAGAGTAGCTAAAACAAAAGTTGTCCAAAAAAGGTTTACATATATTTATAAATATAATACGGGACAGACTCCAGAGATCTGGCATCAAACGCGGCAGTACTGTAATCAAATCCCAACTTTCAAAAACACATATTGAAAAAAGGTAGCATTGGGCGCAGGAAAACATCAACCTTGATTGGAGCAATATAATATTTACAGAGAGTCGACCTTCATATTGTTCAACAACTTAAGACGTGTTTGGCTAAGAAAAGGACCAAGGTTTATTCAAAGCAGTCTTAATCAAACCCCAAAAGGTGCATGTTTATGGATGCTTCTTTGCTCATGGATTTGCGGTTTCGAGGTGCTTCACAGAAAATTTTAACTCCGTTAAAATTATATAATTGTATAAAAGTATACTTAAAGAAGACAATGATCCGAAACATATACAGTAGCAGACTCTGTACTCAATGGAAACAAGAAAACCATAGTGCTACTTTAGATTGTCAGTCACCAGACGCCAATTGAATAGAGATTGCTTGGGATTTACTGAAAGTCACAATATCAAAATAACATTTAACGTCAACAAAAGATTACACCTGGAGGTCACTTTCTGTGAAATATGCGGATAATATTGTTGCAAGTTGCCATCAAAGATATCAGGCTATAATAGATAACGACAACGAGATTGGAGCAATTTATAAATATATAAATAGGGATATTCAGACCGAACATGTTAGTTGATTCTTCGTTTAAACACTAACTGGGAACATACTTTTTGCTATTATCTCAGTAGTGTGGTATATTTTGTTACAAAACAGCTTCATCTATTTTTCCAAATACTTACTTATGAAAAATGTAGCTTAAATTATTTTGTAGCGACCAGAAAATGTATTTTTTCGCAATGAATCAAATGAACTTTTTAGGCAACGACGCAAAACAAACAGCTGATTTGATGTTACCAAGTAACGAAAAAATTTTTATGCTTAAATAACTTGCCAGGCTGGTACTTCGTTACTCGTTAGAACGATAGTCCGTTAATTTTACAAAAACTACCGAATAACTACTAACGAATTAACAAAGCTATTATGAATACCCCTAATGTAATTTCTATAATTACAAAGCTTTTCCCAGTAAACCCTACCTACACTTTGGAAAACTAAAACGTTATTTTTTGAACGCACTGTTAGATCTTGCACATTTCTTTCATTTTTTTAAAAATGTGTCTCAAATGTCTTTATTATATCAACGGACTTGTGTTATCGCGATTTGTGTATAATACCGAGATATTGAAAACTGATTTGCTTTATGGATGATGACAATAAAAACCGCAGCCTCGTAAAAGAAAACCACACAGCTATTAATTTATTTTACACTATAAAAAAGTAAAGTTTCTTGCAATGAACACCTTTTGTTTGCCTCCAAGGTGTCAAAGATACAGATTTAAATCCCTTTTATTGACTTAAAGTGATTTTTATATTTTTTGTTAAGCAAGAAAAGTTTATATTTACTTGCTTATAACATAAATGCTTAAAAAGTCATTTTCAATTACACAATTATACATAAGCACCTAGCATATTGCTGCAGTTTGCTTCTTCTTCTTCTCATTGTCAACAGATTTCTGTGCGTCGCAAAAATAATTAAAAATAAATTAAAATTTTATCAATAGCTATTCTTTATGTTTACACACAATCAAGTGCGTTATATATATACATACATGCACATAAATGCACCCATGTGTTAGTGCGTTTATGCGATTTTTCGCGGTCTCAATTTCCGTGCATTTGCGGCATAAACACAAACAATTAAAAGCCATTTTCACACATCATTAACCCAGTTAGTTGACGGCGGCCGTTTTTGGTAAAACATAAAAATTAACAACAACCACTATAAATTAGAGAATGCATGGCAAAGTGACTGACCAACTAAGATACGCTAAATCAAAACTTAAATGGTTGAGTTTCAGCGGTGCGTCGAATGGGTGGACAAATTGGTGTTGGCATGTAATCATAAACACCGGTGCTATATAATATATATTATATATAAATATAAATATATGTTATACATATATAATTTGTAAATACATATGTATGTCCACATGAAAACAACATCAATTTTTGCTCGGCCAAAAATAGGCAGCGCTGACAATCACTCCCGCACATTGAATTCAATTATATTGGACATTAAAACATTTGCTGACTCGCCGATTTTTAGGCTTTTTCAATTTATTATGAATTAGTAGATTTGGTGCTTTTGATAGGATTTGACATTGGATTTTATATACTTACATACATACGTTTTTTTTCTAGTTGCACGTTGGTTTACCTCTTTTGCCGTCGAGCAATGAAGGTTACGAGTAGCATTTAACTTTTACAACAACAAGAAATTAATGTGGAGGAAGAACAAGCACGTTCAAGGACATAGCAATTACAAATCAATCAGAATCGTTTATTGTGCAACAAATTGTTAGAAATTGATTGAATACAATTAAGGCAACACGAGTTTTTGATTGTAAAAACAGCGAAATATAAGTGCCATACGAGTATGTATGTAAATAACTTAAATATGTATATGTAGGTATTAATATATCTTATGTGTATATTTACGAATGTAGAACACTTAAATATTATTGTACAATTATATTGTTCATAAAATTTGTATTGAAAGTTGTTGAAATGACTTGTGGAGCTTAATTGTTGATCGCTTTAAATAAAATGAGCGCTATTCAAATTTAGTCCGCGAAATTTTCCCCGTTCTAATTTACCGTATTTTTTTATAATATTTAACTTTACTATTTTAATCAGTTTTTAAACAATTTAAGTAGCAACATTTTATTATGTATGAGCATTATTTATAATTTCTTAATAAATTTAATTAGAAATTTTCTTGTTTCAGTATGCTAAAGCTTTTATTAATTCCTAGCATATATCCACTTTACCTCACCTTAACTACTTGAAGCCTAAATGACCTTTAAAGCTTCATTATTTGCTTTTTTTTATTCCCTTGTACTGCAAAATTTATATGAAAAATCTTGGCGGGTCCCATGTATGTATGTATATTACACATAAGGAGCAGCTCATATGGAAATGCAGAAAATTCGGCTGTCACCGCTTTTACGTACTATATGTTCTCCAAATGAAAGCTTCTGGAAGACTATCTTGCTTCATACCTTAGGCACTTATTAATCCGATGATTTTGCCCTTCCCCTGCTCTGATCCAAATACCGATTTTGATGATTTATTTTTTTAAAAAAATATATTCCCGTTAAGCAGGTCACCATCGGACCCAGCATACTAGAAACCAACATTTTTATCTGAATTGAAATAAGATTAGAATTTACTTTTATTATATGTCTCTCTTCTACTATATGAATGAATGTGCTATGAAAAAATTAAATTTTTTTGCGGGAATAAAAAAAATAAAGATATTTTAAGGCAGCCAGAAAAACGCGATTTTGGGGACTTTAAAAAAAGCTACTGTATAAATTAGTATACATTTTTAATGATTTATTTATATATAAATATTTAAAAAATACGCAGTCAAATTTTTGAAGAAAACAAATTAAATATTTTTTGAGTTAGACGCAAAAATAAAAGTCCACCCCAGCAGTGATTCCGGCATTCTCCGTAGATGAAACCCAAAAAAAAAGATATTCTCGAAATTCGAAAAAAATTAATAAATAGACAAAATGACGGTATTTAAAAAAAAAATTTTTGATTTGACCCAAAGCAAATTCGAAAAATGTTGTTTCGAGAAAAACGCGTTTAAAGATAAACTTATAAATTTGTATATGTTATTTTTAATAGAATCACCGTATAACCTAGCAAAATAAAATATCGTTTGAAAAAATTTCTTGCACGGGCCTGTAGGAGAACTACCCTTTTTAATTGCTTATAACTATATCATAGAATGAGTCGAAATTTCATTTAAAAATTTTACAATATATTTTTCAATAGGTTTACTAATAATTTATGAAATAAAAAATATCGAAGTCTTGCACCTCTTCCCTTCTTCCTTAAGTCATAAAATACGTAATTGATTGAAATTTTAACACTGAGTTCTAAATCCTGCAATGATCACTCGACTATTAATGAATTTTTATATTATGTATGTCTGTATGTATATATTTGTGTGTTCCTATACATATGCATATGCAAAGTAAATATAACTGCCTGCAACATTTTTGCTTGCAAATAGCTGAACATATACAAATGTTTTGAATATATTATATATATGAACATACGTACATTTGAACAAAAACGCGGGAACTCGCTGGATTTAGCGAATTTACATACATATATATTTATATACAAATAGAGTATATACTATTTTATATAGATGTATTTACTTACATACATAAAAAGTCATTTCAGCACACTGTTGCCAGATTTGTAGCAAATTAATTACACTAATTGAGTATTGAAATGGAATACGTAGGCATATAGGCTTATACTATATGTATGTACGTGTATATAAAAATTTAAATAAAGTTGTTGTTCGCGCATTCATTTGTCAATTGTAGCTGACTATAATTATTCAAGCATACAAGAGACATAAGAACACACATATAAATGAAACAAAAATGAGTTTAAATCCATTAAATAGATACAATGAACAAATTAAATGTCTACATACAGTTATGGGCACAAAAATAAATACGGTTTATAATAGCAAATATTTTTTTATTTATTATGTATGCACTTAAGCTGCATGTGCATATGTATGTATGTATAAATAAAGATCAACTATTTTTGTTAAATTATTTTTGAATTATTTAAATTATATTTGTATCATTATTTCTTAATATCTTTAAATTTTATTAGACTTAGTGGCTTAAAGGGTTGAAGGTAGTCAGAGGCACGAAAAAATGAGAATTTTCAGTAATTTTTTTTTGCTATTAAATCATGTTATTTTACAAAAGTAGTAACATGGCATTATTATACAATGTTTTGACTTGAAGTCACGAAAATTCCAAAAAAAAAATAAATTTAATTTCCAAAGTTATAGCTGTCTGTGTTGACCCAGTTCCAAACAAACATCCTTCCGACGTTCTTGGAGATTCATCTAAAATCAATCGGATAAATAATTAGTTTTATAAATAGATAATCCTAGGCCTGATCAAAGCTTTTTTGTTTTTTAAATTAACAAAATGGCGGCCTCAGAAAATTTTTTTGTAGATTTTTGGGAAAAAATCAACAGTTAATTGATATTAAAATTAAAAAAAAGAATCGGAGTTTATGAAAAAAAAAATCCGTCGATCAGGTTGAGTTTATTGTGTATTCTAAAAGCTGTTTAAAATTTCATTAACATCTACTGAGTGGTTTTTGAGTAACAGTTGTCACCAGTTCAAAAACTATATAGTTTTGCGAAAAACCCATTTAAAGTTCACTAGAGCTCCCGAGCGCTTTGAAGTGCCCGAGCGCTCTTTGCTATTTGTCGAATAACTGAAAAAGTAATTATCGGATCAACTTAAAATTTTCAGAGATTATTTTCAAGATATTATACTTATCGAAAATTCGGACTACCCCCAACCCTCTAAGTCTAATATTTTCAAACAATCGACAATTTTTTTCGGCTAACATTTAGGATCATAAAACCATTATTCAATAGGTTGAATAGTGAAGCAAGAAAATGTTCCTTGTTCAATCCGTTGTTGTGTCGATAGGCTCGGGTCAGTTAGCTTCAACTGTTTTGAAACTGTATTTTTCAAATGATGGTACTCGGAAACTATCGCAGTTATCAATTTGAAGTTTTACCGATAGCTCATTAACGACGTAGTTTCCAAGATAAAAACTATGTACGATATTGTTAACGGTCCTTTTTTAGGGACCGAGAAATTGTTTTAAAGCTAAGAGAAACATATGCAAATTCGATGTGTATTAATATTCTTTTTATTTAGTTTCAGATAACAAGAGTCCTTAGAATCCCCATCGTCCGTAGAGGTCCAAAGACTGACCCAGTAGCTCTCCAAAACTTTTTTGCAAATTTTTTGTTCAACAACTAACTATAATTGTCATACAATTGCCAATATGAATTGCCCTCATGTAATGCATGTATATCTTCCCGGGATCCAAATATTTTATATATAAAATTAGTTTATAAATATAAAATATTTTCAAAATTTAATTTATTACAATTTCCCATTAGTCCATACACATGTCGAGCACTCATAATTTGCTCTTCTTCTTCTTCCTAACACGCGTTCTCCTTGTTGCAATTGATACATAACCGCCAACGTACCAAATCAACGCATGTCAAAAACAATTCCAGCAACAACAAGAACACAACTAACAAAACATATGTGTATCCAACCACACACACACAAGCAACAACAAAAACAAAACAAAATCATAAATTGCAACAAATGCCATGGCAATAAGAGCTACACCGAAAATCGCCTCAGGCGAAAATCGTCAAAAGGCAACGGCGGACATTGCGCGCGAGCATCGATGCTCGTGTTGACAGGCGAAACCAAAGCCAAAGCCAGAGCTAGCTAACGGCGCACATTGAAGAGCAGTCTCGAGCGGCAGCAGCCGAGTGAAGTGGGCGCAATGTGGTGCGGTGGCAGAAGGGCATCGTGTAGCGGTTAGTAGTGGTGGAACCCCACCCCAGGGCAAAGCGATTTAGTTGTACAACAAGAAAGCGAGCATAAATGGCGATGAAGAGTGAATGTAACAAATGTAATTGCGATATGTCAGCAGCGGCAACAACTACAACAATGAAAATATTAACAACAACAATAATAATAACAGCCGCCGCAGCGAATAGAGTAATTTTTACAATCAAGCAAAGAGAGCGTGCAATAATAATTGTTGTTGTTGCAATAATCGGAGCATTGCTTGTCATGTTGCAAGCATGCATGTATGTGTGTTTGTTTGTATTTGCGTAAGTATGTAAGCAAGAAGATTGAAACACAAACGCCAAAGTTAATCACAAATGTCGCGTTCATTTACGGCTGAGAAGAGTGCCTACTCATTGTTGTTGTTGTTGTTGCTATGCTTTTGCTTATTAGGGCGGAAGAGGCGTGCAGGCAAGCGTTTGATGAAGTTGCCGCACAAGCAAGGAGGACAACAATAGCTTATGATGGCCAGGTGCTGGTGGGCAAATTGGAAGAAGAATAAGAAAAAACTACAATAAATGTGTAGAGAGCATTAAACAGAGAACAGAGCGCATGAGAGTAACTGCATATGGGAAGACAATAATTTTGAATATTTTCTATTTTCTTAGTTCAAAAATGTATTTACTTCAATTCCAAATATTAACAACAAAATTTACAACAATAAAATTTAATTGAGAGGGCCCTTTTAAGCCGAATAGAGAGCTATAACTTTAATTGAGTTGTGCGAGAGCGCAGTAACAAACGCATTAGTGAGAGAGAAACAAATATGGTTTGAAAGTAAGCAAAAAGAAGAGCTAACAGTAAAGGCGAGAAAGAGCCAGCAAAAGTACAGACAAACACGCCCACTTTGAGACCTGTAGATAAGGCGCTATGCCGCACAGTCATACACTTCTACATAAAACAGCTAAGTCGAAAGTGTTGAAAAGAAACGGGGTGTGGAAAATCGAAAGGAGTTCGGGCTCTACGCTCTACGTGCGTTGAAAAGAAAAGGAGGGTGAGAGCATGTGTTGTTGTAACTAACTACATTTGCTAAATACACCAAGTGATGGGCGCTGAAATGCTATGCGGTTGAGTGCCTCGCTGCTGTTGTTGTTTTTTGAGTTGGTTTTTTGTTTTTTTGTTTTTGCAATGGTAGACACGACACAGTTGTCAAAAGCGCGTTTGACAGCTCGCCGTAATAGAGTCATATCGGACGGTAACAAGCTTTGTCGGTGTGTCGCACGGCGGAAGTGGGTAGTCGCCGAGAGCAGCAACGTAATATAGATACATCTATGGTATAAGAGTATGTAATAATTAAAAAAAAAAACAAAGCGCGTTCGCATAATTGAATTAGGATAACAATGTACTAAAATAATAAAAATTATGAGTGCATCGGTTTATTTTAAGTTATGGTTTAAATGTTCGACTGAAGTGGTTTGTTTATAATGTCATAACGTGAGGATGTTCAGGAAGAAACGCACCTATAAACTTATTTTAATAATAAAAATATTTTTGCTCAATATGTATATAAAAGCAAGTAGACAGGCATATTATTTGAAAAATATTATTATATGTATATTCGGAAATAGAAAAATACAGTTACGACAATATATGTGTGTGTGCCTCATTAAATTGCGACGAATTAAAATAGTACATCATTAAATTAATCAGAGTAATATCAAAGTCCAAATATATATAATACATGAACATACATATGTACATACATGCATACAAGGTTTCATCAGAAATTCATAAATGTGAAAAATATTTTTAATTCTCTTCCCGAAAATATTTAATTTTTACTTTTATGAGAAATCCTTCTTTATTTTTAAATGCAGCTCTGATTTGTGCATTAGACATACAAACATTTGTATATATGGTAGATATTTAAAAATATAATAATGTTTCGTTCCCAAAATAGATTTGGCATTGGAATAGCATAATTGTGTCACACAAATCTAAGTGGGCCTGCAGGGTTGCAAAAAATATATTAAAACAATAATTAAATTAAAAATTAAATTACAAAAAGTAATTGAATTAACAAATAAATTAAAAGTTTTTAATTATGAAAATCTTAATTAAAAATAATTGCTAAATTTCAAATCCCAAATATCGGATTGAAAAATGAAAAATAAATTTTTAATCCCAAAAAGCGGATGAAAAATAAAAAATGAGAAGTTTAATCCTAAATACCGATATGAAAACTTAAAAATACATTTTGAATCATAAAAGTCGGGTTAAAAATAAAATCTTTAAAATATTTTTAATTAAAAATTTAAGAAATTGTGTTTTTGAAAAATAAAGAATTAAAATGTTAATCCTAAATGTCGAATTGAAAATTTAAAAACATCTTTTTAATCCAAAGATACGGATGAAAAAAATTTAAATTTCAATTCTACATACTGGAGTAAAAAAAAAAAAAATTATTTACAATTAAAAATTTCAGGAAGTGTGTTTTTGAGGTTTAAATTATCACGCACTTGCGTATTTTGTGTTATACCATTTTGGATTATCTTTTAAAAAGAAAAGCTTTTTTAATAAAATATCAAAATAGTTAAGCACTTTTTGACTTATTTACATTTAATTACTCTAAATTATATCTTTTCAGTTAGAAATATGTTTAGCATCCCTTTTTATCCTTTTTCATTCCATCCTCTGATTTGAGAAAGAATGTTTTTATTTGTTATTCCACTTTTTGAATTAAATAATTTTTTATATGTTTTAAGTTTTTATTTTTGGATTGAAAACTAAATTTCCAATTTTGGTTTCGATTTATTGCTTAAAAAATGAGATATCAAAATTTTAATTCCAAATTTTATTTTTTAATTAAAATCAAATGTTTAATCCAATATGTTGTAATAAAAAAATTCTCAACCCTGGCTCTGATTTGTATCGATATTAAATAAACTTATAAAATATAAATTCAAATTTTATTCCTAAAATCGGTTTTGAATTGGAATAATATTGTTACAAAATTATAAAAGCAGAGTAAGCTTATGTTAGGTATGTATCTTTCTTCCAAAATCTATTTCAAACCTTTTTTTCTATTTTTTTTTGTTTTTCTTTTTGTTTTTAAACCGCTATTTACAATAAATTTTCCAAATTAAGGGCTTAAAATATATTTGATTTATGATCATTTTAGAAATAGTGGCTAAAGCGCAATTTTAAATTTCGTTTTCATACAAAATTCCAAGTGATGGATTCTTTATGCATTATTTTCAACTTTTCCTTTTAATAATTTTTCCCCAAATTTTCGAATTACAATTAATAAATTATCTCCAAAATTAAGAGCATTTTCTTCATATATAGACTATTTACTAAATATAAAATCTACATAACAACATCTAAATATGTACATAAAATATTTAAAGAAGTAAAA
The DNA here is from genome assembly GCF_042242935.1 of Bactrocera oleae. Taxonomy (NCBI): domain Eukaryota; kingdom Metazoa; phylum Arthropoda; class Insecta; order Diptera; family Tephritidae; genus Bactrocera; species Bactrocera oleae. The sequence continues at coordinate 46,818,239 of NC_091538.1, read as the reverse complement.
CAACAATATTCAATATTTTTTAAATGTTTTATTTTATTGTAAGTGACATAACGGTTGTTTTTCGCACTTAAAGTTAGCAGCTTCACTTAGAAACTGTAAACCAAAAAAATATTTATAATTTCGAACCACACAAATACATATGTATGTGAATTTTAATGAAAAACATTGAAATTTTTAATAAAAATTAAAAAAAAAGTTACAAATTTTCTTTTAATAAAACTTACGTATAGATAAATATATGAAATCAGCTACGTTAATGTTTCAAAATATTGTATACGAAAATCTGCAAATGACAAATAAAAAATAAAAAACCACTGCAAACAACAAACGTTAAAAAAAAATAATAATATGTAATAAAAAAAAGTATAAAAAAATCAGTACATTTTTTGAATAAAACCCCAAACAGTTACAATAATTTTACATGCGACAGAGTGCTAAAAAATATATGTAAATATTACTATTATTCATAGGCAAATTAAGTTATACGTGCGAATTCATACGCGTTCCCAATAAAGAACTCATCAACCGCCGCTAAAGAAAAAGAAAAGAAAAACACTTAACAACACATAGTATCGTCCCTAGCTCAGCTTCTTAACTAGCCAGCCGGCGAAGCATAAGCAAAGCAAGTGAGAGCTTATCAAGCGAACGCTCAGTGCCGCATGCAACAACAAGCCACAAGCAGCGCGTCAGGCTGTCAAACAGCGTTACGCTAACTATCAGCTGCTCATCAGCATATCAGTCGTTGCGGAAGCTTACGCCAGAGCAGTTCTAACAAATCTGTCCAAAAGTAAAGTAATCGATCAACAGTGCGGTCAACAGTGAGACATAAAAACTGTAACAGAATTCAAACAAAAAAAAAAGAATCACAAACAACAATTTGCGTTTCGAAGCCAATCAGTCGCTCGGCATATCTGTCAAATCGTCCGCCTTCGTAGCGTAAGCAAACACACACATAGCGCTGTAAGCGTACGCGCTAGTACAACAACCAACCACCACCACAACTCAGCCTCCAATTGTGCCGTGGCAACAACAAGCAGCAGCGCACATAGGCGTGCTCACTCGCTCCCACAGCATTGAGGGCTGGTATATGGCTGGCTGTGCGTGCGTGCGCGCTCGCTGTGTGTGAGAGAGAGTGTAGAAGCTGCTCGTTGGCAGCTAGTTTGACAGCCTTAACAGTTCAATCTGCCGTGTGACTGCCTATGACTGTCGCTCAACGTTGCTGAAGTCGTCATCGTCGTTTGCTGGAGTTGTCGCTTCGCTGGGACGATAAGCAACTGTGATTAGTTAATTTACTCGTTGCGTTCGCCGTGAACAGACGTGTGCGTCGCAGTCGTGTGTAACAGTAGTCGAAAGCAAGCAAGTAGACAAGCAAAGAAGAAGTAGAAAAACGAAATAAACGTGTTTACCTCGTCGACCAAGAAACAAGTGTTTTGAAGTGGAAGCAAAGTGGACCGAGCAGTGCAAGCGTGAACGCCTACGGTTTACCGTTAACAAAATATAACACGAATATTTCAAGTGACAAGTGTTTGAATACTAAAGATACATTACCAAACATTTTTAAAAATAAAAAATAAATTCTGAAATATTTTATTCAAAAATTCGACAAACACACCAATGCAAGTGTGACATTTTCTGCAACTTTCCAATTGTGCAAAATAAAACAAAATATTATTAAACTCCGCGTTTTCCACAACGTCGCTGAATCAAAACCAAAATTGCCACGCCGCTACCAATGGCCCTAGAGGATCGCTGCAGTCCGCAATCTGCTCCAAGTCCACCTGGCCTACCGCAATCACCGCACCAGCCTCAACGCCTCAGCCAACAACAACAGCAAATACAACAACTGCAATATAGCCCAACTGCCGGCAGCACCGTTTTGGACATGAGTCTGCATACACATCCGCCGCCACCACCACCACCACATGTGGCCGCGGCTACTCCAACACCCACAATGTTGCCACATCCTGTAAGCGCGGCCAGCAATGCCGCCGCTGCTGCTACGCTCTATCACCAGCACCAGCAATTGCAGCATTTGCATCATCTACAACAATTACAACAACTACATCAACAGCAATTGGTGAATGCCGCCGCTTTCCATCATCATCCCGGTTTCGATGCGGCTGCCGCGACCGCTTTGGCGGCGGCCAATCACGCTGCCACATTGCATCAGCGTTTGGCGGCCTCACCAGGCGCCACCTCAACACCGTCATCTACACCCGCTTCGACTATGACGATCAAGGAGGAGGAGAATGACTCGATTATGGGTGATAGTTTTCATGGTGATGCGCTTGCTGGTAGCACGCAAATGCGTGGTAACACAACGGAGGATGACGATGCGGAGGATGAGGCGGAAGATGAAGAGGACGATATCGATGTGGATGATGTGGATGATGCAACACCGAATGGCGCTACACAACGTACACCGCCACCCGCACATCAACAATCCGCCAAACCAACACTCGCCTTCTCGATCTCCAATATACTTAGCGATCGCTTTGGTGGCAATGAAGCGGGCAGCCGCAACGGCAATGAGTCGCTTGGCGCCAGCGCCGCATCGAAACAAGCGCACTTGCATACGAATAGCATTTTCCGACCTTTCGATGCCGCACGCTCCGCCACACCATCTGCCTTTACACGCGTCGATCTGCTCGAGTTCAGTCGACAGCAACAAGCGGCGGCCGCCGCCGCCACTGCGGCTATGATGCTGGAACGCGCCAATTTCTTGAATTGTTTCAATCCAGCCGCCTATCCACGCATCCATGAGGAGATAGTCAACAGTCGCATGCGACGCACTGGTGTCCTGCCACCAAACGCTATGAAAAATGGTGAGTCTGGTGCAAACGCTATTTCAACTACTGCCGTCGGCGGTATGGGCGCTATGGAAAAGTCCGCTTTAGGCTCACTTTGCAAGGCAGTCTCACAGATTGGTCAAACTGTCTCCGCGCCAGCCTGTTCAAGCGCCTCCTCTGCGGCCAGCGCATCGAGCATAGCCAGCCCGCCACCCGCTTCCAATGCATCCAGCGCGTCATCGTCTACATCGGCGGGCAGCTCACTCAATTCATCGCCCAGCAGCCGCAACTTGCCCAGCAAAAGCAGTAGCCCGCAGCCTATACCGCCGCCATCGGCTGTGAGTCGGGACTCTGGCATGGAGTCGTCCGATGACACACGCTCCGAAGCTGGCTCCACGACCACGGATGGTGGCAAGAATGAAGTGTGGCCAGCGTGGGTGTATTGTACGCGCTACAGCGATCGACCAAGTTCCGGTGAGTGAGAGTTCTCAGTTTAATTTAAAAAGTTTGATTTTTAGAGAGTTTAGAAGCGGAAAACTATGTGTGAGGTTATACCAAAATAATTTTTAATTTAAAATTTTTATTTAAAGTGAGTGAGTACAGATTATTGGCGGAAGAGAAATGTAATTTTAAGTTGAAGTCCTTTAAGTGGTTGTCTGAAAAAAGGGTCGGAAGCCTTTTCTTCACTTTCTCTTATAATTTATTTGAAGGTCAATTGAGTTTGTTTATATATATAAGTTTTGATATTTTCGTATTGGACATTTTACAATAAAAATAACCACTCACACATATGTACATACATATATACACTCACAACTATTCGTAACCTGAAAAGTATCTCAAATTGCTAGTAATAGTATCCATGAAATAAAAATCTCATATACTCGCAAGGTCAAATCCGGCAAAAAGTTACTGTAAATGTTCAGATTATGATAAAGCAAATTCGAAGGACACTGAAGGACTCACACATAGTGGCGACTTTCGGCATATCCTTCGATTTCAAAGGGGCCCCATGCTGTGTCACGTATTAATGTTTACATAGCAAGCCTGTCAATCGCTGTGCGAGTGTGCGTGTGCGCTTATATTTATGTGTTGCTTTGATGCTTAACCGCTATGTGACAATTTCATGTGATAATAAAAGAAAAAAAATAATTTTTTTTTTAGAAAGAAATTTCATATAAGAGTCTAGGTTGAAAAATTTCTATATGTATATAGTATATACATTTTTTTTTATATAAGTCATTTTTATATGTATAACTGTAAATACAAATATTTTTCTTTTCACATTTGTTGAACATTAAGTCTAAAGGCAACAATAAATATAAAAAAAGCTTTAGCAAATAGCGGTAATTAGCACCTTCACAGTTAATACAAAACATTTGCAAGAATAAATTTACCAACAAACAACAACAAACAATTACTAAAATATGCAAAATAGTAGCGTTCAACTCCAGCCACACTCAAAAGCGCTGCCCACAAGCTCACAATCAAGCGCCGTTAACTTACAGCTCCGCACATGCTAAACTTCTAAGCAGCAAACTATGGCTGGAAAGCAACTAATTCAAGCGTTTAGCAGCTTCGACGCTTAAAATTCACTTTCAACTCTTCTAACTTTACTTCAATCCACACGCAAGTGCTTGTTGTTGCTGTTGTTGGCGTTGAATTGTTAAATTTTTGATTTGCTAATTGCAAATGACTTAATAAAGCAGCTAAGCATCTTCAAGCGTTTGTTTCGCAACGCTCAAGCTGGGAAAAATTAGAATTAATCGGCGCTTGGCGTTAATAATAAGCAGCTACTAAAGTGTGCAACAACAACAAAACCAACGTGCATATTAAAGTGGCCGCTTAGCGGCAATTAGCAACTAAATTATAGGGTTCATCTGCGTATGCATGTGTATGTTCATGTGTGTGTGTGTGTGTTGAGAAAACGGAAGTTGCAACGCGAAGGCTTCAGGTGGTAACTTTGAGCTGCAGTGCAGTTGGCGGTTGGGGGGACTCAGCCCCTGATCACTTAAATTCAAATAAAATCAAATTTATGCAGTTGCTTTTTTTATTTACCGTAAGTTGTGAAAAAGTGTTGATTGTACTTCAAATTGCTATGGCGAATGGCAAAAATGGCTGATTATGAGCAATTAGTTATTTAATTGTAATTAATGGCGAAATTATGCGCTGATTTAAAATTAAATTGTGAGCTTAATTTGTATATTAAATTTTTTATTTATTAATTTATTATATATTTAAACTTTTTTATATTTTTAAATACTTCTTTTAAATTTTATAATTTTTTATTGAAATTGGAAACTTAAAATTTTTTAAACCAGTCTTTAAATTTTAAAATTTTTTAAAATTTTTTTTATTTTTTACACTTTTTTATATATTCGAATTCTTTCTTTATATTTTCTAATTTATTATTTATTGAAATTGAAATCTTCGATTTTTTTTTTCTTTTTTAACCGCAGTCTTTAAATATTTTTTTTGGTTTTTATTAATTTGTTTATATATTTAAATACTTCTTTTATATTTTTTATTATTATATTCTTAAATTTGATTTAAGTTTTTTAAATTGCAGTCTTTAAATTTTTTATATTTTTTAAATTTTTTTTTTGTATTTTTTACATTTAACAAATATTAAATTTGGTATTTTTTTATTGTTTTATTGCAATTAAAGTCGTAATCAGTGCGGAATTTTTAAAATTTTCCAAATGCCACTTGCAGCTTATGCAATTAATCAATTATTGAGTGTGATTTAATTGGAACAGCAAAAACTGCACAAACACACTTTTATACACACATGAATATAAATATACATGACTTTGCTTCTTCTTCTTTTCAAATTTTTTTATATTTTTTTTCGTTCTATTTTTTAACTAGCTACAAATTTATCACTCACTGCTCATTTTTCAATCAACAGCAAATTAAAAATCAATTCAAAACCATAAAAATGCACTTAACTCATCAATTAACGGCCGAAAATAGCAGCAGAGAAGTGTCTTGTATTAAATTTGAGTTGTGTGCGAAGAAAGCAAGTATTTCTCGTACAAAGACATATGGAAGTAAATATGTAGATACATATGCACATATGTTCATATGCATGGGTTTGTGTGTGTTTTTGTGTATAGAAAGTGATTTGAAGTAGGCAACACAACTTAGACACTTACAAAATAGTGGAGTTAGTTTACAAAACTATATGTGGGAGTATACATATGTATATATTATAACACTATATATGCATGTTGACCGTTTTTCAATCAATAAAAGACGAGTATGCGATGGATATACTTAGCTTGTATGTAAATATACGTACATTTGTATATATTGAATATGGTAAAATTTAAAAGTAATTTTTACAAGTAAACTGGACCACTTTCGGTTTTTAATTTTATTAATTATTATTTTTCTATAATTTTTGGAATGAAGTCAAAGGCATAATTTAAAATTATTTTTGAAACCTTGAAAGAAAGAAAAATATCAATAATTTTTCAGAAATATATGAAAAAATATACATATGCAACCAGAAATACCTGACAGCTGAGAAATTATAAGGCGACGGCGACAAGTCAAACGCTAAAGAATATACTAACTAAGCAAGTTAATTCAACGCTTAGCCAGTTTATATAATTAAAACATAAATAAAATTAATTATTACATTGAATGATAATTTTGACATTTGCCAGCGGAACAGTGATTAAAAAGCGGCAACGTACAAAGGCTAAACAAATGCTGATTACACAACTACATAGACATACAAGCAACCATAGCTAGACTTAGCGAATTGTCCTTTTTATGATTTATTTACGGTTTTTACTTTTATTTTTGCCATGCAGTAATTGTTCTGTGTAAACTTGCCGCCTACGCGCTGTTTGTTGCATGCAACTGACTGTCTGTCAACGCCTGACAGCTGACATATTGACATGTGCCACGCAATGAAATTCCGCTTACATGCATACTTACACACATGTATCTAAGTATATAACCATATTAGAATATATTTATATAAATATGTTTGTATGTACTTGCTTCACTTGTATGCAACTTTTGATGGAATTCCTGTGAAATATGCTTTAATTTCTTATTTAATATATCAGTTAACGCGTAATATGCTAATTTTCATGTGCCTTTTCTGCTTGCTTGTATTGCAGGTCCACGCTATCGTCGCCCCAAGCAACCGAAGGACAAAACTACTGACGAGAAGCGACCGCGCACCGCCTTCTCCAGCGAACAGTTGGCACGTTTGAAGGTAAATATTGAAATGCATAATATAAATTAAATATTTTTTAATTGTTTTTGTTTAAATTTAAATTAATTGGAATTGATTGAAAAGTGAGAAATTATTTTTAGATATTTATTTAAATTTGCAAAAATCAAATTAAGGCATTTTAAGATAATTTAAAAAAAATGAATTTTAATTAGCAAATAAATTAATTTTAATTTTCTAATTAATAATAAAGACAAAAAATTAATATATGACTTTAAAAAAGGGAACTAATGATAAACTAAAAATATTAAACTAAAAAGGATACTTTTGGAATTAAAAAAAATTAATTAATTTCATTAAACTTCTCTTCTTAAATTAACTAAACTTTTACAATAAGTTTTCCAAAAATATTAATTAATTTAATTAATCTTCTTTTTGTAAAATTGTAACTTTTTAACACATTAGCAGCATTAAGAAAAATAATAATTTTCGAATTAAAAAATAATAATTAATTAATATATAGTAAAAAATAATAATTTAAATTTTCTGCTTAATTTAAATTCAAATAAGCTTTTTATTGCGATTGAAAATTCTTAAGAGATTCATAATAATTAAGTATGCGTTTTTCTAAAAATTAAGTTAAAGAACTTTACTCAAAACTAAAAAAAAAATTAATACTATCAAAAAAATTAATTTTTTAAATAAATTTCTTTCCTAATATTTACCATTTTTTTTAGCATTTTAGGCGAAATTTAAAAACATATGAACTTTAATATTATCAAAATAAAAAAAAAATTTATTTATTTTATTAAACTTCAATCTAAAATTTTTTAAAATTAAAATTAGTTTCAAAAATTGTAAACACTAATTATTTAATTTAAATAAACTCCATTTTTTAAAATAATTAAACTTAAAAATATTTAAAAAGTTAATTTAATTTAACTTTTTTTCAAAAGCATTTTAAGCAAATTAAAAAAAATATTTAATTAAATTTCAATTCTAAAATTAATATATATAAATATATATATGAAGTCAATTAAACTTCAATTGTGAAATCGACCATATTGTTTCAACATTTATAACATCTCCAAGCATATCTAATTGCCTGCATCCTTGTTAAAAATAAAATCCTTCTGAAACCGACTATTTTCTTATTGCCTCCATATTTACAAAATATTTACTGAACTCAAGAGCACGCTTACTGGACACCCGTTGCGCATGGCGAATAAGAAAAAAACTACAAATACAATTTCTTTCAAAACTATGTAGTATAAGCGAAGAATGTAAATATTTTGAGCGCAGAATAGTTAAAAACAGTTAGGCTTATCTGTCAAGCCAATTAAACACGCCTCTGACACACTGTGCAGGAAAAAATTACATTCAAGAAGATTACGTGCTGAGCATGCGGCAACCGCAACAAATACACATGCTCATGCACGCATATGCAACAATCGGCAATCTAATGTCGAGGTATTCAAATACATATTTACATGTGTATAAATATGTGCTTGTGTGTGTGCTGGCAGCTCATTGCTCGGCCTCAACGGCCTCCGTTGTCCTGTTGTCTCCGCTCTATGCCGCCGATTAGCTATGGTCAATATATTATTTTCACTACTAGAGGCATTTCGAAGATTTTCCATTTACCTTTCAGATTTCTTCCGCTGACCTGCCCTTTGAGACTGCGCAGCATTTAACCGCAAATAATTGATTCGTGTTGCCTGCTATTTGTTGATGCTTTTGTCTACTTAGATTTTGAAGAATTGTCTACAAACGTACATTATATATATTTATAGAAGAATTCTTCAAAAAAAATTATACTGTTTTACGCACACAGCTCATTAATTGTTCGCTATTTTTCTATTATTTTTTTGCAGCGCGAATTCAATGAAAATCGTTACCTCACCGAGCGTCGTCGTCAACAGCTGAGCGCCGAATTGGGTCTGAATGAGGCGCAAATCAAGATTTGGTTCCAGAATAAACGCGCTAAAATCAAGAAATCTTCAGGCTCGAAAAATCCACTCGCGCTGCAGCTAATGGCACAAGGTCTCTACAATCACACCACAGTGCCGTTGACGAAAGAAGAGGAGGAGCTTGAGATGCGCATGAACGGACAGATACCGTAAGCATCACTCTAAAGAGAGGAGCAGTGAGCTGAAGTTGTAGTTCATAGTTGATATGCGTATGCTCTGAGCTTCGGGTATTTCAAACGTGACGACGCGTGCAATAATTAGAGTAGGGAGGGGCGAGTAACAGTTGCAAAAGCGATGTAAAGTATGAAAAAAAGATTATAATAAAAGTTTGTTATGTGATATAAATATACATGCACGTATGTATGTATATGAGAAAAGCAAACATGATTTGAGAAACATAAATTTAAAAAATAAGAAAAAAATATTAAAAACAATGTTAAAAATAAAAAAATTACAAATCAATAAAAAAATTAACTATTGTAAATACTAGTTATAGTTTCTTCTTTATACTCAAAATTCTACTCTACGTACATTTAGTATCCTAAAATATCGCTTACGCGACACTCCCCGCTCACAAAATCGCAGCACTGGCTGTTTTTTTCATTTCTTGTAATAAATTGTAAATTATTATATTTATTAAAATTAGTTAAGTAAATTACATATTTAGTTGTAAAATTATGCGATTTATTCATTTACATTGTAAATCAAGCATCCCCTGCCCCGCATAACCACACACGCACACACACCCACTTTTACCTGCAATTGTATTATAGCAACATTTTATTTTTGTCTGCTACATAGCTTTTAAGTAAATTAAATTTATTTGTTTTTATTTTGCTGTTTTTGTAGTGGTACTTTTAGTTTAACTTTTAGGACGCTACACATATACATACATAAGTTGAAATTAATCTAAGCAGCGCATTAAATTTTATTGTAAATCTATATATATATATATATATATATATATATGTAACATTAAATTCTATACATATATGTATATACTTTTGTTTTCACTATAGTTTTTAAGCTTTGGTAAAAATATGAAATTTTCAAAATTTGCGCTAAAATCAAGCGTCAATTGAGAACACACACAGTTTCAAATATGTAAATTTACTTGGTTAAAAAAATCTTAAAAAGTAATTATAAAATAGAAAAAATATATATATAAAACAATGCATACGAATTAAATTAAAAACGTTAAAAATTAAATATGTTCAATAAAAAACCATATTAAAAATTAAAATATAATATTTTTTATTTCTTATCAAGTCGTGCGAAGCGAATTTGCATATATTGCAAACACATACATAGTATACAAAATAATGGCAAACACTTTCTTTAGATACAGGTAAAGTTAGGTTATACTGCGAGATGGAGATTCAGTTTAATTTAAGCTGAAGTATTCGTCATAAAGGACATCAACGCTTTTGGTGAACTTTAAGAGCGTATTGCTGTATAATTTTGATACTTCAGCGAATCTCCTAGATATCTAAGACGAGTTCTAGATAAGACTGGACAGAAGCATAAGAGGTGTTTCAGCATAAGTGTTTTTCTTCGAGCTTCTTGAACATGATCTTTGCGATCTTTCATGTCCTTAAGACATTCTATTTCACCCTGGTATTCGGGTGTTTCATTGTATATCGTTTGTAGTAACTTCCGTATTTCATGTAGTACTTTCTTTAGATGCTAAAATAATGGACAGCGGTTTTTTCAGGGAACCTATTATGAGCAAACGAACGAAAAACCCAAAACCGATAACAATTTGGCAGCTGGTGATAATTTGGTAGGCATCGATGACAAACTTAACTTAAAACTTACAGATTCAAAGGGGGTTAGATCGGAAAATAACAGACCTTGTCCGGCTAAAATCCGTGTCAATTCAACCGGCTATTGTGGAAATCAATTGTAAGCATCGACAAAAGTCATCGACATTGTTAAGTATTTTATGAAAAAAAAAAAATTTACGTATTGATTTTGAATAAAATGAAGTTGATGGGTACAGTTGACACCACAAAGATATCAGGAGAATATCAAAACAAATAATTCAGGAAATGTTGCCATCCAAGCTCAGAATCGAGATTATGGTGAACCAAGCCACAAATCAATGAAATCGATAGCAAAATTCGAATTGCTTTCGCATCCACCGCATTCTTTGGATCTGGCCTCCAGCGACGATTTCCTGTTCTCTGATCTCAAGAGAATGCTTACTGGAAAGAATTTTTGCAGCGATAAAAAGTTATTCTCCGTGGCTAAGATCTATTTTAAAGCAAATGGTTAATCGTACTACTACATACATACCATTTGTATCGATTACAACTTTTCAGTCTGTCTGTCACGCCATATACTCTAATTGACACGACTTTGTACATATGGTCGTTCGAATCAAAAATCCATTTTCATTCAAAAGCATATCAAGCTTCAATTAATGCTAAGATTTTAATATTGTCATCTAGAAAAGATGCTGGTATGTATGCGCAACAACAACCTCAACGGCACGAAATTTCCTTTCACTTGCCTCCATTGTCATATCTAAAAATAAATGAAGCTTTTGAGACAAATTTCATCATTATGTCTGCTTGTAAATATGTATGTATATATCTGGTCGTTAGCAGCTTACAAAGTTGCAAAACTTATCAAGCATTAGTGTTGGCTAATTGGCATATTTAATTTGAGAGAGTTTGGCAGATTTTCAGTACGTAACCGAGACGGACAGGGATTCATATGCGAACAACAATTGTAAATACGATATCATTCGTGAAAAATTAACGGATAACTTTATATAAGATAGATTTTAAGGAATTATTCTAGTCTAAAACCCTGAGGATAGTTAAATGGTGGTCATTTATTGAGGAAGTACGAAAAAAGTAGTGAATTTCTTTCCTACAGGTTTTATTAAACGGAAATTTGAGTGTATACAAAAATTTTGTAGTTCAATACAAAACGGCAGACACTCAATCACTCTTCGAAATCAGCTCCTTCAAGAGGGCCTCTACGAGCGACAGTTATTTAAGGAATTCGTGCAATCTGAAACAAAATACAACACGAGATCTTAAGCTACATAGAACTTGTTAATAAGGACGAAGGTTTTCAGCTTTACATCAATTTTTTCCAAATGGCAGACTTTTATAGAAACAATTAAAAAAATACAGTTCAATTCACTGTATGCTGAAGCTGACCTACTCGAACGCATTTTTGCACTATTCTACCAACTAAGTAATATTTTATATTTTATCCTCTTTGTTCAATAAGAGTACATCAGGACAGAAGGAACCTGATCTAATCTGGGTCCTGGAATTGCTGTCAATTTGTCAAAATTTATAGCTTGTGCATTAACCTTAACCCAACTTGAAGAGGTAGACCATACATAGGTTAAATATGAGTATACCTCCAGAATAATCTCATGCCACGCAATCATTTGTTAAAAGTGGTAGTTGAAATTAAAATATGGCAACTCTAACATTTTTACATTATTGATAATTATATACTTTTTACTTCATTTATAGTATAAATTTTGCCGTCGCAACTTTCGGCAATCGGCACTCTCAGCAAATCACTCCAACTTCATAGAATATTTCTCCCGCGTGCGTGTGTGTGTTCTCTTTAGGGGCAATTGGAGTTCATCAGCGATTTTCGCACGTCTAATTGGATGGAATTCCCGTGGATGACAGGCGGCATTTAATTGCGCCACATTGGAAAATGTAAATCACTACGTGGCATGTGGCATGCCACATAACGCACAAAAAGATATACCATATAAATAAGAAGCGTGGCACATGCCTAGAAACATAACGGACGGACGGAAAGACAAACTAAAACGACGATACATAGTAGGAAGAAAAAATGTTATACTTAGCAAAAGAGCAAAGGCTTGGAGGACAGACAGCCACTAGAGCCACACACACCAGTAACGTTATTTTGAGTTATGGTGCGATCGTTTTCTTTTGTCGCCTGCAATTAAAATGAAATAAAGCAAAGCGGGGTTGCGCTATTATTGGTATGTCGCTCCTCTTGTTGTTGTCTTGAAGGGCATACACACATATGTATATATATGTGTGTGTGTGTGTTTTTGTGAACATGCGCTAGGATTTTTATAATTTAATGGAGCGCACCACCGACCCCGCATGGGGGAGCGTGGCGCATTTCGTGTGATTTATCTGCATTTCACTTGGCTGCTGCGGCATAAATAAATCGACTTAAATCGCGGCAGTGATCATAACGCACAACCACACACACGCACACATACTATTGCAACATACACATGCAACATGTGTAGCTGCGCCTAAGTTCATATTTATGTATATTTAATTGCCAGCGCGTAAGCGCATTGACACATGTGCAAGCTATTGAGTTGGGTGCGGGGGTAAGGGGGGCGCGTCAACTGACAGATGCTTTGATTTTCACTTTGACGCTTCCTTGCCAGCGGCAAACGCTGTGTGGTTGTGGTTGTGCCTGCAACTTGCAACACATTTAATTACACACATCAAAACGCGCTATTTATCGGCGGCAGCGGTGGGTTGAGGCAGCGAGCGCCCCTGACTCCATCAAATCCGGCACTTTACGCCGCTAGTCGTTTGATAGTGTTTTTGTTGTTATTTGTGTGGTCGCGCATATTTACAGTTTGTTGTATTAATTGCCTCGCAAGGCGCTGCCACACTACACAAGTCTACGTAAGCGAGTTGCACATAAACCACTTTGTTGCCATCGAAATTTTGTGTGTAATTTTTAATTTCTTTTTAATATTTTTTCCACACGAGTGTTGTTTTTGTAATGCTTTCGTTACCGATTTGAAGGTGTGGACAGTTGGCAGAAATGTGGAAGGCGCTATCATATATTGGCATGTGGCGAATGTGTTGACTATGCGCCACCTTAGATTTATGCATGTTATACTTACATACCTACATACATACCTACATACATACATACATATACATACATAACTAAATATTCATGAAAATTTATGTTAAAACACCATGCCTTGCAGTTGAAAGTTGGAACTTTTGAAAAATTGCGGTGGAATGCTTTATGCATGGTTCAGCTAAATATTTGAGAAGAGTATTAAAAATATTATCGTATAAGATAATAGTTATATGGCATAGGGTTGCCATATATTTTAATTAATTAAAATTTGTTTACATTATAAAATTTAATTATGCTTATAAAAGTGTATTCAAAATTAAAATTAAAAAAATTTTGTCAGGATTGCCTTATGTTTTTAATTACGTCGGAAAGTAATTTATTAATTTTTTTATTTGCTGCTAAGCTTGATATTTAAAAAACGTGTCCAAATAAACATTGAATATTAGATGTTTGGCGCAGAGTTGCCAGATATTTTGCCTAATTTTTAATCTATTTTGAGTTCAAAAATATAATAATATATTAGTATTTAGGAAAATTGTAAAATCACAAAATTGAACCACCAGAGTTAGCACAGCTTTCTAAATGCCATGATAATTTGATAGGGTTGCCATATATTTTGATTAACTACAATTTAAAAATTAGTAATGTCGTATACTTTAATTGAGTTTCTAAGAGAAAATTCAAAAATAAAACTAAAATTTTTAGTAGGGTTGCCAAATTTTTGTAATTACAACGAAATGTATTTTATATACGATAGAAATTATTAGAAAAAGCTTAAATTTATTGTAGCTATGCGTGATATTTAATAAAAGTATATAAAAGAACATTAAATACTAGATATTTGGCGCAGGGTTGCCAGATATTTTGCATAATTTCTAACTTATTTTGAGTTCAAAAATATAATAATACAGTAATATGTAAGAAAATTAAAAATCAGAGTTGCCACATCTTCCTACATGTGATATAAAATAATTTTCGTATAGAATTTATATTATAAATAAGGCTTTCATGGCGATTCATGTTTTAGAAAGGTATCTAAAACTGCGCCATATAAAATGTACGATATTTGGCACAGGATTGCCAAAAATTATAAATTTTCTAACTTAACTCAAATTTATGAATATAATAATACTTTAGTAGTTATTTAGGTCAATTAAGAAATCGTATTGAAAACTAAAAGTATCAGGGTTGCCACATCTTTCCAAATATGATGGCAAATATTTTATGCAAATAAAAAGCTTTTCATTTTCATTTTATTGTTGAATTTTATACATACGAAATTTAGACTATCGCATAAACTAGTAGATAGTTGGCACAGGGTTGCCACACATTTGATTAATTTTGAATTTTTACTCAAGTTACAATTATATTAATGCTAGATAATTTACGTAAATGTAAGAAAATTAAAAATTAAATGTATCGGTGTTGCCATATTTTTTGATACAGCGGAAATTAATTTGTGGTCAGTATAAAAAACTTTATATATTTTTTTCTAAAGATTTTCATTATTGAAGAGTACTAAAAAAGCATTTTATAAAACATTAAATACATAGATGATATTGGGTTGCCACGTAGTTTGATTGATTTGTTGCATATGTTACTAAGAACTAATAAAAAATGTATTTGAGTAAATTAAATTGAATTTAGTTAAATTTATGCTAGAACCGCCAATAAGAAATGTGCCAGGGTTCCCATAGTTTTGTTTTTAATGATTATCGCAAATAATAATGTAATACAATTTTTTATATATTTGTTGTTTAGTTTAATATTTAAAAATATATCTAAAATACCATTACTTAAAATATTATAAATATTTAGAAAAGTGCTGCCACATATTTTGTTTAAGTATAATATTTAAACAAATTTATTGTACTTAGTAAGAGTGTAAGTATTAAGGAAAATTAAAAAGGGAGTATACAAAATGAAACGGGACAAGGTTGTCATATTTTTAAATTATTTCAAAAAAAAAAAAAATACAAATGCCTTAAAAAATTTCAGGTGCCAATTTGTATTATTTATAAATAAAAAGAAAAAAATAAATATTTATTTTTAAATCTTATAATTTCATTACTTTCCGCAGCGAAGCCTCGATGGTTCCTAATGAACTATAGAAAATGATACACTACTTTTTTAACTGCATGCACACACACTTCTCTCTATGCCTATCTGAAGTGTTGCTCAGCAATTACAGCTTTGATGTGCTAATGCATTATTCGCAGTGTGGCATATGTTGCATGTTGCACATACATATGTACATAGGAACATGTGCATATATTTGTATTTTCGTAAAACTACTAATAAGTAGTGTCAAAAGCAATGCAGATTCGCATGTAGATATGTACTTATGTATGTATGTGTGTAGGTATGTTGTACTCCTTGACTTATGCGCGTTGATAATTTAAGATTTATTTTTGCGGCGATAAAAGCGCCTCATAGTACGCGGTTAAATGCGCAATTAGGCGTGCCGCTTGTTTCCGTTCCATTCGCTTTGTCAATTGATTTATTGGCAGTGAGCGAAAGTGCCACACAATGCGTTGCACTAATGTGACAGCTAACATATGTAAATATGTATGAAAATTTGTTCTAAATGAGATTAAATTTTATAGTAATTTTATAGGCAGCGGTATTTTTGAAAAGCAAAATTTCTTTGAATGCCAAATTAATTGATGTTCATTCCCTAATTACCGTTAATATACTATAGCGTAAGAACATGTGTAGATGAGCAACGAAACTAAAGTGAGTTCATAAATATTATGGAAATTTAAATAGTTTACAATTGATTTAATAATATATGTACAGACTCCTGAAAATATCTGCACTCAGATACACTACGGATTATTTAGATATGAAATATTTTTATCTGAACTTGCTCATATTCATTTCAGAAGTCAAAAATAAGAAAAAGTAATAAGTTCAAATTATTAGCGGATAATAAAATTTCAACTACATTTCTGATAAATTTTTACACTTTTTCGTGTTCGTGAGAGTAAATGGGAATATCTGGTGATGTAAAAGGCCATATTTCATTAAAACGTAAGTTATTTATTTCAAGTAACAACTAACAAGTAATAAGCTGAAACACCACCCAACATAAACAGCTACGCTCAAAGCATCAATAGGCCCACCCAGGGAGGTCGAACTAAAAGCCTTTCAAGAAATCATTGATTTCAACCAAAGTGGTAAATTACTTCCAACATAATTCCAACTTTTTTGGTGTACTTATAGGTTGATGCATTGCTCACCGTGATAAATATTTAGTATTAATCCGCTGTAGCCAGATCTTAGTGTTCCTCGTTATATGGACCAGCTTGAGGACGATTCTATTAAGCCTACTTTCTGAAGGCCTGATGGCACCACTATCGTCAGAGAAATTCTCTATTGCATAGTACATTCTCGTAGATGGCTACTGTGTAATTTCAACCGAATCTGACCAATGAAAAATCAGTAATATCGTTCGATGATCCGATTCTTGTTTTTAGAGAAGAAATCGTTTAGTGAAGTCAAAGACCGCCTGGGTGTTGTATTCGGTGACTTTTCTTTTTCGATGGCGAGTATCAAAAGTAGGTTTACGTGGTTTTAATTTGTTTGCATGTCGGTTTTGATGAGCCATACCCAGGTGCTCCGAAGACAACTACCATGGATGAGTTACAAAAGTCCATGAAAACGCGTGAGATATCTGAAGCCATAGTCATCTCAAAAGAGTAGATGAATGATACCCTGCATTAACTACTGAGCATTAGAAAACTGTCGGTGTGATAACTGATGTGTATGGCATGTAACCTCCGGATAAGAAGTGCAACCGTGAGACTACTTCATAGCAGTGTTTGCCGCTGTTAAAGAGCAACCCAAGGTGGTTTCTGCGTAGTTTCCTTGCCATCGCTTGAGTATCGATAAGCCGCCACAGACCATAGACTAAAAAGGAGTCGACAGTAGACTTTATCATCCGACGTAAGTGTTCAAAAAAAGATTGGCCAATCGACCGGATATATATATGACCACCCTTTTTAGGCTTCAAAATGTATGATTTATGTACATGAACTACTTGGAAATCGGCAAAACGGTCGCAAGAATCGATTACAAAGGACACAAATAAGAATAAGTTTGTGAATTGAGAAGAAGTTTAAATTACGTTATTTATTATCTGTCATTTATATAAATAAAATTAATTATAAAATACCGAAATTTTTAAATAAAACTTTAAGTATTATTCCTTATTTATAATTACTAAGTAAATCAAAAGATAAGTTAATGACGCGCGGTAGCACGGTATACCGGCAACGCTGACCGGACGTCATAAAAAATTTTTTTTAATAGCGATCAACAAAATACCGAAAAAAATTTAATATTTTGAGGGAAAAGTTATAAAATTTTTAATTGGTTAACTTAAAAGGTAATAAAAAAAAAATAAAAAATTTAAAAAAAATAATTATTTAAATTCATAGTTATTTTCTCAAAGTTCAAGTATAAGCATATCTCCTGAAAATTTCATAAAAAAATTACTAATAGTTTTGTATACCCTGAACAGGGTATATTAAGTTTGCCACGAAGTTTGTAACAACCAGAAGGAAACGTTTAAGACCATATAAAATATATACATAAATGATCATCATTATGAGCTGAGTTGACTTAGCCATGTACGTCTGTATATATAAACTAGTCCCTCAGTTTGCCGGAACGGTCGATATGAAACCACTATAGCATATAGCTGCCATACAAACTGAACATTCGGAGTCAGGTAGTTTTATGGAAAACTTTTTTGTTTGACGTAATATCATCACGAAATTAGGCATGAGTTATTTGCTAAGACAAAAATGTAATCTCCGAAGAAATTGTAAAGATCGGTTAACTAAAGCATATAGTTGCCATATTAACTGAACGATCGGAATAAAGTGTTTAGATGGAAAATGTTTATATTTGACGAGGTATCTTCACGAAATTAAACACGAATTATTGTTTGAGGCAACAGTGTATTCTCCATAGAAATGGTTCAGATCAGATAGCATATAGCTGCTATACAAATTGAACGATCGAAATAAAGTTTTTGTAAAGAGCCTTTATATTTCTGAAGGGTATTATAGCTTCGGTGCAACCGAGGTTAACGTTTTTTATTGTTAATTATTAATTTTTTAACTAAAAGTAGTAAAAATTTTCAATTAAAAAAAATTTGTTGTTAAAATTAAATAAAAAAAACTGAGCGGAGGATTAATTGTTCATGGTGACTACTTTATGGAAAAATACTCACTCTAAAATTCGATTATCAAGTGGAAAATGGGGGGATTATCAATTGACGTGTTTTTACTCACATGTAAAACAAAACTAGTGTACGAAAAAAGACAATATTATAACTTGTTTTCCATATTCACCTAATATAACTTAAAATTTCAACTGCCTTTTACGATCTGGCGCTCTGATGCAATTTCTTTAAGGTGCTGTCGACAGCATAGAGTAAATATTGAGAAACTAATTTCTTCGAAAATGAAAAATTTTTTATGGGGAACTTATTGATGGGTTTTCTATATTAAATATTTGTTTGATTTATGTTTTTCTATATAGTTTTTAAGAAATACACTTATTATGAAACAATATTCTACAACTGGTGATAACCGAATCGAATTAGAATTAGAAATCAGCTGACATTGTTTCAAAATATTTATATTATCTCTTTAGTAAATGCTATTTAAATACAAATACAGCAACAAACACTTATCAACAATTTTATTAATTTCTAGTCCTTTTCTAGTAGTAAGTGGCGTGGGCTTAACAAAATTCATTTTATTTTCTTGATGGCAGTTCAATTACTGCGTCAGTTGAAACATTGAACGAAACTTGTGACTACCAACACGTACATTTATAGCCAGAAGACATTAGCATTTGTTGCCACACAATTGATTAGCACCTCATTGAGAGTAATTAGCGACTTACAGCAAAATCAAATAGTCAACAAACAAATAAACGACGCTGCATTGACTAACAATAATGGATATTTATACAATATATATACCTAAATATATATTTGCGTACAACTGATACCCGTTTTCTAGGCGTTTCATGCGTCGAGCGTAAATTTGTTTGGCAACATTTATTAAGCGTCTGCTTATTTGCATTTCGAGCATTTACTGAGACTCCATTCCTGCGACAGAACCCAACTCACTTGAGAAGGGTTAAATTAGCGCCTCTTTAACAGCGCAAACACCGTTGGCAGGTCAAACAATGCCCGAACAAACAGAGCGCCGGGTAGAGAAGTGAGCGCCACCGCCACCAACGGTGCGCATGCGTTGCAGCAAATCAAATAAAATGAAAAGAAATTGATGAAAAAAGCGAAAAAACCGACGGCAGCTTAAATATTTAAATGACTTAGCGCCATACGGTGACATATAAATGTTTGCGGACAAGTGTCTGTACACACATATCATATATACATTTATGCATATAAATAATGATTTTCGATCAATTGCTGTGTTATATACACACATACATACATGCATATGTACACATAACATTATGCTCTTAACAGATCAACATCAACAGTTTGCCTAGAAATCAATGTTCTCAGCACTCGAGTCTGGCTTATAGTGAATTGTTGGCGTTGGCTTTTGTTCCATTCTTTGTTTGCTTGTTTGTGCAGCATATTAACGTCATGTAATCGGCGAAAATACACACATATTGATATACAAGCTGCACTTGGCCTCCTACCAATGTTTGTTTAGGCCTTCTGCAGTTGGATAAGAAGGTTCTTGCTGCACAAAAAATTCTTACATAAGCAGCTATGTACCTACATTTATGTATATATATACACTCACGCGTAAAAGTAAGTCAACTACGCGCCTTAGCTTCGCCGTTCTCATGCCACAACCCTTTGGAATGCATTTTCTGCGGAAGTTGCACTCAGCCGCAGACTTAACTCCAATGCAATTGATCACTGAGCTGCATTGTTATTGTTGTTGTTGTGACATGAGTTTTCATATTCGTTGAAAAATGGCTGTCAAAAATGGCGTTGCTCTATATACCTACACATATGTAAATATATATTTTTTTATTTAATTATATCTTTATGATATATATGTCATACATATATAACCACTTGATTTAGATCGTTTTCAAAGAATTCATTATGATTATCGTGAAGCATGAATATCTGGTTTGAGAAACACTTGTCTGCTTTGCTTAATTTGAGTTCTAATGAAGTGGAAAATACAAAAAGTAAATAAAAATTTTAATGTTCAATATGAGTGGTTTGGAGCGAGCAAAATATAGTATAGAAGTCTAGTATTTATCAACATAACTTAGTATATGTATATGCCATCGGACCATTGACCCGGACTCACAAAAACAAAACTACCTTTTTCAATATTTGAATATACATTTTAATTATCGCTTTCAAAATAGGATTGTATTCAAAGTATTGACCATTGCTTTTTATACCTTTTGACTACCTTTCTGGCAATTTGTGGATACCATGTCGTCTTTTGATGCAATCCAAACGGAGACACATTTTTCGAATTCTGCGCAGGAATCGAAGTGCTGCTTAAGTACTTTGATTGTATCCTGAACCTATTTTGCATTGAGTGCAGGTGTATTGTTGTGTAACAAAATTACATCGCCGTACCTTCTGTCCCATTCTGGTCGTTTTTCGATGAATGCATGGTTCAAATTGATCATTTGTTGTCTGTAGCGATTAGTATTAACAGTTTCACAGGGTTTTAGAAGCTCATGATATACCACTCTCTTCTGATCCCACGAAACACAGAGCATTGCCTTCTTACCGAATCGATCTGTTTTTAAAGTGGATATTGATAGTTGTCTCGGTTTAAACCATGATTTTCTCCATTTAGGATTCTTTAAATAAATTAATTTTTCATAGCCAGTGACAGTTCGATGGAAAACTTTCTTCCGCGTTTTTGAAGCAAAAGTGTTTTTTCGGTTTTCCATTTGTGTTTCATTCAATTCATGTGACACACATTTTTCACACTTTTGAATGAATATATACGATGTTGTTTATTCAATGACTGTAAGGTTATTGCATATGTTTGACAGATTAAGGCATTTGTATCTTAACGCTCACTTGATACCGGTAGACCTGGTAACTATATCTGCGAATAAGTAAAAGAAAAAACTTTCAATGAAATAATTTCTTCTTCTGCTTCGTTTTTTTGAATTTTCAAACTATCCTTACATATAAATGGTTCATGAAGTCTCCAAAACTTCATGAGGCCAAACCTCATTCATCGTTGTATCCTTGGATTGTATTGGATATTTAAGTAATTAAATTTTTTTTTATTTATACATATGTACATTTAAATATTTTAGAAGACCTGATTCGGTTATCCTTGGAAGGTTAGGAAAATATTCTGGTTTTACCGTTGATAAAATAGCAAAAAAGAACCTCTATCTAGGCAAAATTTTTAGCACCGCATCTTGAGCTTTGAAACACTCATTGTTATAACCTGATCAATCATCAAAATTGAGCAAAAAGAAAAGGAAGTGCGCAAAATTTCATGTCGATGTATTAAAAACTAAGGGACTAGCTCAGGTACGTGTATCCCAAAAATAACCTAACTTTTTGCATTCTGAATAAAACCCACATTAAATTTATTATCTTGAAAGTTACTATTTATTCAAAATACTCGTAGCTTCCATTAAATTCCGGTTAAGTTACTTGAATTGCTGGGACATCATCATAAACTGCTGCCTTCATGTCGATTTTGAGTTTTAGAAATACAAAATGGTCACATGGTGATAGCTCACTTTTTTGGTTTTCATTTAATTAATATAACAATAAGACGCTTCTTTTACCCAAATCTTCAGTTAAACTTCTCCAAATAGTGTTTTTAATCGTATTGAATCACTTAGTCAACATTCTCGTAGTAGAATTTGTACCGTTGGGTATATCTTCATTCAAACCACATTTATCTTAGCTATATTAGGGCTCGATATATTTACAAATACACGGACAGTTCTAGATGTGATAGAGGAAAGAACATACATATGTAGGTAACTGTAAACCAAGTATCATGCTATCTGTTTTTATAAAATATCAGGCTTGATATTCGTCAGAACATGATGGGTGTGAGGCTTGAATTTTCATATTAATTTTCACAAACAGCTGTTAAGAAAGGTTTTAAAAATTATGATATCTAAGTTTATCAGAAAATGTTGCAACAATCATCAGCATTTATTTTAGATTAGTAGTGGATGGTGCTAGATGTTAACATAATATTTTGTCAGACGAATTGGTATTTTTTGGTTCTTCTAGCAGGTCAGATAACAGAGTTTTCATTTTGATTCGGACTGCTTAATTTTCGAAGGCGTAACTTTATTAAAATATCCTTCGAGTAAAACACGCACTTTTTAGCGAAGAGTCTTGCTTTCTTCCCAGCTATTTAAACTTCCCTTTTTAAATTTTCTTTTTTAAAGCTTTCCGTAGGTATTTCTGCATACTCGATTAGAAGCTTTTTAAAAATTCTTCTCAGTGGGATGTTTAGTGCGTAAATTCTATGTATTTTACGATCCCTGAGTAACTTTCGGCCTTTCGATTTCTCAAATTGAGCTACATATTTCATTAAACATGCCTCTAAAAAGTTGATAGCTGATAATATTATACTTTGGTACTCGACTATCATTTAAAAACTCAACTCATAGTCTGTATAAATGTTTAAGTTTTGCTCAAAATGTTATCCTAATAATGAATAGAATATGAAATAAGCTATATTATTATTTTTCTTTAGTCTTAGTATTTATAAACTCTCAAT
Source organism: Bactrocera oleae (assembly GCF_042242935.1). NCBI lineage: Eukaryota > Metazoa > Arthropoda > Insecta > Diptera > Tephritidae > Bactrocera > Bactrocera oleae. Next base: position 46,794,679 of record NC_091538.1, on the reverse strand, counting down.
CCATGTGTTCGAAAATATGTTTGCACATATTGACGTTCAAATCCTTTTTGCTCTTCACTATTTCACAAAATCTTCTCATACGTGACTCATCAGCAATAGCGAATAGCACTTATCGTGAATCTAGCAATTGAACACTTTAAAAATCAATTCAAAATTTTTATGACAAATTCCCGGCACAATGACAAGGCCCGCACACGAACGCTACAAATAATGGCTGTAAAGAGTGGTAAAAGAACGCGAAAGTAGACATTAAGGATAAGAATTTACACCCACGCGCTGCAACGCGCTGGCGCACGAAACTGAAGCAAGCTACATACTGGTATATACATACTTGGAACATTGTTGTTGTAATGTTTTGAATTGATTTTATAGCTTTATGAAATTTTCATAATTCACTGCGGAAATGTCGAAATGCAGCAAATATGTCTATGTTTTCAAACACATTTATGAATCCACGAATAATTATGAGTAAATATACATACATATACGCGTATATATACATATATAATATATATATTCACATAATAATATTGCTAAGTTGTGCATTATGAGAATTTTCGGCGATTTATAGTCAACTTCCAAGTAGTGCGCTGCATTTTCATTAGGCAAACGAAAAGCATGCACACACATACATACACACATGAAGTAAATATTATATATTTTGAGTTTAACCGCTACCTATTGCTTATTACAATGTAATAAATATGTATGCATTCAATGCGCTTGCGGTGGTTCAATTGAGCTGTGGCGCCACCAATCTATAAAATCGAAATCAGTCAGCCACATTGCTTGCTACGTGCTCTTGCCACATATTATTGACGTTTGTTGTTGTTTTAAAGAGGTTGTAATACTACCAATAACAATTATTGCTACAAATTATGAGCAATGTGTGGATAATATGTAATAATATATGCACTTATTTATGTGTAAGTACATACATACTCCTTGAGCAAAACATTCGTGCACACATACATATGTACATACATGTGTATGTATAAGTTCTGGAGTTGAGAAATACGTTTTCAGAAAACGCTTAATAATATACATATATATATATATTTATATAAGTATGTGCCTTGCAAGAAAATAATTGCAATTGCACAAATTTTAATTTTATACTCTTGCAACATGTTGCTCAGAATATAATAGTTTTGTACACCCAACAGTTATTTGTAACAACTGAAACTAATCGGGATGGATATAGAGTTATAAATATAGGTATAAATAAATAGTATGATGAGATGAGTTAAAATCCGGGTGCCTGTCTTTCCGTGCAAGCGATAACTTGAGTAAAAATTTGAATATAAAGTGCCATAACCCCTCATTAAGATACAAAACTGTAATTCGTTAAAACAATTTGCATTAGGGAGAGGTATCTGTGGCTTGAAAATCTTAAAAAAGTGGGCGTTTCCCCGCCCCCTAATAAGTTTGATGTATATATGTATCTCCCAAATCACTCAAGCTATAACAACCCAATTTACAAAGGAGAAATTTTCTGTAATGGCGTGAAAATAGGTGAAATCGGATGATAACCCCGCCCACTTCCTATATATGGGTATTGTTGAAAACTAGTAAAAGTGGGATAACTCACTAAAAACATATAAGATACACAAAATTTTACACTCCAGGCGGCACAAAATAGCTTCATACGAACGGATATCAAAATTAAACAATGGGCGTGGCACACACCCAAAATGAAGTCAGACATGTCAAGGCAGCAGAGTAAAATTGTATTGGCCTAGACTGCAGACGGAACTGCAAGATCGAGCAACAAAAGCCAAATAGACGACGCCAACTACAGCGCCTTTGCTGCTATACCTACAGAAATATTTTGAATTAAAATTAACTACACTTAGGAGCTTTCCTTATGAAGTCCTTCTCTGAGAATTGTTTGATAGTTACAGCGCGATATGCACACTTTAAGCCATGATGTACCATACCACTTCAGCAATAGCGAGATGTGTTTTATTCCGAAGAATTTTTCGCTATTCGGTTTATGTTTAGGATTTAATTTTCCTACTGGGGACCGATAAATCGAATATATCACATATGTATATATTTTATAAATAAATCATCTACTCATATACAATAATATATAAAGATATATTATATTATACTTACATATAAGCATAAATATATTTGTAATTATTTGCGTCATTCACGCTGCCTCGCCTTGTCATCCATTGCTTCAATTGACTTTGGTCGGTTCGCCGCTTTGTTTGTGTGGGTTTCGGGAAGTTATTAACGCCACCATCGTGCTGGCTTTGCATTGCGAGCAGACAATTGTTGCCAGCTTTTGTTGGTGCTTTTGTCACTATTGTTGTCAACAAATCGTAACCGGATATTATTAGACGTTTAACGATTTGCTTTTGTAATTATTTTATATCTTTTATTTATAGTTTTATTAGGGTGGGGGGGGTTGTCAATTGTTGCAGCATTTATTGCGGCCTCGATGTCTCTCCTTTGTTATTAGTTGTGTAAAATACTTTAAATTGCAAATTACTGCTATTCAATGCGGGTATAATGAAATAATTACAAACCAATATTGCCAACTGCAATTATCACCGTTTATTAATGCTAATAGTATTTGGTAAGCACAATTGCATAATTAAGCACATTGATATACGAGTATACATATATTTATAATAGTGACTATGTATTTGTAGAAAGCTCTGCTGGATGTGCAATGTTATATTTAATTATTGTCAATATTAACTATATAAAGTCATGCAATTAAAGGCAAGAAGCGTCTAAAAAAAATTGAGACAATTTTCTCGCGTTGTTTTTTTAAAGTTCATTTGACGGCAAAATACTTTACTTCTGTCTGCTAATTTAAAACAATTAATAATATTAAAATTAATATAAAGTAGGGTATATTTAGAACTTTGGATCTATACCATTTCACCTTTCATTAAAACAACCTACCACTAGGTTAATTTTACACGTCTCATAAACTGCATGAATTTGAACCATCTATAAGTGAAATGTTCTCTAAGTACAGTTTCTATTTAATCTGGGGGGAAAATTACTTACATTACAGAAGTTAACTCAAGTATCAACAAAAATATTAAAATAAAGCTTTGCACTTATGGAAGAAAAATTACAGAAAATGTACGTCCGTATATAGTTCGGGCATTAAGATCGATGACTAGAAATAATATCAATTGCAACAAATATTGCACTTGTAACAACTCATATCTAAAGAAGCCTGGAACAGGTTTAAGACAGTAGTGCAAAGTTTCCCTGGAAACCATAAGGCTAATAATTATGATGAGCTGATCAATGGCATGATTACGAATTTCTCCATCATCGGATATAGAATGTCTTTAAAGGTGCACACATTACGCTTTCATTTAGATAAATTTGAAGATAATATGCTAGCTTATTTGGCAGAAAAAGCAGAACACTTCCATCAAGATATAATGAAATTTGAGAGACGTTACCAAGGTCAGCATACTAAAAGCGTAATAAAGGACTATATTAAGGGTTTAAGGGGCGCACCAAGTGTGACCCCTAAAGAAGTCAACTTTTTGGAATTAAAACAAAAAACTACTGTGTCGATTCTTTTGCAATTTTCAGCGAATATTTGTATACGTATGTGAAATTTTTAAAGATAAAAACTTTCGAACTACGAAAAAATAGATTTTTCAAAATTTCACATTAGGTGTGCCCCTTAATCAGCATGACGATTCATTTAAATATACATATGTATATATTTTATGGAGTCTCTAACGTTTTCATTTTAGTGTTACAAACAAAGCATTCAACATTCATTGCTCGATGAAATCGTGAATGGATTACAATCAAATTTGAAATAATTTTAATTATTATTATGGACTCACTAAGTTGCATACATATTTCTTATTTCACAAAGTGGAAAATTATATGAAAGTCATACTCAAGTAAGATATACGAGATGTCGGCTGAAGATCGGAAATTATTAAGCGAGTATTAGGGATATGCAATTTGATCCAATTTCATCATCGATTTCACCCAATCTCCCCAACACGTCATAGTATATGTACGATTATACATTATCTTAATTTTACCAAGATATTTTACATAAAGACCGATATATACGGTATAAAGTCAAAGAAAATCCTTATGTTAGGTACAAATAGGAAAAGTATACATTACAACCAAAAAAAGATTTTCTCCGAATTTCATTAAGATCTCTAACAAATTGATAGGATGAGTTATCCACAGGCACTAAAGTTCACATTTTTGGTAACTGAAGCTTAAAAAGTTTTAGTCCGATATTAACAATTTTTGGACATGAGATGGCATAACTTAAAGACTTTACTTTGACATAGTTTTACCCCTCATGTCGATCTCTTCATTGGAGCTGGATTTACTACATAATAATATGAGAAATAATAAGATGGAATTTAAAATTTCGTTACATCGACGTGGCTGTAGTCTGATTTTGCCTTCATTTCATTTCGATTTCGTCTATCCTATTTCAATACGATATACAGATAAAATTATGTATAAAATTTTATTGAAATTGGGTTGGTCCATCTTTTAGATCGACTTTATGCCATATGTATCGATAAATTGTCGCCAAAAATGAAAGACGGGTCAGACCTTCAGACCTAAGCGCTATATACTATATCTAATGATTTCCTTGCCTCTTCATATAGAACAGAGTGCGAAATATCTAAATTAAAATTCACAAGAATATTTCTCTTAAATTAAATCGAGAATTCATGTCAAATTAAATTCGTTTAGCTTATTTAAGTGCTATGTAGGGCTGTGAGGTAGATATGATTTACACAGAATGCCAAAGTTCGGCGGTACCCAAGCGGGGCACTTTATCACGCTTATGATCGTATGGTTGGTTGAGATATGAGTGGGTTATTTTAATTTTCATAAAAGTGGCTAAAATTGCATTGATTGTGGTGCAATAAATATTTGGAGCCACTAACTTTTGACTTTTTTATTCATAACAACAACAATTTGTTTTTGTATGCAACAAAATATAATACTTTCGCACTAAGTTTGTGATGGGTGATTTCATATCAAAAATTTACAAACGGAAAAAAATGGAAATATAAAATTCGTAATAGTAAAACTATGGCAACCAGCATTTTTGGCAGTTGAATGGAATGTCAACAAATAATTTTTTAAGTTTTTTCAAAACTTTTTACATTTTTCATGCTCATTTTTTATAAATATTGAAAAATATTTGGAAATTTTTTACATCAGCGTTTCAGATTGCAAAGCGCGGTGTTTTCAGCGTTGCACAAATATGAAAATACCGTTTTTTTTTCAATTTCACGAACGCTTACTGAATTTTAATAAACTCATGCGTGTATTTTTAGTTATCGCATGCAATTTTATGCATAAAAATGCTCATGTACTTGCTCGCATGCTTGTATATTATATACTACTATGTATGTATGTGTTTGCTCGTATTCATATACATATATGTGTGTGAGTGCATTGGCATGTGTGCTGCCACACATTTAGGTTCTGTAAATAAACGTTAAAATTAATTTTGCGCGGGTAAATTTGCTTTTTTGGTGAAAGCGTCGAAATTCACACACACACACTCATATATACATACACACAGAAGCACATACAAGCAAACAGAAGTCAGCTACAATTATTACGGCAAATAAACAACCTCACAATATTTAAGCAAGTGACTATTCTGGCAAATATTATACTTGTACATATGAACATGTGGGTATGTACATATGTGTATATGTATTTATATGTGTATGAGTGTGTGTTTGCCTATGCGCCACGGCATATAGCAATGGCAATTGGTGGTGTAAACAAAGCATTGCGCTGATGAGTCGCCCAAGAGTCGTGGCAATAACAACAAAAATTGCAATAATAACAACAACAACAGCAATTGCATGCATCGCAAATATGAAAACTTCAACAAAAGTGCGAAATTGCATTTGCGAAAATAGCGCGAAATTCGAAGAATGCAAATTTGCAGTCAACACCATTTCATTTTATTATTGCTCGGGAACAATGCACCGCCGACATCTAGTTTGTTGTTGTTGCCATTGCTGCAATCGCTCTTCGCTTTCAGCCTTGTTTGCTTTATTGTCGTAATTCTCTGGGAATGCGCCTCGAAATGTGAAATGCAATTTTCGCCAGCGATACGTCAAAATGAGTGCGTTAATGCGCCTGAAAGTAGGCTTAATGTGGGTTTTATTATTCTAGCGGTATATGGTGGAAATACTGCATCAATTTCAGAGTTGTAGGAGAGCGTGGAAGCATAGTAGTCCGGATCAACAGTTTGAGCAATTTTTGTGAAACCATGAGCCGCAGCTGAAAAAGAGGGAGCTACAGTTGGGCTATAAATTCGGTTCAAAGTTACTTTGAATTTTTATATTGGGAGCGTATTTAAAGTATTTGTTGTTGTAACTAAAGTGTTTACAGCGGACATGTTAGACGTGTAATAGATTAAATTTGACTCGGGGAGCAAGCTATAATATCATCATACCAATAGAGAGTTGGTTTTGATTGGGTCTCTCTGAATGATGTTAAGAACTTGAAGCACCGAGATTTCTACAAACTGTTTTTTGTGGTTGCTACGAGGCGGCTTTTTTTCAAAGAAGCATTTCACGAACAGATTTTAAATCAGCAGTATTTAGTAGGTTCATAAAATGAGTGACAGACCACAAAAGAGATTCGCAGACTGTCGAGCCGTATTAGTTACCAGATCGTTTTTTCATTTTTTCTCAAAGAATTCACGCATAACGGTTTTTCTGTGGCTTTAAACTTTGAAAATAACAGAGCTTGTGTGTTAAATGGGGGTGCATAGACGGTCAAGGAAACACCAAGTATTTTCTTTTCATTAATTTCATCATTTAAAAGTCTTTATTTACTTTGTTTTATGTATGAAATTCAATATAACGGTATATATTATATTATATTTGAAAAGTTGTATTTTCGTAATAATTTACGAAAAAAAACTTTTTCATATTTCAACATTTTATCTGGGTTAATAAAAAAACTACATTCTCAGGTATTTTAATACAAATCTTTATTGCGGCCTTCACGATAGGCTCCTCTGCAAATACAAACATGCCGACCCTTAATTTAATTTGACATACACTTATTATAAGCCTCGCCTGGAATGGCGAAGTCATATTCATAAACTCAAGTTTCGTTACTATTAATAATGCTTCTGACGAATATAAGGCTCTCAGCTACGTTTTGAAGCACCTCTTTTGCGACCCCTACTCAACATGGTTTTTGCAAAAGATTCAAGTCTTTTGGCATATGCACGCTTCATACCTTAAACATTAACCAAAACGTGTTCAGTCATTTCATAAAAGATTTTGAGATTCTCTGATATCTTTCTGATGCCAAAACGACGATTTTCAAGGCATGTTTTGATACGTTTTCGAAAAAATATGGATGAACAACTCGCATGAGGCAAGTTTTCGATGACTTCACGACCTTTATGTCACCACTGATTCCATGAAAACATATAATTTTGAGCAAACTCTTTATTCGATTTTTTACCATGGTAAAAATCGCCAGACAAACTGTTCGCAACAGTTGCCAAAACACATACTAATTGTCATATGAACATCAAACTGCACACCAATATAAAATTAGTTGTACCAATCTGCGAAAAAAATTGTATTGATTCGGCTTGCGCACGCTCTCAAAACCGCCTGAAAGAATTATATTATTGCTTTATATTTGTACTCCATTTATTGTGTGTTGAGAGATATTTAAACGGTTATAGACAGAGAGAAAAAATCGATAAAATATAGAGAAAAAATATTCGACCTCTTTCCAGTTTTGCTGCTGGAATTATTTTCTTTAATACTATTTTCCCCTTAAAATCTCTTTCTTGTCACCATACTCAATATTATTTTTATAAAGCCCTATTTTGATTTTTTAGTATATATAAACTACTTTTATCTAGTTTAACTGTCTTTTTATTGTTTGAAAACCACGTTACACCCTGTATTTGTCTATATTTTAATATTTTGTTGTCAATAAAGTACTAATTTTCGTCCACAGTATAGCACAACCTTCCGCAGTGTTATTAATTACACTTCAACTGAATTGTACATTCGGCATTTGTACCCCGCAAATATTGAACTCGCAGTACGTGTGTGGTCATCAATCGGTGATGTCCACTCAACATTCGAGCGCTAAAAGCAAAGACTAATGAAGACTGTGAAGCCAAAATAAAAAAAAGCTAACAATTTTAACGCGAATCAAGCGCATGCGGTTCATTTATTAAAGCAAATAAAAAATACGCAGCGCGAAAGCTGAGCGCCCACACTCGATTGCCGATGAAGCACCGACCAACAAAATAATGCCATCAGCTGAATATGCGAAAGTGATGTCCTCTTGCGTATTTGCAAACATAAGCACACATAATTTTAATATAATCACACATGATATATGATGCAATGTCAATGCGAACATCATTAAGTGCAGCGGCGAGCAGTCAGCAAGCGACGAGTAGCGTGTGGAGAGTGGGGCGTTAGAGGTCGGGCAGATATGAGACTTGCCAAAATATCGTAAGCGTGTGATAATATCAACATATATCAACATTGGCCAGTTGCTGCCAGCGCTGCTTTCGATTTCATTGCTTTCGCCGGGTCCTCGAAAGCCGTTCGATTAGCTGATCACCCAAGTAGCTGATCGCCTGACGGTCAATGGCTACTGCCGTGATGATAAATGATAAATTTCCGTCATACAGTCAAAACAAAAAGTATGCATTTACTTGTACCACACATTGTGTAGCATGCAGCACTTGCAGTTTTGCGGGTTATTTTGCTTGGTGATGTCAGCGCTTGCTGAATTTTGCTTTTAAATTTCTACGAATTTGCATTCGCCACACTCGAAATCATTTTTCAAACACAAAAATATGAGTTCTAATGGATTTTGTAGAGATTTGTGCACTTGACCTCTAGGGGTCAAGTGTAAGATTTGGCTGCGCCAAACATTCGTCATTGTAAATAAAGTTTTTATTAGCGATTATATCTATAGAAAGGATAGTACTCGATATTAACAGTAAATGCGTTAAAATGAATCGGCCGAATTGGATGAGCCATATGCTATAGCTTTTTCTGGACAACCAAACTAACTTTGATAATTCGAGCGCACGATAAGCAAAGCTTTCATAGCGAAGACAACGATGATAGTAAATTAAGAATGTGACCTCGAATTCATACTCGATAGTGAATGCACTTGAGGCCAATAACTTACCGTTAACGAAGAGAGTTAAATTAGCAATGAAAATCTCGAATCACTAATATTAAATCATTATTCGATACCTTGCAGTAATAGAGAGCTAGAAATAAGAAACAATCTAAATTCGACTGCATCTTTTATAGCACAAAAGAGATCTTTATTCTGATTTTGATCGATCAGTTTGTAGCAGTGATGCCTTGAATAAGAAAGTGGAGTTAATACATATGACGTCATAACTATCCAACATCTAGCAAATGACGCTTCGAAAATTACCTGAAATCCGAAAAAACTAAAGTTTGCTGAAGACACCAAAAGCCATCCCAGACGAGGCTTATAGCAACTGTATGGGAAATTGAATAAGGTATCGCCGATATCGGATAACTATAGAATACAGCTGTCATACAAACTGAACGGTCGGAATCAGTAAACAATATTTTGTAATTGTGAAGCCTACTATAGCTTAGGTGCAACCGAAGTTAATGTTTTTTCTTGTTTAATATTAAGTCGAATAAATTAATTCTAAAACTTCCATGTGAGCTTAATAAATAAAAGAATTGAAGACTTTTTAGACATGTCAATCATCCGTTTCGTTCTTTCCATACCAACCCACGAGTATAAGTACAAAAGCCGCCACATTTATTGCAGCCATTGTGAGTCCATCCTGAGGACGCAAAATAATGGAGACTTTTCTCTTTGGTATTATGATTAAATATAGTAGTTGTTTCGAACAACTTAACTACAGTTATATAAATGATATTCGACCTACAATAAACATATATATATGTATATAAAATTTTAAACTGCATGCAACATGCTTAATAAAAAAGCAACACGCTCATAAGAATGCTGACAATACAATAGCAAAGCGTTTTGTGTGAGAAATCACACTTGCCGAAGTGCCACATAAAGTTGCAAAGCGGCAACAGAAGTCATCAGAACACCATACAATTTTGAAATACAGTTGTACCATTGTTAGAGTGAAAAAAGTGGCAAAAGGAGAAAGAAAGTCCACTCAATTAGGGGCGGTCAGCAGGCGATGCCAACACGGGGTCGCTGGTAATAAGTCAAGGGGTGTATATATATATGCAAAGGTGTGTACATACATGCAACAGTGTACTCACTACAGAAATGTGCGTGCAATCGGCAGAGAGCATGCTATGTCCAAAATGGGCGTGTGGCATATGCAAAAGTTGAAAAAAGTGAGGTTAGGAAAGAAAGCATTTGAAATGAAAAATGAAAAATCGCGACACACACACAAACAATACACCAACCTACCTAAATATATATGTGTGTGTAGATTTCCACAAAATAATTCAATTTCTAACAACAACAACAATGATACCAACTACAACAATAACAACAAAAAATTTAGAGAGTTCGCTGTTTGTAAAATTATATTTTTTTCCATTTTTTTAGAAACCATATATTCCGTTATAAAGTCGCTGGCTGTGCGAATGAAGATAAACACGCGCCATAACAGTCGTGATAATAGCTGCAGGGCAGTGGGAGGGCGCAGTTAAAATGCGGCGTGTGGAATTGGCAGTGGCAAGTGTAAGAATGTGTGACATTGGCTGGCAATAATTTGGCACCGAGCAAAGGCAACAGTTACTGTTGCTGCAACGTCTGAATGGAGAGATAACTGCGGCAAATTGCGCTCGCCGTCCCATTTTTCATTGCCGACACATGCGTTTTGCTGTTCTTATTATGTTTTTCACATTTTTTTCTTCGCACAGAGTGTGAGCTTTTGAAAGGGTAGCTGCTTTTTATAGCGCCAACGTCACAGCAATCGCTTTGCTTTGTGAACCCAATCTCGCTGCGCAAACAAAGGGCGCGCGTGCAAAAATTCCAAAAGGAAACCAAATTTACACATTTTTTATTTCATGCCACTTTTTCAGTTTTTGTTTTTTGTAAAGTTTTTTTTACGGCTTCTTTTGATTTCGACAGCTTTGCCATTCGCGCTGAGATCACGTTTTTAATTTGAAATTTTACAGTCGCCCTGCCGCTTTATTCCGCTTTGTTCCGCTTCCGCTTTTTATTTCGATATTTATGCATAGAGCGGTGTTGTTGTTGTTGCGTAGACATGTGCATATTTTTGCCAGACAGCGTGTCACCGCCGCAAATCCTGACGCAGTTGTCCTGGCTGGCGTTTTAAATACTCACACAGACACACATATACATAAATGTGAAAGTGTTAAGGAAAAAAATTGCAGCCATTTTGCTGAAATTTGTTTATTATGTCGGCAAGTCGTCGGTTGTTGCAAGCGATGAGTTCCGTTAAATTAACCCACTCTTCAGAAAGATAAACGCGTATCCTTCTGAGCAATTTTTTTTCATTGTTGGCAGCAGTAGTTGCTTCTCTTTCAACTTTATCACACATTTTCTAGGTTTTTTGTTTTTGTTGCATATTTTATTGTGGCTTAATTCGTCTTGACCGCGTTCGCATAGCTGTCGTCGAAGTTCGGAGGAAGAGTGATAATTAAATGTTTTTCTTTTTATATTAAAACGTAGAATAACGTTTACTTCGGCTGCACGGAAGCTCTAATACCGTTCATAGGCGCTTTTCTTACGGGATAAAAGGGTATAAAAAGATCTTTTTCTGGATTTTGGTCGTTCAGTTTGCATGGCGGCTATATGCTGTAATAGTCTGATATCGCCGATTCCGACAAATAAGCAGCGTCTTCGTGAGACATTGATCGGATGAAAAATTTCCGGTCGATATCTCAAAAACTGAGGGCTAATTCGCGTATATCAACTCAGCTCGTCACACTGATCAAATGTAAGTGTGTATGTCCACTTTATAGGGTCTTTGACGTTTCCTTCTGGATTTTACAAACTTTGTGGTAAACATAATATTCCCTGTTCAGGGTATAAAAATGTAAGAAACAGTTTGAAATTGCTTCACTTTTTATATAAACTTTAAGCACATTTTAATTTGCTGTAAAAAATGTTGTAAAGAAAGTGTAATAGAATTTTCTTCTATTGATATTATTATTTCCAGCACTTAACTGTTTAATTTGAAGTACTAAAATGCTGTACATTTATTTTTAGTGTTCATGTGCTTATCATCAATCTAGGAATGACACAAAGGTAGATAGGGATATGATAAAATGTGAATAGATTTTCAAATAATTACGACTATGCTTCATTGAAAGCAATAAGCTTTACACTCTAGTTTTATAGCCTAAACAGGATATATTATATTAAGCTTGTTACAAATTTTGTAAAGCTCAGAAGGAAATATCAGAAACCCTATAAAATATATACATATGTATATAAATGATTTTAATGACGAGCTGAGGCGAATTAGCCCTATCTCTCTCTCGTCTGTATATACACCAATTAGCCCTTAGTTTTTGAGATATCTCTCTGAAATTCGTCCCACACGTCCTTTTCTTTGACATGGTTTATTGTCTCAGCCAACCGAAGTTAACGTTTCTGCTTGTTAAAGCTGAAGCTAATAATAATATTTGTCAATGCAACTGTAACAAATCGCGCAGACCACTTTCTAAATATTTTTATATACCCTTTTTTAGTTGAAGAGCGAAATGCTTATTTTTGTCAAGACAAACAAAAAGATTAATAAATCTGGGATTATGATTTTATGGATTATGGATGGAAAACTTTGTTTAGATAAGACTCTAGCAAAATTACTTAAACTAAACCGCGGTCAAAATAATCGCTTCATAGTATTGACGAAGCTTCCTTATGAAAAGTATACAGCAAACCACGGTCAAAGATAATGAGCGTAATGATTATTATCAGCTACCGGTGCTCTGATAGTTTGGTAAAAAAAACTTGTTTTGATATATATTTTTTGAGCATGCTTAGTTGCCATAAGTTCTGTTACAAAGTTTACAATGCATACAACAAGGATAAATTCGCAGAAAAATGGTGTGGTAAAGCAAAGGTGTGCCCTCATTCATTATTTTAAATTCTTCTGAATATTTTGTGTAAATATCTTTCTGAGGCTTAAAAGATTCTCAAAAGTTGAACCGAGTTGAATGTTCTTCATTAGGTATCACAGTTACAATATTCTAGCCGCTTTAAAAAACTCTATTTCTACTATTTATTTCCTAGCGACATTGAGTTAAACTTTTTCTTTACTACAGCGAAGAACAAATCACACTCCTTGCACTTTATATGCAACATTAGCTATCTTGAGTGTTTACCTAAGAACGCCTACTTTCAGGTGAACAAATTATGTTGCACACACTAAGGCACTGTGACACCGCAACAACATCAAAATATGCAAACAAAAACTAGAAATTTTATCACTTTATCGCCTGATCATACACACGAGTACATATACTTATATATATATAGGTATGTATATACTTACACAAATATGTATTGTACATGCATACGTGTATGTGTGGATTTGTCTTCATCACTGCCAAATGGCAACTTAGTAAAACCCTGGTCCATGCGATAGTCTTGTCTAGGATTTGATGCGCCGCAACACTGCCTACACTGTCGCAGCAACAACAACAGCAAAGCGATAAAAGCGCGGACAACACAGCGATTTAGTCATTTAGTTATGTGTGAATTAAATGCTTAGCGCTTACAACAACCACGAGGCGACACTAATCTTCCTTATTGTTGTTGTTGCTATTGTAATTGAGACGCCTTTTCTCACTACCACCACCTCATCGCCCAATGCACCCACCAGCAATAACAACAACAACATTAATTAGCATGGCTTCCCCACTCTCGCTTGCTCTCTTGCCTGCGCTCACTTGTACCATTTGCGGTTTCAGCTTGCATTTGGTGGCAGCCACTCCGCAGTGCGCACACTTTATCCACAAACGCCCGTGCGCACGTCATGCGTCGTGTGTGGTCTGATCCTTTGGCTTGAGGGTCTGTCGACAATGCGCAGTGCAATTGCGCAGGCGCAATGTCTTATGTGCGCTTACTCAATGGCTTACTCCAATGTTCGTTGGCGGCCAAACAACTCATTTTGCTGTATTCGGCACTTCCACTTTTGTTCTTCACCCTCTCCCCACATTCTATCCGCAAGGCAGAACTTTGATCGCGACAGACTGCGCCCATCATGTAATTGCTCTCAAGCGTAAATGTGATAAACTTTTGAGCGTTCCTCGATTAAGAGCTCAGAAATGGGAGTTACTTAAGAGAAACTTTGTTGGTATTGCGCTCTTAGCTTTATTCAAGAAATATAGAGAGAGTATCAATTTTTCTTTAAATTTAAAGGTTATTTTTTTAATTTAAAAAATTTAATTTTTAATGTGATATTATTAGTTTGGTAACATAAACATTTATTTTATTATGTTTAAGTGGACTCAAAGTCAATATGTCCTGACAAATACTTAAAAAAATGTTGTACTTCATAATCAAAAATAAAAAATATTTTTCCACGCTCAATTAATCGACCCTGTGAAATTATTAATTACTTCAATACTTATTTTCCTTCTCTCTTACTTCAACAACTTTCCAAATAAATACATATTTTGACAGCCAGCTGACGTTCATGATGATGATTAAGCGCTTTAGGCTGCGCTAAAAAGGATCATCATTATTCAATGATCTGTCAGTTTCAAGTCAAAATATTTTGAAAATTCCTGTCCGTGTACAAAACAATATGACTTGGGTATATAAAAGGCTTGGTTGAAATTTATGAGATTTATGAATATAATAATTAAGATTACGTATATTTATCGGACAATAAAATTGATGCGTAATCATAATACTCATGATTCAATTAAGCGATATAAAAACTCAGGTAGATCTTCTGAAGACTGAAGACAAGTTTTTAAAGAAGGGGTCATGCTCGGAATATATAATATGTTTCTAAAGGTAAGAAAATTACGATTACTTAAAATGATTCTGCAAGGTGGCGCCGAAGTCGAATTATTACAAAAGCGGCCTTGTGATCCCCTGTTGCCAATATTCGGAATACTTTTGTGGTAGCTTTTTGGAATATTTGCTTTTATTTTCGAATTTGAACCTGCTTTATTCCGAAAAGTAGAGACGGATCTCGTTACACATATTTCGAAGAGAAAAAAATACACTGGTCTATATTTTTGTTGTTTTGTTCTAGATATAACATTGATTTTGGATATATTTGTGCTCCCAATTCATGACACTATCAATGATTTTGTTATATTTGCTTTAATTTTGTTTAACATTTTTATTTTCATGAAAACATGAAATAAAACCTTGTTACTTTTCTTTCATCACCTTTAGATCTTAGTGGAAACGCTCTCTCTCTCTGTTTCTCTTTATAATTTCCTAAATTATCGGAATGCTTATCCAGATAATGTGGGTAATCTAACTTGATACTCATATTTGCTCTGAGAATCTTAAAGTTTGTAAGCATATTTTTCACAATTTCTTCATTATTTGGTGCGCTATGGTTACCTAGAAAAGTTTCTTCTACCAACAAATAACCTTTCCAAGCTTTGATTTCCAGAAAAGTCATAACCTAAATAAAATCTGTATCTTTCATGAATCGCTGTTTTTGGGGATCATCAAACCAAACCAAGCTTCGAAAACTTTCTACAAAAGTAATTAAAGCAATTTTCTTCCAAGTCCAACGCTTTGAAAAATTGCTTTTTCATGCCTTAATTTTTCACACACTAAGTCCCTGCGAGTTTTGAAAACATAACTTTAGCATAGATGTTTCTTTCTCCCTTTCACTTCCGCTGATGGATTGTAATGATTACTGGTACCCTGGAACCGCATTGGGCGGTCAAAGAAGTTGGAAGAGGAGGAACTGGAAGCATTGCTCGACGAACAATGTTGCCAAAGCTAAGAAGAGCAGAATCTTTCAGAGTCACTCAAGCAGCCATTTTAAACCGTTTCAAAGTAGCCGGTAATTCAAAAGTAAGGAAATCGCCATATAAATTGAAGCAAGAGACGTTGAAATACGATTGTGTATGTCAGAAATGCTGATTGAACACTATAAAAAAGTCTTCTTTACGTCGGATTGTGACTGGTGATGAAAAATGGATCAATTACGACAACACTAAACGCGAAAATAATAATATGTCAAACTTGCTCAACCAGCCAAACCACGACAAAGCCGAATATCCATAACGCCAAGGTGATGATCTATATTTGATGCGATCTGAAGGGCTTGCTCTATTCTGAGCATCTAAAACGGGTAAACCCATTAATGGCCTCGTGTTGCACGACCGTTTAGAAACTATTTGGAAAACAGCATCTGGAAAGTTTTGCCTCACCCGCCTTATAGCCCAGACCTTGCCCTTTTGACAACTATGGTTCCAAAAACACGGAACAGAACCGAGTATCAAAATTTTGCTTAATTTATTCTTGGCCACCAAGTTCTTATGAGATGAAATCCACAAATTGCAAGAAAGATGGGAAAATGTAACAGCTTAAGCTGTGCAATCCTTAGAATACTACTATTGAGCATACTTTTCTTAAATAAACATTTAATGTTTCAAGCAAAATTTTCGCAAATATGGTTATAACAATGATAAGTTAGCATTTTGAATATTTTATAGAGTAAAAAAGGATAAATTCTAATTTGTAAAATACTTAATTTTTTTCAACGCGAACTCCAGTTGTTCTAAGTTCTTTCATTGACTTGGACTCTTTCCAATTTCAAGAGACTCAGCTTCACTTTTTTTCAATTACAATAACTTACATTAAATCTAGAATTCCCAATAATGCTAGATCAGATCAGCGATCAAAGACATAATCCTTTGTTAATTTTTATGAATAATACTTTGATAACCTTACTCGAACTGTCAATGAGTATGTGAGTCATACTTATATACGATTTTTGCTAACGACTATGCTAAAGAGACAAATTAAAGTCTATTCTCTTTGATGAAAATCATTACATGAATGACAAGTTCGCTTA
Source organism: Bactrocera oleae (assembly GCF_042242935.1). Lineage (NCBI taxonomy): Eukaryota > Metazoa > Arthropoda > Insecta > Diptera > Tephritidae > Bactrocera > Bactrocera oleae. The sequence continues at coordinate 46,777,644 of NC_091538.1, read as the reverse complement.
ACAACCAACAATAAATTACATACTCTCTCTTTCCCCTTGCAAGCAGAACAAAAGCCCCAAAAAGTAAATAAATATACACGCTCTTACATTTAACTAATGTGCTGCTGCACTCCTAATGGTATGCAATTGAATTGCAATCGCTGCACCGTCGTCATCAAGTATCAGACGCTCTGAGCGCCTGCGCAGCGAAATAACAACCGACTGACGCAAAACAATTGGCGAAGAATGGGCAGTAAGCGACCACACTGTTTAATAGGCGCACTTGTATATTGGCGTTTAAGCTAAATACCGAGCAACAACAATGCACAGCCGACAACTTGGGTGGTCCGAAAGCGCCACAGTCGCCACAGCCGCTGAGTGACGACCAACGAAGGATGAATACATAAAATATGTAAGCGGATAAGGAGCCGAAAGCAGCGAGAGTGTTGTCTGCAGTAGACAAACGAAAAAAACAAAAAACCTACTAACAGTGCGGCTGAGTAACTACATGCTGCAACGCTTGTAAGTGTCCGTATATGAGCGATGAGAGTAAATTGCGGTACAAGCTCAGGTATTAATAGAGAGGAAAAGAACAAACAAAAATTATGCGATCTTGTTTTTTATTATGGCAACTTGATTATAATAAATTTGTATATGTGTGGGCCTGCATTGAATAGATTGGCTGTGGTGGACTGCGCTATGCGGTGAGAAAAGTGCCGCGCTGCTGTAATGCTGTATATAATTTAATAGTTATTAAATTAATTCAAGAGCTGACTTTTACTGATCTATTTGGGGCATTTTTCTCGGGAAAACTCAAGCAGAGGTCCTACGACGCTTATGAGAGGTTGTAATAAATGTGCAACCCTGCTGTAGGTATGTGCGCTCGATGTTGAAATATTTCATCGGTAATGAGCGCAATTTTTCACCAAATTATTTACACACGCACATACGACAGAAATGAATGAATTAATTAAATTTCTCGGGAAATTAAGTGAGTAAAAAATGCCAATAAGCCAGATGCTTTAAAGTTTGTTTATGCGTATGAGGGTGGCCCAATAAGTACTTGGTATGCAAAAGAAGAAGAAGCATTTTGGAAAAATGGCGATTAATTTCTCATTACAGTCTCCGTTTAATTCGATACACTTGACCGAGCTATGCTCCAACTTCTTTAACTCGTCTGAATAATACGTTTTCTGGAGGTCTATAAAGTAGGTGTCCGTTGGGGCGATAACATCTTCATCTGACTTTAATTTCCACTCGGCGCTAGTTTGGTCAGGGTTTGACGGTGGATGTGGCAGCAGTTCGTAGCCAAGCTCCACAAATTTAGAGGTAATGACAGCAGAGCAGCATGTGAGCTATTTCGTTTTCCTGGTGGAAGAACAATTTGTTTTCGTCAGATGGAACCGCTTTTTCTACAATTCGGCATCGTATCAATACTAAATATCATCTTGTGAATCCGAGAATTCGGTAGCCGTCCCCTTTCCGGCCTTCTAACGCCTTTTCCGGAGTACGTTTGTCGCTGAAGTTCACTGTTTCGACTGTTCCTTGATTTTTGTTGTGAACGAGTGCATCCATGTTTGGTCGAAGATCAAAACACCATATTGATCTCATTTGCATCTCATATAAGCAACATCAAATAGTGCTGTAAATGTTCTCACACTATCGCTGCTGGTCTAAGTGGATCTCGATGCGATGAAAGTTTTCTCATGCCCATTATTTCATGCAGGATGACACCCATGTGGTATTTCGAGACGCCTCAGCTATCTTCAGCACCTTCTATAGTCGGTCTACATGGGAGTACTACCAAGCTGAACTTCGATAAATTTACTTTTGACGTTAGCCAGCGATGGAGAAGAGCCATTGTATACAGAATTTAAGTGCTCTTAAATTTCGCTGCGCAATCTCACTTCCAAAAACAAGAATTAGATCATCGACTCTATACTACAACAAAACGAGAACGAGTTCGATTCGGCTATAATCTTGAGAATAGCAGTCTGCAAGAATACTTCACATGATAGTAAATTACTCTTGCGAATATGGCGCTATCGGGTGTTGAGTCTAAGTAATTATCGAACCGTTCTCGTATTTCAGTATATATGTAAATGTGTCGATTTATAAGCATATCTGTATATATATATATGCCTGCTCTTGCATGCCCATATGGAAATCCTCGCTTTGCGCCAGCAAGTGCCACTGCGCCTGCGCGACAACCATTCAATAAACTAAAACAGCAAACAGTAGCGTTTTAACCGCTGATGACCGTCATTAGTTGTGCGACGAAAATTCTGAGGAATTCCATTGAAAAAAGGCATATCACCTGCAGCATTGAACAAAAATGTACGAATGCCTATATATATATATGTATGTACATACATATGTAAATGCGCATGCGCACACACTCAATCGTGCTCCCCAAAGGTGCGCATATTCTTAAAAATGTATACGCATGTATGGCGGTGTGTGTGCGCGCAAAGTGACTGATGAGTCAACCGCAAGTCAGGCGGCAAACAACCGCACACACTACACGTACCACTAAGTAAACATGTAAATATATATTCATATATATTGTATATATATACATACTAGGTATGTGTAGGTATGCCTGTCTTATACGCCTGGGAAACTTCTTCCTTGCCTGGCAGCAGAATAAGAAAAAACATATGTAGAATTAAAAGAGTGCCACTGCATGTAGCATTCAGCTTAATAAAAGTGTAGAGCTTGTAGCGCATCGATCATCGCCACTGGGCCATCATTGTGCAGCCGCTGCCAAAGTCTAAGCCTGTGGCGGCCACTGTGCAGTCTCACATACTAAAGTTGCGCACGCTCTCAGCTTTGGTCTGCTCTCTGGTCTGGCAAAGAAAAAATTCATTTGAGAACGCTAAAAGACATTCTACACGAAATCTTAATGGTGCAGTCTAATTAACAAGTTTATTTCTAATTGGACCACCAGCAAACTGTTGGTTAGGAACACTATTTTTTCTTGGTGGCGATCTCAAGACACGCTACAGTGTTGCTTGGTGAAGCTAAGAGGGTTGGTGAGCTTCAGCAATTGGATTTGGTAACTGCATTGCGATAGACATACTGAAAATAAAATAATTATTTATTAATTCTCATTTTATTTGACTTAATTTTATATGCCATTGAGATACGCAAGTAACTAATTAGCTCAACACAGGAAGCTAGAGTGAGTAATAAAAGTTGGGATTAGTGGCGAAAATAAAATTATAACTTTTTTGATATTTAACCGCGCAAAAATTAAAATCAATTGTAAAAATTGCTGTGCGGGTCGTTTTTGGCAATTGTTGTCATGGATTAATCAGGGTAACTGTCTGTCCGTCCGTCCGTCCGTCTATGTGTTCCTTGGTTAATTCGGGAGGATGGTACTGTAGATAGGCGAAATCGGACCATTGAGGATGTAAGATGTAAAATTGGAATTAAGTTCAGGTGATCGCAGCAGCGCGGGGCATATGTAGGCTGACAATTTTTCAAAAGTGGGCGTAGCTCCGGCCCCTAATAGGTTTAAAGCAGGCCTCTAAAGCTATATAAACCAAGCTTACTGTGGATAATACCTTTTGACTTCTCCGTGGTGATAATGGATGAAGTCGGATTGTAAGCACGCCCGCTGCCCATATAACGGCTATGCAACAGAAGCATTCAATTTCACAGCCTATATGGCACGGAAGAGCTTCATGGATGACGATAACAAAATTTGTCCAATGGACGTGGCACAACCCATCTTAAGGAGAAATTTCATATCTCACAACCCACTTGACCAATTTCAACCAAACGTGAAATTGTGTGAACATGAAGGAAATCGATAGAAAAACACGCCTTATTTCGACATAACACAATTACTTATTATATAGGTTTGCCTTATTAACTCGAAATTTACTTTAAAACTGAGATGTTAAAAAAAATTTTTCTTTTGTCCAAAAATTTTCTTTTTTTATAATCTACAGATTTTACCCCTAGGCTAAGCAAAAAAAAAATTTTTTTTTTTCTCCACCCTATTATGTTGTATATATACATATATCAGTATGACTAAAAAATATCTTAACTATTTGACATATATTTTTTCAATAAAATAGAAACTTTGAACTCAGATTTTATTCACCCATAGTGGCAACACCTCAGCCAGGCCACATAGTGAACACAAGGGTAATTTACTAGAAACTCGATTGAACAAGATGTGGAGATGTTTTAAGACAGATTGGGTCTTGTTCACAGAAGAGTTTTTCAACATTTCAAACGATTTTACTTGGCTAACTCATACATGGCATTCCAAACACTGGATATACAGATTACATTTTTTTTTCGAGAAAAGAAATCATAACTTCGCCATTTTGGAATAAATGCGACGGGCCTGCTTGGTGGTGATTACGGGCGTAATGAAAACTTCATCAGCAAAGGCTCTGGAGGTTAGCTGCGATATCCCACTAATACATATTCAAGTGAAGTATGCTGCAGCTGGGAGCACAATTTCAATAAGCTGCCCCAGAGCATTCACTTCCTTCATGAGTTGCTTGATGCATTCGACTCTAGAGGAACACTTCAGGTCTTGGTACACTAGCAACACAGGGCATACCACAAAGTTACTTTAAGGTAGTATTGATGGTAGACAGATCAAAAAGCTTCTACTTCTAGGGAAAAGTAAGTAGAATAGGGAAAAGAACTTAGTAATAATGTAGGGTTCATTACAGGACACTTTCTTTTAAGATCTCACCTTCAGAAAATCAAGAAGTGTATTCTTCAACTTAAGATACATTGAGCAGCTGTTACAATTATTTCTCGATATTTTTGACAATTGGTCTTCCAGAGATTGAAGTATCTTTGACATCAAAAATTTATAGCCATTTAGCTTGTGTTTGCGCTTTCATCGAAGAAAGACTGATTGGGTATTTTCTCTTTTCTACTGTCAATGCAACAAGGAAAACATAGTTGAAAATTTCTTTAATGACGGCAATTTATCAGTCTATCGTTGAAAGCATTTTTAAAAATCTATATCAATGCTTATAAAAAATCATTTTTCCTTTAAAAATCCTAGCACAGGTCCTTATCTATTGCTGAAATGCGCATTATTCAAATGCGTAAACGATTTAAATTTCGTTCTAAAATTGAGTAATTGTCAACCAGAATCAACCCCATTTATACCTACAAAATCCGTCTCCAATCCCGTAATTATTTAAATTTTATAAGAATTAATCTCAAGTCTGCCGTGAGACAGTTGCAATTAGTCTTCACCAATGAAAAATTATTAGGCTCAGCTACACTCCTATCGATAATTGGGCTGATAACACCAACATACATCACGGTTAGTACGTTTACGTGATAGAGTGCTCAGATCATCAGTCATTTAGGGTTGAACTCGTAGACGTAGTAAGTGACAGCCAAACACCGGATGAGTCATGTGACAGTGATGAGCGCGGATCATTGAAGATCACTGAGGATCACTGAACGATAATTTGAAAGGAAGGGTCAAAGAAAATTTATACGAGTGTAATTTGATAAAGGCAGGTTGATTGACATGACGGTAAGCGCCTGGTCAAGTGACTAAATGCTGTCTGTCAACACTTAATGTAGGCTGACTGACAATGAAAAAGCACCCACTTAAGACTGCATCGCTTGAGGGAGAGTATTTTTTAATGATTAATAGAAAAAAAATGTCTTAATTTATTTTATTTATACAAAACAGAGAAAAGTTTCAAGGAAAACTAACTATTGACATATTTTTTGCATAACGAACCACGATCACTGATCGTGCAATTGATTTTCTTTACTTTGCAGAAAAGAAGAATACAATTTTCACTCTTCGCTTAAAACACTTGGAAAAAATCAGATCATTATTTGAGGACCACCACGAAGTTGACTGCAGATCATTCAAGATCAGATGTTATGATCCGCGAATCACTTAAATGCACGTAAAAACAATATGCTTAAGTGGCAGCCATAAAAACGTTTGCAGCACAAAAAGTGCAAAATAACACTTGACTGGATAAAAGACACAAAAAAACGGAGTAGAAATTGAGCCATCATCCGAGTATCCAGAATGCGAAAAGTGTTAAAAAGGACCTACTCATTATACACCTCGAATATGTCACGTCATTGTGTATATATTTAGTGGAACCTTTATATCATTTTCATCATCATTTCATACTTAATGCCTCACAAAAATGATGAGCCAGCACATGTAAGAGTTCAACACGTGTGGCCCTTTTTTCTTTACACCTCTCATAAGCACTTGTGAAATTTCTGTATGAAAAGGATCAACTGTTGGCTGACTGCTGTCGCCCATATGCCACTCGCCATGCACTCATACACTCGTCTCCTCACTGTGGTGGCACTTAAGTGGGCGCCAGTGTCGTCAGCTGGCAGCCTAAAAACGCCAGCGCCAAGAAAGTGATGATTATTGACTTATATTTTGGATGGAAAGGAAGTGGAATGACAACGCTTTTTGAATATTTTTCGATTAATCAAGTAGACGTTTAAGATGAAGAATTATTGCCTGATAGTGAAATATTGTATATGCAGTATAAGCTTTGCAAGAATACCTCCAGTAGAACGAAGATCAGTTTCACCAAAATTTAGAAGTCTTATAGTTAAAGTCCCATCAACACATCCCCGAAATCAGGTTTGGAACATTTTGTACTAGTGATGGTTCCAAGGTATGCTTCTTCGGTACAATTGATTTTTAAAAAAAGTTCTAAAGAATTTCGGATTATTGATATGAAATCTATTGTATAGTCTATTTTTATGGCCGGAACTCAACTGATATGAATCTGATTGCTCACTCTAACCTTACTTTTGCCTTTTTACAAAGTCTGATATACAATATTTTATGCCATGCAGTATACTTGGCAGATAAGAAGGTAGCCCACTCAGTGCTTTCTGTCCATAATATCTGTCCAAAACACAGATCTAATGCTGAGTTAGAAGGTAGCATCTGTATTGAGGTGGTCAGAAAGGAACCTTTTGTTAGACCTTTGTATCCGCAAACTAATGCACCAGTTCTATTCTTTCGTCTTCAAGTCTCGTTTTTTAAGACATATCAAGAATACCTAGAACTTTAGTTTCACACCTAAACTTTTATATTCCAAAAAATAATAAACTGAAACAGTCGAACGTTGCTGAAATAACCAGAAAAGTGATATTCGGTGTCCTTATCAGCCAAGCTTTCAAGCAATGTAGTAAAGTAACTTCCAAAATCGATATTACCCGCTTCAACTGATTTGTTATAGACCAAAAGTAGGATATTCATCTTAAAAAACAGCTCATAAATTATTTCCTTCTGAATGGCTTCGTTCTGTTTACTCTTTCTATACCCTATACAAGATATAGTTTACCACGAAGTTTGTAACACCCAAATGGAAGCGTCGGCGACCCTATAAAAGATAGCCATGTCCGTTTGTCTGTATATATACGAACTAGTCCTCAGTTTTTGAGATAACGATCTGATATTTGTACAAGTCCTTTGCCGCCCAAGAAGCTGCTCATTTTTCGGAACCGCCAATATTGGACCAATATAGCATATCGCTGCTATACAAACTGAACGACAGGAATCAAGTCCGTGAATCGAAAAACTTTTTATTTGACGAGATATCTTGACAAAATTTGGCATGGATTATTGTGCAAAGTAACGCTACAATCTCCAAATTGTTCACATCGGACTACTAAAGCATATAGCTGCCATACAAACTGACCAATAAAAAACAAATTCTTGTATGGAATCTTTTATATTTGTGAAAGGTATAATAGCAGCGGTGCAACCGAAATCTATTCTGAGCTTATTAGAACCTAGCTTGCAATTTTTTAGGTCACCACTACTATCCGCTACAAGAGTTCAACGTTTCTGTTTTTACATAACTAAATTAGATATCAATCGCACCGATTCACTTGCACTTCCTTCTCGCTGCTTTGATTTTCCACTTTCCCACTTGAGTATGCAGGACCAACTCCGCATAATAAGAACGAGTTCAGCAATACACATTGGGTTACAGGAACTAAGAATATTTATTGTTCTTTAACTTCCTACTACTTCAGCGTATGAGGCACATAGGTATCTATAACCATCCATACTTAAATGAGCAATATTTTAATGGCGTAATGAGGTTGCCACCGCGTGCACATTTCGTGTGTGTTCCTGGCCATCAAATCAAGAGTCAGAGTGCAGCCGTCCACAAGAACGTCAGCGAGCGACAGCTGGTGCTACTCACAAAAAAAAAAAAAAAACGACAAACCAACAACAAAACGTCACACAAATTGCCGCCGTTTGGGGCAACGTGTGGCGCATAATTAAAACGGATTATTTGCCTCCGTCGAACGCCAACGCCAATTACAAGCAAAACCTGTGGGAGATCCTCGCGATCGTTCTCAATGGTCGGTGTATAAAAGTACGAGTATGCGAGCTGGGTGTACTGCTCTTGGCATGCGACCCTTCATAATTTTCGGTGACATTTCTTGGTGGTTCATTAGACAAGTCAACAGTGCAGTGAGGACGTGTGGTTGCTTCCTAATTTTCAGTCGATCAGTTCGCTCAGTGTTGTGATCCCACGTCCTCACACTCCCTATGACTTTAATAATTTGTATTTCGGGCTCATCGCTTTATTTGACAAGGGCTGCTTCCTTTCTTCGATGTTTTGATGTGGATTCCTTGCATATACAATTACTCGTACAGGTAGCTCGTTGCGCCTGCTTGACAATTTATTTTCTTGTTTTTGGGTTTCTCCCTTTTGTGCGATCACTCAAGCAGAAAAGTGTGAGTGTGCCGATGCGTATATGACATGGATAAATTGGACCACCACGGAGTTGCTATAATCCCCTGTTTCTCAATTATTTCTTGTAATTTTTGATTATGAAAACATTATTAAATGCATATTAATCAAAATTCGTAAATTTGGTGGGAAATTAAGTGACGAAATACAGTAAAGGGCATGGATAGTTCATTTTGAGGTTAGGATTCATGGATTTGAATGAATATCCATGATTTTAGGATTTTAGAAAAATACTTTATAATACTTGGTTCTATTCGTAATAGAAAATTTTGTGGAGTCAGACCATTCATTTAGCTAAACGCGATCATAGTCGAATATATTAGGAAAAGCAGGGTACTTCGTTTTTGTATTAACAACTGTTTATGAGTCTATATGAGTAGATTCGGTCTTCCGTTTGGTGGTCAGACCTTATACCTAACTTAATTAATGGCCAGATATATAATGGAGTGATTTCACGTTATCGCATTCCAAGCTGCTTCGATCTTTTAGACAAAAGTTGGTGGGAAAGAATTTTCATCCTTCAAAAGTCTTCTTCTTCTCGACATGGAAACCCCCGAGGCTTAACGAGGTTGATTTAACAATTAAGGAGCATATCAAGTACCTGAGAATAATTTTGGATAGCACACTGATGTGGAAACTCAATGTGGAAAAGAGAGTGAAAAAGGCTAGGAAAAAGGGCACCCCTTTTATGCATGTAAGAAGATTCTAGGGTCTACATGGGGTCCATCACTTGGGGATTTGTTTTACACAGCGGTAGTACAGTTAGTTTTGTTTTTGTTAACGAGAGGGCCAAAAAAACAATCCAATAGTTGCACTAGAAATATTACGCAACCTACAACCAATCGACATTTGCGCTGCAGAAATATCAGCTGCAAGATTGGCCGCGTTAGGTGAGTTCTCTACAAGAACTTTCGGGCATAACTTAATAATTAGGGAGTTGGTGGTTAAATAGACCACATATCTTCACTCTTTACTTTGGAAGGGAGGGTTTCAACTCACACTAAAAGAGGGTGGATGGAGTACGAGCAGGAGCAGGGTTCCAGGACACAAAGGATTTCGAAAAAAACGAAGTAGCTGATGAGATTGAGGCCCAACCGTCTGGTTACCGAATGAGCACAGGATGCGGGAGCCCCGAAAATACGCATGCTTTTAACTCACACGGTCTCGAAAGGACTGCAGGACGGTTGTTGGTCTCTTGACAGGTCACAACCTATTGGCATCACATGCGACCCGGATGAGTACAAGTAACTAAGATATGTGTATGGAGAAAGTACATGGAAGTAGGCTTGAGAGAGACGCTGGAACACCTCATATGCTTCTGTCCAGCCTTATCCAGAACTCGTCATAGATATCCAGGAGCTTCGCAGTTCAAGGGCCTAGATGTAGTATCAAAATTAGATGTCAAGCTGCTCTTAAAGTTCTCAAAAAGCGTTGACGTCCTTTATGACGAATACTTCAGTGCAAATTAAGACAAATTAAATCTTACAGCAGGTTCGAGTTATTGGAAGTTGCAGCATAAGATTGACAGGTTATATAAAAATATCTAAGAATTATAAATATGCAGCTACTATGGCATATATAAAATAAACCATAATATCTTAACTTGTTTGTTCCACACCCATGCTTTGAAAATATTAGGGATTTTAGATGATCTCATCAAAGGATACTGATTACATTTTGTATCAGTTCAACTTTTCACCGACTTTTTCCATATTCCGCTAGTCCTGGAGCCGGCCAAAATTTCTAATTGAACGAATCTCCACTTCAAAATATTTTTTTTTATCGCACAAAATATGTGTCCTCACATACTCCCAAAAACAAATCCGCTATTATCTACAATCAGGTTTATCAAAAAATCACATGTAATTTTCTTAAATGGTCAATTTATGGAAACCAATTTTAAATTAGTCTCATTTACTTAATCTCGACGATCAGCGAAGGTGATTAATCATAGAAGAGATATACAGAGAGGGATGAGGACAGTACACTTGTAACAGGTAGCAGTTGTGAGAGTAATGCACAGTAGCCGAGTTCAAGAGAATAAAAGGAAACTCCAATAGAGCAAAGAAAATAATTAAGAAGAAGGTAAAAATCGAAGAAAGCCACAAGACTATGGCTAATGCGGTTTGAAATCATTTCTTTCATTATTTAAAATTACTCTACTGGTACCCACTACAACGTAGAAAGGATTTTGTTGAAATTTGGAAGGGAAAGAGTCGGTCATTAATTATAAATAATAGGCATATGCGCACAGCTACTGCTTGTATCGGTTTCTATAAATATTGTTACAACTATAATGGGTTGAGACCGCACACAAACAAATGTATCTGTAAATATAGCTACAGCTGTAAATGAGTTATTTGAACGAAAGGATATTTTGAGTTTCGTATAGAAAACTTCCCTTCTTTCTTAAAACATTTCAAATCGATTATGTTGCTTACAATATGAGAATATCAAGAATAACTGCTCATTGCTTCAACTAAAACAGATCTACCATCCTCTGAGAGAACCACAGCATGTATTATAGGCAATCTCTTAGGCGCTCCCACTTGCTTCTTTCATGGTTCGTTTTTATTACACCTAACCGTGGCTATTGTTTATTTCTGCTTAGAAATGTTTTGATTTTAGAAATCGGCGTTTTATCGATTACTCATTGACCCTGAGACATTCAAACAAATATTTGTTATTTTGTACTTTGCACCCACAAATCCCCAATGGACTGTGATCAATTTCTTGTTTTGACAGCTCACTCACAAACAAAGTGAAGCGTGTCTAATTGAGAAATAAATTTTCTCGAAATCTGACAGATGTTTCACATCAGCTATTGAAGCTGATCGAAGGGGAAGCACAATGTCGTAAATAAGAAGAAGAATTTCTCTGAAATCCACAATACTAAACTTATAAGATGCTTCATTGAGATCCATTGTATGTATGTACATATTTTACGTTAACAGACTTCTCTTAACTATTAAAATGTGTAGCAGATATCAGAGCAGAGCTCTTTGTGTCAACTCCTTTTCAGGAAATAGTTTTACACGCAGTGACTGCACCGCTGTTTTATCACATAAATAATATTCCAATTACCCTTAAGTCCAGAGGTTTTCCGACAGATACCTCAAATACCTAAATACTTAATAGTCAATAACTAGAAGAAGATTTCACCCATGAAAAGCTGATGAAACTAAGGTGCTCAGGCGCCTCCGTGAATGCTATCGCTCTAAACGGATCGATACTGTTTACCTCCTTCTAGTATTGCATAAATTACGTTGAAACAGTATTTCCAACCTCCGAGATATCACTTTTGTACTCAGATAACAGATAAAGATAACGAAGCAGATAAATTGGACGATATACACATCGAAGACCTTATTAAGTATATACAAATATATTATCTGCGAGACGGTCTAAGTCGATTTAATGCTAGGCATCAGAGAGACGCTCGAACACCTCGCCTGCATCTGTTCGACCTTAAAATGTAAATTCAATAAACTAACTAAATATATATATTCCAAACTATATATCTCGACTATAGATTCCAGATTAAAAAACATGTCGTCAAACCAACACTACTGTCATATTTTTCGAACAGAACAAATGTCAACTCCACCCTTTTAACACCAATCAATTTAATAAACCTCGTCGAAAAAAGCGCTAGTTACAACAGCTAATCAAGGAAATGGCTGCAAAGTCATTCAAAGTCACCAATAAATTAACTGGAATTTTAATGTTTTATTTTCTCCCCCACCCTTTACTTTATTTTATTCGAATAGTTGCTACCTTGAGCTCTGTTTCAACACAAATAATACCGAAGAATTGGCGCGTGACAAAAACGCATAAATCGGTGACAGTAGTGGTGGCGCGAACGCGAGCATGTGGCATGCCACACCAAAATGGGGCTAACTGTAAGAGGGTATGTGCTCATAAGATGTACGAACTACTGCGTTAGTATGCACTTCATGAGAATTAGAATTTAGTAACTGCACAAACAGTTGTTGTTGGTGAGCTTACTTACTTGCCAGAAGTGGTGTTCGACTTAGTGACGAGTTCATAAAGTGCACAGGGTGACATATTGATATAAATTACAAGTAAAACGCTCACATATTCGTATATTGCTAGTAATGTGTTTGAAGCAGACGAAGCTGTGGTTAAAGCATATAAAGAAAAGATGAAAGTGTCATAATAAGTAGATAATATTAAAAACTCGTTTAAATTTAAATTGGATCATGATCACATATTATCCCTGTTTAGGAGATTCGATAAATGTTTTTTCGTTAACATAGCACAAAACTCTATTCTTTGCCATACAGAGTTTCAACCCGGTCTTGAATCCTTCCGTTTGAACCATCATCTTAAGATCCTTGCCTTCTCGCATTTTGTGTTCTACGTCCGATTCAGTGGTTGCTGCCGAATAGTGTTTATAGATCACTCGAACTGAACACAAATATGACGCCGAATGGTTGATTCTATACAAGTACTGATGTAAGATTCTTGATGAAAGCCTTTTCGGAGTGTTTTAAGGCTATGAAATTTTCGATTTTTGAATTCAATTGAAAAAATTACGCTATGGCCCACCACCCACCGTATTCACTTGACTTGGCTCCCAGGGACTATTTCATCTTTACCCGACCCAAAAACTGGCTCGCTGGGAAAATATTTAAATGAAATGAGAAGTTTAAGATAGTAACTAAAATCTAAATATTTTTAAGCCTCGAAGCTTCACACTACCCAGTCATTAACGAAGGATAGGAGGCTCGTTACAACATTACTATAGAAGGAGTTTAAGGCGCAGAATAATGCCATATTTGTATTCAGGTAAATATTCTATCATTATTAGAGCAAAGAATTTCAAGCTGATATATTAGAAATGTTTTTTTTATCAGTTGGCAGGTGTCAAACACAGCCTTTATTTTGACTTTTCTACTAACCTAGACAATTTGTGTTATTTTGGGGTCTGGACGCTTTTCACAATATTTCCATTAAATTAGCTGAAAATACCGCAGTCCTGTTCTTTAATTTTTTAGATAGTGATCATCTACTAACTTGAAATGAAGTTTTTGACAAGTATAAATGCATCCAAATTCACTGCAGGTTTGAAAACAGTTGCTTAAAAGTCGAGACGGGATCTTAATTGATGGAATATCATGAAGTTTTTCCTATTCTTTTTTCATAGGTTGTTGGTTTGAATTTTGAGCCATGGTTCTTATTGTTGAATTAAATAAGGAGTGGTGCGCCTTAGGCTTAAAATATATCAATATTTTCGAAGGTTCCGTTAAATGATCTCCTTTAAAAGCTGTCCTTGGTCAGCTCACGTTTTTAACAATGTCCATCATCATGGCTACACTTTCAATTTTATGCTTTCTTTTATGTTCCTATTCAAATCACTTTGTAATCATTCATTTTGCCGTACTAGCGTTTTAATTGAACGACAATTCATTGCGTTGACATATATTTTTGTACTCAAAGCCATAGAAAAGAGTGAGTGAGTAGCATACTGTAGTTCTAGTAATGAAAGTCGTACAAGGAGCGGTCCGGCATTCGCAAAAGAACGAATTAACGCCGGGAAGCACGCACGAATAGCTGTTCGAAGTAATGAAAGCTCGAATGGGCGTCACTCGATTCGGCTATTAAAGGGTTAATTAAAGAGAATCTTCCGCACCTACATAAATATATTTTATTGTTTATATATGTATATGTACATATATACATTTCACCTTCCATTTAGCTGTTTTCCTAAGCTAGATAACCATTTGTGTATTTGTTTTTTGCTTTTTGGTTTTTTCTTCTTTAATTCTCCTTTATGGTTCCTTAAGTATTTATTGTTTTTTTGCGTCTTGCATTTGCTAGAAGTAGGTAAATATTTTCTGTTAATAAATTTGTTTATTTCATTGTGGAATTTTTATGTGCTTTTCAAGCTCATTTGCCGCTCGGCGCAGCCATACTCAGTCATTTATGCTTAATGTCCCTTTCGAACCATTGCCATTTCTTTGTTATTATATTATGTGTTCGTGGCTTTTTTCGGTTATTTCGTAATTTAATTGTAGTTGCTTTTTGTTGTTGTTGTTTTTGCTGCTGTTTTTGGTCATTACGTCGCGAGCCAAAAGTGTCTTGTTAACATGCAAAACAAGTTGCTTTATGACTCTGGCATGAATATGCAAAAGTCGAGCCGCCGCAATACGCTCACGGATAGGAAGAATACACACACACACACATATACACTTATGTATGTATTTTGTTGTATAATTCTCGACTGCAGCAGTATTAAGGTAGTACTTTAACGTGTGTGTGTGTGTGTGTGCGATTACCTTACGGGGTGGGCCATTAAGACCAACGCTGGCATACTGCGCACCCTGGCATGTTTTTATTGTACACACATACTCGTATATACATATGTATGTACATATAGGCATGTTTGTATGTGTGTCATTTTTCGCTTGTTGTACTTACTTGCTATCAGCTTATGTTATACAAGCTCGTTAAATTTTAATTACATGCAACTCAAACAAAAACATAAACACACCGAAGAGCCAACCAAGCAATTGCTGGCCAACTATGCATTTACATATGTACATATATGCATATATATACATGTAATAAGCACTTTTTATATGCTTGTCAGCACAATCCGCCATCCTTGCCGGCTGTTGTAAGCGTTCATCGTCGAAATAATGTTTTATTGTTGTTGTAATTTTGTAAGCAACTAAACCTAAGAAGTCTGCAATCGTTTGCTTGTTATTAAAATTTTCTTTAATTAAGTTGTAATTGCGCAAATGAATGCAAAGATTTTGGCTATAAAAACTTTTATATGCATATATATTATATAATATAGATATATATTCGTATATGTATGTGTGTGAATACACTCAGCTGGTAATATGTGCACTTTTTATTTGTTCATACAAACATATGGTGATTTGGTGTTTGCTTTGTGAGAAGACTTGGCTAATTTTAGTAGTGCAAAATTTTGATTTCTAACGTCTTGCTGAGCCAACACCACCACAAATATGTAAATATTTAAAATTACAAATACGTGTATATCCTACATAAGTACAATACTTGTACATACCTCGATACAGGTACTCAGCTTACAAGGGCAACCCTAATAATGAAGCCTTGAAAAGAGTACATACATACATATGTTATATATAAAAATATATAAGACTCTCTCGATCGAAAGATTATGAAGTACGCCAACTTCCCAAATTTTTAGTTGATCATACTTCTTAACTAAATAACTGGTCTTAATGTTATTAAAAGTGGGAGATGTGACCTTTTTGTTGTTTGGCCTCTTAAAATATCGTTTAATCGCATACTCAGAAATTTTGACAAAATCCAGCTATATCTATGTTCACCCCTCATATAACTGAATTTTTAAGAGCACTGACAGTTTTCCTTACACCAACTATCTGCTTACCTTTTGATCAGTTAATTTGTATGGCAGCTATAGTGGTCCGATCTAAGCAATATGTTCCGAGATAGTGGCGCTGCCTTGAAATATAATCCAGAAAAATTTGGTTTTATCGGTTTCATTCTGAGTGTTTCAAATATCGTGGCAAACTTAATACTTTACGCTGTTCAGGTTCGTTTGTCCCCATTTGGACCCCGCAATAATTATACAGTTGCAAATTGCTGTAGCTGCTTTCTTTGCCCTAGCATCTAAGGTTGGTCTAAAGCTTCCTGTCTAAAATAAGTCCCAAGTATCTTGTTTACTCTCCTCTTAATATCCTGGTATCATTTATTAATGGCGGCATAAATTCTGAAGCGCTGTGTTTCCTAGTGAGCCATACTAGCTCTGTTTTGCTAAAATTTAAGTTTAATCCACACGATTTATATCATTTGGTATCAGGGGTATTCGGGAATTTATCTCTAACCGCCCCATCATCAGCGTAAGCCACAAGATGAACCCTTCTCTTTTCTAGATATAACCATATATTATTCATTGTTAAGATCCAGAGATGTAAAGATAAAAGCCTCCTTGAGGTGTATTTCTTTGGACAGATGAGCATCTGTTCAGTCAATTTCACGAGAGATTCGCAGATGTCCAGATCTTTAAGCGCGATCAGTTTGGCTTAGGCTGGATGTTGTTGAAAGCGCTTTATATGTAAAGAAGGGAATGATTTGTCTAACAATCAAAGTAATTGTATTGGTATTTATTTGTTATATAAATACTTTTGAATTGGTATCCAATAATATAGAAACTTTCTGCATACATATGTACATATCTATCTTCAATTTTTATAATAAAATACAAAACTTAAAATTTCAAAAATATGCTAGTAATGTGATTTCGAAAATGCAGGCTTTATTTCATATGTAAGCTAGTATGATTTCTATGAAAGCGAGAGAACAATAGAATGTTTTAAAGTTAGACCCAGCCAACAAAGAAAAATGCCACACCTGTGGAACAATTGGTTAGCGAGATATATCATTTTGAATGTTAAATAATCAAATACAATATTTTGTGAAAAATGTGCTGATGCCAAAAACTGTCTTTGGGAGTGTTCTTCATATCTGAGTGTTAGCCTAGCTCTACGCTAGGCGAAATATGCATTCGTTTGTGATGTGCTTAATTCCGTACACGTCACATGAGCACCGAAGGCGATGATCCAAGTGAAGGTCTAAATGCGGCTGTCGTGAATAAACACGTCAAAAAATCCATAAAGTGTGTTTGGATGACCGTTAAATGAAAGCTCTCTCCAAATTGGTTGCCGCTCGAGGTGACAATCGATCTACTGCGTCACAAATCAGTGAAAACGATCGCGAAATTGCAAGGTTTGGATCGAATCATTTCCTAAATCAACTCGTTAATCGGAACTGTCCCTTTTTCCTCTCCTCAGACCTCAAGAGCTAGTCGCTGGAAATAAATCGCCGAAATGGAGATGTATTTTAAAGCAAAGCAAGCTAATTTTTCTATAAAAATAGTATCGAAAAGTTCGAAAATCGGTATAATCGGTGTATCGCCTACGATGGCCTCTATAGTGAGTAATTAAAAATAATTTTAAAAATTTTTTTTAAGTGATACGAACTTTTTAGCCACTCTGTAATATATTTGTTTTTAAATTTTCTAAGGTCTGTTGTCTTCCATGAGTCTGTTTGTCTGCGAAAGAATTTCAGAGAACTTCCCATGACTCAGCGCAGTATCTTTGATGCACTTATGTCCTAGAACTTAATAAAATTACGTCTGCTATCTTTGGTGCATTCTTCTGAACTACTCATGTGTTGTGGAGTTTAGAAATCGCTCTTACCACCACATCGATCTTGCCTTGATTATCATCGTCTGTTTTAAGTGCTGTCTTTGAATATGATTCATTCAAAGTAGCAATAATAAATATCTTAAAATATTATATTTACTCTGCATATTTTTGATCGAGTCGGAGCGATTCTATAAAAAAAGTATCGATTCTATTCATTATCGATATTACTACATATATTTTAGCTTAAAAAAAAAGCTTCCTTTTGCAATTCCAGCTTTCTTTATCAATAGAGGCACTGAATTCGCCCTACTTTTTACTTAACTAACTGCCTCTGAAAATTCTTTCAATGACATCGCGAAGCTTACGGCTGCCTAAAAGATCGCATGTCAACTGTCACCACCATTTGACGTCACAGTTGTTACTTGTTTACTGCTTTGAAATATTTTCCGATGTTATAAGGAAAAAGGTCAAATAATTTACTTTTCAGTCAGTAAAAATAATATAAAATCATTCTTCGAAGAAAACGAGTCGCAATGCTTAATTGCCACTAAATACGCGTCCACCTACAAGAGACCAATTTTTTTTACAATAAATTTCCTTTTTATTTCCCTTCAATAAACATTCATTACAAACTATTTATTACATTAAATACAATTATTTATGCTTTCGTTGATGTTGTCCTTTAAATCCTTTACGCCTTTTATGCCGAACTCACCCACATTTAATTCATTAACCAACCCAGTTCCTCCGATCCCACTCCAATTCTACTTCAGCGGCGCAGCAACACGACAACCATACTTCATAAACGCGCTCTTCGACCAACAGCTGGTGTCACCACCCGCTCAGCGTGCGTGTGTATTGCTCTTTGAGTATATGTGTGTGTGTGTGCATCTAATGCCGTTAGTCACGCATGTCCAGTTAAATTTTTAATGTATGCCTTTGGCTGAAACCAATTTTAGAGATACCCACCCTCTTTTATCGCCTATCAACCAGCTCTCCTGCCCTTCTCCCCGCTGCTCTCTGACACACCGAATGACAAGCAAACAACACTTTGACACATTAACGCATAATAATAAAGTACATTTGTGCGTATGAATGTGTATGTGTGTGTTCATATCAAATTGCCGCAATACGAATGAATTGTCACGAGCTAGGAAATTGTTTGTCATTTTGTGCTTCGCTCCTTTCCAATTGCAATAAAAGTGTAACGCTTTATTATCTTGAAAGGCAAATAAAAATGTCGTCAAGTTATTGGAGAAGCGCAAAATTGTTATGAACTCGTGGATATTTGAGAGGTTTCATTGTGTCGAGCCCAAAATCGTATAATTGCGTAGTAAAATTGTCCAATTGCCAAATTGCCTAATAAGATGGATGGAGTCAGATTACCACACCATCACACCAATACATGCTGGCAACATTGATATCATCAACCTCTGCGGCAATTTACCTTAAGTCTCTTGAGAAGTTAACTAAGAAATGCAATTGAGTGATCAAAGATCAATTACTTCCAAGTGGCTGATTTACTAGTACCGTGAATCACTAGTTACTTCGTATAACCGAAATTAACTAATGTGAGAATCCACTGTTTTAACTTTTTGTTGTTTTCTCTCTTCTGCGAAACTAAAAGCTATTTACCTCTACACATTATACTCTGTTAATTTCTGTAAGTTCTGAACTTGTGATACTTGTGCTCGTATCTGTCGCCTTTGGAGATACAAGCATGATTTCAAAAATTCCTTAAATATAGATTGTACCGCTGCTTTGGGAAAAAATCCGTGCCAAATTTAGTGAAGATATCTCGTCAAATCAAAAAGTTTTCCATACAAGGACTTCAGTTTGATAGTTCAGTTTGTATGACAAGTATATGCTATAGTGATCCGATATAGGCGATTCCGACAAATGAACAGCTTCTTCGGGTGAAATGAACGTGTACAAAATTCCAGATCGTTTGAAATAACGGAACCGCCTATGTATTACTAATAGCGTATATACAAACAGATGGACGGCGACGGACATGGCTAATTCGTTTCAGCTTATTAAGCTGATATAACATATTATCAATCCATATAACTTATCCAATAATCTTTGCTACCGAAAATACCTTTTCAGTGAAGATCAAAGGCCTCTCAAAGCAAAGGTTATAAATCATATCATTTACGAATGTTGCAAATGAAAAAGCTTTGCGCGCCATGTCTGCCACATTTTTTAAACGCCAGATTTTGCTCCGTCGATTATTTTCTTTAGCAAAGCACTCAAATGAGCTTATGAAGATTTCAATAAGCGCCTATTTTGAATGTCTCGAAGCTGCACACTATCGAACCGGTAACGAAATTTACCGTTACAACAATTTTATTACTCTGGATCGATGATCTCGAAAATTCCCGAATTGGCAAATACAGCTTTGAAAAAATCCGAAACAATTTTCTAACTAAAAGTTCATCAGCACGATCCACCTTTTCTGCAGATCATCGCTATCACTCTGCTTTTATTTAATAAGTCTTACTATATATAGGGAGAAGTTAAGGGAAACAAAAAGGTTTCCGAAAGAGATTTCAGTTGAGACCAACCCGTGCAAATCAATGAGATAAGAAAGCGTCGAATACAACAACAAAGTTCGAACCACTTTTCCCAACACTATTTAGTCTGAATCTATTTAATTTATTCTATTTAAGAAGCTTCAAATGTTAGTTAACTCTTATAATGACTACCTGAGAAATTCCGGATGTAGAGAATAGATGGGATGGATATGTGTATTAAGTTTCCACTTTGCGAAAAAACTGGCACCTACTGGTCCCAGCTATGTCTCATACACACACAATCTAACCTCAAAATAATTGAACCCATATCAACTGGATCTCAAAATTCAAAGATGGACTTAATTAAATTCAAATGGATAATGATTTCTGCGCAGGCGTAATGAGCTGTCACAACATAGCCGCACACTTGAACACGGCAGACAGACAGCACTGCGGAGACGGCAGACACAGTGTCGAATTACGGAAAAACATAAAAATTAAGTTAAGCTGCAACAACAAAAACAATTTAGTCGAATGCTACTTCAAGCACTTTGTCACAAAAGAAAAGCATAAAATGCAATACACCAACAACAACAGCGACAGCAATAATAAGGGGTAATAAAGCAACAGATGTGTCACAGTCACAGTGACTGCCAAAACGTTTTGCGCATGCGCAACGCTCGCAACACGACGTGGGTGGTCTGCACGAAGAGCTCGCACTGGAAGGCAAGCAGAGAAGAACGGCAACGGCACTTGTGTGAAGAGGCCGCCAGGAGAGCCTAACATAAAAGTCAAACACACACACGAACATATGTAAATGTCGATTTGTATGTATGTATTTACGAGTACGCGCTGCCGCTTTCGACAGACGTTCACTTGTGGCATATTTGCATGTGCCCCGCGCACACTTCACTGCCGTCATTAAAACTCATTAAAATGCGCTACAATTTAAATTGCAAATTAATTTCGAACTTCGAACTGAAACCGAAACCGATACGTAATGATTCCGGCTGAAGTGATGTGAGGTGGAGGGGATCAATTAGGCGCATTCACTGGCGTTGGAGCATCGTAAAAGTGTGTGAATGTGCAAAGTTGTAAAGAGTTATTGCTATTTGTTGTTGTAATACTTTTTATGTTTTTCTTTCGAGATAAGACTGCGCATTTAATTGACTTGCGTCACGAACGATTTGATTTCAAAACAAAATATTTAGTTTGGTGGGGGGAAGAGACTATTAAAATAACTCATTAATTACGGAGTTTAAAGGGAAGTGGGTGAGGGAATATACTTTTCGACAATTCTATGATAGGTTTGATGTTATTGTGATCACTTATTGAGTCTGGAAGAAAATGTACAATATAACCTATAACCTTCTTACTATCCTGCATTACTCGCAAAGGTATTTATACCCTGGTATATTAAGTTTGCCACAAAGTGTGTGACACCCAGAAGGAAACGTCGGAGACCCTATAAAATATATACATAAATGATCAGCATGATGAGCTGAGTTGATTTAGCCATGTCCGTCTGTCTGTCTGTCCGTCTGTCCGTCTGTCTGCATATATACAAACTAGTCCCTCAGTTTTTAAACTATAGATCTGAAATTTTTCACCTGTCCTTGTCTCTTTCTTGTTTTGGATATTTATTTGGCATACACATGCCAAGTCCACCAAGATGAGGTATCACTCGTCTGATAGTATTACTAATCAATCCAATGGTACTATATAATAATAAGAGACAGCCTACGGCGTTAATTTTTGTACAAATGAAGGAATTAGTTAAGTGTAGATGTCTTGTCTAAGTAGATACCACATTTGCTGTTGGAACATCTAATCTTAGCATCATTACCTGAATGCTCCATTCTATATTTGTTCCTTAAAATTTGATAATTTTCACGGCCAGAGTTACTTAATATACAAGAATATTTGTAAGATATCTAATTCCTACTTATCTTGAGAACAGGTCATCGAGTTTGGGAGGGTGTGGGATATAAAAAGGATTATCTCGCATAATTTAAAGTAATTTTTTTTAGCTAGCAATTGAATCTGAAGTCTACTCTTGACTGAGATGCGGTATTCATTATTGACTCATCGTTTTATAGAGAGTTTTGTTTTTCCAACCTCCAACGAAGCGCCATGTGAAATTATACTTCACGTTCGCCTTAACAAACGATCGTTTGCCTTCTGTTTTCTTGACAGTTCTTAAAACATGCCCTTAACGGTTCAGATTTAGATACGTTCAAGTCAACTCGGTAGCCTCCTCCTCCGAATTATTTAAGGAATAATTTTTGCAGATCCATTTACAACAACAACAACCTCTTTTCTTTAAGCATGTGTCTCGACAGTTCATTTATCGTCCATGCTCATAGTGATGAAGACGCTATTCAAACTCCGAATGTTACTTTCCAATCAACTAAAAAAGAGTTCAAAAACACAGCGAAGTCGATGAATTAACAAAAACTTTTATACAAAATATAGTCGTTCGGAAAGTCTTCTGAATGTGTCCTGTGAGAAGCGGGGAATGTATTGGATGCCAATACATAGTATGTGTTTAGAGTACAAGGCCCAGATTTATAGTTGTTTTACTAAATAATACCTTGGAATCTGGCGGCGTAGGAAAATATAACAAATTATTTTCCCTCCATCCTTGGGCTGTGCTATAACTGTTTTCGGCAACCATAACTTTGTTAAAATATACCTTGAGGACCCACATTTTATCTAACAGAAAGAGAGGGCAAAGTTCGTCTAAAACCAAACATTCTATACTACCGCAACTTGCAAGAATCAAAGCCGGAGAAATACCTTTAGATGTTGGACAAACTTAATGTATAAAAAAAAACTGTCGATTAATGGCATTTTTTGAGCGTGACAATGGTTCGATTCCGGCGAAAGCCTAAATGGCTTTGAGTAACGTTTGATTCGTGATTGAATTGAGAGCGTTCCCCGGAACGATTAAATACGATAAAGGAAATTTAAAAAAGTACGAGCCACATGTCAATGGATTACTTCAATCATTCGATTGACCAAGTTTCTAAAAGATAAATTCAAGCATTCGCGATTGCGTAAAAAAGCAAGCCATTTCGTTTACTGGAAACGAATTAATCTTGCGAAAACCGCTAATTTTATGCAGGCATATGCAGCATCGAAGTACTTTCCTCTTTCCACGAATATTTCTCTCAACCTACCCATTGACAACAACAGTTCTGGGAGTGTACAAGATTTGACACAGCCAAGATTAATTAGCCCTTACCTCTTGCTAAATCATTTTTAATACATATTTTGGATCGCAGATCTTGCATAATACAAAACGTTTTTTTTTCGGGCATTTCAAAATTTCCAAATTTACCGCTATCTTTAGTCACCACTTTATTAGCCTTTTATATAATTTCAACTTAATTTTTCCTTACAGAAAAATTAATTAACCATAAATCTTGACGATCGCGCATAAGAAGCGCTTAATTACCGTACAGTCAAATTTATATTCGTAAACGTAAACCGAGAGATAAATATATTTACATTTTCATTTAAAATTTATACGCGCAACCACTTGACGGCAGATTTATGACAATCGCTTTTAAGCCGGTGACACACACACACACACCGAAATACACAACTGTGTAATACACACGAACGTAAATTCGCATTCGAAATCGCTTTTGCAACTCTGTGCCTTATGCGACATTGTCGTTTCTTTGTGAAATTGATTGTTTGCTATTGTTTTTGTCATGACGCGGCATCGTCCGCGGCTCGGCCCATTTGTTGGCCACAAACATCACTCATTCCAGGCGATCTCATTATTTTGACCATGATTAACTTCGACTCTGCGGTGAATAAGCCCAAAACTTTACAAGCTGTCCACGTGTCCACCCCCTTGGCAGCACAACTTGGACCATTTGCCTGCTGTCGGGTTGCCGCTTAATGCACGACATCAATTTGTTTGCAAATTTTATGACGTTTCCCGCCGTCAGCAGCCGGTCGGCTAGCGTTGGTGCCTCCTTTTGCAACGAGTCCAGCTTCTGCTGTTGCATATTTCGCACCCAAAGCGAGCGCGGCGGCATTCCATGCTAAACGGGGTAATTCATCTGCAACGATACTCCAACGTTTGTATACCAGCCGACCAACTGGCTTGTGGCATGCTGTTGATGCCTCCGCCACACTCAAGCGGCAGTTAAGTGTCAACGCATAGATTTATTGTTTGAGCGTTTGCTGTATCGTCATATGACTTACAAAATTATATTGTACATACATACATACACATACATTTATACATATATAGTACTTTGGAACTGAAAGTATACCAGCCGCATAGCCACTCTCACGCTACACCCCCACTCTTCTCGTCTCCTGCTTTGGGTGGGAAATGTCCTGCTGCATATTCCCAGAATTTAGAACATTCACCAACGTTGCTTTATTGGAATGATAGGTGCCGCCAAAGCGATTTTAAACTCCAGCTGTCGGGTCTGGCTTATTTGTCAATACTGCCTGCTAGGGCTACAAAAAGGAAAAATGTATATGTAGGTACCTTTTAAATAAACACTCAACGAAGACTGGCGCGTTCCACAGGTAAAGAGTTTACCTATAAAATACTGACCTAGTCATCCATAATAACACGGTTCGAACTGAATAATATTTTAGTTTTCTTGCAAGTTAAATCTATCAATCAAAAATTTAAAAGTACAACTTTATTTGAAAGACGGAAACGAGCCAGAACTCAGTCTTAAAACCAGAAAGTTAGTGAAGGGTGTTTTTTATAGACATCTGGTTTTCAAGAATAGAACGCATATAATTTAATGTAATGGCCAAGAAACCTAATTATAAAATTAAGGGTTTGCCATTTTGTTCTAAAAATGATTTTTGGGTTAGTGACCGCCACAGCTAGCTCGTATTGCAGCAACTGAGGCCGCATGTAAGCAATAATGCGCCGAGTATTCCTTCCATGACGTCAATCGTCTCGGTCATATCGTCATAGAGAAGGGACTTCACATAACCCCACGAGAAATAATCCAACAGTGTTAAATTGCACGGTCTTGGAGGCCACGCTTCATCTTAACGGATGCTAGCTACATCAGCTGTTTGGAAAAAGATGAGATATAATCATTTCAACGCTCTGTTTTTGAATGCCCCTCAAGGCAAAACTACCTCGGATCTTACAGTTTTAGACATTTAGGTGAAATATTGTAGTAGGAAATAAAAATAAAACACCCAAGCAGATTTTTGATAGGATCAGGTCTTTTTGCCGATAGCTAATATCCAACTACAGTGGTTTTTCGTCTGGCTGTACATAACATAGTGTGACCGCCCTCCATACTGAGGGATCAACCATCTAACCTAACCTAATTTGAAGGCCATGACACGGGCCCACGACGCTAACGCGCTCACCAAAAGTTTCCTTCAACAAATTGATTGTTTTGTTAGCTGTATGGTTTGTAGCGTCGTCTTGTTGGAACCACTGGTCGTCAAGACCCTTTCGCAAAATCTTTCATAAAGTGGGTGGGTCTTCTTCGATACTTTGCTCCATAGCAGCAATAGCATCTTCGGTGTGCATTATCCATTAGAGCAAACGTGGTGCGAAATAAATCCATGGTTGCTCCAATTATCGACTCTGCTGGGTGATTACATCGAGCGAATATTGGACGCAGCGCGCGATGCGTAGCGCGTACCAAACTATTATTTTGATACTAAATTTGCATGATTTTCAAACGCTGTTCCTAAGTGTGTCTGTTCATTATGAACTGGCAAATCAAACTGAATATAAATCAAGTAACACCTTTCAAAAGACCAACTCCGAAAAAAGTATTGCCCCATTTAAAAGCACACGTCTAAAAAAAACATATAATATTTTTATGTAGAAGTTTCCAAAATCTGAGAGAAACAGAATAAAATTTAATTTTTATACTCTCGCAACCTGTTGCTACAGAGTATAATAGTTTTGTTCACCTAACGGTTGTTTGTATCACCTAAAATTAATCGAGTTAGATATAGGGTTATATATATATAAATGATCAGGATGAAGAGACGAGTTGAAATCCGGGTGACTGTCTGTCCGTCCGTCCGTCTGTCCGTCCGTCCGTGCAAGCTCTAACTTGAGTAAAAATTGAGATATCTTTATGAAACTTGGTAGACATGTTTCATGGTACCGTGAGACGGTTGGTATTGCAGATGGGCGTAATCGGACCACTGCCACGCCCACAAAACGCCATTAATCAAAAACAAATAACTTGCCATAACTAAGCTCCGCAATAAGATACAAGACTGTTATTTGGTACACAAGATCACATTAGGGAGGGGCATCTGCAGTTAAAATTTTTTTTTAAAAAGTGGGCGTGGTCCCGCCTCTAACAGGTTTAATGTGCATATCTCCTAAACCGCTAATGCTATTATAACAAAATTCACTGGCAGCAAATGTTTTTAGCACTTCTATTGACGGTGTGAAAATAGTTGAAATCGGGTGGCAACTCCGCCCACTCCCCATATAACGGTACTGTTAAAAACTACTAAAAGCGCGATAAATCAAGCACTAAACACGGCAGAGACATTAAATCTTATCTCTGAGATGGTATAAATTGGCTTTATAGGAACCGCGTTCAAAATTAGTCAGTGGGCGTGGCACAGCCCACTTTTAGGTGAAAACCCATATCTTGAGATCTGCTCAACCGATTTCAACCAAATTCGGTGCATAACGTTCTTTTCATGTTTCTATGTCATAGTGCGAAAGTGGGCGAAATCGGACTACAACCACGCCTATTGCCCATATAACACCATTTTCAATGCCATCTGATTCTTTCACTTTCCACTATGCAAATCAGGTAACAATGATTATATCGGGGTAAAACTTTGCGTGAATAATGCAATTAAAGTATGCCACCCTGCGGCCAAAAATTGTCTAAATCGAACCAAAACTGTTCAAACCCCTAAGTACTAAATATGTGGACCCCAGTGCCTATAGTTGACCTTCTACCGAAAATATCAGTCAATCCACAAAGAAATCTCAAACGAGTATACCATTTGACTTTGCGAGAGTATAAAGTGTTCGGTTACATCCGAACTTAGCCCTTCCTTACTTGTTTTATATAAAATTGTGGTCTTTCTAATTTTGAAGCATGCAAGCATTTGCTATATGTTTGAACAGCAATATTCCCACCTTACTGACTAATTCCTTACTCATTATTTCATATGGATATGTATGTATGTATGTATGTGTATATCACAAAACTGTATCCCACCCATTTGGTTAAGTAAAAATGATATCAAAATACTTACTTATCTGCAGCAATTTGTGTATTTCACAATTTTATTGCAACTCAAAGTGAAATGGTGCAATGCCTTACACCAGCACAAATGACTTAAATTCCGTTCGCCTGAATGCTTTCAATATTTTATTGCTCACGCATTATTCTCTTTACTTATTTATTTGCAATATTTATAGTTGAGGCAGACGCACCACCATTGACCAGACTGTGGCGTTAGGTGTGACTTTTTTTTATATTTTTTCATATTTTTAAAGAATTCACGTGACTTTTTTTTGTTTTTTGCGCGCTAATCCTGAATTTGCACGCATCAGCGCTTAATGCAGCCATAAAATTCACACATAAAATGCCACCACCAACACCGCAACAACAACTATATTGAGAAGGCGAAGCAGAGCGAAACAACAAAAACAAGTGTAGCTTTGGCAACAAAACAACAAAAAAAAGAACACTCAAAGAAAAAGCAGCCAAAAGTGTCTCTATCAACAGCATATACAACCAAATACATATATACATACATACATACAGGTATGTATATACAATATTATCGCCTCATCGCTGCAAAGTGTAGGTGCCGCTTTTGGTGCTTTCGGTGCGTTTGCGCAGGCGCACAGCCGCACAGTCGCACAATCACACAGGCGAGCGCTGCTGCGTTGCGCCAGCGTTTAGTCGCTCGCATGTGGGTGTTGTAATGCGATAGTGCTGTTGTTGCTTGTGGGGTCGGCCGGTTGACAGTTGGCGCAGATTAAGTTGCACTACCAGCAAAAGGCCATAAGAAATAATAAAAAAAAGGGAATGAAATTAAGAACAGCAACAACAAAATTAAGGCAGTGTGAAAAAACAACGCAAAAACGTCTTAATCCAAAGTCATGATTTACAATTCGGTTTTGAGTTTCTTTGTTGGACATTTTTGGAACGATGTCATTACTTTGAGAATGTATGCTGGTATTTATGTATATTTGTATGTATATATCTATGTAGAGTGTATATTTACTTAGCGGTCATACAGTAAAGAAGAAAAAAACATAATCATCAGTTAACATTAAAATTCTTTGTAAAAGAGAGCGCACAGTGGTACCGATTCAATAAGCAGTTTAAACAAAATAAAAATATTTGCAAGACTTACGTACTGATTTATATGAGTTGTTAAATAATATAATATTATTGATTTCAAACAAATGATCATTTGCTTTTCCTTCAAATGTGACGCCTTCGTAAAAGCGACTGAAGTATGTAACAAAGGCAACTGCGTTAATTATAGGCTATATATAGCCAATTTCCCCTATTTATTTGGTTAGTTAGAGTTATCTTTCTAGTATCTAATTTTGCTTAAGAGAAAATCAAATTGGATTTCGCTTGGTTCTCATATATTTTGAAGAACTTAAGCTGTGCTAACATATTGCAATATATATGTCAAGAGTAATTCTTTAAACAAATTTTGGTAATAACTGAAACCTAGTGACATCTGAGTTGTTTTATTTTTGCCTTTAAAATATGCATATCTTACATTACGAATATAAACCACATCGTTTACTAAATTGAGAAACTTTTAAAAATTTCGCATCGATAGATACTGGACTTCATCGCGAATTAATATACCACGTCACACTGCCAATTAATTTCTTCGACTTTCTGCATAAAGCCAATTCAAGGAATTCAAGGAGATAAACCTGTTATACTATACAAGGCCTAATTTTTCCAGATGACATAAGGTGGCGGTTCAATCTTTCCACCAACTTATATTTACATATGCAGTCCTAATATTTGATGAACATTTCTTAAAAACAGGAGCAAACCCATTTTTGAAAAACTAAACCCTAACTGACTTAATTACATCTCTCTAACACATTTCGAGGGGTCAATGATTGTTTAAAATATGCTAGAGCTAAGAAATTTAAAATTTGCATCATTCACAGCTCAATTTGTCCCAGTGTGCGCCTCAATGCTGATGTGGTCCACTCTATACAAACTGCTGTTCCTCTGCATCATTGCTTTTGAGGATTTTCAACTCCTACAAAGCTCATCATCTCTGCACACCTTGAATCAGTTTACTTTTTCTTTTACCCACATTCGTTTCTTTTTCATATTTTCTACACACACACACTTCGTTTGTTAAAATTATTGTAATAAAATGCATTTTTAAATTTTTATTGCTATTGTGACAACTCGCGTAAAAAATGTGAACTTTAAGCTGCAAATGAAGCAAAAACGAAAAGAAAGCAACAACAACAAATCCACTAAGAAAGAAATGAAGAAGAATTAATGGTTTGTTTTGACCAAAATAAGACGTTTAAAGCGTGAAAATATCGCCATCACTTATGAAATTTATGAACACGCGCGACACTATCGCTAATGCGTGTGGTTATGGGTTTATGGACCGCTCTCCGATTTTATTTGACTTTGGTGCTTAGCCTTATTTGCCTTGAGCTGCACTGAATGGTTTGTGCCTTTTGGCAAATTTCGTTTATAAAATGTTTAAATGATTCTTATGCTGAACCCAGATGTGTGCCTGAAGTACAATAGTTGGGACCATGAGTCACCCGCCAATCGCCTAGAACTATTTTTGCAGACGAAGAACTCTACGAAAAATAAATCAGCAAGCAATCGAATTGAAGTTTTATAGCTTTGTAATATTGGCATTGAAGGTGTTGGAATAATTGTAACGATGGTGTGAAATGTGAACTTTATTTACAGTTAATTGGTTGTAGAAATGTTATGAAAAAACCTAAATGTAGAATGTTTCATGAGTCATTTCAAGCACTGTTTTCTCTTATTCATGTAGGTGGAATTTGTGACACCCTTTATAGAGGCCTTTTCGAACAGCTGAAGAATTTCTCAAGCTTTGGTAGCTTGACGCCACCTCTCAAGTAGTGTTAAAACTTTGCATACATTATCTTATGTTTGTATATTACCAATGAAACTAATTACTGTAGTATTTTAGCTTGGTTATCAAATAGACTTTAGATAATGATGTTGACAATACAGAAAAACCATATTCCACATATGAGTAAAAAACTGAAGATGTTTGCATCATAAAATAATAATGAGTTTTTTCGAAAAATGTTGCCACTTTTTTGGAAATTTAAAGTACAAAAAATTTCAAAATTAAGAAACAATAGGAATAACAGTCTGAAGAAACTTTCAAAAGTTATTAGTAAATTAGTTTTGGAAAAGTGTTGCCACCGGTTTGAAAATTTAAAATTAAAATTTGCTAAAATAAAAGACTAAGGTAGTTAAGATTACAGACCGATTGTACAATGAGTTATAGTAAAAAATAGTTTGCACAAAATGTTGCCACCTGTTTCAACATTTTAAGTAAAAACATTTAAGATATAAAACATTGTAGAAAACAATCCGAAGAGGTTTTCAATAATAAATTGTAAATTATTTTTCAAGAAGTGTTGCCATTTGTTTGAAAACCAATAACTTATAGTTAAAAATATTTTGCCAGAAATGTTGCCATCTGTTTGAAAAATTGAATTAAAACCTATTCCTAGTATATGAATCACTGCCCTATGTAAGAAAACTGTAGAAAAATTGCAAAAATTTTCTGTTGAAAATATTTTCCAACAGTTGTTATCATTTCCTAAATTTTTTTTAAAGACAAAGTGATAAAATACGATAAATATTTCAGTGAAAGTTATACAGTTTTAAGAAATATTCGTGTAATTTCAGGAAAGATGGCCACTTATTGAATAGTTTTAATTTAAATTAATGTATAATATAAAGTTATTGAACTAAAGAAGTTTAAAAGATTTCAGTCGAATTTATATTTGGTCGAGTTGCCAACTGATTATTATTTTAATTTTAATTAAATTTTTAAATACTTAAAAATTATTTGTATAACTAAACAGTTTTAAAAAATATTTTTGGCATCAATATTGTTGGCAGAGTTGCCGCATGTTTGAAATTTTAAATTAAAAACAAGAAAAAACGATAACTTCGCTTGGCCCGAAGCTATAATACCCTTCAGAAATACAAAGACTTTTTACAAGAACTTTATTTCGATCGTTCAATTTGTATAGCAGCTATATGATATAGTGATCTGATCTGACCAATTTCACCGGAGAATAATTTGTTGCCTTAAGCGATAACTCGTGCCGAATTTCGTGAAGATACCTCGTCAAATAAACAAATCTTCCATGCAAGCACTATACTCCGATCGTTCAGTTAATATGGCAGCTATATAGTCATCCGATCTACACAATTTCTTTGGCGATTAGATTATTGCCTTTAATAATAATATGTGCCAAATTTCGTGAAGATAGAGTTTTTCATACAAGCACTTCATTCCGATTGTTCAGTTTGTATGGCAGCTATATGCTATAGTGGTCCGATATCGGCCGTTCCGACAAATGCGCAGCTTCTTTGTAAGAAAAGGACAAGCGCAAAATTTTAGATCGATAGCTTAAAAACTGAGAAACTAGTTTGTATATATACAGACAGACGGACATGGCTAAATCAACTCAGCTCATCATGCTGATCATTTATGTATATATTTTATAGGGTCTCCGACGCTTCCTTCTGGGTGTTACAAACTTCGTGGCAAACTTAATATACCCTGTTCAGCCTGTTCATGGTATAAAAAGGTGCTAAAATAAATTCAGTATTACAATATTTGAGAAATTTTTAATGCAGATAAAAATATTTTTAAAACTATTGACCGTTTACGCAGCGCCCTTCTTCGTAAAAAAAAGTTGCTGAAAGCGTTCGTGAAATCGTATTCTTCCCATATATAGAACGATCGAACCTTTTGCCATGAAACGTGAATACCTATATTAATAAAGAATATATGTATGTATATGTTAGTATGTACGAAAAACTATTTTTTGTAATACTATTTTTCGCCTATTTTCTGCTTTCCGCATCATTAACACAAAATAACGTTCACTTTAGAGCGAAATATTGACCTTGCCATATTCTTGCTTTCTGAAAAAAATATATAAAATAAAACTCACCTGTTGTTAACTATAAACCACCAGTTCAGTCGTAATGCTTAATTAAGCAATCAATTAAAAGCCCACATACAAAATGAAATAAAATTGCAAATTAGAATCGCGCGCCATATGAATTAGAATATCTCTTTTCCATTTTAGTTTTCTAATCTTGAAGATTTAGTGGCGATTTGCATATTAAGTTCATCTCGCTTAAACACTGCTGGTCACAATTGGACATAAATGCGCTGAACTGTCTTGTAAAGTTAAAGAAACGCGATAATTGGACCACCCATTATAGCCACACATACAAACATAAAATTTTTCAACCTTTTCAAAATTCTCCATAGAATATTACAGCTTTGAGAGTAGAAAAAAAAATAAACCATCGCTTTTATTTGGCAAATTATCATTTTTATTTATTGTAGTAATTTGTATTCATTTGTGTTTTGTGTCTCGTTTACTTTCAGTTTTCTGGTATTGAAATCCAAATTTGCATGCAATAAATTTTAATTAAATTATTACATACCTACTTAGTTAGAGTAGTCGTCAAAACCAGTTCGATGTTTGCTATCGTTAAAACGGTATTGCTACAGTTATTGTTGCTAACATAACTTATAGATATGTATATACATATGTTTGCAGATATATTTACATTATACTTGTAGGTACAGGGTGTTGAAGGAGATGAAATAAAAACAATATTCCTTAAAAGAACCTAGAATGATGGTTCACAACATTTGTTTTTGTATCTTGGTAAAAATAACAATTTATAAAGTGGAAATTAACTGAACAAAAAAAAAATTAGATTAAAAAAATTTTAATAAAAAATTTTAATTAAAAATATTTTTTTTTTTTTTAAATTTTGTTTGTATAAAAAATTCATAAATATATTTTAAATAAATACAAATTTTATAAATAACACTTTTAGATAAAAAATACACAAAAAAAAATGTTAAAACAATTTTTATTTTTCAAATTTTAAAATAAATTTTTTTAATTAACAAATCTATGTTTAAACCACACATTATTTTTTAAATTTATTTTTTTCAAAAATTTTCTTTCAATTTTTTTTCGGTGTTTAGAAAGACATAAATTATTTATATTTTTTAAATTTTATGTTTCAATTTACAAATTTTATTTAAATTTTCTGCTCATCTAAACTTTTTTTTGATTTTTTCTTGTTTTTTTTTATCTGCTTAACACCCTGTAATTTGAGCTCCAAATAAGTTAAAACGCGAATTTACCATTTTAGCATCTTAATACAATTTTATTTTGTGTCTTAAACTTAAATAAATTACAATATATTTCATAAGTACAGTATTTTAGCGATTATATAGTTTTATGCTATAAATATTCATTAAATATTTACACGTATACATTTGTATTTCTTCACATAATAACTTACTACTTAAAATAATAGTAGTATCATTTATATCAGCTAGGACTAGATTTGGTTTGTAGTTAAGCCAATAAAATTAGTTGAAGTATACATACGAGTATGTGTATTTTATTTAGAAATATTTCTTAAACTTTATTTTTATTTTTGTAATTTTTTTGTGCCTTCTACTAGCAATGTTTTTCTAGGTGGCTACTTATTTTACTTTTTTATTAAAACAAAAGTTACCAAAAATTAAAATCTATTTTCTTATTTAATTTGTATATGCTTTATTTTAATGAAATATAAATTTAAATAAATAAATATTTTTAATTTTTAATTACTATGATGAATATTGCTTGAATGGGAGCGATTCAAGTACAGAACACTGCGAGGGCTACATAGTCATATATGGGGTTACAATAATGAAGAAATAGTTTTCTATAGAAAGAAAAAAAACAGTTATAATAAACATGATTTCTGTCCTGTTCATAGACTATATACATTTACTATTTAAAAGTGTTTAAACTTTAAACGTGGATTGGTTAAATATTTTAAGAGGATGTGAAAATTTTTAAAATAAGCTGAAAGTCAGAAGCTCAGAGATTTATGTTCTTTCGCTTCAGAGCGGGTGTGTTTTTAGACATGTAGTTTCCAATTAAACAATATTTTTGATTCACTTTATGGAAGATTTTGCGGATAGAATTCATTTATTGAAGGAAAGTTTAGGTGAGAACATTGCATTGCTGCAAAAAGTTATCGAAAATTTGGCTTCTCGGCTGAAATTTATTCGAACCAGCCGCGACGGTAAATTGCCTGAAATAATTTATAAAACATAAAAGCACACCCTTACCTTTATAATAAAGCTAAATTCTTGGCCATGACATTAAATTAGATGCGTTTTATTTCTTGTTGAAACCACCTGTGTTGAACCTGTTAATGTCATCTTGAAATTTAAAGTCCTGCCTTCGGACAATAATTTAGACGCTAGCCTGCTTTTAAGTTGTTAAAATGACTCCAAACTAATGTACAACAAATGTAGTATAAGTTTTCGGAATCTCTTAAATGTTTGGATCGACCTCGTCGAGCTTGATTCTGTATTGAGCCAGATGGAGCTAGATTTTCCATAGCTCCCATTTTTGCTTACCTATTTACTCTGCTTAGAGACATTTTTTTAAAAAAAGAAATAAAACCTACCTATTTAAACCCAATATCTCTAAATTTAAACATCTTTTATTATACCAAAGACTGCATTCTTTGACACCAAGTTCAGGAACTCTAAAAAATTTGATGAATAACCTCTCTTTACCTCTTTCTCTTTGTTCAACTGAACGGATTTTGTTTCAAGTGCAACATTGTAATTCCAACAACACTAGATATGTGAGTTCAGTTAAAAAAAGCGCTTTTGATATTTTCCGATATATCCAAAAAAATTTGCGAAAATTGGAGTGCAGATAAGTAATATAAGAACCTTGGCAAGAGTGGAATTTTGATCACATAAATAACAAATAAAAAGCTTATACACTTTTCATAAAATTATATTTTAGAATTAGTGATTTACAAAACTTTAGATTATCAGTCGTCAATAAGAATTTGCCTAATAAATGGTTGTCAATCAGTCATCTAAATTGTGAAGTTCAAGCGACGTTTCCTAAAGCGCTTATTAGATGTGGTTGGCGTATTTTGGTATACAGCCACTGAAGAATAATTCGCTCTCGGTGGGGTGCACAGGTCTTCAATTTCTGATTTTTTCTCTAAAATTTTGATTCCGTCATCATTGTCCGGTGATATAACATACTTGTTGGCTGATGTAACATATCCTATTCCATTGGAGTAAGCATTCTTCTCGGGTGAGTCTAAATTAGATTCGATGGTCGAGCTGCTTCCTCTTTGTGACCATATCTTTTTTATAATCAATGATTTAGTGACTTTGGCTTGCTCGTCAGAATAATCTGTATCATCATCACTATAGATGTGAATGACTTCATTTGGCCGCATATTTAGCCCATCTGTGGACTCTTCTTCGGGTTGATCTTGTTTTTCCGACAAATTGTTAATATAAATCACGTGACAAAAGTGTTTACTTTCGCAATCGTCTTCGTAACTGTCATCATCTGTATCCGACTCATTGGAATGCATCAATTCATATCTGACACGTGCTCTTTTCAATTTGCGCGAGAACATTTCTCTCCGCTCACGTGCTTCCTCTTGCTGTAAGTACACGTCTAATAAAGTGCCGTAACCACATTTAATTTGTGACATTATTGCCCATGTGTCCATCTCAAGGATTATGCGTTTATTTTAAATGGCACCTTTGGGTAAGGTTTTCACAACATGACTGACGAGATGTCTGGATTAGGAGCTTATATATACATTTTTGTCCTTGCACCTAAATATTCTGTTTTTTTTTCGGTTGAAGATAAGATGAGGTTCTGCAACATAAAGGATCTGCTGAACTTTATCAGGTAGTTAAAGCGCAGAATTCGCAAAGCATGCTGAACCACCTCTCACCTCTGCCTACTTGAAGGTCGCTGTTATTGTTATGGCGGATAACAATACAAGTATATCAAATTTCAAGGAACTTACGCAAAAATATATACATATATTCTTTTGTCTTCCCTTCAATCTTATTTATGATTTTTTCATTATTTTTCAAGCCTTTTAAGTCTCCATAAAAATATTTTAACCATATCGTTCGCCACTCTAATCCTTTTTCAGTTCATGTTAATTTGCGAACTGGAATTTGAAAATATTCTGTATACAAAAGTTGAGGGAAACTATAATATATTTTGTTAAGAAATCCAAGCTATGGAATAATTTGGCTGGCTTTCCAAAATCAAATAGTAACGGTTACTTGTAGACAAGTGAAATTCCTTTCAATTGTTAAAACATTTTTTTCAAACTAACCAGAAAATAAATATAAGAAATTTTGAGAAGAAAAATTGAGAGAAATACTCAGTTTGTTTTGTTGCTTTACATATAATTCCCAACAAGACTTAACTTTTTTTGCCAGTAGCGAATGGAAGCATATCTCTTCCATCAAACACAGTCTCCCAATATCGCCCACGCCACGCTCTTACCATAATCGCTCTCCATACTTCATTTCGTTAAATATAATACAATAAATTTAAATATTTTGTACATATAATTTACATTCGTATACATATTTTTGCTATTAGTTGTAAATAAATTAATTAATAATTATAATTTACAGTGATAATATTACTTCGTTGTCTCCAAATACAATTACCTCAGCATCGCGAGACTACCTACGTGGACACAGTTGTTGCTGTTGTTGCGCCACCATTTCTTACCTCTGCTGCTGCGGCGGCCGCTGCTGCGTTTTCGCGCTCCTGCAGCTCTTGCAGTTCTTCTTCTTCTCGCGTCAGCGGCACCGTCGAGTGGTTGTAAAGACCTTGCGCCATAAGTTGCAGGGCCAAAGGATTCTTAGTGCCGCTTGACTTTTTCAGTTTGGCACGTTTGTTTTGAAACCAAATTTTTATCTGCGCTTCATTTAGTCCCAATTCAGAGCTAAGTTGCTGACGTCGCTTTTCGGTTAGATAACGATTCTCGGTGAACTCGTGCTATTTTGTGGGCGAAAGAAGAGAGGGGAAAATAAAATAAATAAAGCGTGAGCAAATACTAATCAAAAATATATGGAAAAGCAGGTAATCTTGTGCAACGTAAGGTTTTGCTCAATTTTACGGCCACGTTTTCAAAAAGCGAAAAGCACAGTGAAATTCGCGGGATGGAATAAAGTTATTTTGCACATAAACCGATTTTAGAGATACTTTTAAACTAATTTATGCGGTCTTAGGATAGGCGAAAATATTATTCCGAGCTCTTGGATAACATATACCATCCCTTCATTTAGAAAAATAATCTTTCAGATATTATTTTTGTAACTAATTCCTATGTTCGAACCATTATCTCGTGGATCTTAAAGATTAAAGATGAGAAAGCTTATGCATAGAATAAAATTGAGATGTACACGGCGACCTGAGGCTATTTGGCATATAGTCAAATATTTACTATCTCTGATAAATTTCATGATTTTACTAGGCGCCATTTTGTCAATGTGCTCCCTACTTAGATGATCTCACGCGTCTTGCGATCCTGCGTCTAGAGATCACTACACAATCTAGAAGCAGATGCTCGGGAGTTTCCGGCTCCTCGTCGCAGAACCGACACTTTGCAGACGAGTCTATGTCTACCCATGTTGAATATATATACGCAAGTACTTCTTGAACCAGCAGTGATTTGTGAACTACTTAAACTTATAAAACAAAAAAAAAACGTTAACTTCGCCTGCACCGAAGCTATAATAGCCTTCACAAGTGCATGTTTTAGGACATAAATAAACTGCATTCTGTTCTGTGTGATTGGTCATATGTATGACAGCTACATGCTATGGTTGTCCGACATCGGTTGTTCCGACAAATGAGCAGCTTGTTGTTGAGGAAAGGACCTGTTCCAATTTTTAGATCAATATCTTAAAAACTGAGGCGCTAGGTCGCGTATCTACAGATGGACATGGCTAAATAAATTCGGTTCGTTACGCTGATAATTTATATATGTATATAATTTATAAGGTCTCCGACGTTTCCTTTTGGGTGTTACAGACCTAGTGGCAACTTGAGAATATAGTATTACGATGGATAATTTCGAAAAGTCTATATAGTTTTTTCAAAGTAATCGTCGGTTTTGAACCTAAAATATATATTTTTTGGCTATGTGACTTATTTATAGACAGGCCGAAAGTTAAATGAATGAGAAACTGTAGCCTTCGGAAGTGTAACGTAGATTATGACGGAGCCATTGAAATATACTGCATGAGAACAATTTCTTTACTAAACTTTCAATCCATGAACGTATTTTCATATCTTTTTATAGTTATAGTATGTGCCATATTTTAAATATTATTATCCATATTCCAGTGAATAAGTTACCTACACTGTTGTCGGTATTATCTTTTAAATTGAATCAAACTACACACAATGTATTAAGTTTTATTAAAATCAGTAGATTATGAGTTTATCCCGGACAAACAAAGTGACATGTAATATAATATATACATATACATATATGTAGATATGATTGTGACTCTATGATAGTCAAATTTCTAACACCAATTCAGTGTCTGATCACGAAATAAAACAATATATTCTGAAGAAAGTATTGAACTTAATACAAAGCACCTATCGATTTGGCCTTAATGTCATTGAAATATCATATTTTTTAACAGGAATGCCATAGTTTTAAGACTTTGAACTTAAACTCAGTTAATAAGGCTATATTGAACTCATACCAACTTTTGAAGAGTTTCGGAGAATTATAAGATTACCCGGTTACAGATAACAGGTATGCCAGCTCGATTTAACAACAACATATAATCGAAGAAGAATGCTTGAGATTTCGATACTTAGTCCTTAGTGATAAGGCTTTCAACTAAAAAAAAACTAAAAAATACTTCAATTTTATTAACAAAAATGCAATTTCTTCTGCTACTTCTACCACTAGTTTATAAACTGCCTTCCACTTAAGATAATAAATAGCTGGTATATGTACTTCTCGGTATACTATGTATGTATGCAACTACGTCTAGATATTTTTCAATTCATTGCCTCTGCTTCGGTGGAAATTAAATTTCATTGCGCAGCAATAACTCACCTTCAAGCGCGCCAATTGCGAGCCACTGAACGCCGTGCGCGGTCGTTTATCCTCTGCGGTGGCAGCACCGCCACCTCCGCTTCCGCTGCCATTCGATGCACCGCTGCTACTGCCCTTCTCACCGGCCAACTTCTTCGGCTTACGTGCACGCGGGCCTGGAAATACAGAGATAATAGAACACAGAGCCATTAAGTAGGGGAGGGGCAAAGGAGACGAAGTGTGAAAATGTGTAGCTAAGCGTGACCACCGTTATAAGTCGGTAGACATATGTGAAAATATAAATATGTATATATAAGTAGGTGTGTGTGTAGACTTATAAAACGCATTTAATTGAGCAGGACTTACCGCCGCACTGTGAGGTGCTTGGGTGCACCAGTAAGTAATTGTGAATTATCAACCTTCTACTAAATTTTACGTATATCTAAGGGTTGTATGCACCCGTCCACTGATACATATGTGTGTATGTGTTTGTGAATATGCTCAACCGGAACATAAAAATTCCATTTGCCCGAAATAAAATAGATGCGCGTAATTGCGCCACAATGACTGGACGCAAACGTTCCGCTTTGCCTATATTTTCGGACACTAGCTGGTCTGCGCTCCCTTACCCAGTCACCAAAGGCGCACTTAGATTACCACTAGCTTTAAGCCCAGACACATTGAGCAGCGAGTCTGCATAAATTTCCGTGGCATCCACGCACGAACTTGCCGCCAAGATTTATGAGGAGTTAAAAATTACACGGCACCAATGAATTGTAATTCGGCAAAGCGCTCGGAATTGTTAACAAATTCATGCTATACCCACTTTCGTCCTTCGACAATGAGTTCCCCTGCCACAGCTAGATACCGCTGCCGTTGTTGCCGACGCAATTAATTCAAATGTTAAATAGTCCAAAGTCCAAGTTGTCTTACGTTGTGTTTTACTTATTTTTCCTTTTAAATAATTAAATTTCACTTCTGGTTTCTGCGCGTCATCACAGCTTTGGCTGAACTTTGACAGCATGTCGCGTAGTCACCGCTACCCGCCTACTCGGAAAGCAATCAAAGACGATGACGACAATTTGGCACTCTGTGCCGCAGTGGAAATGAATTGACTTTTGGGTAATTAAAGCTAATTTAAAGTGCGACGGAGAAGTGTTTATTTGGGTAAAGCTTCCGTTTTCACTTCGAAAGGCAGAGAGTGGAAGAATTCCGGGGTGGATGTAAAATGTTGCGACTTAATAGTGATTTTCTTTATTGAAAAAGTAAACTCAGATGCCTACCTTTGTGAACCCCGAACGCAAGATCAATTGAAGTCTTCATGAACACAATGAAAACTTTTTGGTTCATATTCCCTTGCTTATATTTCGACGTAGTTGAGTAATATATGAATGATGCGGAGCTCCACATCGATTCTAGTTTCAGACCACTGATTTGTCTTTTAAGGTAACATTAAATATACTGCTTCAAATCGTTCACTTTGACTGACTGCATGCGCAGAACTAGTCAAAGAGTGTCTCACTTATTAGTTGCATCAAAGTACCACTAGGGGTACCAATCGTCAGAAATGGGAAAGTTGATGAGCTTAAAATAAGGACACCTTCACAACAATATCCACAAACCGAGAAGTTGTAGCTCTGCTAACCTACGTTCTAATACAATTGTTCGGGTTTTAACCACCCGCCTATTTGTACTTAGTATTTAGTATTTTATATTAGCGTAGCGATGATGATATGTAATAAGTCCCACCGATCTGCTATCAGATTTCGCGAAATTGGATACATTTATGGTTCCAGAGAGAAACATTCCGCAATCCTCCTTCACTTCGACTGCGTCTCTGATATCGTGAACCACTGCGAAACGGGCCCTACTTCTAGTGACATCTTCTCCGCGTACATATGTATACTTTTCCAAGAGATATGTTGCGGAGTCGCTAAAGAAGAGGCGCAGTGAGCTTTTTAAAGGATGGATCGAAACTCAAGAATGCGGTTGGACGAGGAGTCTTCTGTCCGGAGCTCGCAATCAACTCTCGTTTCAGACTACCAAATCATTATAAAGGCTTTCCAGCAGAAGTGGCATCCATTAAAGTAGCCGTGCGACTTCTTTTAGGGAGGTATGCAACCACTCCGATAGCAGAGCTATACAGGCTTTGAGCTTGCTGACAGTTGGCAAGCTTTGGTCAGCAACCAGCACTTGTGGGGTTGCGAAAACCTTCTGACCTAGTGTGGACCTACCTGCTCTTAGCAAGGCTTACATCGCCGCAATGATGGTGTCCTAACTGGACACTGTCTCTTTGAAACTCACGCGTTGAGGCTAACAATTTTGGAGGACGCAACTTGTCAAAGTTACGATTAGGATGATGAGGGGGAAACATTCAGTCACTTTCTCCTGCACTGTTCAGCTTTCGCCAGACCAAAGTTGAAGCATCTTGGTTACCATACTTTCTACGAACTCGGTGAAATGGCTAGAATTGATATCCGCCGCCTCTATAAATTTTTGGCAGGCTCTAGGCACTTTGTTGTTTGAATAAGTTTTAGAAATTGAAGACCATAAATTTTTACAAAATCTCCTAATCACAAACAAATATTAATCTATCTTATACTATAATCGTGTATGCGTAGGGGCGATCTTCGAACCGACAGTGTTAGCAATATAGCTACAGTTCATTTTGATGAATTGGGTGAAGGCTTCGCTCGTGAATATCGATCGTTTAGAGTTTATTTATTTGCATTAATATAGTTAATAGTACTGACTAATACACAGTCTCTTTCTTAACGTATTTCTCCGAGTGATTTAATTAATTTTCTTTTTATGCGTATGTTGCCTGCTTTCTACCTTTCATAGTTGAAGGGACTGACTCCTTAGTCGATAGATGGTTACGATCGACTTAGTCGACATGAAATTGTAGTTTCTATGATTATTCCTTAGCGATCGCAAAGAGAAGGAGCAAAGTTCAGGAATCACCGCATTTGGAGGGGAAGTGCAATGCTTTCCTGCTTTAGCCACTGTCATGAAGCTCATATAAATAAGTTCGAACTGGATGAAGAACTATAAAGAGAGTAGAGAAAAATATCGAATATCTAAGATCTAATATCCAGATCGATACAAACTTCATTGTTGTTTAACTACGGACTTCTCCTCATTTCATTGTGGTTCGCTTCAGTAGTTTGACTTATGGTCTTCCATGAAAGTGAAATGTTGCAGCCTTTCAGCTTAAAAGATTCCCTCTAAAAGATTCAGAGAAGGTACAAAAAATTTAGAAACTCTCTATCATTTCCTAAACAACTTGTAAATATTTCGGGTCATTTAATATATTTCACAAATGATTTATACCCTTTAATATGCGAATGGCGATATTATGTAAGTCCAAGACGATGATATATTAAGTAGTTTTGTGGTGACCACAAATATTTCTTAATTTCACTGAAATATTTTCCTTAGCGTCGCAGTTGCTGTTATTAATAACTCGGCAG
Organism: Bactrocera oleae; assembly: GCF_042242935.1. Lineage (NCBI taxonomy): Eukaryota > Metazoa > Arthropoda > Insecta > Diptera > Tephritidae > Bactrocera > Bactrocera oleae. The sequence goes on along the minus strand of NC_091538.1, from coordinate 46,734,512 downwards.
CACGACAAGACGTTCAAGTCGCGGTTTTCTGTTTCTGCCCTGTCGCTAGCCAAGCGTGCTGAAACAAGGAATAGAGTTGGGGCAGCACAACTATTGTGAAACTATGGGCAGAGTGGTAGTTTCTTGGAACTTATATATATATATATATATATAGCAAGTCTAGCTTGTAAGCCACTCATTCCAATAGCTTAAAATAATTACTTGCCGTTTCATGCTACATTTGCATTTCGCTCAACTTGGCGGCCAGTTGAAAAGTTGAAAACCAGAAATGCCCATTAGTGGCTGTCGAAATTGCTTCATTTTCGCAAAACTATTCAAATAAAGGAGTAACTTTCACTTCAACACGCTCACCAATTACTACTTATATACAAAACTCATTCGACATCGGACATTTTCCACGAAAAAGCAATTAGGAGTGGCGAGTGTGTGAATGTATGGGTGGAAATGAAATTAAGTGTCAACATTTTAATATGGCAATACTGGCAAATGTCATAAAAAATAATTAAAGGCTGTCGAAAGGATTCAGACACACACACATAATTGCTTAACTTTCTCGCAAGCGCTTTAGCTGGCGAGCAAATTTAAATTCTTGTGGCTCAATTATTTCTGTATTTGTGCTAAAAGCCTTGAAAACTCTCTGCCTGTCATTCTTCACCCACTCAGCAATGCGACAATCCGGCAATCCATTGCGGCGCAGTAAAATTTTATTACTTCACTTTAGCACAACCGGAATTCGCCTTGTCCAATCACTACACTTTGCATATTCTTAGGCATACTTTGTTAATTTCCTTCCGATGGGGTGCTTTCCTTACTCCTTTCGGTGTAACTGGTGTCCTTTGTCAGCGCTTTTGTCGCGCCTGTTCGCTATGCTTGTCAACATATAACTGTTAATTAAAGGAGAAACAACTTCCTTCGGGTGTGGGGCGGCGGTTAAATATAAATCGAAGAGCCAAACTGACAATATCCCTAGACAAAGTAGTTAAATTCTCAACTCTTTTTCGATTGGAAGCAATAATTTTAAAAAGACAATATTAAACCAACAGTGTTAAAACGGACCCTTACGAAGAAATATGATATGTACTTAGTCCCATTGCCCGATGTCGCCACTATGGCGATACGATTATATAGAAGTATAGTCAATTCTTGTAAGCGGCTACTGGGATTAATTTCATTTAAATTTAATGCGAACTGAACTCGAAGGTTTGTTTTGGCAGCGCGTGGAAGCGGGCAGCAATAGTTTCTCACATATAAGACTTGTATGGGTGCCCGGTCACAGCAGAATCGCTGGAATCGGCAGAACCGATGAGCTTTCTATTATAAGACGTGAATTACATCGACTACATGTTGAAAAGCAAAACGATCACGGGGCTCTATTATGCTCTACCATGAATTGTTAAAACACGAAACAATTTGAAGAAAGAAAAAGTGTTTTCCCTCTATTGCATGTTCGCCGTCTCTACGGGCGAATGGGTCGACTCAGGCTAGAAACTGCGCGCCATCAAGCGTATTCTTTATGTTTCGTCACATGCGACTTCTTTTTCTTTCCGAACTGTTCGTTAGGCAAAAAATTTAGACGAATAAGGAAGTTAACGTGGAGAAGTTGAAACATCACTGGGTCGAACGTATCGAACTGAAACAGTGCCATTTGAGAAACACTTCGCCTAAACTAAGTACGGACAGTCCCGGTAAATGAAATTATGCATTACTGAGATAGCAGCGGCTCTCAACCTTCCTTAGTGATTAATTCTAAACATTTTAAATTTTTGGTTAATTTCCGCACATGGAGCTCGTCTCCGCCATACTCTTATAGAAAGACCGGGTGTCCGAAGAAAGATTGTAAACGGGCTTTAAAGAAAATGTTAGCTGGGAAAATGGGTGAAAACAGTAAATTTTTCATTGATAAGCCAGCTATAATTCAAATATTGGAAACCACCATTACTATGGTTAGATTATCTCCACTTCTGCTTTTAATATTTTAATAAAAACTAGAAAAAACGTTAACTTCGACTACACCTAAATTGTAATATCCTTCACAAAAAAGCTTCCCATACAAGAATTTAATTTTGATCGATTTGTATGACAGCTGTATGGTCTTGTGGTCCAATCTAATTTATTCACAGATAATGCCGCTATCGTAGTTTTATAATTTATACTAAATTTCGTTTTCTCCTCAAGGAGCTGTTCATTTGTCGGAACCGCCGTTTTTGGACCATGAAAGAATATACCTGCATCGCCGCCACAGAAACTAATCGATCCAGTTCTTGTACTTGTATATAAATCTTTTGCGTTTGACAAGATATCTTTACAAACCTTGGCCTGGGTTAATATACAAAGCAATGCTAAAATATTTTAACAAATTGTACAGATCGATGGCGATAGTATATTTTAACGGTATTTCTTAATTACTTACCCGTAACAGTAAACACAATCGATACATTGCAAGAATATTTTAATTCTTAAATCCTTAGCTCAAATTTTGTACTTACTTCGTCCTGCAAAGAAAGAGAGTAGAAAACGCAAATTAAATATGGCTTAAAATATCGATTTAAATTAAGCAAAAAGACAAATAACATTAAAGGCAAAATGCCAATCAATAAAGCGAAAATTGATTAAATTCTTCAGCGCAGCAGCAATGGCAGCAATAAAAACAATTTCGGCAGCGAAGTCAGTTAAACTTAACACAAACTTTTCATTTCGAAGGAAAAAAACGCCCGCCACTGCTCTCCGGCAAACTTTGGCATACCTTAAAAATCAGGAAGACAGCGAGTAGACGTGCAAAAATGCCGAAATTACACGGCTTCCGCACCGTACAACAATAATAAAAGAATTTCTGGTGACGCAGTGAGAACGCCACTTCGACGATTTGACGGATGCGACACCCGAGCACGAACACGAAAAACGATTATTATATGTATGTGAAAGCTTGCAGCGGCGACGCGTCGAATTGCGCTGCAACCTTCAAAGTAAATGTACCGTTACTAATGTCAATTTCAGCGAGTTTAATCGTTGGAAAAATTGAACAAATCAATTTTGTCGCCAAAGCAGCGGCGACAGCAACAGCGGCAATAAACAACAAATCAAAATTGCAACAACAACAAATTAGGGTAAAGAACGCTTTCACTTCCTTGCTGTTAGTGTGTGTGCGTGTGTTTGTAATATTAAATTGGAGTATATCTGCGAGTGCCCAAGTTTTAAAGAAGAAAAATTTAATGAAATAAAAAGTGTGTGGCGTGTCGAAAAAACTCCGGTGAACACGTGTTCACGCGCAGCAGTCACAATATCAAAACACACACATACACACTCGACACTTATAGCCGCTAACGGAAAGCACCGCAACACCAGCTAACAGATGTTCGCCCACCCCTCCGGTACAATGGTGTTATCACGTTTTAAATTTCACACTCGCGCCTTCGTGTTGACAGGCCAAAGAGATTTAAATCGTTTCCAAGACTGTGGCAGGTGGAGGTGGCTAACGTTGGTAGCAGCGCGAACTTTGAACCCGGTGAAAAAATAAGAAAGCGAGAAAATTAAAAAAATAGAGTGATACGAAAATACAAATTGCGGCGCGAGAGCAAACGGAAAAAAATGTAAAGGGAAATTGGTATATTTAAAGATGACAATTGACTTGGGTGGTAAAAAGAGATATTAAAACAGCCAATTAAGATTTTAAGATCTATTCTGATCTGAGAAGTTGTTGTCTTTGCTACTGATAGACTCTTCCATTTTCGGAATACTTGACAGTAGTATACTCGTATACATAAAACCGGGATGGTATAGATCCGTTTCCTGAAAGCTTGGATAGTCATAACACTCGAGTTTTAGTGTATAGATAACCGGAACAAAAAAATCGGTAAAAAAAACCGTAAGTTCCAATTAATCCAATTAATCCCTTTTTATTAAATTTTTCCTGTATTCATCTGGTTATAAACTATAAATATACATGCAAGAAATAGTAGGACCTATAGTCTAAGACCATACTAGGATTATATTAGGGGAATTATGCACTCAAAGAGATACTCTTCAAGAGAGTCACATGTACCAATATATATATACATACTCTTCAATGACTTACTGGTTCATTTTACTTTCCACAAAATTCACTTTCTTTGCCTCGACTGTCATCCTAAACTTTAAACGTTTTCATCCTTGAAGCACTATTTATACTTAAGCTCACATATTCGTAATCACTTTGGCTACCGTAAAGTCTTTATATGGCAAAAGTGATTAGCTTAAGCCGTATGAGGAGCTGCTGCCACACAACGGAGCGCAATAAGACAATTTCATTTCAGCCGTATGCAACAATTAGTAACAGCCGACAGTTATACTAAATGTACGTATGTACATATATGTGAGCCAACAAACAAATAGACCGATCAACAGACAACCTCGTTTGTATATCTATATACCCAGTCCGAGTAATCCATAGTCGAACACAATTCGTCCAAAAAGCGCGCACTAACATAAGTCGTTGAACAACTGTATAAGTGTATATGTCACTCCAAGTCTACCGATGACAGCGATCGCACTCATAAAGATCTCAACACGCCAGACCACACAAGCGACACAGCTGCCGTCGCCACTACGGCTTCGCGGCGGCTTGTAGCTCTTACAATTCGGCATACATTTCTTTAATTCTCAATGCGACGACACAGTTTGGAGCAGGAGCTCCATAGCAATTTGAGCAGCCAGCCTCGGCAGCTTCATGCAATGACCATATGTGCTCGTGCGCGATCATGTCTGTGTCATTTGGGAGTGCAGTTGACTGCCTCAAATAGAGAGGTGTGCTGTAGCGCTAAGCTTTCGGCACAAGACTGGAAGGTAGACAGGCAAGCAGTTAAGCAGACGAACGAAGCGGGTTTGTTTGAGTGTCGCTGGACGCTCCAATTAAGCGGTAGTATGTTTCAGCATATTTAGGTAATATTGATGTACTAAGAGAGCAAACGATATTTATTTCTTCCTTTTATTAGAGGCAACAACCATAAAACGATCACAAATGATCTCTTGTTGCAACCAAAAAAGGCGATCATCATGATCTTAAATTGATCAGTGATGACTAGAAGCACAGCTACTGTACGTATTACAGACAAACATATGTATCTTTGAAGCTTACTCGTGCTAGTTTTTGCTCTAATATAACAATTGACAAGAGATTTATATTGATAGCGAATGGGTGTAATGACTTAATGGTTGCCATAAATAGGGGAAAACATGCTTAGGTAATAGATAGGCACTTGCAGAGTTTGGGAATCGAAAAAGTGAAACAGTGGAATGCAGGCAATCCTTGGTCGTATATAAAACCGGTGGATAGAACCGTTTTCGTCTACTTCTTGTAAGGGCTGTCATAGTACGCCAGTTCTTTCTTAACTCGACGAGCTGGAGCATAAAAAAAGCTTACTTCTTTTCCTGTCGACGTTTAGAATGAAAGGTGTCCTTCTCTGTTGAGTAAGTTAGCGACTTACTAGCTTCTAGATATTTTGTCTAGAATTTCACTTTAAATAGCCGAATTAAAAGACGAAAAAATCTGATTTCCGTACAGCTAAAAAGTTATTTGAGACCAGACCGAAGTAAGGAAGTAAGGTTAGGGATCAAAAATCACATTTTCTAGCTTCTCTACAAATTTATTACTTTTAGACCTATTTTCGACTGGTTGTTTCTTTCAAAAAAAGCAATTTTGAAATACCTCAAAGTCGTAAAATAACAATCGGTGTTGCTCCAAAGCAGCATCGGATTCGAAATGACTTAGAAACATAAACTTAATAACATACTTCTCTTGGAAGCATTAATTTTGAGACTTTTTTCGGCTGCCTTTCAGAATAGTCGACCAAATATATCTACAATTAAAGTATTTCTTAATATCGTAAAACAATTATCAGTGACGAAATGCAATTGGGAATCAAAAACACTAGAAATACTACTATGTAGAACTAGTAGTAGAGTTCGAAAATCGTCTATCGAAATAATTTAGAATCATATATTCTAGCTTCTCTCGGAGCTCTTAATTTTTTAGACCTTTCTTCGACTGATTGCTGCTTTCAAAATAGTCGATCAGAAAGAAAACCTTTCCGATAGGCAATTTTTCAACACCTCAAGGTTATAAAATAATTATAATAATTATTGGAACTGGTCGTAAGTACCGTTAAAATTTAAAAATCTTCTATCCAATGTAATCAATTTAAATTTTATGATTTTAATAACATTCCAGCTATATACAGCGAGATTCACTTACTAAATATTCATCGTTTCACAGTCAACAAATAATTAGCATTGCTGCCACACTGCCACAATCCATGATACGTGCCGCTTTGATAACAATAATGCACATAATTATATATGCACAGAGCATATGCATTGCAACAAATGATGAAGCAATTAAAATGGTGTTGCTACGCGTGGAACAAACTAAAAAGCAACAAGTACAAATAAAATATGTTGCAACAACAATAACAGCAGAATGTACGATGCAAATTAGCACAACAACATTGCAATCACGTACTGCAAACGGCAGCAATGACGACAACAACAAATACATTATATCAATAATTATGAACCAAAACAACAGTGTGATGGCAGAAAAGAAACGAAGCAAGCGAAATTGCAACGAAGTATTGCCCACGGAATTTGTCAGCGGTGCAATTATTGCATGTATTTGCATTATTGAAATAAAAAAAGAGTTTTGCTTTGGCAATTCGCATTTGTTGATCAAAGTGAAATTGTAAAGTAAAATTGAGTGATACTACTAGAGATGGGTCAGAAACCCTTTTTAGAAAATATGCAACACGCCGAAGCAGTTTTCCAAAATGTTTGCTTTCACGAACCCGAAGAGTGTTTGAAGCGATTTTGCTGGTTTCCCTAGAGAAAAAGCGGAAATCACAGCAATTAAAAAAAGCCTGCTTTGAAATCACTAAAGTCTCATAGGGTTTCATCAAAGATAGTGAGTAAATTCCTTGATCTCTTAAGGGATTAAACATCATATTTTACGATAAACATTCAAAAACATGGGTACCAGGACATAGTGATATTCCTGGTAACTGTGAAACAGATGAACTAGCCAGAGCGAGCACCCTATGTACAATTAGACTCTGGAAAATAAGGAATTTATATGATATTTAATCGACAAACATGTTATATATATAGCTCGGTCTCGGTGGAGTGAATCCCTGACTTACTGAACATGCAGGCAAACGTGGCCTGGATGGAATATCACATGCCGACTATTAAAATTCAAGAGAATGGCACTTATTGGCACGCATCCCAACGGACTGGGGATACCATACAACGACTATTGTAGAAACTGTCAAGAGGTAGAAGAAGAGGCGACTATAGAGCATCTTCTATGCGAATAAAAAGGAAAAGTGTCGATATTATCCGTCGAGGATTTCTTGACGAAGTTTCGGAGGTTGCACAAATAAAACTTTTTGTATTAGTGAAATTCATCGGAAGTACGGGTTGGTTCAGAGAGGACATAATAGAGTGAGGGGGTTTTAAACTCGCTGGATTCCCAGTAGGCCTCTAAGGCCTAGTTGCGTCATCAGACTTTCACTACATTTCCTATCTTTTTCGATAGTGTTCCATCAAAAAACAGTATTCTCTTTGGAAACACTTCGGAGCAAATTACCACTTGTTTCTCAATGCGATGATCGTAGCGTTCAAACGACAAAATATTAGAATAGTTTGCTATACCATGTCCTCTTTTGTCTAATCATATCAAAAAGTAGAAGAAACTACACAACCAACTATTCAAAGATACCGAAGCTTGGTTCAAAAAGATTCAAATGCAAAAATATTAAAAGGAAACCCCGTGTCTAGAGCGAACTTTCGTAATGTCGCTTTGTATCGCTCATATTTATAAACCATATCTGACCAATATCCCCTGTTCCAGATATTATATACCTTTTACCTTTCTATTGTTAAGGAATCTACCTGTAAAAGGTTAACTAGGACAGGTAGGAAATATATATTCTATTATTGTTAAGAGATCTACCTATTAGAAGGTACGAGTAAATATTTCAGGTACAAAAAGTACAGAATAGGGAACTAAAGTTGCTATGTTTACTGTAAGTATAAAATGGGAGAAAAACTTTTGTTAAAGTCAGTTTCAGTTGGTAAGCAGACATACACGGACCAAGAAATACTTCTTAAAATTTTTTAAGTTCCTAAAAACATTTAAGTTCGGAATATGAACAAAATGTACGGAGGCAATGAAATTTTGAAAGAATTGGACGGCTTCTTCGGCATGAAAGTCGGAAATATTTCATTAATATGCAGCACACCTTTTATGGTTGCTGAGATACGGAAAGAAATGTTAAAGCTGACAATAAATAATGACGAGAAGGTGGCAGCACCTAAGAAGAGCGAGAAGAAAGTTCCACTCATGTTGATGCCATACAGCGGATCACCGTTAGCGCACGAAAAACGGATCAAGTGTAGACGTTTGGATTTTGATGTGGAAGAGCCGAAATACGATGCTAACGAAATGCAGAATATGAGGAGTGAAAGATTACAGCTGCTAACAACTAACAACGTGGAAAAAGTGGTAACATCGAAGAAGAGCGTTAAAAATGTGTCACTCATGTTGATACCCTATATAGGGTCACTGTTGGCGCATCAAAAGCGGGTAAAAAGTAGACGTTTGGATTTGGATGCGGCTGAAAATACATACGACCCCGACGAAACGCAGGATTTGACACAGACGAAGAGTAGAAAACGTTTAAGAACGGACGATTAAGCTTAAATCATGGAGTAATTGTAGGTCCTAAGATAGATCATTATGGAATAAGAATTTTTCTGCGATATTTTAATATATAGATTTTTATTGTAATTATAGATATATACGACGATGCATTTGATGGAATTGTAAATACAATTTATACATTTAAGAAGAGTAGTTTAAATTTTGAATCTTTGTGGGGAACTAACCAAATTTTGCCAAAGAGTAGGCTGACTAAGTGAGGTTACACCGTGATGAGTAACCTCCTCTTTTTCCGAATGTATATTATATCCTATCGTCAGTTAATAGGCCGTACACAGTTTCTGCGATCGATTTGTTCGTCGATCGATCGTTCATGTGTTGTTGGGCGTTAGGAATGCGATGTTCATTACCAGCATGATTATCGTTATTGTCATCTTTTCTCCAAGCCTACACTTGTCCGACCAAATCAACGAATGCCACTCAGTCAGTTGGACAATCAATCAATGCAATTGAAATAATATTTATTTGTGCTGTTTTTTACTTTTTGTCACCGCGTCTAATTGTTATGCACTCCCCATTTGCTTATATTTCAATTGGCCTGAGAAAGTCGTTGCATTGGTTTGATGCGTAATTGCTGGGAAAAGTTGCCGAAGACATTAAATGTCAAAAGATTTGAATTTGAATTGTTGTTGACATTTGACTTAGAGATTAGAATGCAAATGGGTTGTGGTAATGTGGCAAATTATGCCAAAAAAATTACACTGAAAAAATTTTAACTCAATCGCTTTAATTAAATTTAGTTGTTGATAAGAACACGAAATATTGGAAAAATATAAAATGATAGGTACATTTTTTTCTCTCGAACAGTCAAACGAGCACGTTATATTGGTCGGTTCCGAAAGAACGATGAGCCCAAAAGTCGGTCTGCCGAACTAAATGTGGGAGTTCTTCAATAACTTTGCTACCTACATACATATTACCTTTAAAACTTACAGCACACTGAAAGGTTCACAGTTTTGTTAGATAGAAATAGAGCGAGAGGCTCAAAGCGCTTCGTCGATTTTTAAGGGTCTTTATGATCAAGTTTGTAGAAGTTCTAGGTACCACATATTCCTCTATTCATGAAATTTAGTATTCACTCGGCAGTCAACCTTGAGCAGGAAAGACATATTCAAACATTCAAAATGTAGAGGAAAATTAAATTGTAAACACAAAGCATATACATATATGTTATATACGAGTATATTAGTATAGACTAAGCATACGTCTCACAACCCCATTAGTTTGCTTTATTTAAATACCAAACAATACACACGTCATGCTGAAACTAATATGTCCAAGGTGTGAATTGCGAGAGCGTGTGTGGTTTGCAGTAAATTTTATAGCTAGAGTTCCCTCTTTTTCTAAAACAAAATACAATGCAAATAAATTATCGATGCAATATGATTGCAACGTGTGTTGCATGGTGAATGCTGGTTAAGCAAAACCACAGATGTACCGCTCGACTAGGAAATCCAATACCCGAGCAACACAATTGAGGATCTCTCAATCAGCGAACATTGGACGCATCGTCAGCCAAGCCAAGTCAAGCGAGGCAGCAGCAGACAAGAGCCAGTTTAACTAGCTGGAGATGCATGCCAAAATTTCTGCTACTACCATTTATGTATATGTAAGTACCTACATATATGTGAATGTATATATAGTAATATATGATAATTTATAAACATACTTGTATATACTTATTGTATTGATCCTAGTAATCATATGGATTTCCATGCTGAAGTGTGAATTGTGTGTGGTTTTGTACTATTTTTTTCTAAAATAATTTGCAATAGCAATAAGTAACTGTAACGCAATTGCTATAAATTTACATAAGGGTGGTGCTTAAATGCAACGAGATAATATTAGGTAGAAAGTTCGTTCGGTTTTTATCTAAGAGATGGCGTTATTGTCCATAGTACTAGTGTTACGTGTCGCATCATGTCATACTATACGGTGCTGAAAACATGTTTATTCGCGCTAAAAGTTTGTCCTTGACAGTTTTTCGATTGATTGACTCAGTACGTTGTATATATACTATACTTTTCAATTTTTCTTCGATCAAGGCGAAAAAGCAGCCAAAGCGGCTGAAAAAATTAATTTAGTTTATGGGCCCGATACTGTAAACGAACGTGTAGCACAAAAGTGATTTGCTAGGTTCCGTTCTGGTAATTTCGATTTCAAAGATGCACCACGCGTCGGGAGGCCTGTCGTCGAAAATTGCGATAAAATCATGGAAATAGTGGAAACAGACCGTCACGTGAGCACTTATTTAATTGCTGAGGAACTAAAGATAAGCCCGAAAACCGTTTGGAACTATTTGCATAACCTTGGATTCAAAAAGAAGCTCGATGTCTGGGTGTCCCACGAACTAACGCAAAAAACATGATGGACCGAATTTCCATCTGCGAATCGCTGCTGAATCGCAACAACCGTTTCTGAAGCGGATTGTGACTGGCGATGAAAAATGGGTCACTTACGACAATATCGAGCGCAAACGGTCGTGGTCAAAGCTCGGGGAAGCGGCCCAGACGGTGGCCAAGACTGGATTGACGGCCAGGGAGGTTTTGCTGTGTGTTTGGTGGGATTGGCAAGGAATCATCTACTACGAGCTGCTCCCCTATGGCCAAACGCTCAATTCGGCCCTCTACTGCCAACAACTGGACCGCTTGAAGGCAGCACTCATCCAGAAGAGGCCATCTTTGACATCAACTGAGGCCGAATCGTGTTCCATCAGGACAACGCCAGGCCACACACGTCTTTGGTGACTCGCCAGAAGCTCCTGGAGCTCGGATGGGAGGTTCTAACCTTATAGTCCGGACCTGGCACCAAGTGATTACCATCTTTTAATGTCCATGGCGAACGCGCTTAATGGTGAGAAGTTGGCCTCAAGAGAGGCCTGTGAAAATTGGCTCTCCGAGTTTTTTGGCAATAGGGACGCAGTCTTCTACGAGAGGGGTATAATGAAGTTCTCGTTGGCAACAATTTACGAACAAAACGGCGCATATTTGACTTAAATCGGACAAATGTACACAAAGTTATCATCTTTTAAAAAATCAATAAAAAACCGAACGAACTTTTTACTTTACCTAATATTATATTTACGTATAATTTAACGTAAACCTTCGTCTTTATTTAAGTGGAATCATAAAACTAAATGAGTCATTTAAATTATATGATCTATTTGAAAGAATTAAAGAGTGTCATGTAAGGTCAAAGGAGTCAAAGTTTAGTTAACGTTTTGAAGGTGGAATAATATAATATTACTAAGATAAGAAGTTGCAAAATTTCAGCTCGATGTCTCTGAGGGACTACAAGTAGTTTGCGTATATACAGAGGGACAGTCACACGGACATGGTTATGGTAATATCAATTATCTCGTCACGCTGCTCATTTATATATATTCTTTATAGGGTTTCGACGTTTCCTTTGAGTGTTACAAACATCTTAATAAACTTTTCTCTGGGTATAAACATGGTTTAAATTAGCGATTAATTTCCTTCATTTAATAACAAAAATCGATATTTGTATCATCTCGGAACGTATTATTACCCATTAAGGTGGTGAATATCACATTTTCACTATATAAAGCAAATTAAAGTAGTGTTTAAAATCATTAAAGAACAAATTTGCATATGATTTTTTTAGGCTTAACTTTTATATGAATATAATTATTGTAATTTTTCATGGATTGAAGATGTTTATGGTGTGCCATATAGAGTCAGATTTAAGTTTATTTTATGAGGGTTCATACTTGTATAGACTAATCAAATTTTTTTTCAATTACTAAAGAAATAATTACTAATCTAAAATAACAACTTGCAGAGTTTATTTAAAAGTTTGTGTACCTTTTATTGAAGTTTGATCATATTATTCGTCGTCAAAAATCCGCTTACTATATGAAAACTAATAACTTATTCCATATATTAACCAAAATCGATATTAATACAGTCTTCGAACGTACCATTACCAATTGAGGCGGTAATTATTGTGTTTTCTACTTTTTCAGTACCACCCTAATACGATAGATATATGAGTATGATAAATAACAGGCCTACAATTAGGAAATGTGCCCCTCCAATCAACCATAAAGTGTGGCAATCAGCAATCAGCAGCCAGATAAAATTGCTGCGACTGTCACACACACATACGTAATACAAATATATATGTATGTATAAATATACAAATAAATAGTCTATGCCTAAATAAACGCACATTGTTCTGCGTGGCATGGGAAACCGCATTTTTCAGTTGATAAAACAGACAATTTCATTAAAAAATCTGCCATCAATCGATGGTTGCAATGAATCAGCGTCGTGTGATCCGATACCCCGGTTGCTGATGAATGTTGCATCGCATTGCGCTGTGCGAAGGCAAACCACTTTGGGGCAAAGGCATTCGTGTGTTTGTGTGTGTGTGTTGGTGTGTGTGTGGCAATAATTTGTCAAGTGTGTTAATTTGCGCTTCACACCTCTCGCTGGCGGTTGGAGTCGTCGTCGCAATTGGCAAAAGGGTGTCTTGCGGTATTTTGCTGCCGTCCACCGCACTTACATACGTGCAAATATTAGTAGCGTTATTAATAGTTTTAACTCAATATTGGCTGCAGTAATACTCGTAATCTGCAATGTCTAACGAAATTGCTGGCCAGTGCTCCAGTTGCTGCTGCCGTGTGCGGCTACAATGTAAGCAATATGCGTCTGCGTAGACGATAAATTTCAATGCACAAATATGCCACATAACATCAATACATTTTAAATGGAGTTATTAATGCGAATGTGTACACTGTGAAAAATTGGCATAGAGAAATATTCATGTTAGATGGTATAACAACATAACTTACACCCCAAAACTAAAACAGAACTTACGAGATTGTCTCACTTTTATTCGACTTACGCGACAGATATTTCAAAACACTTTCCTCAAGCTGCAGTCTCTTGCAAATATATTTTTTGAGTTGAAAGTAAGTGAAACTTTTGCTAACAACAATTTAGTGTTTGCTTGGACCTTCTGGGGAAACATCCAATGGGATTCTGTGTGCCTAGGAAGTTAGTTCACTGCAGAGGACTCATACATAAACACATTTTCAGAACACAAATCAGAGAACATTAATTAGTTTTCAGGTTAAAATTTCTGCATAAAAACGGAAACTACAAAAAATGCTAAGCCCCGCAAATACCCTGAATTCTGCGCCGTAATATTATACTATAATGTTAAACTTAAATAATTTCTAAGCCAAATTCGACGGACTAAAGGATTTATGTGAAGCTTTTTCGCACCAAAAACACAAAAGAGAATTTTGATTGGTCTACTAATACCAGGTCGCTGAAAGAATTTAACATATTCAATACTTTTACCTAGACGGTAATTTTAACCCTTGGATCTACCATTATTAAGTTTAGTCATCTAGCTGTACAAATTTTATTGCAATTTAGCGCTAGGAACTATCACAACGGCTGCACTGGAAAGGTTGCGGTGGAAAGCTCGACAGCGAAACAATTTTAAGATTGGTGGCGTTAGGTGAATTTTTCACAAGAACCTTCGAGCGCAGACCACATACCCTCATGCTTTATCTGAGAGAAAAGGTTTCAAGAACCACTAAAAGAAGTTGGATGGCGCAGGAGCATGCGACTCGCCAGCAGAATTTACAAAATTTACACAGACGGATGAAAAATAGCTAATATAGGTGGCGCCGCGAACTACTATAGGAGCTGAATCAGCGGCGCCTCTTTAAGTTTCCGGAATGCGCTATAGTAGTCGGAAGTCTTTGCGGTCAGAAAAGCGGCTGAGATAGCTAATAACGCAGGCAACAAGATAAGGAAGATCAATATGTACGTAGATAACCAGGCGGCAATTAAGGCAATAATCGCAAAGCGCGTTACGTCAAAGAATGTCATTAAATGTCCCAAATTAATGGCAGCAAATGCGAGCCCAATAGGTATTAGTAACAAAGATATATACATGCAGACAGTGCAGGGAAGTAGGCATAAGAGAGAAGCTGGAGCACCTCCTATGTCCAACATTATCTAGAACTCCTGGGTATCTAGGAGCTTCGCAGTTCAAGGGCCTAGATGAAGTATCAAAATAACATATCAAATCACTCTTAAAGTTCGCAAAAAGCGTTGACGAATACTTTAGCTGAAATTAAACTCAACATCTACATCTAGAATTACAAAGGACCAGTAGTGCTATGTATGGCATGACAGCTGATCTGTATAACCTAACCTAAGCCCTTTAGTGCTTTTATTCTTTATACAGGGTTTCCATATATGACCGACCATAGATCCATTACATTGTTTACTATTCCAAACTTTATGTTACCAAGCGAGGTTTCCCCGGGGAGTGCAGTCAGAATGTTTTCATGTGTAATCATCATACCGCTTTCGCCTACTGTTGTTGCTATTTGTGATTTATTTTGACAAGAAGAATTTTTTTTCCCTTAAAACGGGTTTCAAGGCTAAACGCTGTGTGAATAAATGACACGCCAATTTTTGGACTAATAAACTACTACATGAAGCAGATTAAGCTTGAACTTCGAAGATCTTACCACCGCTGATCCCCAGTAAACGGAAACGTTTTGTGTTCAAATTTCTTTTGTGAAAGTCCTTTTACCCACTTGACTACGAAGTTGGTCAATCCCATAAGTTATTGGTGTATTCACACACTTCACCCAATAGTTTTCAAGAAAAAATGGGGACTTTGGTTGTGTCTTTACAGAACCCATACGAATGGATTTCCATTTTTATATGGATCATCATGACCAACTTGCTCGTTGCTAAAAATTTAAGACTACGAGACGGATTTGAAGGAAAATTTGTTCGATCCATTCGCACTTCGCAAACCACAGTTACAGAAATTTGATTAGATGTGGACGGTGGCGAATAGAACGCGTCCCAAAATGTAGCAGTTGCTAGCTAAGATGTGAATGTAAAAGAAGTATGGAATGCCGTCAAGGCATTGGTTAACTTAAAGGTTCCCATTACAGTCGAGTTGGCGTACCCGGAATGTATCCGATTTATATTCGCCCAAAAAAGTCAACTCGGTAGCATTCCTCCCTGATATTTGAAGAGTGTTTTCAGTAGCAACAGATACCCGGAGAGTTGACGTCCAGTTCGATCCTTAATAACATTTTCTCATAAAATTTTTATTTTCTTCAGTGTCCCGTCTCAAGCCTCTTCGAAATGCATTCTTCTCATTTGTTTTCAGCTGAGGTGTGAAAAATAACACGCTCATGTGATTATATGGTATTCAAGCATACTTATGGATGTCTGTCTGTTCCTCTTTCGATCAAGAACTTAATAAGGCTACAGACAGGCTCGCAAATTTGCACATACATATCTATATACATTATATATATAGCACATATATAACCCATCTTTGGAAGGGTTTTTTACCTTCAGCGATCGCTTTTCCACGTTCACTATGAGTGTGTGTGTGTCCGTAAATAAACTCGTCAGCGCCACTTATAAGGTTTCTCAATTACAGTAATCAGCCAAAGTCAACGAGACTGTCACTTATTGGGTTTTCGATTACAGATCACACACACACACATATACAAACATTCATTCGTAGTATGCGTTAACAAAGAGTCTGTGTTGCCTGTGGTCATACCAGCTAAAATGCGAATGTGTGTGTGTGTGTTCAATTATTAATTAAGATACAAAAGATATAAAAAACGAATGTGCATACGAATATGAGCCATGTCGGAGCAGACAGTTAGACAGTTTACATACCGAGCGCCGTTCGATTCATTAGAGCGCACAGTATGTGGCAGCGCACAGCTAAGCTGAAGTGCGCCGTCACAAGGCTTAGATTATTTAGATTAAGTTATTAAATACACATAATAACTAGCAGGCCAAGTAGAAAGAGTAGACGGTTTATTAAGTATTTAATTATTCATCTATTTATGATCTAGCAATGGATGATTCATTTGAAGCCACTTCAGTGTGGCCTAATAGTTTCATTATATACCAGCTGACATACATAATTTCAACCTTTCACTCGGTTATACAGAGTAGTGCACCGTGTGGAAAGGTAATAAAATCATTACAAAACAGTACTCTACTCTGTTAGTAGTTTATAGCGCGGAATATTGATTTTTTCAACCACCAAGAAATATATTAGAGATACATATATACAAGGAAAATTATTGGAGTGACGAGAAGAATGGCTTTTGAGATGTGTGTTTATTTATGTTCTTGTTCTTGTTTGCCAGTGCCAGCATTTGCTTGTGTAAATATCTCATAAAAATCCAGTGAGAGCAGATCGATTCCTAATCAATTTTTTTATAAATTATCTGAGATATCCCATCAAAAACAGTCCAGAATTGGGTATCGCAAGTGGGTCTGGGTGTGAATCTGGAGAAAACGGATTTGCCTGTGTTCACTACAATTAAAAAAAATCCCTCCACGGAGGCTTTCTTCGATAGATGGGACACAATTCTCTCCCAACAACCGCACCAAGTATCTTGGGGAAGTCTTGGAAAAAAGAATAGTCAGTAGTTTGGTGGACAGTCATACAGAAATATATCTACTGGAAGCAAATGGAAAGGGTTCAGCGGCTCGCTATGCTCTAAGGACCACTCCAACAGCGCCTCTTGAATTAGTTCCACAACTGCCACCTATAGCCCTTTTCGCTAAAAAATGCGCGGCAAAATCGGCGGAACGACTACTGGGTAATGACGATTTGGCAACCGCCGACTATATGTCGCTAGGAGCAAGCTACTTCACATCTCCTGGGTACCTTTTATTCTTACAAACTGGAAAAGTTTATAACATTCCGCGGCATCCAACACAGCTCTTTCCTACTATAAACCAACTTTTAATGAATTATTGTTTATAGATTAACCCACTGTGCACGCCGAATGAGAAACAATCCGCTGCCTAATTGTACAATCGACTCCTCTAAATCTCTTACTAATGCACACATTCACCTACAATCCGCGGCGCGTGCGTCGCTTACCTAATGAACACATCAAAATGCTTGATTACTAGCCGTTAGCCATTAATACGGGGGCTGTATTGATTGTTTTTGCTTTTCCACTTTTATTTCACTAATTCTTCAATTATTGTTGTAGTTGTTTTATTGTCATCGGTTGCCCAACTGCTGCGCTGCGAGCGCTAAGCCCTTTCGAATGCCGATAGTTGAAATTCCCCACACGCTCTGGTCGTTTTAAGGCGTATTTGAATTTCTTTAAATTCACTGCTAATCTGCTGATGCCGCTGCGGCTCGCTTATTAGGGAGGGGTACCATAAGACGGCGGTAGCGGTGGACCACCCAGAAGTTGGAATTTGATTTGATTTACGTACGTTTACATGCTCACATGATCACGTGCATGCGTGTATGTTTGCTTTCGTAGTAGCCGATCGTCATGTAATTTTATCGTTTAATTGCAGCCTTTTGTTCCTGCTCTTTTTCCACGCTTTGCGAGTAAACGCTGCCGGCTTTTGGTGACTACAACTTATGAATATTTAAGAGTAATCCAATAGTTATGAGCAGCTAACTGACGCGCCCCAGACACAAAGCCGTAGAAATAACTATTTGTGACAATATTTTCTCATTTTTGCTCTAAACAGTTGCTCGTTCTTGTTGTTGGCTGGCACTGGTCGCACATGCGCTCGTTCCACTCCTTTCGGTTCTTGTGTGTGGCATGGCGTAAACGTCGAGCATAGTAGTAATTTGTAGGTCAGTAATGAACGCTTTTATGACTCTATTAAGAATCGTTTCATGTAAGGTCGAACAGGTGGGCTGAATCTGGTTATCGGTTAGTTGAGTGGGAATTATTTTATTTTTATATGCAAATATTTAGGAACTAGTTGATCCCCATAACTTTTAAATAGAGACCTTGAATCCGCCTTTGATAGAGAGTTGCATATATGTACCATATGTTGATATCGCATTGAAAACCGTTTTTAGCCATTCGCTCTAATGACTTTTGCTGTCGGATTTAAGTAACCGGAACGGAACCGAGTTTATATCCGACTGAAGACTACCAGTTACCACAACAATAACATTCGTTTCTTTCAGTTCCATATCTCACATGAAGTTAATTAAATCACTAGTGAATTCATATTTGACGTAACGCTGCCTAAAATTTGTCCAATCTGCGGTCTAGCACAGTCGATGGTTGACCATTGGTTTTTCGTTGTTATGGTTTTTTATCTGCCTGTGGCTGACATCGGCCTCTTTCAAGCTTTGAAGTTTTAGCAATCAACGATCGCTAGGCAAGCGTAACATCATGTTTAGTCTCTTAGCCTTCCGGGAGTATGACAAAAGATTCTAACCAAAAATTCTAGTACTCGTCAATAATTCATGGTTTTGATTTATGTGTTCTTTTCTATATTGTGGTTTAAGGGAAAACTTACGAATTTTTGGGAATATGTATAAAAAACTATGAATTATAAAGTCCCTAGAAGAACTTTAGTTATCGAAAAGATCACTCGGACGCGTAGTTTCGTTGATTTTGTGAAACTAATAAGAAAGTAATATGTGTCCGTGATTTGATTATGTTGTGTTTAACGGAAATCTCGTAAGGAAATCAAAGATCGCACGGATGCTGTACACGGTAACTTTCCTTCTGCGACAGCGACAGTCAAAAGTTTGTTTAACTTGGTCGCGCATCGGTTTATAAGTACCAAGTGCCCTGAAAACAGCTACCATGGACGATAACATGACAAAGTCACGATTTCGTATTGCCATACCGCCGATTAAAAGTACGAGCAATAGCTGAGACAGTAGGCTTCTCAAAAGGCCGCGTTATTATATCTTCCGGACAGCAAGAGCATCCATAAGACCTCTTCAGAGCACAATATTTAAAGCGATTTAAGCGCAAGCTGAAGGAATCTCAGCGTCGTTTCGTGACAGCCGACGAAACATGGATCCCCTATAGACACCAAGGAAATGCCGAAATAGCGAACTTCATTCAAAGGCCCTGCTACAAAGTGGAACTTCTCCCTCTCCGCACCATCGGCCGGTAAAGTGAAGACCACTTTCTGAGATTCAAAAGGTTTTACCTACATCGACTTCCTTAAAAAGAGAAAAGCGGCTAAAGATACCGGCATACATATTATAGCCTTAAATAATCACGAGCACTCTCTAATGGTAATCGCAGATCACTTGTTGCCTGTGTTTTGAGAGAAAATCTTTAAATTTACTTATTTGAAATCATCCAGAAATTCTAAATTGATTCTTTTTTGTTTTATATGCAGTTCTATTTTCTCGATTTCACGAGTTACTCATATTGTTCATTGCAAAAATGAAATCTCACAGGTAATGCAGTAATTCTTCTGCTTGCCAACATCGATCCACTCATCGAATCATGTGTGGGCACTTATTCCATTCATCAAATTGTACCGTTTCCCTTCCGCACTAACCGTTGCCCCGGTTCATCCAACCATGCACTGTAATTAAATGCTTCATTAATTGATTAATTTGGCTTTATGGGGGATCAACCCATTCCTGAAAGACAGCCACGCAAAAATTAATAAACAAACAGACAGCATCAGCAACAACAACATGAGCATATACTTGTTGTTGCACATACATATGTGTCTCTACGCCACTTGCGAAAAAAAAACACGCAAATACCAATAACAATAACAAACAAAGCAGTAAAACTACGCATGAAATGTAGAGGCGCTTAGCCATGAAGCTTACTACTGCTGTCTGCTAGCCCTAGGGCGACGACGACGACGACGGCAACAACCATGACGGCGGTGATGCGCTGTATGCTTCTTTTACGCCGTCTTCTTCCGGAGTGAGCCTACCGTGCCGCCGCCTGACACTGACTTTGACTCACAGCCCGCCAGGACTTAGGCATCCATCAGCCGGTTTGCTGGAGCCACTGGCCGCTTGCAAGATCTTGGCCCGTGCGTAAGGTTTAATTTTTTTGCATTTCTTTAATCTCTTTTTACCGTCTTAGTTTGGTAGTACATCTGACTTTGACTCTGCTACCATACCGTTCGTTTTGTTGTAGAGATCTTAATTTGTTGTTATTGTTTTGCTTGCCTTGCTCTCTACGCCTGCATTATGACTTAAGGCCATGTCATCTCTGGTGGTCTTTTATGGGGCGCACAAGTGCATAGCGGCGGTTTCTTCTCGATTTGATCCGCGAAAGATTGATGTTAATGTTTATGGGCATTGGTGTGAACATTCTTATTCGCATATTTGTTTTCGCGGCAAACAATCGGCTTACAGAGGAGGAGGCTAAATTATGCGGCCATGCTTACGGTTATGTTGCGACATCGCGTTTCGTAGTAGGTAGTTGAATGATCGCGCGTACTCGAGCTTTCATTAAGAAAAGTAAGGAAATATAATGCAACTTTTGGCTAATCCTCAAGAACTCTGAGAAGTATCTAAGCCTAGAAGGACCATATTGCCGTGCTTCATCGCTAGCTGTAGGGTTCATATCGCGATTCAGAAGACTTTTCTCTCTACCTAACCTGATGTAGCTAAAGCTCCGTAAAATGGTTTGCTTTTTGACTTACTCTCTTTGTCCATATTTTTCAAGCGTTTTTGCAAAATTTTAACCATAAGTAAATTTAAATGTACAAGACCTTAACGTCATTTATTGGTCAGATTTAGAGGACTTAGCCTAACCTAATTAGGTTAGGCAATCAGGATGATAACTCGTGAAGTCACGAACGACGCCACTTGGACTCCCGTTCGTTATGATGCGCAGACCTCTTAAGTATAGGTCAAAAAGTTCGTCACGTATCGACAAAACGCCTAAAGCGTGCCACGAATTTGTTGAGGCGGCTAATATCAAATGCAGTCAATTAGGCTGGTTCGCAGAAGTTACCGAGATCAACTTCAGTCTTGGGAAAGCTGGATAGTGAAGGTGAAAGTAACTTGCTGTTTCCACCACATCTTCCTCCACACAGGTTTTAAAGTTTGTATCTACCAAAGAGCAAATACTACCACGGGCCTCTTATGTTGCATTGTAGACCAGAAAGATCTCGTTGTCGTACAGTTACTGGACGCTAACCAACTCTAACTGAGCCCAAACAAGGTTCATAGATTCTATGCAGTCGTTCCCAGCCTGATGAGATTTGGAAAAAAGTACCCCTTTCTACGAGCTCAACAGCTCGTAAGTGTTTCTATAAAAAATCGCTGCTCGAAAAACGTTAATATTCTCATACAAAGTTTAAAAGACGTCCACGTGCGATATGGAACTTCTAGAATTTCAAAAGTGAGCGACACATGAAATTTTTTGGATCATAAGATAAAGTGAGCTTCAATAGGTATGCCTATTTCTTTCTCTCTCGCTCTCTTCCTAGTCGCTTTGTTCCCCTGGAATAGCAAGATCTTTGTCAATTTAAGGCAGGCACGGTAGAAGATATTATATGTCTCTGCTTACAGATGGCATTATGACGTTGAATAGACAAAAATATTGGTACCAGTGTTTTTAAGTCCTTGAGTCCTTAGGGGGTATTCAATTTTGATGTTACAATACTTCTTTCCCGACTAATGCTATCCACTTCTATGTATGTATATATATAACTTTAGAAATTGTAACTTATTGACTTGGAGCACTCATCCGATATGTACCCTTGGTACCGATCTCTACAATCCTAAATCGCTTAACTAATTCATAATATTTATTTACACGCTGATTAAGCGATTTGCAGCGGCAATAGAGAATACGATGTGTCTGCAGCGATTAATTTCAATTGTTGCTGATTTCGTCGCTGTCGATCTTCATAAACAGCGCCCACTAAGCGAAACAAAGCAAGAAAGTGAGAGGGAGGTAGTGTTTCGCTGAGATCAGAGTTCATAAGCTGTCAACTGAGTCACTACTTAAATAAAATTGATTGATCTGCAGCATAAGAATTGTAATCAGCAACTCCACACACGCATTTTCTTCAATCGCTACAACAATCCCTCTTTTTCTTTCGCTCGCTTTGCTGGAGGTTCGCTGGTGGGCTGTAGCGCTGTAGGACCACACACGTCGTAATTTGAATTCCGCATAAATTTCCACAAACATGCTGGTCAGTGGCGGCAGTGAAAGAGAGTACCTTAAATGATTGCGTTGGGGGGAGTGAAGGCTTATGCATGCCAGCGATCAAACAAATATCCGTTGGTCTGTCAGCGCTATCAGTGGTCAAGCCACTGTAAAAGTTGTCCTCAGTAATTTTAACTTTATTTCACTCTCTTTGTCTCTCTTTGATTTAATTTATTTTACTTCGGCTTCTTATTCTTCGGGGTATTTGTTAATTTATCAATAAAAATGTTTCGATCACTTCTTAATTTACCTACCGCATTTGATCCAATTTAAGCGACATTAAAGACATCGAGCAAAGTTGACGCCACACTCCGCCGGCTCCCGACTCGCAGCCTAACTGTCACACAGGCGATCGGTCGGTCGGTCGGTCGATCACATGCCAAAGACGAAAGCAACAGTTCACAAGTGAAGTGATCGAGCGGTCGTGTGATCGCAAGTGCGCCAAGTGATCTCGCTTCATTCCCCTGACCGACTCTTTACTTGTTTAGTGTGGCGCTGTTGTGATTTTGTGTAAATTTTTTATAGTAAATAACTATTTTTTGTTTCTCTATTTTATTTACATATTCTCTTTGCTCTAGCATTCGTGCGCTGCTGTATTAATTCGGCATGTGGGCATATTTTATACGAATATATTCCGACAAGTTAATTGAGTTATCAGTTAGCGATTAGTTTGTGCGCATGCGCAGTCAGCCTAAACATAAAATTTGTTGTACAACAAACAGCCAAGACGGTGGCAGATCAATTGGATACCGCGCGCTTGAATTTGCATATAAAACGGTGATTTTTATGTGATAAAATTTTCTATTTGTAATTATTAAAATAATTTTATTCGATTTGCTGATAATTAAACCACTTTTTTTCTAAAATCGTTGCTAGTGTAAGGCATAGCAATATTTTGGGCTTATCGGAGATGAAGCGCTATTTTCGATTTTACGATCTCCGCTTATGTTTGATACGTTTAATTCACCTGCTAATATTGGAAATCATAAAAGTTAATTAGTGAGCAACACAAGCTGTTTTATGGTTTACGAATTAGATCATGGGTGTGTTTTTGTTTGCTTTAAATATCAATGATTCACTCTGCACATAGAGTACAACAAACAGAGACTTTTTGAGGACGTAACGGCGTGTCAATAATGGCTTGTGGATTTTCATCACTCCAAATGCAACAATTTTGTTTTTTAACGTACACATTCAACCACACAGCTTCGGAGGGAGTCGTTTTCGTCCAAACACTGGGTCTGGAAAGAGCTTTTACACCACTGATCCGAAAATAAGTTCTCCATCAACAGACTTAAAAACTCTAATATTAACAGAATATGGGGGCCACTTTCCCTATTGAATAGCAATAAAGATTCAACGGCTTACTTTCTCAACAGAATCCCTGATTCACCAACTTAATTGCTTAATTAACTCATTTCGAAATTATTTAAGATTGGCAATTCAGAGAAATCGTTAACAACTCTATAAACGAATTTAACTTGACATCGAAATGAAAGAAAAAACCGAGTAAAGTGAAATAATACAGAAGAAATCAGAACTCTTTATGGTGACAGAAGAGGAAAAGAACGAAGAAGAAGAACAAGAGTATTTAAGAGTCCAGCAACCCACAAGAAACAAGGAAGCGCAATCAACGATGCCACCTGAGACCAAAGTACATACATAACATCGAAAAAAAACACAATACTGATAAGCAAACCGCAACAAATGGCAACAGTGGCAATAATAACAATAACAACAATATAGAGAAACGGAAAACATGACTTAAATACAAGCAGCGCATATCAATAGTCTCAAAGGAACTCCTTAACATTATTGCCATTGTCAACTTGTTGGAGGAGTAAGCAAAAAATACAACAACAAAGAAAAACAGCGATTACATAAACAACGCAGAATTAAATAAGAAAAATTAAATGCGCACAATAAAAGTGTGTAAATGAGGCAATGAGCAAGCAACCGAGCCGGCGATTGCGGGCAACAAAATTAACATAACTGCAGCGGCAGTCTTTCCGTTAACAAGTCAATGCGCTAATGATATCAATGACCAAACCGAGCACCTTCCGCGGGCGGCGCCGATCAGCTGCAGCGCGGCGGCACTTGGCGACAGCTGATGCCGTTGCTGCCACACCGCCACACAGCGGCAGTTGTCCAAATGTCCTTGCGCGTAAATTCTTAAAATAGCATACATAATATCAGGTAGCGTATTCCGGACCAAAGCGTACAAATTAAATGTGTGCGCAGCGGCCAAAAATGGTGCTTGGTGAATGGTGAATGGAGCGGTAAGCGCTGGGCGATTGTATTGCTTGGCGCTTGCGGCTCATTGCTTTTATTTTATTATTTATTGCTGTTGTTGTTGTTGCATTGGGGAAAATTTATTTTTATTTAATTTCTGTTGTGGTCACATAAGTGCGGCTTAATGATTTCATTTAATTTCATTGGCGCCCCGAAAAAGTTACGACAAGAGCTAAAACGGCGGCGCGTATGTGACAAAGCCAGGAGGCCTATTGCCTAGCATATAGGTACATATGTACATATGAACACCTGTACATACTGGTACGCATTGCGGGTTTCATTAGCGTTCGAGCGCTTTGCATCATCGATCGCCGTTCGTTTTGCTAATTGATTGTTTAAGTTGTGATCAAAAATGTCCGATAAAGCGCGTTGCAGCACGCCACACAAGCGCATGCCTCAGATAGAGCGGTGCGTACACAGATCACATGGAATTGTAAGCAGCAGTTTTGTGCATAATTAATCGTAAAAGGTGTCTACGAAATGATTGTGGTTTGGTAGGTCCCGTTGCAACTGACTCATTTACTTTCACTTGTTGTGACGCGCAACATTTCATATTTAATTAAATTCAATAAGGATGATTAAATATTTAATTTGAACTTACAACTGACTGAAAGTCGTAGGCAAAGGAATACTTCAGATCTAATAGTAATAGTCTTTGATGCAGAATCGGGGTTCAGAGCAGAAAAATGAAAGAGGTATTATACTTCGACGCTCTAAGGTAGAGTTCGTCTTCGTGTAATTAATAAAATACCTTAGAATATATTAATAATAAACACCTAAATCGCCTATAATTTTAATACAACATCTTACCAGAGTGGCCACCTAAAACTTTGTGCTGTAAGTGTGTTGAACATAGTTTCCACCACAAAAAAAATGTGTTCTTAAGAAATATTGTCGAAGTTATATACTGGAGTTTTAAAAATGCATTTGATATATGTTCTTTCTTTCGAAAATACACCATTACACCATACTTTTTTCTTCTTAACCAAAATGCAAAAAAAAGCTTCGAAAAATTCGAAATAATATATGGAGACTACTGTATTTAGAAGCTGAGGTAGGAGAAGAGGAGACTATAGAGCATCTTATATGTGAATGTAAAGCTTTATATAGGAAAAGAGTCGCAACTATCGACCAAGGGTTTTTAACGGTGCCTCGGAAGTTGCACAGATCTACATCGACTATTGGGAGAAGTCTAAAACGTTAGCAAAATTCTACTTTGGTCGAGTTAGGCTACAAACTGATGCTCTCGCATTTTCCAGATTTGTGCCCGTGTAACTCCTTTTTGTTTCCAAACTCGAAGATATGTTTGGCCGATGGTGTATATCATCATCCACTTGTGATGTACTTCTCTCCCCATTGGATAATGGTCAAACACTCTGGTTCGGTTCCCAGGAGCTACAATTCCTTATCAATGTATATGGTTCTTTCCATTTCACTAACATGAGTACTAGTATACAGAAATACATAAAACTGCAGTTCGAAAGCTTTATCCTTAACCTATGAAGCTCAATGCCGTGCTGCATATAGCACCGGTGGGCATAGCCGGAAGGTGTATGGACGCGAAAGCTGTTCTCAGACAAAGGAAATTTAGGTACTTAGATGACGGCGGGCCGGGGCACTCTAGAATTCTCACACACATTCATTGCATTCCAAAATACTTGCATTACCAGGTCGCCGATAGTAGTCATTTGTTGTTGTTTCTCTGCTCACATATGTTCCTCCTAGTGGGACATGAGAGGGAAGGGCTCGCAGGTGGAGAAGGGCGGTGAACTTTTTTATCAATGGATGAAGGCTTGCGGGGAGGATTGGTGCATAAGTATAATGCCGGGAATAATCCATCAGCTCCAGTTTTAGGCTTCCTGACCACTGCAACGTCTTCCAAACGAGAGTGGCTGCCCTTAAGGTTAGCAGTAGATCTACTGCTCTAGAGTGCAGCCTTGCTCAAGATACACTCCCATAGTAGGGCAGAGATGATAGCCTTGAGCTGACTGTGCGCTCATGGCTAGTGAAGTTACGTCTAGACTCCTTATCTCTGAGTTACTACGTGATTCGACTGCAAGGCTGAAGAGCTTGCTGAGGTAGATATTGCGGATAGGAGCTCCGTTGGTTTCTTTTGGCTCAGGATAAATCGTAAGAGGTCTAGTGAACTCTTTGCTGTCAGTAAAGTTCACTTGACACTGTCCAAACGCAATTTATGGATACCAGTTGCAATAGCTGATTGTAAAAAGAGGAGATAAAATCATAACAACACTTCCTCCTCGAATGTCCCGCCTTTACCAGATCAGTCAAAAACACCTCAGATCTCATACTTTGAGACTTCCTTATGAAAAAGCGTAAAAAGACATAAGGCACCTGAGCAGATTTGTAATAGATTCTGAGCGCTTTGCCGATAGCTGATGTCCAACTAGAGGAGTTTTTCATTTGACTTCACAAAGGACTACACATAACAGTCTCAGTGTGATCTCCCGCTAACCTAACCTACTAAGTTTATGACCCTGTGGTTTACCCTAATGGAACTCGGGTACTCGAATTTCTATTATTAATGTTTCCAGGGATTTTATTCAGTTTAATTCTCAAAGCTAACGTTAGCCTAGGCTGTAAAGCAGCATGGCATTCTTTCCGGCTGTTTAAATTTATGTTCTTTGCAGACAACAACAATTTGGAAGTTTTTTAGTTTTAATAAAAGAAATTGTTCCACCACAGCCTTCAACCTTATTAAATGTAAAATCAATTTCAACTTTACACAGAAATTCGTACATGCATATGTACATATTTGATGAATAAAAAACTAAGTGCCGCTACAACAACAACAATTGCAACAATTACAACAATGACTACTTGAAATGAAACTATGAGAATTGCATTCGTTCGATAAACCGACTCAGCAGCGAATAAAAGCAACGATCACACACACACATACCCATATGTACATACATTAAATATCACTCGTACTAAAAGGGCGCGCAGTTGTTGTTGTTGTGAATTGAGAATGAAGGCAAACAGGCGAGAACTGTCATTTGTCTATTTTTAACAGACACAACGACATGAAGGATTTAATTAAATTCAACTTCATTTGACAGCAACGAGAGCAGCAACAGCAAGCAGCATCAGTAACAGCAACAACAACAACAACAACCACTCGTGATGACAGCGAAAAAATGCGAACGCACTCAACAACTTGCAACATCCGCCAGTGGCACGAGCCTGGGCACTACATTTGATTTTTGTAGCATTTTCGCCATTTCATTCGCTTTTCTCCTCAACTTCCTCTCTGTTGCGCTCTTCCGTGATAGACACATCCTTTTGGGAGTTTGTTACTAAAGGATAACGGTAGTTAACTGTAATACGTTTCATACAATTTGTTGTGATTGTTGGTAGTTATGTATATGTAAGCACAGAGAAGGAGAGAAGGGGGTGTGGTAAATTGGGTAGGTGGAGAGCGAGGCATGGGTGTGGCGTTGCTCTCAAGTGTTTCAATTGCGTTTGAAATTTTTCGATTGCCAATCGAGATGGCCTCTGTGAGTTGTGAGACAAGTGGCGAGCAAATGAAGTTAGATTATTGCACAATAAAATCGATATATTGATGGGTAGTGAAATTGAAGAATTTTTTATTGACACCATGAACTGTTAAATGTTTAAAATCAATTATTCGTATATACAAGTCGACTAGTGCGTTAGAATCTGCTATCCTTTATCGACTTCCAGTAAAAATTTCATGACATTTCATGACTATTGGAAGTGAAGTTATTGTGTTTTAAGTGTGTCAGTATGTTTTTGTCATCATACACAACAAAGTAGCTAAATATTGTATATACCCAGTTTAAATGCACTATAATATTAGTTAAGAACAAACAATGTTTCACTTACACCAAAACTCGATACCCAAAACTCACAAGTCCCTTTTCTCCATTTATCTCACCATTGCAGGATTCTCATTTCGTATTCGAGGGTTGTTTTGGCAGTTGATTAAATTGAAATTGCAATTGTAACGATACGCCATCAACACCAGTAACGGTAATTGTTAGCAACATTGATATAGGCAACAAAAACAATAGCAACAACATACCATAGAACGGGTACAAATTACAACATCAATGAAATTACTCTTAACACTCGAACAAATGAGCGTCAAATGTGCAATAATATTACCTCGTCATCATTGATTGCGCTTTTCACCGCCGGAGGGGAGGCTTATCTTCTTCGTTTTGTGCCTTTAGCTGTTGTTGTTTAGAGTCGATTGCAAATTGTCGAAAATTTAATTAAATCCATAAGTGAGAGTTGACTAGCAGGTGGTGGGTTTAAGTGATGGGATCATCATCAGCAGCAGCAGCGGCCGAGACGCCGACTTTGGCAGCAAAAAATTAAGTATTTCTAATTAAATTGACAAACTTGCATTAACAATGACAGAGCTTTATACTATGTTACAAGAAAATGTGTGTAAATACATTTACGCTCCGACTACACCGTAGAACATTAGTTCCGTAACGGACGTACTTCCATTTTTACCGTCATCGATTCGCTATTTCTCTGCTAGCTAACTTTAAGCTCTCTTGTCAAAAAAAATTTACAGTTACAAATAACAAACCGCTAAGAGTTGAATTCGGTACAAGAAAGTAGATACATAAGAAGATACATATCTCGGTATAACATATATATTCTTCAATGTAGAAATAATTGTGAATATTTGATGCATTTTTTTTTTAGAAGTGGTATAAATGATCAGCGTGATGAGCTGAGTCGAACTAGTCCCTCAGTTTTTGAGATATCGTTCTGCACACGCCCTTTACTCACCAATTGCTGCTCATATTTTGGAACCGCCGTTATCGGACTACTATAGCATATAGCTGACATACAAACTGAGCGATTAATATCAAGTTCTTGTGTGAGAAAATCTTTTATTTGGCGAGATCTCTTTACGAAATTTAACGTGGATTAATATCCAAGCCAACGTTACAATCTCCGAAGGAACTGTTCAGATTGGATTACTATAGCATATAGCTGCCATACAAACTAATCGATCAAACTCAAGTCATTATATGGAAAACTCTATTATTTGAAGAGATCTCTATACAGAATTCGGCACGGTTTATTATCCAAGGCAACGGTACAATCTCCGAGGCAATTCTTCAAATCGAACCACGCAAAATCAAGATAAATATCTTTTTATACCCTTTTATGCTATAAAATACGTACATATATGCGAAGGGCTTCGGTGCCGCGGAAGTCAACGTTATTATTCTTTCTATTAAACGCAATGGCTGAACGTGAGAAAATTTTTTTATAATATAAAATGTATTTTTATTTGACATACTCTTATTAATTAATATAATATTAAATGTCAATGACAGTACTTCGTATTCACATATTATTTCTACACACACACACACAAAACTCTTTCATTCACTAAAAATCGTATTCATCGTCATCGTTTGTGAGGTTCAATCGCCTTCGTTTGATACGTTTTGTTGCCGATGTTGGCGTCGCCACATATGAGTCGATCCCATTATGCTCGTTTAAAGCTCTATTCGCGCTCGGAGAGCCGTTAATATTTCCATACAGCAACACTTGCTCCACATCTTCTGTATCGGAGACATCCGGCGTATATATGTCATAATATTTAACTCGCTGTTTTCGCTTCTTATGACGTGATTCTAATTTTAGAGATTTTGCCAACGTAGTCAGTGCGCTAAATTTCGGTGTATTGTCCATACTCGTAGTACTTCCTTGTTAAGATAACATTTTCCGTTATTCGCAAGTAATTCGCTTGATGCTGGTCGTGAGTGTTCTAAGCCGCTGCCTCCAGAGATATTCTTTTTATACGCTCCTTAGCATATGCTTCTACCACAAATCCTTAAAAATATGGTAGCTTAAAGCCTTTGTCTATTGTCTAAAATAGTTTTCATTTGTTCGTCGGCGAGATGATTAAAACATTAACCGAAGTTATTGCTTAATTCTTGGAAGTGTTGCGCAGGTAGTTTAGTTGATAAGTAGTTGTTTTTGTTTTTAAGTGACATTTCATTGTTTGACTACCCCTGATATTTCTCAATATTACATTTCTGCACACATCGAGGCTGAAGTTTTAATCTTATGCAAACAAGTTTTAATCTCATCTGCATGCTGCAATTATTCCAGCGTTGTTTGCAATCCGCAAAATAGAGGATAACCGCTTTTAAAGGAAACCATTAATCGACTTCATAGTAATTAGATCCAATTATTGTAGAAATAGTTCTATAAACCTTCACCAAAGTCAAACACTAAGCCATACAACATTGAGGTTGAGTTTAAGCAAAGTAAAATTATATAATAAAACGATCGACATAAACGTTTCCCCAGTCATTGGACTTATACATACACTTAAAAATCAAGTTGATGTCTCAAATGTGGAAGCATTTGCTCTTAAAACAACAATGATACAGACTTTGAGCGTGACCTGGAAACTCCAAGTCCATTGAACGAAAATGAAGATGGACTGCAAGTAAAATCAAGTATAAATTAAGGAAGGAAAGTTTTTGGATTATTGATTATTTCTAATACATTTCTTACGATTCCAACAGAAAGTTCAGGAGTGTGCTGTTTAGGCTACCTGAAAATTGTGGTACCGTAACAATGCTTCAAAATATTGTTCAAAACGCAAAATACAACTTAATGGTAAATCAGAGGTATGTATCTGATATTCAGTATAAATCGATTCAAGGTCTCAAAATTACGAAAAATACTAGCATTATTTATTATATATGAAAGCAATTAATACATCTAAAGACTCAATGATAAATTCTATTCCGTCCATAAAAAATTCGTCCTTGTTTGAACAGTAATGTGTAGTCTTTGACTTTGGTCTTTGTTATTCAATAATTTTTCATTTTCAGTCGTTTAAAGACTTAATCATTTAGTTTTCAAGGAAGTCGGTGTTGGTCATATAATTGGCAGGTTTCCAAGAATTATTAAAACCGCTATTCAGTAGAATGGATTTTTCGATGATCTGAATTCATAAAGCAATTGGAGCACGTAAAATTTGTCATATCATATTAAGATAACAGTCAGAACACCTACAATTGCGTCGAGATTGACTTTGCTAAGAGCAGAATTCCCGAGGACCTCTAACGGATCACTCTGGGTCAGAAGGATCTCAAAAACCCTCAAGTTCTGGTTGTTAGCCAGTACTTACCGAGCTTTCCGACCAGTTCGTACAGACAGATAGACAGACATGGCTCAATCGACTCAGCTTATTATTAATATATATGTATTGTATATTTTATAAGGTCTCTGACGCTTCCGTCTGGGTGTTGCAACGGTTCAAGATATACAAATATTATTTAGCACTGTGTAAGTTCAATTAACACTCATAGCGCCGCTAAACTGACGTCACTAAACAAAATTTTAACTTTAACTTTTGCTTTAAACGAATTTACGAACGAGTTGAATTAATCGGATGTTTCAAAGAACTTTTTAAGCAATAAAGTCTGCAAGAAGTCAAATAATTAGCAGGAAAAGCAAAAGTGCTGCCTTAAGTGGTCTCAGGCAAGGCAATTAATGAGAGCACGATCAGTTTCGTTTTTATAAATTAAGTGCAGACAAACATAGCGGTACAACATCTGTTCGCAAGCAAAAACGACATTGATTTACTTCGGTATATTGACCATATGCGTTTACAAATTTCGTAGCGTTTCCGAGGACAACATCAATTAACGACGAAGCATTGTCGCGACAAGTTGCCAACCTTTGTTTTTTTTCTGCAACGTGTTACTAAAATGTAACAACAACAACAATTTCAATAAATTCCATGCAATCGACAATACAACAATGTCTGTAACTGTAGTTCGCTTACTCTTTATATGTGTTGGTGTGTGTGCAAAAATGTCCGATTAAATTGTAACAATTACATGTATTTAGTCATGTTTTTAACAACAACAACAACGATAAACAAGAAGTAACACATTTTAAATTAACAACGTTTTGGTTCCGTTAACAACTTTTGCAGAGCAACAATTGAATCCATATGCATGAGTTTATTTTGGCTTGGTACATGGAACCTCCACTCAATCAGGTATGATGGAAAAAGTGACCAGGAAACAGGTTGTTACATCATGTGAACTAAGATGGTTATGGGCTGAAGAGAGTAAAGCCTCTGACAGTAAGCATAAGAATGGGATGCCGAATGTGTTAAGAAATAAGAAAAAATGTTAAGTTCGGCTGCACCGAAGCCAGAACACCCTTCACAGTTGCAATTTGTAATTTGTGTAGCATATAAAAAAGTATAACAAGAAAAACGTTAACTTCGGTTGCACTGAAGCTATAGCACTCTTCACAAATAGAAAGCCCCCCTACAAGCACTTCATTCCGATGGTTAAGTTTGTATGGCAGCTATATGATATGGTGACAAAAAATTATTTTTTTTTGTTCATCTTATTTCTATATTTTCTCAACTCTAAGCTCCACTGACAACTTTTTAAGAAGTTGTTATAGGATTGGACCTGAAACAAAAATGTTGGACTATATTTATGTTTCAGTTCGATATTATCATAAGTTCATCAGATTCTATTGAATTTCAAAAGAACTATCGAGTGCAGGAAAGTACTTAATCTCAAAAGACTTAGAACTGCTTTAAAACTCTGAAATATTACTTCAAAACTTTCGATGCTAAGCGAAGCAGAAGGCAAAGTAATTCTTTGTAATGGGGTTTCTTCATTCCTTCCATTAGGAGGGTAGGTAGGTAGGTAGGATAGGTAGGTAGGTGTGCCTTCGGGCTTAATTAACGCAAGATTTCAAAACATTATCATAAGACCTTCATAATGTTGCTATCTCGTTTTATTGTTGCGTTCACACCATTTGTTGCTCACAATGAAAGTACTTATCTCCGTTAAGCATTTTGTAGACAGACATTCAATGTTTGATGCCTGATGGATTCCATAAGTTTTATCTCGGGTATGTATATGGTCGTTTTCTGAAACCTTCCGTAGTTATTTCGTAAAACTCCACAACCCTTCTCTATGCCTAGTACTTCCGACCCTACTCCGCAGTGTATTTTGGACCTGTCGCTATGTATTGATATATGGTAGTATCCTCCTCGCCTACTAAACATCTTTTCCGTTCACGTCTAGAGGTTATTCTCACCCAAAAGTGACTATTGAAATATGCCGAACCGTTAGTGTTTCAGCCTCAGTCTGGAAAAGGCTAATGACTGTCTAGCTTTTACCAGACTGCCTAGATGATTCCATCTCGCCCTTCTCCATACAGCTTAGTTGAGAGTCATAACCTCATTAAAAGAGACGTTTTTATAGAAGATCTTACTATATTTAGTTAGGTAGTTTTAAATTTTTAAAGACTTGTTCCATTACCCCTCCAGGTCCCTCAAAACTTCCATAAAACTTGTATATACCATATGTACAAATACATACAAGTACATATGGACGAGACTATTTACTCTTGGGCATTCTTATTAAATCATTACGTCCGCATAGCGAATGTGAAGCGACAAACGAATGCATCTGGAGCATGATTGCAATTAATATTCCAGACCCAACGCTTTGAATGGCGATCAACAAGCGGTACGAGCAACTAATAAATATTGTAGTGGAACAGTAGAACAGTGGGAGCTGTTACCCGCTGGCCGCCACATATGGGAATGCACTGATGTACAATACATACATATTTATGAGTACGTAAGTGTGCATGCGTGAAATTGACGCAAAGTTACGCATAAATACAAGTATATCGCTAAATACATACATATGTGTATGTATATGTATATACATGAAAACATACCAGCAAACCGTTACATTTTGCGTACGCAAGTCCAAAATGCCATTACACCAATGTTTTCTTTTTACGATAGGGCTTCCAACTCAATTTGAAAATAATTAATATTAGTTAATATAACTTAAACATTTTAAAAAAGTGCCTCAAATTTCAGTTTTCAGTTTAGTTAAGTTTGACTTTGGTCTCAAAATTATTGAAATGTTTGCCTGTTGGCAACACCAATTTTAAACAACACTCACCGTTCACTGCTGCTCAAATTTTATTGGCTCCACATTGTTGTCCAACATCGTTTGCGTCTGCGCAATTGCCAACAAATTTTTATCTTTATTGTGCAAATGTGAATGTTGTTCGATTTACTACTGTTACTGTTATTTTGTTGCAACTGTTGCAATTTGGATGAAAATACGTCAATCGATTTTAAATTGAATTTAACTGACCACAAAACAAACTGCATAGTAGATGGAATAATACTTTGAGATGTTATATTGACTGTGGGCGTGGCTCTTTTCAACTAAAAAGCACACATATAAAGGTCCCAAATGGACAACTAAAAATACTGCAAAGTATTTAAATACGAGTAGTACATTTGTGTAGAGATGGTCTGACCGTCATGAAGAAACTGGAAACTTAGATGACAAGCCAGGAGGAGG
This sequence comes from Bactrocera oleae, assembly GCF_042242935.1. Classification (NCBI taxonomy): domain Eukaryota; kingdom Metazoa; phylum Arthropoda; class Insecta; order Diptera; family Tephritidae; genus Bactrocera; species Bactrocera oleae. Next base: position 46,699,087 of record NC_091538.1, on the reverse strand, counting down.
GAGGAATCACGTGACATCTAAAAGTGAGGACAAAACTATTGTTCTCCTTTTTGAGAAGAAACCACTGCATAGTCTAAGAGCAGCTAAAACAAAAATTGTCCAATAAAGGATTAGATATATTTATAAATATAATACAGGACAGACTCCAGGGATCTGGCATCAAACGCAGCAGTGCTGTAATTAAACCCCAACTTTCAAAACCACACATTGAAAAAAGCTTGCATTGGGCGCAGGAAAGCATACAAGTATAGCGTAATTGGAGGAATATAATATTTAAATGAGTCAATTTTTGTTTGATTCAACCTCTTGAGACGTGTTTGGCTAAGCAATGGATAAACATTTATTCAAAGGAGTGTTAAGCAGCCCTGCAAGGTGCACGTTTATGGATGCTTCTCTGCTCATGGATTTGAGGTTTTAAGATGCTTCATAAAAAACCTGAACACGGCTAGTATGATAAAATCGTACAATATAGGGGTATATAAAAGTCAGCTAAAAAGGTTTACGGCAAAAATAAATATGATTGGACGCTGCAAGAAGACAATAATCCGAAACATAGTAGCAGACTCTGTACTCAATGGAAACAAGAAAACCATATTGTTACTTCAAATTGGCCATCACAGTCACCAGACGCCAATCTAATAGAGAATGATGAATTAATGAAAACATTTATTATATCTCATTCAGCTACTCCAACACACCTGAAGGTCACTTCCTTTGGCAAATGCGGGAATTTTAATTGCACCTTGCCATCAAAGATGTTAAGCTTTAATAGACAACGCGATAGATTGGAATAAGTATTAAATAAACGTCAGCTATTACAACACATCGCATTTATTGGAAAACGAAAACGTTATTTTTCGAACGCACGGTATATATGATTTTATAAACATTTCATTAAAACTCAAGTTTAGTGCTACAAGTTTTATCAATTTGTTTCAGTTACATGGTGTTCTTGTTGAGTTAACTTAGTCAGATTTGTCGAAGTGCTTTATTTGATAACAAGGAAGAACTTTTTTCCTATTCCGTTCAAATTAGTGGTTCCTAAAAAGATTTGCCTTATCTTGTTCTAACCAAACCTTTGCTAAATATGATTTTCTCCTTCAGCACCATTAAAATTGATATGACCTGGAATATACCATAGATATGAGCATGCCTTGTTTAACCCGAGAGCACCCCCTTGAAGTTCTTAATGACGCTAGAATTAGTGATGACTTAGTCCTTTTCGAATTTTAAGCTAAATGTTTATTATGTAATTTCCGTTGTTTCTTAAGGAAATTCCAATTTTTTTTAGCAAACCAAGAACTTATTATTGTCAGAGCGGATACACCAAGAAAATTGGTGTTTACAGAAATTTGAAAGAGAATTTAATATTTTTATAATGGTTGTAATGGTAACTACCAAAATCGAGTTTGTGGCACTACCTGAAGTGTTGCAGAGCAAGAACAATTTGGGGTATTTGAGCAGTTCTATTTGTTAAACCGCAACATGAAGTGGAAATAATCTGCAAGTCAAAATTTAGAACAAATGAATTTATAAATTTTATATAAAAGTTTGAACCTGATGCCGTAGCGAAAAGAAGTATGCTCGAATCAATTGGAAATAAATATAAACGGTTTGGATTCAAGTTGAATAGTTATGGAAGAACTTCAAAAAGATTTAAATTTAGCACATAAATGGTAAAAATATTGGTTTTCTTTTAACCATTGAAATGTGTGTCGGTATATGAATGGCTTGACTGCGTGACCACCATCACTCAATACTTTTTTTGCTCAGCCTCTTCAACCACTGTCCTAATATGGTTTTAAGCGTGACAAAAAAATCATTGAATGACCATAAACAAAATTACACCGCCATTCGCACGTATTTTACCACAAATTGACCCACTTTACCCCACTGTATCTGACGGCGGTGCGTACTTAGTTTCCATTAGTAGTTGTTGTTTGCCAGCGGGGAATGCGGTAGCGACGGGGCAGCGCGAAAATTGTCAACAAGCATTTCGCATTCCACTTGCAATGCAGAACACGACATAACAGCGCATTGAAACATAACAGTTGGACAAATCGAGCGAACGTGTGGGATTCCAAGGAAGTGTTTTGCGGTGTTTTTTCACTCCACTGCTACTGTTTTTCATTGATTGGGGCTATTGAAGACACATACACTTAGTTTTTCCACGCTGCATAAATAATTAAATATTGAAGAGGTGGGGGAAAAGTATACAGCCCAATTGATCGAAGGTAATGAAATGATTTAAGTTAGTTATATATATGTATATACATATGGTACCCATAACAGCATATTTTAAGATTGCCACGAAGTTTGTAACACACAGAAAAAAACTTCGGATGCCCTATAAAATACAAGTATATACATATGTGAGTAAAAACGAGCTAAGTCGATTTAGGCATTTCCGTCTGCCCATCTGTGTCCCTCAGTTTTTGAGGTATCGATCTGGAATCTTGCACACATTCTTTTCGCTCCAAAAAGCGGCTCATTTGTTGGAACCGCTGATAACGGACCACTATAGCATACAACTGCCATACAAACTGAACAATCAAAATAAAGTTCTTGTAAGAATTATTTTCATTTGTGAAGGGTATTAAAACTTTGGTGCAACCGAAGTTAACTTAGTTGCTGTATATATCATAAATATGTATGTATATACTTACAAATGAACCAAATCTATCACTTTTTCTATGCGTGTCAAGGAATCTATGTCAGTAATGTGAAACTTTTAGACCGTATCCAACTATCCAATTGATCTGATATATATTATAACCATACATAAAAACATACTTGTACATACATACATCCATATGTATCATATGCTATAGACCGCCCTGTATGTGGCTGAAATGTGGCAGCGTAATTGTTTGCAACTAAATGTGGTTGCCTCCCTTGGGATCTGCATGCAATACCAAAATTGTTTGCGCGGAAAATGCTTAATTGTCAAATGGAAAATTACTTACAATACCAACAACAAAAACAACAACAAGTTTTGACATGGCTTTTTGTAATTGTAAATTGCCAATTGGCGAAGCTATGTGTGTGGCAAATGTGAAAATATAGGCAAGAATGTGTGCCACCAACTGATTACATATATACATACTTCCACATATATGTATACATAAATGGGTGTGTGCCTATGTATATGAGTATATGTGTATTGACACATAACAGACGGACTGTCATGGAATTGCTGGTATTTTAAACGAAACACAGCAATTGTGTGAATACAGTTGTTTTGCTCAGGTGATGCTGGTGGAATTTGAAGTTTTTGTTGTAGGCTGCGTCCAAATTGATTTGTTAGATTTTAATTATTTTAATCTGTAGCAATTATGAGATGTCACCAACTAATAGACTTGTAAGTAAACGTCTGATAATTGGTTAGTGTCTTATGCCATTTTAGGTCGGCGATTAAAGAGATTCGAGTTTGAAAGTTTTCTAATTTAGCTAAGCTGGTAATTTAGCTAAGCTGGTAATTTTAATTACGATTATATTAAACCAACTTTTCCATTTAAGTCTTGCAGATGGAGTTGATGGAAATTCTTTGAAGACAACATTATGACCACCAAAGATAAGTATATTAGATGGATCAGTCAGATCAAATATCGGCCGCCAAAAAATATAAATATATATATTTTCCAAAATTAATACAATGAACTTGATATAAAAATGTTTACATGTATCTTACGGAGGTGTGAATGGAACCTTGGCCGCACATGGCGACTATAAAAATTCAAAAGGAATGACATAAGAACTCTAGTAGGAGTGCTAACAGGTTACTGTCTAATTTGTAGATTATACAATATTATATTATACAATGATATATACCTATATATAAGGTTGTCAAATATCTCCCTTCCGCTTTTTTGTCTTTTGAATTTCTCGGCTATGTACAAAGCGCTACAGAGCTCGTATCTGGCAACAAACATGGAGTTCACTAACGCCGAAATTCGCGCTATTTTAAAGTTTTCCTTCGTTAAAGGCAAATCCGCTAGAGAAACGGTTCGTGAGATTAATGGTGTTTTGGGTACTCTATCACTTCGAACCGCGGAGGAATGGTTTCGACGATTCAGAGCCGGTGAAAACGACACCATGGATAAGCCAGCCGGCGGAAGACCTGTGACGACAAATACCGATCAAATCATGGAATACATCGAGTTAGACCGGCATATGGCATCTCGTGACATCGCCCAGGAGATGGGAGTTAGTCACCAAACCATTTTGAACCATCTGCAAAAGGCTGGATACAAAAAAAAGTTTGATGTTTGGGTGCCGCATAATTTGACGCAAAAAAACCTTCTGGACCGAATCAACGCCTGCGATATGCTGCTGAAACGAAACGAACTCGTCCCATTCTTGAAGCGGATGGTGACTGGCGACGAAAAATGGATCACATACGACAATATCAAGCGAAAACGGTCGGGGTCGAAGGCCGGTGAATCGTCCCAAACAGTGGCCAAGCCGGGATTGACGGCCAGGAAGGTTTTGCTGTGTGTTTGGTGGGATTGGAAGATAATCATCCACTATGAGCTGCTCCCATATGGCCAGACGCTTAATTCTACCATCTACTGCGAACAACTGGACCGCTTGAAGCAGGCGATCGACCAGAAGCGTCCAGAATTGGCCAACAGGAAGGGTGTAGTGTTCCACCAGGACAACGCCAGACCACACACTTCGTTGGTGACTCGTCAGAAGCTACGGGAGCTCGGATGGGAGGTTTTATCGCATCTACCATATAGCCCGGACGTAGCGCCAAGTGATTACCACCGGTTCCTGTCCATGGCGAATGCCCTTGGTGGTGTGAAGTTGAACTCAAAAGAGGCTTGTGAAAAGTGGCTGTCCGAATTCTTCGCAAATAAGGAGGGGGGCTTCTACGAGAAAGGTATTATGAAGTTGCCGTCTAGATGGAAACAGATCATCGAACAAAACGGCGCATATTTTAACTAAATCCGATCACTGTAACACTTTTTATAAAGCATTGAATGAAGAGCAAAAAAGCGGAAGGGAGATATTTGACAAACTTATATTATATACATATATATATTATATAGATATATATATATATTATATATATATCTATTGTAGAAGCTGTGAGGAGGTAGAAGAAGAGGAGACTGTAACCCATCTTCTATGCAAATGCAAAGCTTTTTATAGGAAAAGAATTGCATGGGAACATTAGTCCCGGTGGTATCAAAATGGGCCTCCTATAGTCCTAGGTGCCTCGTCAGACAGAAACTTTACCCACTTACCTACGGAGGAGTTTTGAATCATGTAGAACCCCTCATTAGCTGCAGAATTTAATATGTTGGTGAGTTTCAGACTCTACTTTATACATATAACTTTGACGTGTAAGAACAAATGTAATTCATGTCTTTTAAATATTTCTTCCGACTATTAACAACAAAGAAATATAATCTTCATACAAAACAAGAAAAAACGTTAACTTTGGCTTCAACCAAGCTAAAAGACCCTTCATAAATAAAGAAGTTTCCATACAGGAACTCTATTTTGATCGGTCAGCATCATATAGCTGCTAGCGATACGATCTAGAAAATATGTTCGGGGATTATAGCGAATGTAAAATGTATGCCATTACGTGAAGATATCTTGTCAAATAAAAAAGTTTTCCATACAAGTTCTTCATTTTGATCGTTTTGAGATTTTTATTAACACCAAGAAGCCTTTCGTTCAAACGTGCTGGGTGTTACAGATAATTTAATAATAAAGGAGAGCAAAAAACTCATATATATTTGCATTCGAAATATTATATTAATTTATGACTCATAAATATTCTAAATTATTTGGATGTTTTGTTTTTTCAATCAAGTTTCCGCAAAATCATCACTTTCAATGTATTTTCTTTATGCTGAATGAGCTTAAAGATAGCGCAATAATACAAAGAACCTCCTAGTTCCAGTTCAGTTCCCTTCTGTGAAACTATATGGAGTATATTTTTATGCCGCACAACAACAAAAATACCTTCTCTTGTATCAAAATATAATGTCACACTACTAAACTCAATATGAAAAAAGTATATGGTATAGTAATATACTGTACTCTTTTAGGTTAGGTAAGGTTAAATGATCGATCCTACTAGGGATCTCGCTTTGACCGCTTATAACGCCAGTCGGTTATGGTACTTAAAACTCCTATAAAATTGATCATGACGACCCTCAAAAATCGACGAAGTGCTTAGAGCCGATCACAAATTAATTGAGACGGATAATGCAAGTTTTGGCTATGTTTTCTGTTGCGGCGAAGATATGATGCCGAGATGTTTGAGCCTCAGTATTGCCATGACTTGATAATGGAGAAGAAAGCAAGAAAGGTTTTGACCTCATCTTCTGCTTACAATTTGAACAATTTGTGTCCGACCTTTATTTTTAGCCTTGCCGCATGAATGCCTATTGCACAATGTCCTGTAATAGCCCCTACGATTGCGGCAAGATGACTCGCCGACTCGCTTCCACTGTGATGTGTGTGGGGTACGGGTGCCCCGTCTTGCTAGCTCATCGGCTTTGCAGTTTCCACCGATTCCACTATGACCAGGCACCGAACCGAATCTGATGATGAAGTAGCTTGGTGCTTTTCCTAGTGAGGGCAGACATTCCTTGACTAAGTTTGAGCGCACAGAAGACTCCCCCTCCAATTTTCCCGACTTCTCCTTGTCCACGTAACCCTCGTCGGTATGGGAGTGGAGAAATAGCCATTAGGAGTGGCCTCTGCAACGCAGTAGTCCAAGTTTGCAATTGAAGGTGAAGACAATTTCAGCGTGACCTTGCTTAGACCCCTTCCCTTACCCAGCTTCTCTGAGCCTTAGAGCGGTATTCATAGCAATACACCTGCCGACAATATCCATGGGTGCCTTCTTTACTCTTAATATTTGGCTTTAGTTACTACAACTCTAAATGAAAAGACATTTTTGTACAGTAAACTCCGTTTTTGGTAGCAGTGTCATAAACACCAAAATATTTAATAACCTCGAGGTAATGAAAGCACTAATTGACTTTATTGAATTTTATCGGTACCCTATTCCGCTGTAATTATTTCTATATCCTGAACTGGGCTTATTAAGTTTGCCATGATGTTTGTAATACCCAAAAAGAAAACGTAGTAGACCCTATAAAGTATATACAATTCAAAAGTTCCAGGACTTATAATATTCGTTTTTTAGTCCTGAAACTTTTGAATTGCACCTTGTATGTATATAAATGGTTAGCGTGACGATCTGAGCTGATTTAGCCATGTCCGTCTGTCTGTCGGTATGAGATATCGATCTGAAAATTTAGACACGTAATTTTTTGGAACCGCTGATATCACCATATTATATACATATGTATGCAGCTGCCTGCAAACTGAACGATCAAAATCAAGTTCTTATATGGGAAATTACCTTTTTTTTTGACAAGATATCTTCACGAAATTTGGTATGCATTTTTTTTTCAAAAGCATCGTTTCATTCAATTCTCGTTAAAAACATAATATTTTACATTCAAACTCTCGCTTTATTAGTTTTCAACATTTCATCTCAACAAAATTTGTTGAGCAAAGGAAATATTTGCAAGACTTAATCTCGATTTTAATTATAGAGTTTACAGAGCGCGCTGGTCCCATAACTTTCATCTAACAAACATTATATTATACTAATAACGATATATAATAGAGGTGTGTATTTAGGTTTATAACTACATATGTACAATACATTCATTTAATAAAACGAATTCACCGCAAATCACCAAATCATGATGTTGCTATCAAACGACCAAGCGGCAATTGCTACTGGTTCGTTTTAATTATATCACATAACAAAATGTATAATTACTGTGCAGTTATACATAAATACAGCTTCATGAACAGCTGAGACAATCACATTTCAGCGCACACCAATACACTCTATATATTATATATACATATGTATGTATGTTTGTGTCCAAGCACGCTTGACGTTTGGAGTCCACGAATTTCCATTCACCACGTAAAACCAAACAAGCCACAGTCGAGTCTTCAGTGGCCATTATAGATAAAATTTTACGAGGTGACTTGCCCGCCCAGCGATTAGTTGCGCGCCAAAGCCGTTGGTCGAGGCGGTTAAGCCGTTTGTTGCAGTCAGCGCCATTAAGTGGCTACCAGTAAGTCAGTTTAGTTAGTCAAGCGGCGGCCAATCGACAATTTTCCAACGGCATCAAGCAAACACCGTCTAATGCCGGTACTGTTGCACACTCATACATATATACATAAAAGTCAATGTGTGTGTGTGTGTATGTGTGTAGCTGGTGAATGGTCACAGCGCGCTTTCCGCCTTATTGACCATTTATAAATTGAGTTATTTTGCTCAGGGGGCTGATTTGATGCGGTTTGTTTTTGTTGTTCGGAATTTTCGCTTTATGCTTCTATTTCAGTTGTTTAGCTTCAGTTTTAGTTTTGTTTTCAGAAATTTCCCTAACCAGCGCAATTTCATAAATATTTTCATAGTTAAACATTTAATCTACATTATTTTCCGTAATACTGTTTAGTTACCGTTATTAAAATTAATCAATATCTAGAGATATTTACATAATTGGTGCAAACACCTTCCTATGTAGTTGTTGGGCTGAGCTCCTTTTTCTGTGTTATGTAATTTGCCAATCAGCAATTTAAAAGGGAGTTCTATTATGGATGTACTTGTCTTTGGACTGAGATCTTATCCTAAAGTATATGTAATGAAACTATTTATCTCCCTTCTGCTTTTTGTAGACAGCCATTCAAGGTTTGGTGCCTGACGGGTTCCAAGTATTCTGTGTCGGATTTGTGATAGAGCTGGACATTCGCAGAGAAAGTGGAAAATGGTTTTTTATTCCGTTCTAGCTTGCAGTTGCGGCAAATACTCGTATTGTTATAAAGCAGACCCATTTTATGCACATGCTCTTCAAAAGGCCAGTGCCTTGCTTTAGTAGCAGTTAGTCTATTCCTAATCCGTTTTAAGAAATCCTTGGTTCTAGTCTTGTCATAGTTGGACTATATCTGCTTCGTTATCCTCCAGTTTGTTATTGATTTCCATCTGTTTTGAGCTGCCAGTTAAATTGTTTCGTTACCAGCTGGCATGGTATTAACGCCACTTCGGATTCGTTTAAAGATGCTTCAGACTTGGCCAACTCGTCTGCTTTTTCGTTGCTGAAATTGCAGGCGGAGTTTGACAGCCGAAGATGATCGAAATCATACCAACTGAGATCCGTTCTGAATAAGATGAGAAGTCCTGTCGGGAATTCACAGCCCAAATACTAGAATATTTTGAGAAATCAGTGTTTTCTACTCCTTCTTTAAAGAATCAATTTTGAAGAATAAAAGAATTATAAGATTTGCCATATTTTTTTAACTTAGCTGCCAAAGACTCGCTTAACACTACGCGTTATCTCTTTCAGCGCTTTTTAAAAGTTTTGAAACGGTAAATCTCTACGCCATAACATTTTCAATCTCACCACTGGCAGCTCTTAACTATATCGAAAAATTATCTTAAATCCCTTTTGCTGAGTAATTGCTTCTTTGTGAGATGACTATTTAAATTAAAGCATTCACATATTGAACTTGTCGACTAAAGATATTTAGAAGAAAATTTGAAGGATTGACAGATTCTTAATTCCATCATAGGTACATTTTTAGATAAATCTAGAATATATCAGATGTCAGATAATTACCACTTATGTTAATCGCACTGTCAGATTTTGATTTCTGACTAAAGGTCAATGTATTTATACTTAGCTCGTTTATGACCGAAACCTCAAAAGATTAGTCGTCCCACTGGACTGATACAAAGTGGATCAAGCTGGTTATTCAAAAAATTGAACAATTGGCTCAGGGCTAGAAGTTCATAAAAGTTATTAGAATCCACTTGGATGAGGCAAAAGAACATGGGTAGGAATCAAAAGAATCTCTAATATTAACAATAGTTGTGTAAGAGGAGATTATATCGAAGATTTAAACACATATATTGGTTGCCATATTTGTAGCTGAAGCTAAGTAGAGACTCTACGTTGTACGGCGAGTATTAAATTTAGAAAATGGCACTGTACTAATTTCAGATCAGATATCAAATATTTTACTAAAGACATTCGTAAATCAGCTTTTATTATACCCCAAAGTTCTTAAGGTTCTATTCACTTATAAAAACTCCGTGTTCCATATTTTTCATTCACCATTTCTACACCAACCCATTCAAAAATCAATAGAAAACCACTTATTAAATTCCCATTATACAATTATTTATCAAATCTTTTTATGCATTCTCCCCAATCACTTATTTCCCATGCCTTTCTCCACCCCGATAATTTTCCACGCACCCACATTCGCACTCAATTGTGGCTGGCATTTATTACACTTGTAATACCCGAAAAGCATGTCCTGTAATTCCTTTATCTCCCCTCTAGAAATTTATTTACTCCCATAAGTACTCGAATCAACAAATAACATATTTAAAATTCAATAAACGCACGCGCCGCACAGAGCTCGTGTCCTGGGTCTTATCGCACCTCAGCCATAACCGCAAAATTGTAGCTTTTACTCCACAGGCTAAGAGTAGACTATATGGGTGGGTGGATGCAGAAAAGTAGATCTCTTTGTATGTGCGGAAGTGAAGTAACCCCAAATTATGTGCTGAAGTTTTTTTTTGAAGTGAAAAAGTGTGTGTGGCAAAGAAAAAATATCAATGTGAGTTCGAATAAGGAAGAGCAACAACGTACAGTAGGAGAAAAATATTTCACGAAGCTTATCTGCAATAAACAGTTGAAGGGCAAAGTGAAAGCAAGGCGGATCAAGCGAGCCACGACACATCTATGTATACAGTCGGGGAAACGGTAAACAACTATGTGAATCCTTGCCTCTCTAACCAGAGAATCTGGTAAATTAATAACAGATTGTAAGACAGGCCTGAAGCTATATGTTAAGAAGAGAGTATATGAAAGATTTTAACTTTTGATGAACTTTCTTTTTGCAAGCTACATTATATAGGAATTACTGTTACAAGTCAATCGTTTTGGTCTAAGACATAGATTATATCAATATAAAATCGGAAAGTAAGGAAATTCGAAAGAACTGAATGACGTCAGTAGAAATGGAACCATAAAGTGTTCTTCTGTTATTAACGTATAAAGTTCCATAATGACTGGATAGTATATAATTTTCGTTTTATTAGTGGTTGAAAATTGTTCCGATTTCGTGACTTTTTTATTCTTCCTTATTGTTGTCAATATAGTCGGGAAGTAATACAATATTTCAAAATGGAATTTCTGCTTAACCTTAGATTAGATCAATCAGTGAATAGTAAACAATAATATCAGTATATTTCCATTTTATTTAAAATTAGTAAAACAGATTATAAATTCTTCCAGTTGTTATTTATAATTACTTCCCAGACGCTACCGTTTAGAAATCTTCTATCCTTTTCATATCGAGTGCTGAATACCTTCTTCCACAAAATGCAATTTTTTCTGCTGCCTTGGTAGCATCGGGGTGCCAATGGCTGATTTATTATATGAGGCACTGACTCTGTCAATTGTGGGATATCTAGCCTGACAATAATTGCGGTTCATTATAATAATTAAAATCGTGAAAATTAATGAAAATACAAAGTACCTCTGTGGTATTCTTATGACTTGTTGTAACTGTTTTCAATTTTGATTGAGTTAAAAGAAAGTCAGTCCGGCAAGATTTTTATACTCATCTTGACTGCTGCTCTGAAGAGTCAAACTTTGGACATGTTTAGCTTACACTACTCCACAAAGCTGAAGGAAAAATTTACTACTTTTGTACTAAGAGGTCTGTGGGGGTATTTGAGGTATCCTGATTACGAATTAGAGTTAAAAACTATCACGTACAGCTATTTTTATAATTTTATTATATGGTGGTGGTTTGATCCTTACACCCCTTGACTAAAACACAAAAAATCTTACGTGTTAGGATATTTTTACTAACATTTTCGGTTTTAGCAACCCAAAATTAGCAAGAAACAGCCTCTAATGACTGTAAACTAGCGTTATTAACGAACGGGAGGCATGTTTTTCGATTTTTAGGTTTTGTTAGAAGAACAGGTATGCAACGACTTTACTCACTTTTACGTGAAATCCTATATCTCAGAAACTACCTGACCAACTAAATTTGGTGTGTAATGTTACCGAAATTCTATCTCTATCACCCACTGTGAAAATGGGTGAAATCGGATGACGCCTATTTCCCATATAACAAACTATTACATTACATATGATTCCTTCAATTTACAGTATACAAATCAAAAAACAATGAAGTTGTCTGATTAAAACTTATATAGTGCCCTCAAAGTGCTTAATTTTATGTCCAAAAATTATTATATATTATATATTGTATATATACATATATATATTTCAAGGACCCAGAAACCAAATACCTCAGCGCATATGATTTTTTGCCGAACATGTCGGTCAATCTGTGAGTTCTAATACTGAAATTCGGAGAGAATAGTTTTGTGATGACAGCATGCGCTTGTGTCAAAAATTGGTAAAATCGGATCAGTACTTTCCTTAGCCCCCATATACCCGTATGCCACTTTTCCAAGCGCGACTATAAAATGATCGGTTACACGCGAACTTAGGCCTTCCTTTTTGTATAGGGTTATAATATAAAACTGAGCCTACTGACTATTTGATTTTTTTGTAATTATATCTATATATATATATATATTTACCATATTGTTATAACTTTCTTACGGGACAGTTTGGTATCATTTAAATACTTATATATTTGTATGTTTAGCCGCATGATTGCAACTGTCAGTCTAATCGATTATAAGGCGTTGAAATTCCCCGACTGTATATCTCCACACATATACACTTCACTTGGTAAACTTAATTTTCGCCCTTCGCAAGCTTCGTCAAGCTTCTTATACACAAAAGAGCCGGTCAAAAATAAACATGTGGCATATTTTTTTCTTGTTGGTAGCTCTTGCTGTTGTTGTGGACCCTCAACAGCGTCGTCCATATTCACATGTACTTGTGTTGTTGCATTTCGCCTGCACTAATTAACTCATTAACATTTGGTTTTTGAATCACTGACTTGGTGTGGCTAGATCTTTTTTCCCTCGTGGTGTTGTCGTCTGCCAGCAATTTTGTATTTTTTTTTTTTTTTGCTTTTCGACTTTGCGCTCCTTTCGAGAGTCAGCAACGCACATGTTGTACATTTCTGGTGTTGTTTTTGTTGTTGTTCTTTATTCTGTTCATTGATTTTTTATTTATGCGTGTGCGTATTTTTTGCGACGACTGTCGCTGCCTGTGCTACGCATCTGTCGCATGCTCCGTTGCGTTTTTGCAGTCTAGTAAAACCGTTGACGGTAGCAAGCTTTGTAGAACCGCGCGCCCGCTTGTAATTTCGAAACCAGTGACATCAACAAAAACAACAACGTCAGTACACCGAAGTAGTGTCTCCTCGCTGGTTGCAATCGTTAACACTTGCATGCAGTTGTTGTTGGTGTATGGCTGCCCCTCAAAAGGATTTAATCGACTGTAGTGACATCGGCACACCTTCATACAAAATACAAACTCTTATATATTATATAAATATGTATATGTATATTCTTTCAAACACCTGATCCATCACTGCTTTGACACGTTACGAAGATGAGATCTCTCAAAGGAGGCATTTCTTTCCGAGATTACCTGAACATGGAAAAATACACACATACAAGTACCTGTAAGTTCAAAAGAAAGCTTCTTGACCTTGAAGCATGTAAAAATAAGAGCTACTTATATTTATTATGTACCCAGATGTATCTAAGAACCGAGTGGTAGTAGGTGCAAAAATTTATGAACTTTCTATTGTAATTGATAATTCAAACCAAGTTTTTTCCGACCAAAGTTTTATTAATTACAATTTCTGATTGAAGCCATGACAGGTTCCTCTAGGACTAGAATGCCCCAAGCCTTCAAAAAATGGTTTCTCAAGCATTTTGCTTTTAATATTTGTGCTTGGTAGTCGACACAATCGAGAGTTTTGTATAGTTTTTTATCACTCGTTGCATTGTCCCAATACTTCGGTTTTTTCTTAACACACTTTACAAGGCCTTGGTTATGGTTTATAAATTAATATCACAAAAATATTGCTCTGTAATCGACTCAAGGTTCTGAATTTTACAACTCTCACCCCATCAATTCTTCTGGATATCTATAGTATCTTGCGGATATCTTAGAGCAAATTTTAATGGTTCGAAGCGCCTTAATTTTCAATATCATAGAATATCCAAGTTTATGTTACCATATTCTGGACATTCCTTAAGAGAACAGTTATAAAGCCGTTACTGTGGTCGCTCTTACCCGTATAACCTATTCAGTTTATCGACGCTCAATATGCAGCAGTTTTACCTAATCACAAAGCCGACGAGTTTAAACTTCGTGTAATTCCGCTTGGTTTGAGCAATATAGTGAATTTGATTATAGAATTGAGTCGCTCAAACTCTTTCTTCTGAGAGAGAACGAGCAATTAACTAGAGCAATGCCTAAGCATTATCCGCTGTATTATTATCTTTTTGAACGAGCTGTAGTGTAGGCTTGGTATTAGCCATTTGTTCAACATACTGGAATAAAAAAATATTGACCTTGAGAGAAAGTGAGAATGAAAAAATTTCCTAAGCTGCTTAAAGATAAAAGAAAACACTCGCTACCATATTTATATGATCCAGAGTTTCTGTCAGCTAGTACGGTTTGAAATATTGGAGTTCAAATTTCTCCATTGCTTTGACATTATTCCCATAAGTCCTTCACCAGTCACTCGAATGCAAATCAACATTGTAATAATTTAGCTAATAATACCCCCTGAACAAAATTATAGCAATTCATTAACAACAACATATACATATATTGTACATGGATATCAGAGTATATATACCATACCAAAAGCGAGCCAATAAAAATCATATTAATAGCTAATTTTTCATGGTAATCAAACAAACACCGCATGAATACTTAAGCCTACAACAACTACATCAACAAAAAAACTTGTGGCAAGCTTATGCCAGCAACCCTCAAACACCCCTGAAAGTGAGCCAAAAACACATCATAAAGTTCAGACCACGAAATTAGGCGCTTTTATCTCGTTGGTACAAAACGATGGGTGGAATATACGCCCACTACGCATACACGTAGAACATACAGATCTGTACAAATATAGTTTTCTAGAAAAAAATACCAAATGGAGTCGGAAGTAATAATGGGGAAGAAATTTCAATAAAGTAGAGCTTAAGTAACAAGCCAAATGACAAGGTAATGAAAATATTATATATACAACATTTACGCCCACTTTGATGGGGTGCTGACAATATTATTAACTTATATTGAAGTATATGATTACAAATACATATTGCAATTTTAGAAATCTGCTTGAACTGATTATACTTGAAGAAGTATAGAAGCCTATTATTTTTAAAATTTTTTACGGAGATTGTACCGCTGCCTAGCACAATAATCCAGGCCAAATTAAGTGAAATTAAAAAAAAAAAGTTTTCTATGCAAGCACTTTATTCCGATAGTTCAGTTTTTATGACAGCTATTTGCTGACATCGGCGATTCCGATAAATGAGCAGCTTTTAGGGGAGAAAAAGGACGTGTACAAAATTTTTGATCGCTATCTTAAAAACCGAGGGACTAGTTCGCATATACACAGACAAACAGAGATGACTAAATCGACTCAGCTCATCATGCTGATCATTTATATATATACTTTATAGAGTTTCCGACACTTCCTTTTGGGGGGTACAAAAATCGTGGAAAATTTAATATACCCTGTTCAGAGTATAAAAAAGTTTTCACCTATAAACAAAATATTGAGTTCAATTAAAACTGTAACACTTAATTAAATATCGCAATATAAAATGAATTTAAACAATATTTTGGTTGAAGACATTTTTTGGTAAAGCAACAAATTGATCAAATAAATTCAATATTAAAGATATTGAATAGAATATTGAATAAGAACACTTTCATGTTATTTGGTGTCTTCTAATATACACAGAAATAATTTCCATAGGATCAGGTGTATATTCATAGCTCTCTAGTTATAACAAAGAATATCCATCACACCTAGAATATGGGAATAAAATTTATATAAAAAAAACATTTTTAATGCATTAAACAATGTATTCAGTAACGAATAGCCAAAATCCAAAGTTAAGTTAAGTTTCGGAGTTGATCTCCGCATCACGGAAATCCTACTTCGAACACAGGTCTTTTGTGATAACAAAATATTTTTGGTATAGCTCAAGAGACCTCAGCGTAACAACAAACTGCTTTGAGCCTATCACTAATTTGTTGAGGCTGCCTATATCGATTCTTGCCTAAAAGGCTTTCAACCTCAATATACAATAGCAAAAGCTACGTAGTCGATCAGAAAGTGTCTACATGTTTCTACATCACATTTTTCCATAAATTCAAAATAAATATCAATCACCGCATTGAATGAAATGTGTAACTATAAACAAAAGGCTTCATCTTGCACTCTTTTTGAGGATAGTCACAGAATAAACCCAATTTCACCAATTGGTGGTTGTCTGCGGTTTATAGCTTACTCTTATTAAAGCAACGGTAAAACATTTCAAACCGATCATAAACTGGTGATGAACATAATCTCAACAATGGGGACTGCGCCTAATCCATAAATCTATACAGATAAAATGTGCCTATATAAGATATTAGCTTCAGATAATCCTAATAGAATTCTACAAATTTTACTGCGGACGACTTTTAGGTCATAAGGCCTAAAATCTGTTATCTAATTTCACATTCGAAAGGAGTGCGGACTCAATGATTTATCAGCATGCTGTACACTTTCTTGATACCGGATTCTACTTGAAATTGAATAAGCTTTCCTAAATCAGCTACTTCTCAGCCTGTATCTTCCAGCAATATCAACTTGGACCCAGCAGCCTTAATTTCGTAATAGAAACAAACTATTACATCTAAGAAATCACTGCATAAAAATATGACTTTTACCATTTGCTGGCTTTAATTATGAAAAGGTCTAAAACTGCACCCTAAATGACATTTAATGAACACTTAAGTGACTTCGCAACTTAACTTCGACTAAACTCACAAGCCATATGACACTCCCAGAGAACACGGTGCAGAAGTTATCAAACGAAGAATCATGGTAACTTATGACAGCAACAACAATGTGTGAATAGTAAGTTTATAACAGAAAGAAATAAATGACTAAGAAAATAAAATAGCAAAATTAAAATCAAATAAAAGGGCAACAACAAAAATCACAAAGTACTTTACCAACAACAGACACAACAACAACAAATAAGTAAGCGCAAATGGCAAAAATGATCTTGATGAGTTCATTAGCGAACTAATTTCGACTGAAATTAAGTTTAATGCGAGCGATAAGATGAGCAACAACAACAACAATTATGTGTATTAACAGTGGCAAATGGCTTCGGCCAACACATCATCAGCAAAGCAAACAGAAATTAGACGCTAAGGGACCAAAAACAACAACAACAACCACAATTAAAACAACAACAACGATAAATATAAGGTAAGTGCAGGGTAGGCTATCAAGCATGAAGTGCAACCAAAATCGACAGCAATATACATACATATGTAAATACATGTGCTGCACGTAGCGATAACAACAACAACTAACAGTAACTGACAATCCTATAAGAAACCAAAAAATTTGCCTGTGCTAAATTTTGTGCGCTCATTTAATTTGCGGCTCCCGCAACTGTTGGTGTTGCCACTGTTATGGCTCGACGCGCCGCGCGGCAAAAACTCAAAAGATTACTCGCCGTTTTGCGCTTGTGCCGAAAAAGCAACAACAACAAATCACGCTACCACTTGCTTTCGATAAGCTCGAATAACAGCTACAACAACAATTTCAATAGCAACAACAATAAATTCAATATCACCAACAACAACAACTTAGAGTGCTGCAGAAAAAAAATGCGCTATCAAAGTATAGAACATATCAACAGATCGACAAACACATGTTGCAGCAACATGTTTCCGAACATATGCTCATTTGCCCACCAACAACAATCCAACAACAAGTATGCACATATTGTTATTGCTGCTGTTGCACAGGAAAAGAGTCAACAGCCAACAGCTCAGCACATCCGCTGCTGCTCGCTTGGATGACGCCACCGCCGCCGCCTCCAATCGCCGCTGCCGCCGCAGGCCATCAAACCACTGGAAGGGACGACTGCCAGCCAGCCAGCCGGTAAACAGACAGACAACAAGGCAGTGAGCAGACAACGGTTATTGTTGTTGTTGTTTACTCCTTTATATGCCGTTGTTGCTATGTATTTCCTTTCCGACTGTCGTCATCGTCGTCGCTCATCGAAGAGTCTTTCCTGATGTCGCTTTTCAGCTTGTTGTTCTTTTTTCTTGGTCTTGTTGTTGCTGTTGCTGTCATGCGCTTTTATTAATAAAGACCACACAATTTGACAGCGAGACCACCCAAGCGTTTGTTGTCTCTCTCTTCGGATTTTAAAAATTTCCCCCCACATTCCTTTTTTGCAACAGTACTTTATTTGCTTGTGTTTTGGTCTCATTTTTTTCTTGTTTATTGCTATGTCCTATACAAATGTGAGCTCTAAGTTAGTATTCCCCGTTGATATAAGTTTGTCGCACCGATTGCGGTTGTTGTGCCTTGTTTTTTTTTTGCTCATTGTTCTCGTTGACTTTTAAAGGGCCATCTACAATACATTTCGTTACGAGAGTTTCTCCAATGGAAATCAATGCTCATTGAGTACACCTGTTATTGTAGAACTATCTATAGACACATGTAGAAGATCTCGAAACTATATTCTTATATAATTCTTCAGATGATAGGTAGTTTGTTGTATTCCCAAATTGTCGTAGGATAAATGCGTAATAACAGCACTGTTATAACAACACTTATGTATTAAGAATTTGATATACTCCGAGAAACACACACACAACTGCAGATGTCCAAAGCAAAAATAAGCTCTTGAATCATATTTGTAGTGGAACTCATCCTCTGTTCTCTAAAATCAAAAATATAAGCATTGAAGTTAGACCAAGAATGACCACAACTAAAAATCGAAACTTCTGTTCTCTTAAAAGTAAAAGAATACTCCCTAAAATAACAAAATGTCTTCAAAATAACAACACAAATTAGTAATTAGCAATTTTCCTGGTTCCAACGAGATTGATAAAAAACGTAAGTACTAAGGTATTTTCAAAAATCAGCAATCCAATAATAAATAAAATAGAGCTAAAATTTTATCACCGCTGTCAAATAACTTCATGTAAATTCGAGATAGTTCGAGCATTCATTTATCACTCGCTTATAAAACAGGCCCCTTTAATCATACACGATTTTGACTGTGATCATCTAGTACCACCAGTTTGTTTAAATAGTAATTCGAGCTCAGTTTTAATTCAAGTGGTGTCTTCCTTCCTCTGTCATTCCAAAAGTTACCACAACGCAAATGTCCAGGGAAGAATCTTTCGGTTCTAATCTAACATCACTTCCTCAAAAACGTTAGTTAGTTGGTATATATAGTATTTTCGACATCGGCATAAAGCTCGATCAGTCCGTGTTTCCATCCTTTGTGGAACTCTCAGTCTCAAATTGTAAAAATACATACCATCCGGTTAAAACGGCCTACTCGGCAGCATTTCTAAAAATTATTTGGACAGTGTCTTTTTGCTTTTGGCTTCCGAGTTAGAGTTATTTACTTCCATATTATAATAACCATTCACCTTGGATGTCTGGAATGAAATGGTTGAACTGCTCTGGTTAAAGTATGATCCCACCTTAGTAAAGACCTCATGTTAGTTTGTCTGTCATTGGAACCGGGTGCTACGATGGCTTATTCCTGCATGATCTTTGACCACGAAAAATTTCGAAACCTTTTCAAACCACCCTTGTAGCACAAGAAAGCGAAGAAACAACAAGCCGCTGTCACTTAGGTATACCTAAGGTAATATTGGCCCATAAAAATGGCATATAAGTGGGGCATTTTAATTAACATATGTTAACCATTTGTTTGCTGGATGCAAACTGCCGTGCTATTGTTGTTGTTGTTCTACTAATAGTTTTCGTTGTTGCTGATATTGACACTATTCCCATTGGAATGGCCATACTTAATTTTATGGACCTGATCGTCGCTGAACTTTGTTGGCAGGCCAAAGCGAAGCTGGCAGTGGGGCAAAGACAGTTCAGCTACAAAGCACGAGGAGGAGGGATAGGTGCGTTGGCATTTACGAGCGAAGCATTTGTCAAGCGCTGCCTGCATATTTTACGCAATAACTTGTTGGCATTTTATGGCCCAAATGGAGGCACTCCAAATGCTCCAGATTATGCACGCAACAATGCACAAACACGCTAAATTGCACGCATAAAAAAATAAACACAAAAACCAAAGCAAACAATAGAAACTCGAAGGAATATCGCGCAGCCGAGAACTTTACGCCGAGTGTTGCAACAATAACTTGCCGCATCAGGTGAAACATTTGAACCCAGGTGGTGATACCTCTTGTGCAACACAAGCATACAAATATGTCGACGTGCACACTCGTACGTTTTGATTTTGAAATGTGTGTGCCACTAGCAGCTACAACTGGTGGCTCGCTAAACGATAGACCACCCTACACCTACCTACCAGAACTGCGAGCCGCGTCATTCGGGCAAAATTGTTGTGTAAACTATACATAAGCTGGTCGAAAATCTGCTCACAAGTAAATTGGATCATGTGATTCGTGTCTTCGGTCAACGAATTAGTTAGATCTTCTGCAGCAGCAAAGAAATGAAGCTCCAGCGATTGGAAAATAGATGCAGCTGTTTAAAAAAGCCGGTTCAGCACGGAATCTTATACAACCGAGCCTTAACACCTAGGTATCCCAAGAATAAAGATCACAAAAGAGCAATCTTTATGAACAAGCTATTATCTTTATTTAGTAGCTATCTGTCATCTTAGGTAATACTGCCCAGTATCGCTTTAAATTGTGAGAAGACCTGAGCCTTGAGTGAAATGAAAGATGTTATTCTTTTCGGTAATTATGTGCCTACATAGCTTAGTAACGATAGTATTCTAGAACCCTGAAAAATAATTTTTCGTCTTGTTTCCAGGTCAAAATACAAACATACGCGGGACAAAATCCAAAACGTTAACTGTGTTGTGTAGCTATAAATGACGGAGTTAACTCTTTGAGCTTTGGACTGACCGAAAGATCTGTTCTGTGACTATCTTCTCTTTT
This sequence comes from Bactrocera oleae, assembly GCF_042242935.1. NCBI lineage: Eukaryota > Metazoa > Arthropoda > Insecta > Diptera > Tephritidae > Bactrocera > Bactrocera oleae. The sequence continues at coordinate 46,677,863 of NC_091538.1, read as the reverse complement.
CAGGCTCATAAAGTGTCTCTCTGGACAAAAATTTCGTTCAAGTGAGGAAATCAATATGGAAACAAACTTCTATTCTGAAGTCGTCAAAGCTTCACAACTGCGAACTGGTACCAAAGTGTTGGAGAACTGTCACAATAAATGCATTACTCTAGATGGAGATTATAGCGAAAAACAATACGATTCATTAAAAAATATGTTTTTTCATTGTTGAGGCTTCGTCAGTTTATGTAGCTCAGTAGAAGGAGTATAGTTGTCTTGAGTTCAAGCGCAAGAAAGTTGTCTGAAAGCAACAGATACTTTAAAATACAATAGCCAGTCTACGAAGTGTCGTATGTTCTTAGAACTTATACATATAGGTATCTTAGATATTTAGGAGCTTCGCAGTTCAAGCGACTAAAGCAAAAAGCGTTGACGTCCTCGTATTGAAATGAACTTTCATATGACATTACAAAAGACCTGTAGGTCTATGTATGGCGTGACAGCCAGCCAGTAAAACCTAGCATAACATAACCTATATTCACAAGTAAAGTTGTACAAGTAATGCTACCTTGCAAATATTGTAATGATTTTAAAACTATTGCTTTAATTTTCGCAACTTTCAGAAAAAGTGTAGGTAACTATAGAAATTGAAGTGATCGCATATTTCTTACAACCTCGTCTGCATCACCATAAGTATGAGTCATCATTTCCAAAGCTACAATGTCCAGTATTGCACTCTACTTTAGGCAGCAGCAGCGAAAATCAGTGCGATACTAGTCGTCGTGATCTCTTGCGAACGGAACGATCGATCTGCTAGATATTTGGTAGTGATACCTACAGCATCTTCAGTTGCAACAACGACACCATCTACCGCCGAGGCTTTCCACAACGCACACCGTCTGCTCCTCTTCCCTACCAAACGAACTATAGTCTGGACGCAACAGACCAGCTGTGTCAAGCATCTGCATGTGTCGGCGTGTGGTCTACGCTCTTGAGTGTAACGAAGCGAAGCTGCATAAAAAAGTCGGCTGCCAAGGCGATCAACCGACGAATGTTATTGATATCGTTCGTATGTATGTGTGTGCAGATGTAGAGAGTGGAGTGCCAACGTCTGAGCAATAAAGCTTTGCGTATGAAGATCAATGTGGGTAGGTCAAGAGGCAATGAGTTGAGTGCAACGTCGACGATGGTGGCTTCGACAACGGCGGCGCTTCTCTGTTTGGAAATGTGTTGCTATGTGTGGCAACATCCATGGGATAACTTGCAAAACCAAATCCGAGCTACTGGTGATACCACTGTCTGCCGACTTTTGGCGACGACCTCCCGAATCGTTCGTCGCGCCAACGAGTGTGTTTGTTTTGGCCTGCTGTTGCGTCGGCGGTGACGGCGATCGTTCTTCATGGTGAGCGGTGCGCAGTGATCGCACCGCACAGAATCTTCAATTAGTCTGCCTTCTGGTTGATGACTTAATTAAGTCGCTGTGGCGCCTGACGATACTTGTGTTGGGCTTTCGATTTCGTTGGTATGTCTTCGGCTTTTTCGCTTGCCTTTCGCAGTTGTCGTTCTTTTTGTCGGTATTTGTGTGCGTGTGTGTGTTGCTTTATTGTTTGTGTAGAATTTTATTTACTTAAGCGCTTTATTGGCTTTTTATTGCTTTTTATATCAGCTTTGTTGTTGTTGTGCGCTTACGCAGAATCCGTAGCAAAGGCTTTGTTGGCGCCTATCAATCACAATGAGTGCTCTTTGTTCGCTGCGATACTCGTTTTCGGTATCATTCTCGTCAATTTCACATACAACAATACAACAATAACTGCATACATTGTTGCCTCAGCATATTAGCGCCCACCGATCGTTGCCATAGGCGCTCTCCGCTGCTTCCTTTACCACCACTCGAAGGCAAATGATCAACAAAGTCACTAATTATTTTGCCTCGATGCTTGACAATTGTCGCTCGAAGTGATTTAGCACTTGGTCACAAACGAAGGGTGATTATGTTGACAAACGATCGCGATCGTGCGCAAAACAATCAACTAAGAAACGGTGTTGTTGTGTGGCGTTGTTGCGGCCGCTGTTGTTGGGTGTTGGTGGTCTTATGCTCGCCCTTTGTGTGGCACGGCGCGGCACATCTGCATGTACACACGTGATTTATGATATTCTATGCTCGTATGAGTGTATGTGTGTGTGTGTGTTGCAATTTCTCAAGTTTATTGAAGTTAATGCAGTCAGCAGACATTTTTGCGACAACAACAACCACAGCAATCACCCACTAAAATGTGTAGCATGTGCGTTGGAGTTCAAGTTGCAAGCTGCTGCAGCCCAAGCGCTGTTTGTGTGCTTTCCTTTAAGGCGATCGCACATTGGTGCACCGAGTGACATATTGGTCCCCACAATTCTGCGCATTCCACGCGTTGTCTTTTCGGTATTTTGCAAATCTGTTGTTGTCAGTCGGCACTTTTGAAGCTCAAATGTATTGCTGCCACACCACGTGGGTGGCCGCTCGAAAGGGTTGCTGTTGCTGCTGCTCTGGCCTTAAAACGCACTTTACTCTGAATATACGGAGCTATATACAAATATATAACTATATTTTTATACCCTGAACAGGGTATATTAAGTGTGCCATGAAGTTTGTAATACCCAAAAGGAGCATCGGAGATCCTATAAAATACATATATAAATGATCTGGGTAATGTGCATTATTTTTTTGTTCCTTGTATTATTTGTGGCTTGGTATGAAAATAAAATTTCGAAGTGGCCCTTTCACAAGGGGATACGCTTAAGTATAAAAATTTAGTAATATTCTTAAGCAGATTATATTTGTCAATTATAATCCGTTCAAACTGTACAGTAAAATATTATGGACACATATGTTTTGGTATAAAAATTATAAACAGGCAATTTAATTTCTTCATACAAGAAAGCTATTTACAAGTACTTCAAGGTAGATGATCTAAAAGATCGCAAGGAATTAATTAATAATAGAGAAACCCACTGAAGAAGGTAAAAGTTTAAAAAATTACTGAATTTTAAAATTATACGATCATCTTAAGAAAATCAAAGAAGATAAGAAACCAATATATGAGATCAGACCTACTATCGTGTCGTGGATTATGCTCGGTTTTTGAAGAATAACGCCCAGATGTCTCAAAAACCGTTTTAGCAGAGGATTTCCTGAATTTTTACGTAAGCGTCGACGAAAATGAATCCACACCAGACAGCCACAGTCAGATAGTAGCCGAAACAATGAAATTTTAGTTTTACCTTTAAATTCCTTTAATTCAGAGCCTAGGTTGTCTAAATCGGTATAGGTTGTCTAAATTGATATAGTGACTTTGAATCATGCCAGTTTGTCTACTATTTTAAAATGGAGTTTAATACCTTATACAAAGTTTCAGTGGCAACGCCATTTTTTAATAACTTTTTAATAACTGTTGTTGTTTTAGCAACAGAAAATAGTGCTCAAATTAGTAGTTTTGAAGAATGCTGTCGAATTTTGAGTCTTTGGCAGGATAAAAATTCGGGTCCGTTTCGATTACGTAGATCCGACTGTCATGAGTTCACGAGTTGACAAATTTATATGATCGTATAAGCACTCTCTTCAGCAGAGCAATCAGCGTAATTATTGTCGTAGTTGTTGTATAATATATTCCTCAAATATTTCTGGATATTTTTTTTTGGAATGCTGGTCTTTTTGCATTCATTGGCCTCATACAAATCCCTCTCGTTCCAGTTGCCGATACATCTCGTGGTAGGAGGAGATTGAGTGAAATTTTATTTTCTGAGAGTAACGTGAATTCACTTAATTATAGAAAATATACCAGTATTACAAACTATTTACAATATTATTCAAAAAACTCAGATATGACAACGCCGTAATTTTCTGGAAGATTTTGTGAAGGAGCTTTTGTTTTCGGGCTTACATAATCCAGCTCGTGCAAGAATTGAAGCTAAACGGTTCAGTGAATGGTCCCAAAATGAGATGGTCGCCAAACCCGAAACAAACTTTTGTTGAGCTCATTATCTCGCTTCATGGGTCTATGGCGTGGTCTCCAAGATCATGCGATTTAACACCGCAGGCCTATTTTTGGTGGGATTATGTGAAGACGCTTGTCCACACCGATAAGCCCAAGACAATTGACGCCTTCGAAGAGAATATTCGAAACGTAGTTGCTAACGTAAGGCCCCAATTTCTGCAAAAAGTGGTCGAAAATTGAGCTATTCGAGCAAGCCGCGGCGGTCACTTGCCCGAAATTATTTTTAGAACATAACGTCAACGCTTATCTTTATAATAAAGCTAAATTCTTGGCCATAACGTTAAATAACATGTATTTTATTTCTTCTTGAAAATCTCATGTCTAAAAATACCCTTAACTTGAATTATAAGCTATAGAGGTGTAAAGGTTTTATGTGAGTACAACTTTCCACCAAAGCTCACAACATTCGAAGGTTTCACTTTGAAATATAAACTACGATTAATTTCATAAAAATAAATTAATTTTTTCTCATGTACCGCTATTTATTTTCTATTATTCACCAACGTAACTGACCTATAACGACCCACTTTTCACAAAACCAATTTCCTATTCCAATCGCCATTTCCTTCGTTCGCCTTCAAAGCGTTCAAAGAATGCGTTCGGAGCACATCATGTCAACGCTGTTTCCCAAGCGTAATGAAAGCGCGCAATGCGTTGGTAAACAAATAATAAATACGTACACACCACCACACACCTACATATATGTACATATAGTAATTGTAGAAGTGTGCTTGTTTGTATGTATGTGTAAATTTTACTGCCTCAAAAGCGCTTTAATGGAAATTCCTTTGTGAATTCATCAACTCAACGCAATCACCCGTTGACAGTTTGTTTATATACAAATCAAAAATGGTGTAAGCAATGATGGCACCGGATAATTGGTTTTAGTACCCGACCTAGTGCATATGATGTACCATGTGATGGGAGAGCTAATGCTGGTGATTGCGCTAGTTTGGTGATGCTTATGGTGTCGGTTGTTAGGTGAGGGCCCCGAGGCCATGAAAGGTGGTTGTTTAGGCGAATGTGAAAAACGAGGGAGGTTAAGCTGGAGAAATTTATCGTTCACACCTTTTTAAAAATATACTATGAGTATAGGGTCTGGTGGTTGGTATTTTTATGAGCGCACTATGTATACGCTAAACAGGTTATATTAACTTTACCACGATGCCCAAAAAGGAAACGTCGGAGAGTCATATTAACTGACTGATCAAAATGAAGTTCTTGTGTGGAAACTTTTTATTTGTGTATTTTTTCTTGTTTTTAGTGTAAATTAGTTATTTCCCTAAAATGGTATCAATTATCAATTCAATTTTTAAAATTCAAAAACAACTCTTCTTTAAAGTATTAATTTTTTTTACAATTCCATCAAATGTATCATCGTACCTATCTATAAATACAATAAATTATATTAAAAGCTATAAACAAAAATATCGCAGAAAATTCTTCTTCTACGGTTTAAACTCAATCATCCATCTTTAGTCCTATAGTTATTCCATGATTCAAGTTTAATCATCCGTCCGTAATCGTTTTCCGCCATTCTTCTTTTGAGTGACAATGGTGGCCCTCTATAGGGTATTAACACGAGTGGAACTTTCTTCTCGCTCTTTTTAAAGTGTTACCAACTTTTCGACATTATTTGCTGCCAGCTGTAGTTTTTCTTTCCCTATTTCAGTAAACATAAACGGTGTGCTGATTTCATGCCGAAGAACCCATCTAATTCGTTCAAAATTTCATTGCATTCGTACATTGCATACTTTCAAGAAGTCTTTCAGGTATGTTTGATATTTCAAAACTTCAGTCACTAGAAAAATTGGCCAAACTTATTCGGAGAACTTAAACGAACTTAGTAGGTTGTAAAAATATGGTCTTCATTATTTGTCATTAATCTCCGAATTTCTTCAAAATGAATCCTGTATTTTAATTCCTGTGAAGCTTGACCTCCTATGCCTCAGCGAACGCATAATGAATTTTATAGGGAATGTGATTTTACATTGCCTATCGATGTTGGACGCTAGATATGGCGTTTTCTTCCTATTTTAGCTTTTGGATTAGTTTGAACCAACCTTCGTTGTTAGCTTCAGATTTGTACAATTCTTTTGAGTGATCTGATTCTTCTTCTTCTTGATACGAGTGAGCATAAAAGAAGGCACTGAATATCAAATGTGGAACAAATGGCGCTAGGATTACCAACGACCTGTGTTGCTCAAATTAAAAAAAAAAAAAAGAGAAATAAAGTCAGACATTTCTTAACGGCTCTCAGATAATTCCGTTATTTTTATACCCTGAAGTGGGAACATATATTGTAATACTATCACTTATGTATATAAAATCGGTTCCAAAAAGGTCAATAAAGTAGTAAGCAGTAAAGATAACGCCATGTCCATTTGGACTCGTCAAAATTCACAAAATCAAAATGCTCAATTTTTTTTTTTTTTTGAAAAATGTAAATATGTTCATAGCTTAAGCGAATCACGTATACACATTTACATACTAAAGCATATGTAAATAAAAAGTCCACTTAAATCGCGCACTCGTGTGTTTCTAATAATAAAATCACTTCATCTAAGCGCATCACCAGCAAAGTCAACGCCACCAATACCAGCACACATTATCAACAGCAGTAACCGTTAATAATAGTGCTGCCACCTGTCGGTTCCAAATGGCTGAATTTTGGCTGTCAAAGTGACAAGCAAAAAGGTTGCACCACAAACGCTTGCAATCCTACAAGTGTTTATTGTTGTTGTTGTTGTTGTCTGGCATCAATCATATTATTTTTCAATTACCGCTAATGCAGCTAAATTACTGTTTGTTGTTGTATTTATTATATAAAAGAGTCATTTTCCACTTTTGCAAAAATTTTTAAGTTTTTTTTTTATTGTTGTTGTCACGTGCAATTTGGTGTGTTGTAGTTGTGGGCCTCATAAAGTTTTACAAAGCAAACACCATCATTAAAATGTCATTATGTTTACTTTGCTGAATCGTCATTGCAGTGTTGTTGTGCAGTGACTGTGACCGTAGACATTAATTGATAAACACAACAACAACATGAAAATAAAATGGTATATTAAATATGACAGTTGGCATCCATTAACAAGTATAACAACAAATGAGCAGCCTTCCGCGTATTTGAAGATTCTTATATACGGTTAAGCAGCTTGACCTATTTAGGTCTTCCCTTAGAAGATACACTCAAGTAAAACAGTGAAAGTGCCAACAATTGATTAACTTGAGTTCAGTCAACTTACATTACAGTTTTCTTTAAGGAAATCAGGTGTATTAACAAAGGGAAAGAAACCTTCCAGAAACCGATCCGCCTTCTTATAAAAATCGTTCAACCGTTCTCTCTCCTCACAGGTAATAATATAATATAACATAGCATGTTACTGCAGTCAAGAAAGTAGACCTCAAATTTGTTCGGTCTGTCGATACCGAGTGATAAATTATTGATAATAAGTTTCAAGTTTTTGTAAAGCTTTCTTAAGATCTGGATTGGAGTACATTTTTTTATTGTTTTCTTCAGTTTTATTTTTTCGATAGATGGCAACTCTATATGTTACGACGTCGGTCGTCCCGACAAATGAGCAGCTTATTTGTAAGAAAAGGACAGGTGCAAAATTCTAGATCGATAGCTTAAAAACTGAGGGACTAGTTTGTATATATGCAGACAGACAGACGGACATGGCTAAATCAACTCAGTTCACCATGCTGATCATTTATATATATATATATTTTATAGGGTCTTCGATATTTCATTCTGGGTGTTACAAACTTAATATACCCTGTTCAGGGAAATATGCTATAGAGTTGCCCGTTATTCATGGACTTAATACTACATAAATAACTATGTCAAACCTTTTGCAACGTGTTGGATTAGTGTTAAGGCGTTTACTCGAAATTTCTCGCATTATATAGATAAACTATACCCTAGGGCCTAGGATGTGCAGAATTTCTAATGTCGTGCTATAATAAAATGTTGCTGAAATCAGGCATGAAAGTATGCTCCAGCAGATCTAAATATATATAGAATTTAGTATTATATAAATATATATAATTTAGTAGAAAAATCGCTTCGGCGATATAAAATCTGGTGACAGAATACTTTTGAGCGTAATATAACCCCTCTCTAAGGGTAGTTCAGTGATAGGATCTTACGAATTATTGGAAATTTTTTGATTGCTTGTCCTAAAAAATCGTTCAGTTGCAACATGTGGCAACTCTACTAAATTAACATTCTTGAAATCAATTATTTATATTACCTAATTGCATTACATGGGAATTGGTGGCAGGCGCCAGTTGGCACCTGGACATCACCACTATGTATAATACATACATACGTACCTACATATGTGTTTTTTGTATGAAATTTTTAGTTGATGATTTTTTAATAAGTGCAACAGTTTAATACTTATGTAAGTCAGCTGGAGAATTCACGCGAAGAAAACGGAGAGTTACAACTTCATAAATTTTTAAGTGTTTGGGTTGCGAACTATTTCGTGTATGGCAAAAGTTAAATGCTTCTGATTGTGTTAACAATTATTAAATAATAACTTATTAAACAGTATACTAGTGTTTATATATAAACGATAAGTGCAGAAATACTGGAAACTTTATTTATAAGCTTTGAACCTAGTTCATAACCCCACTAACCACAGTGCAGTGTGAAGAAAACACCTGTTGCTGCCACATTCTCAATCATATATAATCCATTTAACTTATAGAAAATGTTTTGCACAGCAAATAGCTGTTGTTTCATTAAAAATTCACTCATTATTTAGTTATCGCTGCAATTGCTTCTAATTCCCAAAGAAATATAAATTTCGAGGAAGTTACCAAAGTTTTCAAACCATACTTGTATTAAATCACAATTGTGCCTGCACGACGTTAGACCAGATTTTAACCTCTTGAGGAAGTCCATCTCAAGTTGAAGAACTAAATAATGCCAAGTACGGCACCGATTTTGTTTCAAAATAGGTAGTAAGATGTAGTCCCTTCATATTATTACATCCCTTCATATTATTATAGAAAATTTAAGAAAATATTATAGAGATGTTATAGAATTAAATAAGACAATAAAATTTTTTTTTTTTAACCACTTAACTGGTATTAATGGTTGTCTTTTCAACGTGTGGTTTCCAATCAGGCAATACTTTTATCGGAGTTGGTCTTTTTTACAGCTTTTACACAGTTTGGTTTGCCATTTCATAATAAATAGACTTACTTCGGTATAACGTTTGCAAAAGAGCCCACAATGAAAATTTTAAACAGAGCTTTTCCTTCATTTTCTCTTATTTCGAGTAAATAGGGTGTACTAGTAGACATTCAAACATAGCACAATATACTTCTGCATGGACAGTGTTCTATAAATCGTTGTTTTTTCCCCCTTCGAAATTTTTTGCCCCGCAGTCATTGTTGTATACGTATAATAATACTGATATTTATGAGTTTTGTCACTTACTCAGAAATTTAGGCATTAGACCATGGTGGATCTGCATCCTCAAATATATCATAGTTGGAAATTAAATACGGATATTTACCTGAAAAGAAAAATAACAAAATATTCGTTTTTAAAGAGCCTTCGAATGTCATGTTAATAAGAGGGTTGAATTTTATATTTCGCGATTAGAGAACAAAAACAAATTTTATAAAATAAACATTAATAATAAATTATATATTATAATATAAATATTAACCATCGAAAATCGCTCTATGATTTTTTAAAATATTATCCATTAAGATCTTTACACTTTTGCATGCGTTTGAACCAATTGTCGAAGCACTTTTGCCACTCTGATTGAGGTATCGCCAAAACATGTGTTCTGAACACATCAACCGCCTCGTCAGGCGGCGAAAAACGTTGAACTATTAGTTTATTTTTTACGTACGAGAATCAAAAGAAATCATTCGTTGCCAAGTCACGACTATACAGTGGATGACTCATCAAATGGATGATTCGGCTCATCTTGAAACACCCATCCAGTCGACTGCTGTTTACTTTCGAGCTCATTCGACACGAACCTTTTTTGGCGCGATTAACAAATTGTGTGGGATCCAAGTGAATAAATCTTTTTACAATCAAATATTGATGGAATATTGAATTTATGCTGGTCCCACTAATTTTTATAGTTATCTCAATCTCGCGATAGGTTACATGACGATTTGACAATATAAGTTTGCGCACAGCATCAAAAGTTTCTAACACGCGAACCCTCAACAATCAAGATGCTCGAACAAACTGATTGTACTTAATAACGTCAGATACTCTCTCTTGCCCAGATTTTAGAAGAAGCGTGTCGTCGCCCCACTCGACGTTACAGCCTGTGGGACCACTTCGCGGTTAAGTTTGAATGCTGATTTGAATTTGTTCCCATGTACGCTTTGAATATGGCTAACAATGAACCACTAACCAACCATATCCCCAGGTTTTACTACTTTCCGACATCATTTTGTAGAACTTTTTAAAAAGCTTAAACTTTGAGACAACAGTACTCGAAGCATTGGCGACCTCAAGGCAAAGATTTGTGCCGAAATCGTCAACACTTCAGGCGGTATGTGCTCGGACGAACAATGAAAATGAAAGAACTAAAAGTAAGTAAGCAATTGTTGTGATCTGCAACCGATTAAGCATATTTACGACAATCGGATTCATTGCATTATTTTATGATGAGGTTTAGGTAAGCAGCAAAAACACAATAAAGGCTGAAATGACTAACCACAAAAAAAGTCATATAACAAAATTTAATTCATCAACCACACACGGAAGCACAAGCAAACTGACCGCAAAAGTAAATTGAAAAAAAATATATATATTTGCACCATCATAAAAAGATCAACGAAACTTGGCAGCCAGTTGATAGACGCACCCATTGAAAGTCGGCGGTGACCGCTTGACCTCGCCAACGAAGATTTGTGGTTGCAACCGCAACAGGTTCAACAAGCAAAGTATTGGGTGAGTTTCAAAACACATCCACACATACCCAATGACATGTGATGTAAAATTTCAAGTCCAAAGCATAACTCAACAGCTTAACCCACACAGATATATGTAAATACATACACAAATCCAAAGAGAGGCTTAATAACGAAATAAAGCAATTTGAATGAACTTATAAATCTTTTAATCCAGTTGTAAATTCAAAAGAGCTCCATACAAAATTGGCACAGTTTCAGCTTCAGCGTCCGTTACTCCCCAGTCGCTTTTACTCTATCTCTCTTCCTCTCTCACGGCCCATTGACTTCTTCTTCACTAACTGAATTGTCGTTTGGGATTGTATGCCACACGCAAACACAATTATTTAAATCACTCTCAAGCCATAACAACAGAGATCATTCACAAAAAGGTGGAATATCAAAAAAAACAACAACTATAGCATATGTGCGCAGATGGCAGAGTTTGACTAAAATGTTTCAATCAAAAGCACTTAATCAAAAAATAATGATGAAATTTAAATTGAGTTGCACATATTTTATTGCAATTCGCTTTATATTTGTGGTAGAGTTGCCAGAGAGGCGCGAAATATTAAATTTTATTTCTCCTTTTCTCTCTCTCTTAGGTCTACGTACATATATCACTTTTGGAGAATCATATGGGTCACTACTTAATTGTAATCAAAAAAAAATTCTGGCTTTGCGTGTTTAAAAATTGAAAAGAACACACCAGGTAAGGTAATCATCCTTCGAGGGAGGCATGGGAAGGAAGGAATCGCTGAAGGAGAAGAGCGGTGAGCTTTTTTACGGATCGATCAAAGCTTGCGGGGAGAGCGCAGCCTCCTTCAGAGTGGTGACTATCCACTCCGATAGTAGGGCAACGATATTAGCCTTGAGTTCGCTGACTGTGCGCTCAAGGCTAGTGAAAAGATGTCTAGACCCCTTATGTCTAGCATCGAGTTATTTTATGATCAGACTGGCTTGCTCGCTTAGCTTTTCAGTCTCACTAACTGCGGAATTGGAACGGATAGGAGCTACGTTGGCTTCTTATAGTTCACTACTGGACTGTTGGGCCTCAGACCAAATCAGCCCACTCTGGTCGACTATCAGCAGCAGTGCAATCGCAACTCCTTCTTCGCGCTCAGTAAGGTTCACCTTTCAATGGTTGTAGGGGTTCTAACTAGACACCAAATCAAGGCAAAAATACTTCGGACCTCATACATTTAGACATCTAAGTGAAATAGCGGAAATAGAAATAGAACACCCAACCAGATTTGTCATTTGTAAGCTGATAACCAACAATAAGAGTTTTTCGTTTGGCATCACAAAGAACTGTACTTATCAGTGAAATTCTGATCCCCCTACAATGATGAAAGACCAGTCATCTAACCTAACCTAACCCAATTAATATATTCCAATCAATATTTTATCTCAAAACGTGACTAAGGATTTTTGAAAAGTGGAAAATCAGCAATACCGCTCGGTGTTTCTTTACTTTTTTTTACAAAAGAAATTAAAGAGCTCTCGAATAAATAAATATGGCAACTCTATTCCTTCGGGAAAGCCAAGTGCCGATGCTCTAAAAACAGCTACCATAGAGAATAACGTGTTAAAAGTCCACAGTCTTCTATCGTCTTTAGATCGCCGATTGAAAATGTGCTTCATCCAGCGAACTTGCTCCGAGAGACGAAAGTCGAAGACTGTTCTATCGACCAGAAATGTGAAGCTGCATTTTCATGGTTTCATAAGATCTAATCTACACCGATTTCCTGAAGAAAGGTGGCCCGGTCATTCTTGTCTTCGGAGAACATGTGGCAAAAATAACAAAATTTAAAATAAACAATATTTTATAGTATGGCAACCCTTTCTGTAACACACAATTAGTGTTTATTTAAATCACTTTATTACACACACATATACACATATGTATGTACATAAAAGACGTTGCATATATTTTACTGCTCAATTATTAGCAACGAGAAAAAAGCTCCACGCCTCAAATCCATCCAAAAGCTGATCACATCCAAATTCTGTTATGTCAAACGAAGAAGATGTCACCCCAACTTTTTGTGAAATTCATATTATGCTTCCCAACATACAGTGGGATGAATAGATATGAAGAAGCTATTAGAAATTCCTTTAAGTTTTTAAAGATATTTAAATAAAAAATTAAAATACGTTCCTTATCATTTGAAACAAAGCGTTGGCGGGACAATAAATTCATTGCAACGAAAATGTGTTACGCAACCAAATTTCGTCACCATGGATTTACAGAGCGCCTCCATGCTGCTGAATCGATTAAACTTTTTTTCGATTGTTCGAAGTTATACAAAATAAACAATGTGGTGTTGCCAGCCTCTTGAATAATTTAAACATAAATATTATAAAACAAAGAAACACTGCAAGCTGAAGAGTTAAAAAGGCTTTCGCAAGCTGAAGAGTTAAAAAGGCTTTCGCAACTATTTTTAATTGCCATCGTTGCTAAATTATAGAGAAAAAAACACAATATGTCATTCAGAAACGTTTTACTTCTGCCAAGCGACTTTATACATAAAATCAACTAAGAAATATTATTTATTCCCTTACAACCACTGTATATTGTACACTGTATACTCTGATGTTTCCCAATCAATCGGTAGTAGGTAATAAATAATAAATATGTATGATAAATAAAAATGTGATTACTTTGCTTAAATGTAAATAAATAGCTGCTGCAAGGACAATCAAATTGGCATACAAATGAAGCCGAAGGTAAGGACGCCAAAAGCGCAGCTTAAGAGCAAATGGGTGAGTGCAAGTATATATTTATGATAATATACACATACAATGACATTTAAAGACATGTAAGAACGCCAATCAAATGTGCTTCAAACAGATGTTCTACGGTACTGCCTTTGGTTTGTTTTGAGTTCTTTTTGTGACTTTGCTTAGCAGAAGTTCCCCTTTGTTTGCTGTTACTTGCCTCTTTTTTTTGGGCTTCTTTCGTCATTAACATCATCATTCTTTGCTTGCCGTGGTTCAATCAACTGTTGTTCGCAAAAAGTTGAGTTGACAGACCTGTTCAATGTGACATTGCTGGGAAAAGATATCTTTTGAGGTATTAATTGCAAAAATCTGGCCGAAATGGCAACAAGTGTTTAAACTTTAAATCTGACGTTGTTTACCATGTACAAGTATGATCAGATAGGTTGTGGTAAATGTGGCCGACCACAAATGAGTAGCAAGGAAGTTTGTCAGACTTTTTTTGAGAGTCTAAATGCAGCAGACTATCAAGTTTTTTTTACTGGGATGAGTTTACCACAGGCGGCAATGATACTGATGTAAAAATATTTCCTCATATCACCCGTAGTCCTTTTCGAGTTGCCTTTCAACATTATTAACCTTATTTCATATGAGTAGGAAACCAAATATGTCATCTGTAACCAGTTCATCTCCAATAACATTTTAAAACCAAGAATCTGATAGTTGTTGCCCTCGACAACTAAAAGGTATGACGATAACAACCAGTTTCCCTGTCTTGCATGGGAAAACATATCAGTATCTGTACTCTATTTGGGCGCAACGAACCTTTCACACCTTACTTTCACTGAACTGCCTTTTTTAGAAACCAGCGAAACTTAATAGAGGTCTAAAAAGTCAAAACTTATAGTGGAAGTGCTGACCACCAATAAACTCCCAATTGATGCAAATATTATCGGTAAAACAATTTTCCCTAACAACAACCCTTAAGGGGGGGTAGGATTTTTACTTTCGAAAAATCATTTTTTTTTTGTTTCTCTTATCTTATTGTTTAACATTTCAAAAATATGTCCTTAAAATTTTAGGTCGATAGAAACAATATTCTTAAAGTTATTGTCTTATTAATCTCCTGGCCTTTAACGCTAAAATCAATAGTTCATAAACTTTAGACGCGTTTTTCTCAAAACTACTTTTTCAAAGTCCGTGTTCACTGTCATTTCAAAACTACTTGACCGATTCATTTCAAACTTTATACACCTTTTCGACATATAAAATACCGCCCCCCTACGTTTAGTAAAAAACATTTTTTTTACATTAAGGGGGTTTTTCACCCCCAAAATGGCGAAATTTTTAGTGGAAAATAACAGTTTACACTTTAAATAGCCGCCAAAAGTTTTTAAATGAAAAAAAAATATCAGAGAACGTAGGGGGGAAGATTTGATCATAAATTTACTAATTTTTCTTGGTTTTTTCTTTCGGATAATTTCCAGCCGAGTTATGGTGAACACCGCAAATTTTTTTTTTCTTAAGACGTTCTGGGGGAAGCTCCGTTACCGGCTTATAGCGATCGAACGAGTGTGGGGCAATTGAGGACCTACTACAATTTTATTTAATTACACCCTGAACAGTGTATACTACGTTTGCCACGAAGTTTGTAACAACCAAAAAGAAATGTTGAAACCTCTATACATATATATATATATATACCCTAAATTATAAACGCGGAGAGCGGAGTTGATTTAGCCATATCCGTCATCAATTTTCCTTTAATTTATGTCGCTGGACCCACCGCTAACGCCATATATTTATATACTATATATAATAATCTCAATTAGCACCAGCAAATAATAAAATTTAACAAACATGAGATTAATTCGGAAATTATTTAACTGGAGAATGTGCAGTCCTCTTACCAGAATTCTTCTAAAATCTTGAAAATTCTTTTTATACTTTAAAGGATCAATTAATATCATAAAGCCATAAAGCTTTTAATATATTGGACACATATAGAATTTTCAGATTTACAGACATATATATATGTATAATTTTTACTACTTAACGGAACACGCCTTTATGAGTCGCCGCAATAAAAAAAAGACTTCAAAGTAAGCCCCGCTTAACCGCGAGTCATCATATTTATATACTGGCGTTGCGCATGCGCAGCTGTCAAAAATTTTAAAATTGTAGATTAATATAATAACATGTTAGAAAATAAACACAGAAATAATCGAACCAACATATTGAGTGACAATTTCATCAAATGGCGTTCGCCAATAAATAATCGCTACAAGTTAACGGCAAACAATTTGCGGTTGTCGAAAAAATGTCAAAAAATGCAGTGAACTGGAAAAAAACGCGCAGCACTCAGAATTTGTGTACACGTCAGAATATTTATGGACATTCGAACGTATTCATATGCTAAGTTATTTGTTGCATATACAAGTATGTACCATATATACCGTGTATATATACAGACAATCCAATAAATTGTAGCAAAATGTTGTTCTCAACAATTTCGAGCTCGGCTTAGATGAATGTACATATGTTCGTATGTTCGAAGCTCATAAATTTCGTAGCCAAAACCGCAATGACGACAACCCACGCGCGCGATCATAATGTCTGCGATACTTAGGTGGTGAGCTGATAGGGGTCGACCGGGCGGCAGTAGCAAAAAACATTTTCGTAATTTGTTTGTCAATTTGTTTATGAACATATTGATCGGGTTGTTGGTATTTTTTATTTAAAAAAAAAATATTTAAAAATTTTTTTATATATATTTATTCAATATACCTATGTATGTTCATAAAAAAAATTTATTTTTTTTTTTAATATTTTTTAATATCTATGAGTTTAAAAATAGAATTTCAAATTTTTTGTAGATATTATATTTCTTTTGTTTGCCTCGACTCACATGCGAAATTAAAAGTGTGCCCTTGCATTGAATTTGCGACCGATGTTGTTGCTGGCAATTTGTTCATTAATAAATTATAATATTTACAACAGCAATAGCTGGCAGCAATAAAAAAATTTGTTTTAAAAATTTCGAATTTTACACAAAGACCTATTCAAGCCATAATATAATTTTAAAATACTTTTAAGCTTTTAATCATTTTTAATCTGTTTTATAAACGATTGTTGTTTATGTATAAAACTTGTTTGTTAGCTGTTGTTGTAGTCTTTATAAATCAGCAGCTATGATTCAAAGCCTGATTTATGATGTTGTCAACGTTGTGAGGCAAATACGGCAATTTTATTTGGTCAAAAAATGCTAAAAATCCAAAATGTTCATTTATCAGAGAATAAATTTGCGATTATACAAATATCTACCGTTTTTTTTTAACCTAATACACATGTTATAATTATTTGGATAATGAAAATTTTGTTCCCGTCAGAGCCGGTGTCAGAAGTGATAAACATCTTATTATCAAGATCATAATTATTAGACCCTGCTTATTTCCTCATAAAGAATGATCCAATCACTATCAAATTGTTTCTGCATATTGAGGCCGAAACCACTGCAGTATTTGAGGACCTTTTTGCATGGCTGTTGAATATTTTTTTAGAATCTCACACTATGTATGCCCCTTTACTTATGGTAAACACTGTTTTTGTCAGACGATTGTGTTTATGTTGCGTGTATCCTCATTGACCATATATAATAATTTTGTTTCAATCACGTGCCGTCTTATTGTGCTATATATTCATTTCTGTCCTCATATACAATCAAGATAAATCCTGAGTTTCACACAAATGTTCTGTAACGTGTGTCAGACTGCTATTAGTTAAGGCAAAACAGGAACCCAGACATATGCCATTTGCTCTACCAATGATTTGGACCGAATCAAAGGTTCATTTAAGTAATTTTTATTTTTATTGGACTCAAACGTAAGACATTAAAACCAAGTTCAACCATACTACCCAGTATCTAAACTTGTCTTCGGCCAACAGACCCATCCTACATAGTGCCGAACTGCCTGTGCCAGGCCACCAAACCGATGAAATGAATTTAGTATATACTTATCTGAAAGAGGGAATCCCCAAACTCAGGGAGGCGAAAATTAAAGAGGGAATACTGCAGCTGATAAAGGATAAGAGCTTTGAAGAAAATCTGAATGGTCAGGGAAAACCCCGTCTGGAAATGTTTTGCGAACGTTGTCCAACATTTTCTAGGAAACCATAAGTCCGAAAATTACAAAGATATAATATAATAAATGAAATTATGTCATATTGTATAAACCTTAATGTGTAATATTATTTCCTTAGAAATACATATGCCGGACTCTCTTCTGTATTTCTTGCTGGCAAATTTGGGTGCTATGAGTGACGAACAATGCGATAGGTTCCATCAGGACATTTCCTTAAAAAAGACCTTCCAGAAGCCAATTTTTCACGCAAATCATAAGAATTTTTTCTATATTAAGCAAAAATTTCTCAAAATATAGCTGATGTTTGTACTTTTTAAGAAAATATATTGCATGTTTTGATGTTACAGGAAAACATATCGTGTCAATTCCTTTTCATTCACATATTATACTTTAGTAGTCCTACTACATTCAAAATTAATTATGTTTTCATGTGACAAAAAAACGTTAAATTTTGTTAACCAATGTAAGATAAGAGGAAATCAATTTATTAACGATAACATAAGTAATTAAAGAATAGCTGGGAGCAACTACAAAGTTGACTCATATTATATTGTAGAAACAATAAAAGAGAAGCATGCAATTCCTGATCGCTGTTTCAATAGTTTATCAGCCTAACCTTTCCAAAGTTGTATAATGGAGCCGATGGTCGTCTACAATTAAATGTTTGATTTGCTCGTATTCACATCACGTCATACAGGCTTTTCTAAGAAGAGTAGTATGATTTCTTAAAAAAAAACACACATAAATTGTTAAGGAAATTCAAATGTTTTTTATTTAAAGTGAAGTACAATCGATATAATTAAGTTCTGAATAGAACATCATTCAAATGGCCTCCACGACTTCTTTTGCAGGAACGAATTGAACCCAATTTTAGAGTACTTTTCCACTAAATCAAGTCATATGTCATGAATAGCACGTTCAATATTTACTTCTAAAGCTTGTAGAGAGTCTGGTTTATTGCTAAAGAACACTGACTTCTAACGAGCTCACAAGAAGTAGTATAACACACACTAAGTCACAACTTCTTGGAGGCCATTCAATGTCACAATTTCTTGAAATTTTTGAATCTCCAAACTTTTATCGCAATAATTCGGTTGTTGCACTTGCCTCGTCTTGTTGCAATCAGATGTTGTCAAGATCAACTTCTTCCAATTACGGCCATAAAAAGTTGGTTACCGTCGATCTATACCGCTCTGAATTATTAGTAAAGGTGTCACCAGTTTCTTTACGAAAGAAGTACGGACCCATAATTCCACCAGACCAAAAACCACCCCAAACTGTCAATTTAGGTGAATGTAAGGGTTGTTTGTGAATAATTTATGGATTCTCTTCGTACAAGAATTTTCAAAAATTCGACGAATAGCGAACACAGGTGGACGGTTATTACGACCATAAAATGGCAAAACGGCACGGAAAGTTACAATTGGAAAGCGATTGTTTTTATAATAAAAAAATTTAATAATTGGTAAGCGTTGTTCTTGCGTATATCTTTCTTTGATGAAATTGTAAACACCACTGAACACAATGAAAAAAAATACGGATCATGACATATTAAAAATGGCCGAAACACTTGGACATCGTATCATCCCTATTGGAAATCCCGATATATGGTATTTCTATAATCTCTCATAAATTAGGTAACCATCACATATCATCGTAAGTTCTGTCATTTATGGACTGGAATTCGAATTGCCGCAAACAGAATTGATTCGAATCTCGATCTGGATATCAACATGGTTTCCTACGTTAGGGGTTCGCCAGATTATAGGGTAGCAAAACTGGCTCAGTGTGATGCTACGAGAAGCAAGTAAACGTGATTTTCAAGTCACGAAAAGCAATCGATATTGTTTTGCTAGTTTTCATGTAATCAGGTTGTCGAATTCGATACGAAAGTGCGAATCGTTTGCGGCGATGAACGATCGACGGCAGTATCTCAGATAACTTCATTTGAAAAGTGACAGAAACGGAAAGAGTGTGTAGATACTAGTTTATCATGGGCATAAATCTAAGGGATATTTCAACTAACTAAGCTTGAGAACACTGGTTCCATTTAGTAAAACACCCGCCAAAAACTATGAACCAGACTTATAACTTATAAACAATCAATTAAGCGGTAATCTAACTAGCCGCGGGAATTTCTTTGTGGTAAAAATAAAATTTAAAATTATTTGCGAAATTTTTGTGAAATATTTATATATTTCAGTTATTTATTAAATAAAGGTGTCAGTACAATAATGACTCCCTATCGCTGTGAGATTTACTTTATCAGAAATTTATATCATATTTTCTGGTAGCTTTCGATAGCTAATCGACACAGAACTAGTACCTTGTTGTTGTTGTGGCCATTGAGTTTGTGTTGTTATTGTAATATATTGCTGTGTGCTATTAATCCAATCGTTTTCAATTGAGTACTTACACAACTATAAACGTTGTTGTTGCTTTTGAAGTGTTTGCTTTTATATGTGCTAATATAACCATTACCTGACTTTTTCTTTGCGACAGAAGTTGTTTGTTGTTGTTAGCATCAATAGCGATCAGCTAACGCCAGATCAGCAATTGACTATCGGCAATCGATGCGACGATGATCTGTCAATTCAATAGCGTTCGCAACAAACATATACATATACTATATACTGAATATATGTATATATAAATGGCTAAAGCTGAAGTAAGACCTAAACTACAGCAACATTAACAACAACACCAACTACTCAACACAGTTGTGAGCAAAATTTCGACGTACTACGCAATAAAAATGTTGCTGCAGCACCAAACGGTTGACAACGCATTTGCTGGTGACAATAAAAGCAACAAAGAATATGTCAAATACAAAAACAGCAAATCAATGATAACTAAGGTGTTTGAAGTTTCGCGCAACACTTTTAGAGCTAAAGCTCGGATTATTTTAAGTTTTTTCTCGAAAATATTTAATTTTATTTAATTTTTATTTTTTGTCAAACACACATTTGCAATAAACCAACTTACACACATACCTACATGACTGTCTACGATTTTGTAGTAATTTTTTTTTGTAGATTTTTCAAATTTGTGTCAATAAGATTGATTGCTCGACAGCAGCTACACACCGGTTGATATTGAGCTGCCAATGGACAGATCGATGTGCTCACGGACGGCCAAACGGATGGATGCTTAGTTAGTTGGTGGATTGAGTGATTTGCAGGCAATTGGATAGCCACTACTTAATAAATATAATATTATATACTCGTATATAAACGCGACAGCAATCACACTTGAGTGTTGCAGCTAGTGTTAGCAAGCCGGCAAGAGGCATTCAAGCCTAGAAGCTGGCGCCCTACACGGCTGATTGAATAACAAGCGCAAAAAACGAGCTTCGCTGCGTTGCAAGCGGTGTAAAGTTCGCCCAACAACAACAAGTTGTTTCCTCCGTGAACTCGTCTGTTGTTGCGGAGTGATTGCTGGTGTTTTTTGTTGTTGTTGTTTTTGCTGTTATGATTGTTATAGCTGTTGTTGTTGCTAAGTGCTGATGCTGCTGTTGTAGTTGTCATTGTTGATATATTTGCTGTTGTTGTTGCTATTGTCACTGCTATTATTATTGTTGTTGTTGCTATTAATATCTTGTTGTGTTCAGTGTTGTAGTTTTTGTTTTTACTATTATTGCTGTTTCCGTTGTTGTTGCTATTACTATGTTGCTGTTGTCATTTTTGTTGCTGTTGCTTTTGCCATTGTCGCTATTGCTATTGCCGTTGTTTTTGGTATTATTGTAGTTAATGTTGTTGTTGCTATTACTCTTGGTGTTAGTGCCATGGTTGTTGTTCAATCTGTTGCTTTTATTGTTAATATTGTTGTTGCTGTTGCGCATGTGTGGTCGCCACACA
Source organism: Bactrocera oleae (assembly GCF_042242935.1). Taxonomy (NCBI): domain Eukaryota; kingdom Metazoa; phylum Arthropoda; class Insecta; order Diptera; family Tephritidae; genus Bactrocera; species Bactrocera oleae. Next base: position 46,656,188 of record NC_091538.1, on the reverse strand, counting down.
CCAATATTGCTGCCACCACTTCAACTATCTTTGAACTCGTGTTGTTGCTGCTGTTGGCATTTGGCCTATTAACGAGCGCACGTCTACCCGTCCGTCCCTCCGTCCGATCTGTCCGTCACAACTGGCAACGTCGCGTCGCAATTTGATGAATTGATTAAATTGTTTTGTGTGCGCATAACTCAGCTCGGATGACACTGAGCCGCCGCTGTCGGTCCCATTGTTGTTGTTGCTGCCACAATCGCATTGAATGGTGTGGCATAATGTTATGCTGCGCTGCGCTGCACCGACCTGAATCAAATCGAATTGAATTGAGTTACGTGGAATTAATTGGGATTATCTCCTCGAGCATTTTTGTTATGAGTTGTTGTCATTTCTGCTTGATTGGTCTATAAACTTGTTTAAGTGCATACATATTTATGTAAGTTTTTCGTGTTGCCATATCTGCGAGGCTTTAGTTAATTGTAACATATAGACATGTGTATAGATGTGTGTGTATGCAATTTTAATTGTTTCGAGATCGTTTGTCGCTCGAAATGTCAAAAATGTAATTGGTTTGAGAAGAGTGGAAATAATGTGTGATTACTTTTTATCGATATTAGGGTGGCACTGAAGTATATGGTAATATATTATATATAGACACATTTTACATACATCAATTTTCCGGACACTTGGCATACAGATTTTGCACCCGACTGTAGACTTGTAAAGCTTGCCATTCAGGGTTAATGCTGAGAAAATATAAAGAAGCCTTACAAAATACCAAAATGTCAGTTGTATGATGAGTCGGAAGCTCTGGAACAATACTCTTTAGTGACAAAAAATATAAGTAAATTTATTCAGATCCGACAATAGACTGTTTGGCTAGGACCACACTATCCTTAAACTGTCTACAAATTCACCCAAAAGATTATGCAACGGCTTTTTGGAGACTTCACTTGAGTAGTTGTGTTGGATATCGTATACAGATTTACACATAGCGATAAGTGCAGTGTAAGGACGCATTGTTATTTCGCCTTGATAAAAATAAGCAAGTTTTTACAAACTGTAAACCTATTGCTTGGTGCCACACGCCACATGCAAGTTGAACCTGTTGCTCAAGAACAATTAAGATGAACGCTTTGTTATGAAAATCTATTAAAAATATAAAAGCCAATTACCAGTCCATGACAAAGAGGCCAGCAAAGAAAAAGTGAAATGTGAATGTGTGAAGTGTGAAGTGTGACCCAAGTTGTCGATTACTAAGCTCTAAGCATCAAGTTACAATAAAAAAGTTATCCGTAACTGGTTTGAGCTAGAAAATAAAAGGCGTCTGATAATTAGTTAATATGATTACTATTATTAGTTAAATTACAGGCCATTAAAAACATGTAATTGTGCTTGGGGCTACGACGCAGAAGACAAAAAAAAAGTTATTTAAATATATAATACAGTGCATTAAAAAAAACAAAGTTTTTGCTTTGCGCGATCAATTTGCAGAAAACTGTTTGTTTTTTTCTTAAAGTGTCACGTGGTACCGTAAAATAAGAAAAATGTAACGTTTTGAAACTGCAAAGAACAGGGGGGAATGACGTGATATCTTAAAGTGAGGACAGAGCTTTTGTTCTCGTTTATGAGAAGAAACCACTGATCAGCTGTCTAAGAGAAACCGAAAAAATTGTGTTTAAAAGGGGATCTTTAAATACAATACGGGACAGACTTCAGAGATCTGGTATTAAACGCAGCAGTGCTGTAATCAAACCCCTACTTTCAAAAACACACAAGGTTGAAAAGAGGTTGAATTGGGCACAGAAAAACATCAAGACGTACATGTTTATGCACGCTTCTCTGTTCATGGATTTGAGGTTTAGAGGTGCTACACAGAAAACCTGAACGCCGTTAGTATGATAAGATCTCATAAAAAGGGTGTATTTCAGTCAGCTGAAATGCTTTACGGCAAAAACAACTATGATTGCATACTGCAAGTAGACAATGATCCGAAATATAGTAGCAGACTCTGTACTCAATGGAAACAAGAACACCATATTGTACTACAGATTGGCCATCACAGTCATCAGACGCCAATCCAATAAGAAATGTTTGAACTACTACTGAAAGCCACAATATCAAAAAAAAAAAAACATTTAACATCAACAAATGATTTCATTCAGCTACTCCCACATACATGGAGGATGGAGGTCGCTTCCTGTGGAATATTCACAAAATTTAGTTGCAAGTTGCCATCAAAGATGTCAGGCTATATAGGCAACGCTGGAGATTGGAACAAGTATTGAATAAACGTCAGCTATAAGAAAACAATTTATTTTCTTTAATAACAACATTTTTTACAATAAACGCTAACTACATTGCGGAAAATTAAATGTTATTTTTTGGACGCACTATACGCTCTTAAGCCATCATTAGGCTAAATGTGATCCCAAGTATGATTATGATTACTATGCACCACTCAATAAATCGCTAGATTAGATGAAGTTCTTAATTTTGTTTCGCCCTGCTAAAATTATTGAGAACCATGAAACATATATCTTCTAAACCAACTCTAATATTCTCTTCTGAAATTCTTACTACGTGCTTTTAAGTGAGGATAATCATAGAGGAACATTGCTATATATCAAGTTATATACAGTTGAGATGTATGCCACGCAACGCGCCCCGTCTGTCTGAATGTGAATATGGTATATCTGCAGGAACCGAAGTGTGTCAATTTATATTAGCCAAGCTTTTGCACTAGAGAAAGAAAATGCCCAATTCTGCATTCATCGAATATTCCTTTTCTCAGAAAATGATAATGTTTGTTTTCATCGCACCCGGAATTCTTGGCACTTGCTTGCTTTGAAACTGCGCCGGTGGAGCTTAGTGCTTAAGTCACGATTAATTATTTCATGAACCCCACCATTTTAGTAGTTTTTTCTGAATTTAGAAACCTCTATACCAGGCAATTAAGCTTGATATGTCCCATGTGAGTGTATGAGTTGATGAATGAGCACTTTTTCAACGAATTTGTATGAAGCAATGCAAGCAATTAATTGCAATTAAAAGGCAAATTAAAAGCGCATACAGCGATTATCGTAAAATGTAATTGAATGAGAGGAAAAATAACAATGGGAAAAAGAAGCAACAAAAACAACAGCAACATAGAAAAGTAAGAACAACCAATGACAGCAACACACAATAAGTTGCATACATATGGTAGATGCACCTTTTTGATATTTTGAGCATTAATTATGCCACCAGCCCATGAGTGCCATAATATAATATAATAAAGTGATAGCAACAGCAATCGGTGTACAATAACATTGTCAACTGCAGGCCATAAGCGACTAACAGAACGCGCATTGGCGGCGGCGACAACGCTTTAATCGCTTGCGGATTGAGATATTTAGCCGCCAGTAACAGCACAGTGCCTACAAACCCACAGTAATAACAGCTAATATCAGCTAATAACAGCAACAAATAGTGTGTTGGTTGCGGCGTCAACTAGCAACGGGTAGTTTGTTGCCACATAATCAAATACATACGAGTATGCATATATATATGCTAGCGGGCTTATGTATGTATGGTATGTATGTGTGTATATATGTATGTATATATGCATATATGTATATATTTATGTATATTTGTATGCATGTTTGTAAGCATATTTACAAACTGCGGCTTTATTGGATGCTTGCGAGGTTAATTACATGTTTGACGCCACGTATGCGTGTATGTGTTGTGTTTATATGCAACAGACACTTTTGCAACATGCTGCGCGCCACTGGAGCTGTTCAGCAACATTTCACAGCGCTTTTTGTTGTCATATTTCATAATTGTTGGCGTTTGTTAATGCTGCGCATGCGCACGGGCGACATTAGCGGCACGCAGAATGGGGTGTAGTCCAATAAATATCGATGTGCCTGGCTACAAATGTTTTGTGCCAACAACCTGTATGTACATACGTATAACTGCTATGTTGCAATTTGTACTGCGGCGTGTGATTGGTGCGGCGAGTGCGTGAGAAAATCAGAAAATCTGTGATTTAATAAACTGAAGTAAAATGCATGTGCGTTTCGGAGGAAAAAAACCCAGCAACATAAAAACAAACGCTATAGCAACACTTTTTGCTTTATAATTACGGAAGATGACAAATACTGGCAACAGTAAACCATAGTGCTCGTGGCCATGCGCGTACGCGAGCAACGGAAACTGTTTGACGGGCGCCATCAAAGCGTGTGTTTACATTGTGCTGATTTATTGCACAATATTTATCAATATGTAACGTGCGGAAATTGAAAGTTTAGTTTAGCTTGTTTCTAATTCGAAAAACTTTAACTAATTATGAATAATGATAGTATAAATAGAGAGGTCGACAGTTTCGTCCCGTTACTTTTTTTATACTTTCGGTAAGGTATATTAAGTTTGCCATGAAGTTTGTAAGACCCAGAAGGAAGACCTTATAAAGTATATATTTAAATGATCAGCGTGACGAACTGAGTCGATTTGGTCATGTTTGTCTATCGTGAACTAGACCCTTAGTTGATATCAAAAAGCTTATTATTTGTCGGAACCGTCAATATCGGACCATTATAGCATATATAGTATATACAAACTGGACGATCATTTTCCAGTCTTTATACGGAAAAATTTTTTATTTGACGAGATACCTTCACGAAATTTGATATAAATTATTGTCAAATGCAACGCTACAATCTCTAAACACATTGTTCAGATCGGTTCACTATAGCGTATACCTGTCATAAATCGATCTGTCATATAGCGATCAAAATCAGAATAAAGATATTTTTCGACTTTTCTATGCTAAAAAAATGCAACTATGAAGGGTATTATAGTTTCGGTGTAGCCGAACGAAAGAATGGGACGGCGCTGCTTTCGCAGTCGGGCATAAACTTGTAGATCATTATATTATATTTGTCAAACATTAACTACCTATACAAGTATCTAAACTTACAAATAAATATTTGTATATATATGCATATTAGTTTCCTATAAGTAGTCGTGCGAGAATGCAGACGACAAAGTCTATATAAAAGCACCTTGTCATGTAAAGAAGAAAGAGGTAGGTTTTAAATAAATAACAGAGTGAGAAACTGCCGTCGCATGGGTATAAAAGGTAATGGGAATCGCTGATGACAAACTCTAGAAAATATTATAGCTTCAAAATTATTGTTTCAAGTAGAGAAGATTAGACGATCAACCCAATAAATGGAACCAGTTTCAAACCGATTTGGCCTTCAAGAATACATGAAAGGGCGCAATGGTTAACTGGCAAAGTTGTGACGTCTATATAGTGGCCACGTTTTAATAAAATAACGCACTATTCCATCATGTTTATATAACGAATTTCTCTATTCGTTAGAAAGAAATTTAATGACAAACTTGAACTGAGGCCTATTTCAAAGTAGAAGGCTAATCGCACTACGATAAAGAAATTGAAAATAAAAATTACCCTTATGACTCAAATTTTCCCCCAAAAAATAGGTTTTCTTTCGATCGAATTGAAAATTTCAGCCTGCTTATAAAATATGGTAAAGCTTTATTTTGATCTTTCCCAGCGGGCATGGTATTGACTCTGCCTCGAACTCATCTAATGAGGCTCATAGCTTTACCAACTCATCTGCTTTTTCGTTGCCGAAAACGTTCCTGTGACCGGGAACCCAAATTATGGACAAGTGAAGTAGACCTACCAGGTAGCCTTTCTGCAGTTATATAGTAGCCTATAATTAATCTGTTGCGTCGACAAGGCCAGCATGGCTTATAGTCAATAGAATTTCACAGGCCTTCTCTATACCTAGAACTTCTGCTTTGAAGATGCTGGCTAATACCCCACCTCTGTAGTCCATTTTTGATCGGTCGCTATAGATAGAGGTATTAATATTCTCTCCTGTTAAACTTCTTCTTCATTCACGTCTAGAGGATAGCCTCTTCCAAAAGTGACCATTGAAATAAAACCTTGGGAGGATATAGACTGATTCACTTCGACTTAGAAGATTTTTTTTTTCGATTAGAAAAATTTACTTGAATTACGTTGTCGAGATCAGATCAGAAATTTTAGACTTTTCCCTTCAGGAATAAGCCATGTTGTCGAAGACATTGTTCATTTCTCTACGTGGCTTTTCTATATGCTGTCTCAAAAGTTCGCACAATATTATTGTCATTCATTTTCGGTTGAATCGTTTGGCTTTATGGCTTTGTACATACATACATACATATATAGTATCTGTAGTGTCATTTAGAAGTCAGCGCTGAAAGGTTAAAGCATTTTGTAGTTGGCGATAACATGTGGCAGTTGCAGCTTACTTGCAAGTCTCGCTTATAAGCGCAGTCAACTAATTGTGTTTTTTCCTATTTAGATTTCGTATTATTTATTGCATTCCAAGACTTTTTACAGAAAATATCCACTTTTTTGTTTTTTTTTACAAATTTTAATTGTGTAATTAAATGTTTGATCACTTTATGTTGTCAACTTTATTTTTGTATATTTCCATTTGGAATAACTTGCTACCAGATTTGGGTGTAATTAATCGACCTTACATGCCAGCAATTAACTAATCAGTTTTAGACATAACATTACACGAAAATATCTCTCACATTATGATACATTGGTGCAAGTTTGGAATACGCGATATTTTGGATTTCTATTCTGACTTGCTATGTTAACCGTAGAGGAAGCTTCGCAGCTGTAAAGAGTTTGGAAATATACTCTCAAAACTCGAAAGATGTTCGGTTAACGAAAAAGATTCAATATTACCGTTAATAACGCTACCAATATATGATATCTTGTGCTAAGACAACATTCGTTGGACAAAAATAAGTAATATTAGGAAATCACTAGAATGTCTTAACACGAAACTTTTAGTGATACTAGTAATACAACAGGTACACAGTAAATTATCTAACATCAGTCTCTAAGTGATACTTGCAGAATATGCTATTAGGTTAAAAAATTAGCATAAAACATAGAAATCTTCGAGAGTTGCGTATAAAAAACTTTCAAGCACGTCAATTTCCTTAGTTTCCGAAACTACCCAATTTAGGATGCCCACTTTTCGGAGATTTTCAACAGTTTAATCAATAAAATTTTACCATTATTACACTCGAACTGTGGGGAGATGTCAGACCCGCGATGACTAGAAGGACACACGTCTTTTTAACAACAGGAAGTCCGCCAGAATGACAGAATCTACAATCATTTATAGCAAAAACAAAGAGACTGACTATAAAACTTTGTTTAATTTCAAAGAAGTCGAGGCTATATTAGGGCCAAAAAAACGGACTAATCAAATAGAAAAACCAAAAAACAAGAAAAAACGTTAACTTCGGTGCATTGAACCTATGGTACCCTTCGCAAGTACAAAAGTTTTCTTATATAGAATATTTTTAAAACTACTCAAGCAATCCCAATAAAAGTGGTAAAATATTAATTAAAACCAACTTTGCCTTCGACATAACAGTATATATATAAATTTGTGCACGAATACCCATTAACTTAGTCGTCAGGAAGAGAATCTTAGTACATACATATGTTTCTAGTATTATATTATTGAATAGAGATATGCGGTGAACGCAAACTCAAAAATCATTTGTGTCAAGAGTTTATTTTAATTGGAGAGTTATATAATCTTAAAACCAATAAAAAGTAGATGGAAATGCTAAGTTTACTGAACAAAGAAAATGTTGTCCAAAGCAATATAAGTATATTGTTTATTTTTTATGCACCTGTGAGCCTGCTATAAATTTTGAAATTTTCAAATTCGAAGTGATTTTCTGTGTAGTTTAAGCTTCCGAGATGCCGCTGAAGCCAAGTTTTTACAAAAAATCTGAGATACGAATAATTTTAACTCATACATATTCGATATATTTACCAATAATTGGAGGATTTCAAAAATTGCAGCGCTAGGTGGCGCCAGAGTCGAATTATTGCCAAAATCGACCCCGATAAGACCCGATATATTCACTGATATATATTATATATAAAATTTACAACAAAGTTCTTTTCATTTTTCAAACAAATATTAACTATTAGCATAACTATTTTATGTTTATCGATTTTAATTAATTATATGCAATTCAAATATACTTCAATTGCAATTGCAATAAACCCGTTCACACCACAGCTGAGTGATCGGCAGTGCAGCGACCACCGTGAACGTCATCAGGTGTGAACAAGCCGACAAAGCCACAAAAAATACAGCATTTACTAAAAACAAACAAAAACACAAACACCTAGTCGACAACCCTATTTGGGCATGAAAAGTGCAAAAGCCGCAACATATGGCCGCCATGATCAATCGCCACACCGCACCAACCGTCAGACGGCGCCCAGCCCGAGACTCAGCTGGGTGACAATTGCCAACTGACAGAAACCAGTAGCAACGACTTTGACATTTTGATTATAATTGTTTCGCTGCGACGCGATAAATGCATTACTCAAGAAAATTGAAAAAAAAACAACAACAACAAACAATTCCGCAAAACTAGTAGTAGAATTATAGCCGACCAATAGTTATTAGAGTTGCAGTGTTGTGGCGGGGTTGGTGCGGTGTGCTGCCGTCGAGCGGTTTAAAAAATAATTACAAAGCACTAAAAGTTGACATTTGACAATGGCGACGACGATTGGCCGTTGACGTTTGAATGGCGAAAAGACATTGAAAAATGAATGGAAAATCAACAAAAGGTAATAATCTAATATATGCTTATTTGGTTGATAATTTAATATGGGTGCGCTCGGTAGGTGTTGAAACCACATGTTGCATATGTGAACTGTATTATTTTAGCGTGCTTGAAGTAAATTTTTTAACCAATATTTAAGCACACGTAGTATATCCCAGGCTCAGTGATTATAAACTCGTCAAAGTCAATTCAAATCCAATTTTATAAGTGTATCTGCTTAAAATATTATTGAATGAGATATATCAAAAGTAGTGGTTTGTAACTCGTGAGTCACGCATAGACCAGTTGTGGTATTTAGCGATGTCAGATGGAGTGTCGTTACGTAGTTCATGAGAAGTAGTCATCCTTCAGGATCACAAATGTTTTAAGCGTTGCCTTGCTAGTACGGTACAAGTGCATAAGAGATGTTTAATTGTTTCACTGATGTCTTGCTCTTGACATGTCAGCCCCATTCTACAAGCATGTGCCGCCACCACTTCCTACAGTCTCTTCTATTGTATCGAGAGTGAGTAGGAACTTTGTGTATTTTTGGTCTACCGTTTTGCACTTGACTCTTGCGGTTTTGCATTCCGATAGATCATTCCATCGAATTTTAACCTTCCCTGCCATGCTCTTTTCCAGATTGCCGTAAAGACAATGCGTGGGCTTACCAATGTCAGTGACAGTACGTACACAACTCTTGGCAATCCCGTCCATTATCGCATTGCCATCGATGGCCTTGTTACCTGGCACCCAGTAGATATGAAGTCGCTTGTTTCTGACGGCACTCTGCACTGCTTCTCTGCTTTGTTTACTTTGATCCTTTTTTCCCAATTGAAATGTGGAATTATGTAGTCGGTGCGAGCCAAACCGCCATTACCCACTCTCTATATGTAAATTCTCCTGCAGCCAGTAGTCGTCTCGCTGATTTTGCCGGGCAACTTTCAGCGAAGAGATCTATGGGTGGCAGGTTCAGTACTAGTTCAAAAACTGCCGTTGAATGGTTCTCATTTCTAAAATCAAATGCCTCGTGGTAACCCTGTATAATAATAGGTAGAACTTGAACAACTTGGAAGCTGGGTAAAGCTTTGAATTCAAATGATATACAGAAAACTTTTATATTATATGTATGCCTATGGATGTATTGATAAATACTAACTCAATCATAGCCTAATATACAATACAAACTCCAACTACTGAACGAGAAAACTTATAATTTGCCTCCCAAGCAGATAATCTTGGACTAACACCTTCGAGGTATTCAATTTTTCACATGCCAAAGATAGCACCAAAATTAACTGGCTATTAAACAAAGATCACGCGTACATATTTCAGGAAACGATTTTCAAAATCAATAACGCCAGTAATGAACGAAACAATAGACTACTTTATTTTGATACTAAATTCCTTGCTTGGAGACGGTGACTCGATACTAATTGAATAACCTCATATCCAGTAATATTTTGAATGTCAGTTATTAATAGATTGATATCATCTACCCATTAAACGCCATTAAATTAAATTCCCATAGAGCTTAAAGCTCCATTAAAGCTTCTTAAAGGAATTCGTATAATGCGACCCTTTTCCTTATATCCACTCATTAGCACACAACACCTACCTGTTATTAATATCATAAATGCACTTTACACTCCAATTAAGAACTTAAATGCAAATATATATGTACATATGGTATATAAGTCCAATTATCAATGCTGCGATCTTGCAATAATCTAATGCAAAAGTCACGTTGACACTTTCAGCTGCTGTTTTTAACAGCCCACAAGCCATAATGCTAATTGAACGCTAATCACTGGCAAGAGCCGGCGAAGTAAAGCCAGACAATGTGTGTGTGGTTCAGAATGTTGAAGATCGGCAACAACAATAACAACAATGTGCAAATAAATTCGATTTACAAACGGCGAAGATATTAAATTTTCCAATGGGATACCAATCAGCGAACAAAGCCCTGGCAGTGAGCTCCGCATTTGTAAAGGGAAGAGACAAAGTATGGCGAAGATGGAGACGAGTTGGAAGAAAGATTGCGCTTATTATAGCAAACATAACAAATGTATGTAAGCCGGGATAGCAACAGCCAACCCACTGTAATTGCGCTGAAATGGCCAAAGTGGCCGCCAACTAGTTCGCGTTCACCAATTGTTGTCACAATTTTTACGCACATAAATCGTTGGGCAACCACAGTAAAGTGGGCTTAAACGACGCGACGACAGTAAAAGGCAGCTGCAGAAAATACTCATATGTAAGTGTTTACATACTTATGCACCTCAGTGTATAGTTCGAGGGCAGTGCTGAATTTACGGGCAGACGAGCTACAGTGTCCGAAGGAGACATAAAAATTGATCAAAATTAAAGTATATGAAAATATTTAAAATTTTTTTTAATAATATTTCTTTATAATACACTCAATAATTTTTTATTTTAAATTCAAAACTTTTAAATTTTTCATAAAAAAATATGAACTACGAGTATATTCTCACATGAAAGAATGATTTAGGTCAACGAATTTGACTTTTCTGAAAATTTTTAATTCTTATTATTAATGCTATTTCGATTGGCGTTTTTCTATTTATTTTGACAACTTTCTAGATTATTTTTTTCCAGTGAATATTTCCGATATTTCAATTATAACTCTATTATTCAGATATCATCAAAATTAATTCAGTCGCGCTTTAGTAATAAATGGTGAAACTTACCAGACTTGGTTTTTTTATATATAAGATTTCAAACATGAAGAGCTGTTTCCACGACATTTGGGCCCACAAAATCAGAACGGGCTCAGATTTATTTCCGATCAAGGAGTTTGAACCTAGTAGTATACCTCAAAATCAATTTGGTAATATTTTTCTTCTAAAACAATAACAAAATTTTGTTTTAAACACTAAATAAATTTATATACATACATATGTATATTTCCTATTTAAGTTAGATTAGCAGAAGTTAGGTTAGGTGGCTAATCACCCATGCCCATGCCATGGCGGACCTCATACGATTCATCTTTCACCAGAAGGACCTTGCGATTAGCAATTATGCGATCTGACCAGTGCTTACCGAGCTGGCCTAAAGCCGAACCATCCATGAGTGAACCGCAAGAAGTCAGTGGTGCTCCTACCCGTCCTAATGCTACTGCTAGTGGGGCAGAAGTACATAACCTTGCAAGTTCATCAGTCTTACAGTTTTCTGCAATTTCACTATGAACAGGCACCGTCCTATTTAAGTTGTAATATTTTATATATTTTTTAAATACGTACAAATATTGTATATTTTTTCATAAGATAAATTAAATTGATGTAATTTCAAGACCATTCCAGACAATTTGATTTATTTATTTAGTTTTTTGGTAATTTTTGAAAAAACAAATATTGAATATACAACGACCCATTTGGATCAGGTGTTTTTGTATTTTATCTATTAGAAATTATTTAATTTTTGATCAAAGAAAAAGAAAATTTTCAAGCCATTGTAGAATAAAACATGATTGAAACGGTGGTTTCAACTAAACATTTATAGTTTCCTACAACCGAAAGTGGTAACATATATGTTTTTGCATTTAGAGAGAGATTGAAATTGACTTCAAGGTGATATGATAGAACTTTCCAAACAGAATACTTCGACTAGCTTCGGATAAGTTTAAGTGCCTACTTCATATTCAAAAAGCAGATTATAGCCGCAGTTCTAGTAAGTAAGATTTTCTCAAATCGAATTAAGAAATGTTCTGTCTATATCACAAAAATATTCACACTTTTCCTATTATATTATATATTAACAGTGATGGCATCTACTTATGTACAATAAGTATATAGTATATATAGTAATATACATACTATAACTAAATCAAATTAAAACAAATTTATAGACAAAAGTTTCACTGTGAACCCGCAAAGCCAACAGCAAAGTTGTTCAATCTGCATTCCCCTTTTGCAAGTAAGCTATTACTGTTCATTGGTGACATTATACATAAAAACAACAACAACATTATCCAGTCCGCACTCCATCCATCGTTCAAAGCTCATTTACTTCTGATTTATTTTATTAGATCAAATTCAGTAAGTTATTTTATTTTGTTGTTGCCCTACTTGCTAATTAAAACTCGCAACTACACTAAAATTAAACAACTATCCCTCTCATTATTTTATATAATGTATTACCTATAAAGCCAATGTAAAGCCATTATTGCCATTATGATAAATACCTTATTTAAATTCTGTTACTGAGTGTCGATTTCTTTTCGATTTTTAAATTTTGTTCACGGTCCAAATGATGTCCAAGAAATATATCGATAACAACGATAATTCACTATCTAACCGTAAGTCAGTCAGCCCCCACGCACCTTATTGAATTTACAACATTGCCCGATTTTCATGGTAAAAGCTGATTAATAAGAGACTAAAAAATATATCTCTAAAACCATTTTGGAACACCACTTACTTAGTTGGTATGTTGGACCTCTGCTCTCTTCTAAAAAATTATTTATCACAAATGTCAATTCGATACTTTCTAGCACTAGACTTTCGTTTCATTTACAGTTGAGCTTACGTAACCAGGACACACTCAGGTTTATATCCAATGAAGAGCTGTCAACTCGACAGCATGCTTCAAAATTATTTAAGGAACGTCTTTCGCGGCCAGAACAATAACAGCAACATCTCTAGGTTTCCTTTTAAAACATTTACTTTTGAATCAAATACTCACCTCTTCAGGCAGTCATTGGCATAAATAATGTCATAAGGTCATTGAAACTCACCTGAAAATATAGAAAACGCAATATTTATTATTCGTGATAGACTTTTTGGGAAGAATTCATATAATTGGAAAATTTTTAACTCTCTATTTTTTCACGGTTCACCAAAAATGAAAACTTTCCCATCAGTGCTGATGGAATTTACAAGTACAATACAAATAAGGGGATCAGTACTTCCCTTAGCTATGTCATTTTTCACGATGTATTAATTATACTCTCCGATCTCAAGAATTAGTACGAAAATATTCTTTAAGCAATTAAGCAAATTTTTAATTTTTTCGAGACCCAAAATAGATATATATAGCGGATACTTAAATAATCAGGTCAATTAATCACACCCACTCCCGCTTTACATAACACTTTGATAAACTCTCTGCTGAACATATGGTAATAAATGAACTTGGCAACCCTAATTCACACCAGTTCGCTCCCTTTTGAAGCAACTTTTAAACGCGCTCTCTTTGCAGCATGCTCTTATCCTTAATCAGAATACTGCCACAACATCATTAAACACTCTTTACAAAGCCTTGCCACAGCGGTAATCGACCACGCAATACAAGTATCTGTCTACTTGGGTGGTCCACCAGCGGCAGCAGCCAAAGCCGCAGCCGCCGGATCACTGCAATTTTCTTTGCTGTTGCAAGTTATGTATGCATGCAACCGAGCGTTTGTGTTGCTCTTATAGTGGCAATTGCTATATTGGCACTGCTGCACTTAATGAAACTTCAATTGTTGTTGTTGTTTAATGTTTGTTTTGCTGATATGTTTTTATTGCAGTGAATCGAAGATTTAATGTTTGTATCTTGCAACGTTTACATTCGCAGCGCGCGCCAAACTTTTTCACCTGGGAGGGGCAAAGAGGTCGCATTATTATTATTATTGTTGTAATTATATGTGTTTTTACTAGCCTTCCTATACTCAATTTCTCAATTCCATTTTAATTGCTTTCCACCACTTGGCGCCAGCTTCAGAGCGCCTTAATCACTGCAGCGACCCACAGCGGCGCGGCCGCAAACTCGGCGAACGCATATCTCACTGCAATTACAGTTAGGTTGATCTGTGTCTAGAAGTTAGTCATTTTTGATATTAGAAATATTCATTTACAGTGCGCCACCTTGCTCTGCGGTCCAACGCGCCGACGTAAGAGCCACCTCAGTGTGCGCAATGCGTCAGGCGGGTCGTTGCGCTGTGCATCTCTGTGCAATAATTGCAAGCGCGTAATTGCAACACATACATATATACACATGTGCTACGATCCATTGTTCATTGGCGTCCAAAGATCAACATTTCAGTGGCCATCGCGATAGTCTTCTAACAGTTTCGCGCATACCAGCGCGGCTACTTCTCTCCTACTCTCTTCGTTGGCTGTCGTGGACCACCAGCGCTTGAGTCATCGCTTATCGAAGTGTGTGCGGACGGGCATAACCACTCGCTGGCTTTGGTTCGTTCCGTGTGTGTCTGACGGCTGCCATCAACGCATTATCAGCATTCTTCTATTGATGATGATATTATTGTGGCTTCAAGTATCGGGATATGGGAGTATGGGAGACCGGTTCGTTGCATGCAATGCCTTAATTGCCGATCTTATTGTTGCATAGTGTTGTGGCGTTATCATCTAATATTTAGCTGAGAAGTCATAAGTTGCGCTCTTCCCAGTCGTTAATTACACAAATTGAAAAATCACTATTTACATTTCGTTTTAATTGAATTTTAAATGATAAGCTGTAGTATAGATTAAGAGTTAAAATGAATCGGCATCTCCATAAAGTTTTCTGATTTATCAGGGTCTGTGAGTATTTACATTGATATTGAATTCAAAGCGCTTCATTTGACCACATAATGCCAAAACTCTAAGATAATTTCATAAACTTTCGACTCATAAGATTGTTTTCATACTTAAACCTCTCACTAGCACAGCATCAAAATACCAAATAGGAACTCGATTGGTAAACTGGACGTAGCAGAGTTGCTGGAAAATGCAAAGCCGATGAGATAGCAAGACGGTATATTCATGCCACACTCACAACGAAGTGGCAATAGCCATTTATGGGGTAACGCTAAAAATCTTGTCGGACGCAAGTTATCAAAATTGTTTGAGAGAAGTTGAGGTGGAAATAGTCAAACACATTCTTCCCAATTGTACAGGTTTTGCAAGAAGTTTTGAAGATTGTAACATCTCGACAGACATACCTTCGACGAACCAGAAGACAGCCGAAACTGATATTAGCCGTCTCAACAAATTTGTCATTGGCTCAAAACGCTTTGTCGATGTTGGCACATTTAACAGGATCGAACTTTTCACCTAATCCTAACCTCTCAGACTCATAGCTTATAAAACTAATAAAACAAATTGTTCCGGGTTTCTTGAAATCCTATTTGTTCTACGATTATATTTCAGAAAGAAGTAGAGAACCGGTACTCAGGAGAAAGGAAGTACATAAAGACTAACCCAAATATAAGTTGTCAGCATTAAGTGGATGAGGATCAAATCATTATAAGGGAAGGTATAGCCAAACTTTACTTGAAAATGCAGACACTTCATCCAGTTAAGACTCCCTGTTTTCGAAACTCCACCATCACAACAATATTTGAAGCCAATAAAAGACACTATTTGAAGTAAAACCATCCAAAAACAAGTAAGGAAGGGCCAAGTTCGGATGTAACCGAACATTTTATACTCTCGCAAAGTCAAATGGTATACTCGTTTGAGATTTCTTTGTGGATTGGCTGATGTTTTCGGTAGAAGGTCAACTATAGGCACTGGGGTCCACATATTTAGTACTTAGGGGCTTGAACACTTTTGGTTCGATTTAGACAATTTTTGGTCACTAGGTGGCATACTTTAAACGTATTATTCACGCAAAGTTTTATCCCGATATAATCATTGTTGCTTGATTTGCATAGTGGAATGTGAAAGAATCAGATGGAATTGAAAATGGTGTTACATGGGAAGTAAGCGTGGTTGTAGTCCGATTTCGCCCATTTTCGCACTATGACATAGAAACATGAAAAGAACGTTATGCACCGAATTTGGTTGAAATCGGTTGAGCAGATCTCAGGATATGGGTTTTCACCTAAAAGTGGGCTGTGCCACGCCCACTGTCTAATTTTGAACGCGGTTCCTATAAAGTCATCTTATACCATCTCAGAGATAAAATTTAATGTCTCTGGCGTGTTTAGTGCTGATTTATCGCGCTTTTAGTAGTTTTTAACAGTACCGTTATATGGGGAGTGGGCGGAGTTGCCACCCGATTTCAACTATTTTCACACCGTCAATAGAAGTGCTAAAAATATTTGCTTCCAGTGAATTTTGTTATTATAGCATTAGCGGTTTAGAAGATATGCACATTAAACCTTTTAGAGGCGGGACCACGCCCACTTTAAAAAAAAATTTAACTGCAGATGCCCCTCCTTAATTTGATTCTGTGTACCAAATAACAGTCTTGTACCTTATTGCGGAGCTTAGTTATGGCAATTTATTTGTTTTTGATTAATGGCGTTTTGTGGGCGTGGCAGTGGTCCGATTACGCCCATCTGCAATACCAACCGTCTCACGATACCAAGAAACATGTCTACCAAGTTTCATAAAGATATCTCAATTTTTACTCAAGTTAGAGCTTGCACAGACGGACAGACGGACGGACGGACAGACAGTCACCCGGATTTCAACTCGTCTGGCTTCCTTTTTTATACTCTCGCAACCTGTTGCTACAGAGTATAATAGTTTTGTTCACCTAACGGTTGTTTGTATCACCTAAAATTAATCGAGTTAGATATAGGGTTATATATATATAAATGATCAGGATGAAGAGACGAGTTGAAATCCGGGTGACTGTCTGTCCGTCCGTCCGTCTGTACGTCCGTCCGTCTGTCCGTCCGTCCGTCCGTGCAAGCTGTAACTTGAGTAAAAATTGAGATATCTTTATGAAACTTGGTAGAAATGTTTCATGGTACCGTGAGACGGTTGGTATTGCAGATGGGCGTAATCGGACCACTGCCACGCCCACAAAACGCCATTAATCAAAAACAAATAACTTGCCATAACTAAGCTCCGCAATAAGATACAAGACTGTTATTTGGTACACAGGATCACATTAGGGAGGGGCATCTGCAGTTAAAATTTTTTTTTAAAAAGTGGGCGTGGTCCCGCCTCTAATAGGTTTAATGTGCATATCTCCTAAACCGCTAATGCTATAATAACAAAATTCACTGGAAGCAAATGTTTTTAGCACTTATATTGACGGTGTGAAAATAGTTGAAATCGGGTGGCAACTCCGCCCACTCCCCATATAACGGTACTGTTAAAAACTACTAAAAGCGCGATAAATCAGCACTAAACACGCCAGAGACATTAAATTTTATCTCTGAGATGGTATAAGATGACTTTATAGGAAACGCGTTCAAAATTAGACAGTGGGCGTGGCACAGCCCACTTTTAGGTGAAAACCCATATCCTGAGATCTGCTCAACCGATTTCAACCAAATTCGGTGCATAACGTTCTTTTCATGTTTCTATGTCATAGTGCGAAAATGGGCGAAATCGGACTACAACCACGCTTACTTCCCATGTAACACCATTTTCAATTTCATCTGATTCTTTCACATTCCACTATGCAAATCAGGTAAAAATGATTATATCGGGGTAAAACTTTGCGTGAATAATGCAAATAAAGTATGCCACCTTGCGGCCAAAAATTGTCTAAATCGAACCAAAACTGTTCAAACCCCTAAGTACTAAATATGTGGACCCCAGTGCCTATAGTTGACCTTCTACCGAAAATATCAGTCAATCCACAAAGAAATCTCAAACGAGTATACCATTTGACCTTGCGAGAGTATAAAATGTTCGGTTACATCCGAACTTGGCCCTTCCTTACTTGTTTTACGTTTAGAAATATCTATAGCTGAATCATAAGTACCTTACAACCTTTATTTAAGACGATCGATACATTAAAATCAGAGGTGATACCATTTTAACGCATCCGAAAAATCCAAGCCGGCTTCGACTTGTCCACATCTGGTAAGAACTTAACTTTCACTTTAAAATCTTTAGCGCACAACAATATACGCTGATAAGCTGAAAATTTCGTCAGTGATTGAGAACGTCAAAAACAAGCCCTCATTAAGGTTCTGATAACAGCATGCCACTTTCGAAATTTCTCAAAATAAGTGTTGAACTTACGCCATCAAGCCGCAAGCCATCATATTCCGTCATAAATCTCCGAATTACGTTACAATCAAAACAATGATTAGGAAAAATTACAAATCAATTAAGATAAGCCGAGCTCATTTGTTGGTACACGGACCACCCCAGAGTCAGCGTCAAAATCAAACGCAATCACACACTCGCACATAAAATACACTTGTTGACAAGCTGCTTGTAAGTAATTTATTTGTAATTTATGACTGGTTGTTTCTATCTGTGGTAGTTTGTTTTTCATGTATAATATTTCTCGGAAGTAACAAATTTCGATAATTCATCTTTAGCTATTCGCCTGCGAGTTTTGATGCCTCGGCTGGAGCGTTTATTTGCTCAACACTCGACGTGTGATCGAAAACTATGCGAAACGCTAAAGGCGTGTGATGTAGGGCTTTGAAGGCTTACGAGGCTTTAACGACTGCCAGCGCGCCGGGCAGTTAGATAGTTATTACATATAGACATTACAGCGCTGATGGGGAGATAGACAAATGAACAGATGCAGAGACTCACAAATCAACGGCTGACCGTTTGCTTGAATAATTGAGATAATCAAGAGCCGCAGAGAAGACTCCATGCAATAATAGACGGGTGGACTAACTGACGCTTGCATTTACCGCGGCTAATGGCGAGTATGTTTGTATATGTGTATGTATGTGTCTTAACTCTGGGCACAGGTACCACTTACACACATTTGATTTCCACTAATTTTGACTGATTTGAATTTGAGTTGTGTCTACACGGCGCACAGAACTCATAAGTCTTTTTTTAATTTTTTGAAAATATAATCAGCCAAGTTTAAAGATATCATAAAGTGGTAACTAGAAATAAAAACAAAAAAAAAAATATAGTAAAACAGTGGAAGACACTCAAGTGTCAAAAGATTATGATACGAGTCGCCACTTGAGTGCCTCAGTTTAAAGCACCAATGTATGCATACGAAGATAGCCGAGTGCGGACACACAAAATTTCCTACCTAATGCTAACTATACATGCATACATATATAAATAGGTGTCTGATATAATAATATATTTATGGTATGTATTCATACATAAAGGGTGTCTCAATAAGAACAAGATTGCTCTACGTTGAAGACATAAGGTCCAATTATTCTCTTGTCTTTCACTTATGGCAATACCTCTTTCCAATAGGGCACTGATGCCATTTTCGGAAGATAATCAAAAATATTCGTCTCTTTTTCAAAGAAAGGTAAGTTTCACTATAACTATCCACTAAGGGAATCCGCCTGGTAATATGCATATAACTTGATAACATTCGTGTAAAGAATTCGCCCAGATCAGTCCTATTTCTCGATACCCAGCTTGATATTTACCTTTAGATCTTCGAATTTTCCACTACCAACGGAAAAAGCAGACATTGCAATCTACCTCTTTTTCGAGAACCTGTACTAGGGTCTTGAAAACATCCTCTATATTTGCCAGCATTTCACATTTCTCACAGAAAAAATGCTATATGATCGGATTGGTGTTCCAAAAAATCACCTCATTGGACATAAATGGGCCTATCTACAGCGCTAGTGCTTGAAAGCTTGGGGATCGAAAAAAAAGTGAAACATATCTATATTCTATCGAAGAGAAAAGTTGGTAGTCCATGCATGATATATAAAGCCAAGGTGGTTTCGGAATACAAAATTATAGATAAGATCTGCCCTAAGATCTGCCCCAACTCGCCATCAAAGGAAACTTACTTCTTCTTCAGCCAATATGTAGAACCAAGAATTATCCTTCACTGCTAAATATTTTCAGATGATCTATCTGATTTTAGTGTACCTCTGTGCGGATAGCAACTGAGTTTTAATTCACCTAATCTTCTAGATCGTTTTTATTAAAAATCATAATATGTAGAATCACAAACAAAAGATGCAACAGTCGAAATCTCATATAGCTATAGAGTCTTCTCCAGATTTATACAACAAAGATCAATACAACCAGACTTATTACACAGGTAGAACTTTTTATACCCCCAAAATAGGAAAACAAATATTGGACTAGATAAGTAAACCCGTAAGTTTGATCTGAAAAGGAATGCAGTTTTTTACCTGCGGTTTACCGAGGACCTTTCCTAGTAAATTCTACCTATGGATATAGAGGTTAGACAGGTAGGAGGGTACAGGTATTTAGGTATTTAGATAAAGAATAGTTACGGTATAAAAGGCGTGAGCAACGATCACGGAAATCAGTCCCAGTCTGTAAACAGAGAGAATACAACGCGCCTAAAAAAGTAAAAAGCTTCTTGACATTAAAAATTTTGCTTTTAAAATATAAATATTCGAAATTAATTTTTTAAACTCGATTGCAAATATTAATATGGCTGACATACAAAACTGTAAAGCATTATTCTACGAATTCGAGGCATTCTTCAAGCAGAAGATGGGGGAGTTTATTTGCCGAAAATCAATTGAGAACACTGAAGAGGAGAATCTCGGCGAGGAAACACCAAAAGCATCATTTGTACACACTGAAGAGGAGAACTGCGGCCAGCATTCACCAAAGAGATTAAAGGAAGTAACGACTGTTAAAGAATCAGAGACGATGGAAGCACCTAAGCTGAACGAAAAACAATTACCTCTAATATTGATACCCTACGTAGGGTCGCCACTGGCACACGAAAGAAGAGCGAAACGTAGGTGGTTAGATTTCGATGTCGAAGAAAGTGATGAAGGAGAAGATATACAGGAAATTATTCATGAAAGATCGAATAAGTATAATGTGAAGCGACTTAGATTAGAAGAAGAAGAAGAGGAATACATAGTTTTAGATTAAACATTTAGTATTAACTATTTTATAGAATTTTTATTGTACCTATGCGTTTAGAAATAATTTGTTATTTGATCTTTTGAAATATAGTAAGAGCTGCCATAAGTTCTGTTACAAATTCAGCCTTTTATTTCATAATACCAAATGCGCGGTTTATGTGAAATGTTCCCCATTTGCTTTAACACAAGCCTTCAAACTATGCGTCCATTTATCAGCACGCACAGTTTCTGCTCCAACTCTGACCACAAACTGTAGTTCAATTGATTCAAATCTGAACTTTCCGATGGCCTGCAGCTATAAAACCAGAAATATTGCTTTTAAAGCACTGCTAGGTGGTTTTTGCTTTATGTGCTGAAGCAGAATCTTGCTGAGAGATCCAATACTCTCTATCGAAGAGAGTATTAATTAATTGCCTTATCCACAAAGGTAAAGAGGTTTAAATCCTTTACAAGAGACTCCCGACCTTTGGAATTTTGCGTCTTTGTAACATTTTCCATGGATTTTGTCGTTTTAGTTATTTTAAATTTCTAGAGCAGTGCAAATTTTTGCATCTGTAAATCAGATACTTTCATCACCGTTGAACCGCTTGCATCTGTTGAGCCTTATTTGCTTCAAGCGCAGTGCCAACAGATGACTAGTTGACGGACGTTAGGCTTTCATGTGGATATCATCTCAAATAAGTCCTGGCTATAATTTTCTGCTGCCTCAAGGGATTTCACTTTTTTCTGAGAATTTTTCCGTGCTTTATGCAATGTAAACTTTGTAACAGAATTTATGGCAAGATTAAGTATATATTATTACACAAGAATTTTGACCTGAAACCTTCATCTCTAAGAAGTCTTAATTGTTTTGAAAACCTCGCGTACCTATTAAACATTTCCGAGGTAAGTCTAAGTAGGCGAAATTTTAAAGAAGTAACTTATTTTAACAAAGTAACTACCGGTGCTATTCCCAAGTACCATTAAAGTTCCGAAATCACGTAACTTACAACCACAATTACTATGATATGGTGGAACGTCATTATCTGAATGAAACTTAAAAACTTGGAATATACATATTTGTTGGTTTTTACCAACCTTTAGGAAAATTACTCATAATATAGACCAGTCAACTGCATGTAACAATGCTAATTCATCACACGATCCACCACAGTTACAAATACATACTGTTCTTTTTTAATCGAACCAATTGAGAGGTATAAAATAGAACGTGAATCAAACGAAAAAACCCAAATTAAGAAAAAGAAATCAAGCACTGAAGCATAAAATGTACAGTTGTTAATTCAAAATCATGCCTTGCAACATAAGGCGCAATTAAAAAGGCAACAACAACATCCCTCACAATTGTCCAAAATACCGTCTGCCTCGAGCCTGAACATGTCAAATGCGGTTGACCACACCCATACACACTAATCCACGCATACATATATGGTAAATTAGAACCCAGCCATGTTGAGAATATGAGAGAATCAATGTTGCACTACAGTTGTCAGTTGTTGGGGCAGTCATCAATGTCAAGTCGACACGACGATACCACATACAAATCAAATAATAATAACAACAACACAAACAACAATTGCTTTGTTAACAACAAAGCCGAGAAGCAAAAGCATGCAATCCGATTTTGACAGCACCATCGGTCTGCTTGCGGTGGCGTCAGCGACGAGTAGCAACAGTTGATCTCTTGGAAGGTCATTCGGGAAAAGAGTACAACCAAAACCCTCAACACCAACAAAAGAAAGACGCTACAAAATCAAAAATAATTCAAATCAAAAAGTGGAGTAAAGACGGAAACGCATTGCATTGCCAGCCGATAACAACACTAAGCTGGCGTCAACCACACAACAACAACAGCAACAAAGAATGCTTGCAACAACGCCGAAGTCTGTTGGTGCTGTTAAAGTGTTTGCGCAGTGTGGCAAGGAAAATAAGTTGCTCGAAAATTCCACACGAATAAGCACACACACAGACATAGTCACACATAATTCCGATTTCCAACGGCCCATGAGGTAATCGACAAGTGTCGGTCACATGGAGTTCTCAAATTATTTATTTATTTTTTTTTGTTTGCTCTTTGATGAGTGTCAATAAATTGATGGATTGTCAATCAAATGGAGAAGAGTGAATTTATTAAAGAATGAGTCAGTGTAGTGAAATATGTACCCCCATTCACCATATTTTAGGTGAAATTAACTCATACAATATCGTCATTAGAGTGACTTTACCGCATGAGATAGAACTGAAGAAAACTTAAACAAAAATTAAGTGTTAAGCTCCTGCCTGAAAGGTAAGGTCGTAGGCATCCAAACGGTAATTCTTTATTTAATTTAAAGAAATGGTTGGAACCATCTATATATAACTATATGATATGATAGTATAATAAATCGTTAGATCACTAAAATATGAAATATTATTAATAATAGTAATTGTAGAACTAGATACCCTCTTCAATTACGTTTTGATTCGAATAAGTTGCGGCTTAAATAGTTTCTGTCCCAACACAGTGTTTAATATTATTTTATAACTATTGGTATTCAGTCTCAGATAAACCTTTACAGTCTAAATCAGTGTCAAGACTTATTCGAGATTACATTAAAGCCTACCGTCGGTCAAGTAGTCGTCTTCAGACGAAAGTATCCGTTTTATATATAAAAAGATGTTCACTATTGAAGAACTTGTTAATAAGCGAAACGACAAAATCCATGCAAAAAGTTTTTTAAAATTTGTTATTCCAAAGGTTCAAAGGTTAGTCATCATCCAACTGCTTGGCTTGGTTTAGTGGGGAGTTCATGTAAAGGAGTTACATCTCTTCACTTCTGTGGAAAAATGCTTAAAACTGGGGCAAAATGGTATCAGCAGGGTGTTTTAGAAAGTGTGAAAAAGTAATTAAGCAATGCATGCAGTGGTTTAAAAGCAATATTCATGCTTTCATAGCTGCACATGATTGGCCATCGGAAAGTCCAGATTTGAATCCATTGAACTTCAGTTTGTGGTCAGAATTGGAGAACATGACCTGTCGAATAATCCACAGAAATTTGGAGAGTTTCAGAAATTATTTGGTTCCAGCAGCCTAAGTCCATGCCAATGGAAACTGCGCGGGCTGCTATTGATCAATGGTCGAGTCGTTTGTGTGCTTGTTTGTAAGCAAAAGGTAACCATTTCGAATAAAAACTTTTACATTGCCCATTTAATGTATGCGTTATTTATAAATATATAAAATAACTTTATTAAAATTTCATTTTTACAACCTATCATAACATATAACAGAACTTATACTAATGCAACAATAAATTAAATCGCTTTTCCAACTAAACAACTAGTTCCCTCCACAATCAGCCACTGATATTCACTCTGTTCTCTTCAAAAGTGTGGAAGAGAGTCCAAAAAAAATACATGGTACCTTAATAATCTACAAGTTTTATTATTCAGAGGAAATTATGGTATATCTGCTTTTGGAAACTTATAAGGCCTATATATATTTAAACTCCGAAGTAAAATTTCCCCGGGTGTATCTCAAAGACTAATTTTAAAAGTAATGGGACTTCATTTTAACATTCTAGGCATGATGATTGATTTATGATAACTAAAGTGCACTGCATAACCAGCTTATAAAATTTAAAATATTCCTAAACAAACATTTCTCAAACAGCTTACAATTATGTATATAAATTTATTTATTGTTTAATTAATTTGTAAAAATTATAATTTTCCTAAAATTAGCAATTAATAAAAAAATATATCAGCAAGCACTTTTTAATCCGATTAGCTTGATAACCATTTTTGAGAAGACACCTGTTTATTTTCAAATTATTAAAAATGTAATATATATATAACATATTCATATATTAAAAATTAAAATAAACAGCAGCATTTCTCAAAAATTGTTTTAGTTGTATAATTGTCAAACATATTTAGTTTTATACCTTTATTGTATTCATTGGTTATTTTAAAGAGTTTATGAAAAAAAAAAATCAGAACGGCTGGCAACGCTCCTCAAAACCATTTTAGCTACGTTAATTCGTAAACCACTCAGTTTAATACCCATAATATAATAAATTTCATGTTCTGCATTTTTACTAAATTTAAGTAATCAACTACAATTTTGCAAACAGATGGCAACCTTTAACTATTTTTGTTTTAAATCAATATATTATTAAATTAAGTATTTACATAAAATATTTAAATTTAGTTACCATTTACCATAACACTCTATTTACTGTGAGCGTGAAGGAATTTCGTTTAGCACACAATTTCGTTGCAGTCACTGGATTTTGCGAATGTGTTTGAAGAATTTAAACTCGTACTGTAAATTTGTATATTTGCCTGTTATATACATGTATTATGTATATATATAGGTATGTATATGGTTCTTGTCGGGTTTTTTTTTGCTCGCCACAATTTACACCTCAATATTTTGTATCCATTTATTGCTGTATTTTAATTATTAATTTAACATTTCAATTGCCATTTGAACTTTTTGCGTAAACTCTAGCACAATAACAACAAAGCAAGCTTTCAACTACTCCATCATCACAGCATGCTTGCCCACCTACCTGCCTACAAGCGAGTACAAACACACATAGAAACAAACATACATATACATATGTATCTACATACTAGCTTGTCTGTTCAACCACTTGACTGGCATCAGTTGACTGATTACGTCTGTCAAATGGTTGGTGATTTCTATGACTGGGTGGTGACTGAATTCTTTTGCCGCCTTCAAACGGTAAGTTTACACACATGCACACACACACACCTAAGATGAAAAATTACAATATTTATGGTATACATTTGTGGAATATGTAGGTAGGTGTGTGCGTTATTGTTGTTCATTTAATTTGTTTATTTACTTGTCATTATTTTTGCTGCTAAAGCAATTGCAGGTAGAAGAGACATAGAAAACCAAAAACAAAAAGAAAAAGAAAATCGCGAAACGATTAATGAATGACGGGTAAAATTAAAAAGCTGTCAGATTTCATTAAGTCTAAATCTCATTTGATTATTCCATTTCGTACGCTTATTTAGTCATCTTTAATGTTGTTGCGCTATTGTTTTGCCAATTTTTATTGCTTTTAATTGGTTATTGTTTTTTAAGCCGGATTATAATTCATTTGCGGAACCGCCATTCATTGTATGGTACATTCCGCTGATCGCTCGAAAAATGCTCACTCATATTTTTTTTTTTTTTTTTTTTTTGCTACAATGAAAGCTTTGATTTTGTAAGCTGTGTACCGCTCCACTGAACTTACGATCGTTTGCTTGTCAGTCAGTACAACAGTTCATCAGCATGGCTCAATTTTGATTATTTTGTATCTGTAAGTGTGTGTATGTGTAGATTGAGGAATTACTATAAATATTGTCGAACTTTGTGAATTCCGAAACTCAAACAAGAAAAAACGTTAACTTCGATTGCACCGAAACTAGAATACCCTTCACAAATAAAGAAGTGACTGTATGCAAGACTTTAGAGCAATATCTCAAAAACTGGTTTACTATATCGCATATATACAAGTTCAGACAGACGGACAAAGACATGGCCATGGACTCAGCTCGTCGTACTGATCATTTATATATATATTTTAAATTGTTACCGCCGCTTTCTTCTGGGTGTTACAAACTTTGTGGCAAACTTAATATACCCTGTTCGGGGTATAAAAATAGGTGTGGATAGATATACCATCTGAAGATACATATCTATAAAATTAGCACTTACATTTACACTAGATAATTCGTCAAACTTTTTCTTGAATTATTGAACTCTATGAGAGCAACTACAAACCATCGGAGAGCGACTGTCGACACTGAACAACTGCTTCGCCTCAACTTCGAAGACGCTCTTCGTGTGATCTTATATTACAAAAGCTCTGATCAAAACATATTTGGCCGAGCTTTTCCTTCGATTCGAAGAATGCCGACAAGTAAAATGATCTACAATTTTAAGCGTAGTCTAAAATATCTAAACTAACAATTGTAGATTTACCATGGCCTTCAAAGATCAAACTCTGTTCCTGCCTGACGGTACTGAGCGCAGGGCAAATGAAATAACGGACTCCGTCTAATAAAATTTATTCCCTGAGGAAATCTGAAATTAATATTTTTACTGCAATCGAGGATTCATTAAAGGGTTTTACTGCCAAATTATATGAGTCGAACCTCGTGCAAACTTCTTTTTTCCAGAATTAAAAACAATGGCTCAGTTTCAAACAGGCTTGCCAATAACGGCATCGAGTTAATGGAACAGCCCGTTGGATTATCGAAGTAATTAAATGTTTTTAGGAAGCATGATAAACAAACTTAGGCTATCACGACATTTTTTACTCGCCTTACCATTGAGGTAGAAAAATAAAAACTTCGAGAGAAGAAGACAAAACTGTGACTAGAAAAATTCTCTAAAAACCCCGTGGCAGTTCGGAGGCGAATTGACACTCAGTTTTAAAAGATATACCTTATACCGAGAATTCATAATCTCACTATTCGTTGATATTGGCGGTATTTATTACAAGTAGAGTAATTACAATCAGCTCCACAATATTCACCAACTGTGCTTCTTTCCCTCCACCCTTGCAGTCGCTAAACACTAATCGGCAATGCTGTGACTTCCAAATGAAAAAAGAAGTCGTTTTAAGTAAGGCGCATAAATCTGTAATTATGTATGTATACATACACGTAAGCATGTCTGCAGATATCTGTGAAATAATCAGTTGCAACAACAATTTGTATAACCACAAAATTAATATTTTGACAGTTGTAAATATAACTGACAAAAGGCGAATGAAGTTATAAAAAATCATCGAAAATCAGCGACAGCCCGCGGATTAAGCTGCACAGCGCCAGAGGGAGAGGCAGAAGCGGGGTATACTTAAAGACACTACAATGAAATGCCGAAACTTGCGTCTATCTCTCTTACTAAGTACGGCGTGATCAACAGCTTTAGCTTTTTGTTGTTGTTGCTATTTAACTTTTGACTTTGCCTTATCGCCTTTCGCTCGAAATCTTTAAGACACATTTTGGGTGGTCCATTGGTCGGTCGATGACAAACTCTTTGCCGATGCATGGGCGCACGAGCGCTCGGGTGAAAGCGCGTTAGAGCGATGGGAGCGCAAAGTGTTGATTACACATACTAAAAGCACAATCAACGCATTTGACATGCGATATTCATGTTTACATACGAAGAACACATAATGATGTTTATAACTAAGCATTCGGCTGTCTTTGCAAACGCCTTAATGGCTTTATTAGGGTTAACGATTTAAACTTTATACGTATGTCGGCTCATGTGATTTACCGCAATAAAGCTATGCATTAACGGTTGTTTTACATATTTTGACATTTGATAAATTTTACTGACTTTTAAAAGCAGATAAACAATTAGCGGAATTCAGCGCCAAAGAAGGAAAGGGAAAGTGAGAGTAAAATAAGAGAAGACAGGAGTAGAAGCAATGCCGTTACAATAAAAAAAACGTTTAAATTATTTAATTTTTTAATATCTCGCGTTTTTTGTGAAGAAATTTTCCATGCACACACATTAGTTCTAGGCCAGAGGGTCTTGAGTCAAATTTCTACTTTCTCTCTCTCTCTATCTAGCAATAAATACGGTTCTCCCTACCTTTCTCAAAAGCTAATCCATTTTTCACTTCTTACATATAATCCAGATAATTGAGATTTCGCTGTTCTATGCTTTGCCCTCTTTTAACAACTTCTTAACTTAGGCCCTAACCTCAGGAACACTACAACTCTATGCATCTTGTCTGCTGTATTATTTCTTATTGTAGGAGCCCCAGACAGGAAGAATATAAGTTGATGCGGCTCTTTAGACTAACATTCGCAATATCTTTTGCTAAAAGAGATGCGAAATGCGAAGTTTTCAACTAGTTTGTGGTTATTTGAGAATATATTTAGTTGCTTTGTGTAGCCATCCTTTTTTCTTTCAAATTGACAAACATTTATTCAGCGCTTCTGATTTGAATATTCTTGCAGAGCTCGGCTCCCGAACAGAGAAAATTTGTTAATACTTCGAGAATTAACCCCCGTTACCATTGCTGAGTTAATCGACTTAGATGCTGAACTACTCGGTTATCCTCGGACTATCGACGAGCCCAAATCAAACATTTGTGCAAAAATCATCAATGCCATTACAAGCTCATTTTATGGTGACCAATCTTTATTGCCTTATATTCTAAAATATTATTGTGAAAGAGCAAATTCAATAACAGTAACTCAATAATAAAAAGCAATTACTTTTTCCCCAAGTTATTTAGTATTACACATAGCGATAAATATGGCACACCCTGTAATTGTCTTTTGCTTTAAAGACTCATACTGGGTTCTTACCTGTTGATATTTCCTCTCACTTCTTATAAAGCTTTTTTAAAATTACTAAAACTTCATGTAATACATAACCACTAATGCTAGAAATGGATATATGAGAAGTATGAGGATTTCAATTTCAACCAAATTTGATTAATTAACATCCTCTTAGTAAAGTTAGAGAGCAAGCGAAATTGAACCAAAACCACGATCACTTTACATACAATGCCATTTGGAATCCCAAAAGCTATTTTTATATTATTTATATATATATATATATTCATTTTACCATGAATAACACCAACAGCTCAAAAACTAGATTAGTTTAGGTAATCAGCCTGATCTTCTGAAGCCACGAATTATGCCGCTTGGTCAGCTAAAAATATCGGTCCGTTGAGATGCCCAGAACTCCTAAGAATCGAGCGAAAAGACCAAGGCATCTCGACAAAGCGTTTTGAGTCTCCCACAATTTTGTGGAGGCAGCTAATTTCAAATTCGGCCAATTCGCCTGGTTTGCAGAATATCTGACTACCGAGATGATTAGCCAAAAGTTGAATAGTGGTGGTGATAGGGTCCAGATCTTTCACCTTTGTCCATGCAACTTTGACAATTTGCGTTCACCAAATTTTTTAGCCTCGACGAATGAGTGCCAATAGTACAGTGGCCACTTAGAACACTTATCGTTTCGACGAGATCAAACTTGCTAAAAGCAAGTAATTTAATAGATTTATTACGTTCCACTTTGGGTTCCTCCTGACCTCGCTATCCCTTATATGCCAATATTTACTGAGATCACATGAGGTCCACAGATCCAGTGCTAGGATTTAAAAGACTAGCCGAGCACCGACTCGTTACCAGCCTGATGAGATTGCGGTAAGGCAGGCCTTTCTTGCGACTTCAAAGCAGTATATCTACTGTTCTCCTCTGATGTAAAATTACTATATAGGTCTGATAGTCTAAAGCTCAAGTAAATGGAGAGCTCATTACAGAAAATTGCATCTCCATTCTTTCTTCTGAATTTTTATTCATCTTTGAAAAAGATCACTGAGGCTCTTCACCAACGACTAGATTGTCTCTGGCGAGGACCCGCCATATATCTTCCAAACCCTAGCTTAGATATATAATGTTTCTAACATGTAGCAGCTCTCTGTTGAAAATCCCTAATACTGTCTTCTGCTAATTTCTTGTAATATGTGAGTATGTAGCAAAAATTAATCCAAATAGGCTTTGACTTTGCTATCCTCAATATACAGAAACATGAACATTCGAGAGAACTGTGTTTCACAAGGTCTTTGGATCCGTCCACGTGACCAATGAGTACTGAAGAAGATGAAACTACGAACGGTATGAGCTTATGACGACGACATGGATATAATTACGAGTAAGCGAATAAAAATTCAACGAATCCACTGGTTAGGCCATGTCGTACGCATGGAAGATGGTGCTCTAACAAAAGTTCCTTAGATTCAAGACCAATGGGTGGACAATGGAGGCAAGGGTGCCCACGCATCCAATGGGAGCGCAAAGTGAACAGGGACTTGTCTGCACTTAGGGTGTATAACCGGCGTGACCTCGCAAAGGATAGGGACAACTGGCGAAGTTTTGTGTTCTCGGCCCCTACCAACCTACGGTTGTAGTGCCAAAAAAGAAGATTGAACAAAATATTCTGTTAACTTAAAAATGGAAAAGTTGGACAGTAAGTGCTCAATTTTATACGAATCTTTCTGTTGTGAACGTTCAGTTTATATGGCAGTTATATGCTATAGTGAACCGATCTGAAAAGTTTATTTCGTCATTGTAGCATATACTATCTAGTTTTATAGGATCTTCGATGTTTCCTTCTGGCTGTTACAAACTTCGTGGCAGACTTAATATACCTTTTTCCGGGTACAAAAAGAGGATCGAATTTTCTGCGCCCTCTGAATACACCTCTTCATTTAATGATCAGGAATTAGACCGTTAAATTCTATTCAAATCTTTATTACAACTGTCGTCTTCATATATTTAGTTGGATATTTATGTATTTTGTTTACTGAAGTATTATATTACCAAATGGCAGATATATGTACTTCTGCAAAGCTATAATTACGAGTATTTACGAACGAGTACGAGCATATCGAACTGGAGCGACAGAATGTTAGATAAGTGGCATGCTGGCGAACAGCACGTGCAACATAATAATTTTTGTGGCCATTGCGAATGTGTTAACTCGAACAAAATGGTAACCGATGCAGCAAATGAAATGCATGAAATGCTAACTAGCCATGAATGTATGAGTACGCGCCGGCTGACCGCAAATTCTATAGTTACAAATGAATAACTGGCAAATTAGTGGGGCAAAAACTAGAAATTTCCCTTAAAAACCACAAATGCTTTCATGCGATGGTCGGCCGGGCTATTCCTCAGGGTACCATTGCGGACGCGCACAATTGCGCTGCGAACAAAAAACAAATTAAATGGCAACAACAACAACAAAGTGAAATACACTTGCCATGCTTAGCTGCCACATCGCCGCGCTGCATCACTGCACCGCTAGCCATCTGCGAAGCCGCAACTCCAGTCAACTCCATGCCACATGGCAACTGCTGCAGCTCATGAACGCCTCTAATGCCGCGCACATCGCGGTCCGTCGCCATTTGTGGCGCGTAGTGTATGTTGCAACAAAAGAAATACGGCACTTAAGAAACAACAATCGCACTTGGCCACAGTTAGCGATAGTTTGCTTGTTTACAACGAACCAGCGTTTGTTGTTGTGTGGCAACTTCCACTTGACTGTGCGTTGTATTGTTGTTATTGTTGCGCTTTGTGGCAATTGCTGATTTTGTCTCATTTCGCTTGTTCAAGCATGACACTTTTATTGCTGGCCATATTGGCGCACCAATACACACACACAAACACATACACATATATGGTACACACTGATGTGTCTAGCGCTGCAGCGATAGCAGTTATTAGTGATGACGCTGTGTCGCCGATAATGCTAACAACTGCGGCCGGTCTGCTGCCACATGCCACTGCAACGGTGATTCGGAGGTGCCACAAATATGTTTAGTCGCCGACAGGCTCACCACTTTTCCAGCTCATTTGTCTAATTTGGTTGCAACAGCAGTGAGTTAGTAAGATAGGCAGACGGACAGACTCACATTTGCTAATGCCACACGCTCGCCAACTTTGCTGCAAATACCGCCAATAGCTGCAAATGCCATAAACTGTGGCTATCGGTGGTCGTAAAGCCATTTATGGTGTGCTTAGCGCTTTTTTTTTGTTTTTGTAAAATATTAACATGGCAAGTGTGTGACTTAATATAAATATTAAAACACAAATATCTATCTATCTAACTATCGACATTTTTATAATAAATTGTTAAGATTTCGCACTTAATAACTTTAAGCTACAAAGGCTATGTGAGGAAATTAAGCTTTTTTGTGGTCACGTGACCGCTTTGAATGGCGTATTTGCTAAAATTTGTCTAAAATGACGAAAGTTCGAGATATTTGAACAAGCTTTTGGTATATGCCCCAAAGCTCAGTTGCAAAGGGTTTTTTTTTAGACGTGTAATTTTCAACGAGGCAAAACTTTTTTCGGAGTTGGTGTTTTCGACAGCTGTTACTTGATTTATATTTAGTTTGGTTTGCCATTTCGTAATGAACAGACACACTCAGGAACAGCGTTTGCAAATTGTGTAAATTTATTGCCAAAATAATGGTTCGGTTCGCTCACTGCGTCCAATATTTGATCGACACAATCGCCGAAGAGAGTTGGTAACTCGAGCAATCATAGATCGGTTTCGCAGATCGTGTATTACTGCGAATAATTGACATCCTCAAAAGCACCGTACAGTGCACACCGATTACGCTATTGCTGCTGTGGAGCCGAATAACACAGAAGACCCGAATGGGGTCATCCGCCATCATGCGCAACAATTGAAGCTGTGCCCACCCACTTTATGAAAGATTTTGCGGAAGGATTTTGGTTTGCTGGCTCAATAATCCAACTCGTGCAAGAATTGATGGTCGTTCGTCTCAAGCGCGTTGCACGTTCGGTGAATGCGCCCAAAAGGAGATGGTCCCCAACCCGATATTCACAAAAAACTTTTGTTCAGCCGTAAATGGTTGAATGGATCAATAAACAAAATTGTCGCATTTGAAGTAATGATAGTCCACAAACCGTTTTTGAGACGCCGCTACATCCTCAAAAAGTCACTGTTTAGTGTGCTCGATTTGCAACCCTCTGCAAATTTTTCGTTCAAATTTCTTCAAAAATCATGCCGACTATAGTGTTAAGGTCAATGAGGAACGCTATAGAGGAAAGATATTGATGATGGATGACCTTTGGTTCCACCAAGATTTTTAAGATCGTGTAATTTTAAACTGCTAGACTATTTTTTGTGGAGTTATTTGAAGTCACTTATCTACGCAGATACGCCCGAGACGATTGACGCCTTGGAATAGAATATTTGGGGCGTTATTACTGACACACAGCCCCCAATTGCCGCAAACAGTGGTCGAAAATGGGTCTCTGGCTGAAAATTTTCTAATCAGCCACGTCGATAACTTGCCTGAAATAATTTTTAAAACATAAAACCTTTATCTCTATAATAAAGCTAAATTGTTGGTCACAACATTAAATTGTAGGGGTTTTATTTCTCTCTGAAAACTACATGTCTAAATAAACAACCTTTAATAAGAATTTAGTCCGTGCGACTTTGCAAAAGAGTATAAGGTGCTTGC
Source organism: Bactrocera oleae (assembly GCF_042242935.1). Lineage (NCBI taxonomy): Eukaryota > Metazoa > Arthropoda > Insecta > Diptera > Tephritidae > Bactrocera > Bactrocera oleae. The sequence continues at coordinate 46,621,772 of NC_091538.1, read as the reverse complement.
TTAAAGAACCACCCTTTATTATCTATCATAAATTTTTTCAAAACAATACTTCACTGTAAACATGTAAGCGCTATAATTATTTTACTTCTCTTCTATAACTACAAGTATATATAACTACTTCGTATCTACGCTTCTTTCACTCTTCTCCATAATATTTCGTAGAAACAACTACTGAAAGCTGTAAATTTTTTTGGTAAGTCTGTCTTTTTTGTTCCAGTCTCACAAAATAAATTTTTCGTAATTCGTTAGTTTAGATACTCAAAAAGGTTTCTCCAAATTCGAATTATTTTCATAGTTCAAAGTTTAATATTGTGGCAACTGGACCGGTTTAAGCAAACGACGAAACATTAAATTTTTTCAATACGGTCATCACGACATCTGAAGTTTTTACCAGTAAATTTTCTTGAAATTTGGCGCCATTATTTTTGAAATATTCTATCTATTTATCCTATAAATCAACAAAAACTAAACATTTCTAAGTTGTAATATTTTTCAAATCAAAAAATCAGTTTTGTTGGTTTATACGTTAAGAAAGTTTGTTGTGATCAAGAATCCGTCATTGTTTTATTTATCAAACGACCAACGCTGGAAATCGTGTCGGATAGGACGCGGTCTTTCTTTCTCCACTACTTGAAGGACGCATAACTTTACTTTTTTCTTTTAGAAATTTATTTTGTGTACTCTGAAAATAGAAATAAACAAATGGATAAAAAAAAGTATTAATTGCCAAAAAACGTTGGGCCTCTAGAATAGCCCCTCAACATATGCAACAGTCTTCCTCCTAGTAAATTATGGCACCTCAGTATTGTGTATACAGTATATCTGAAAGAGCCCGCATTTAAGGTCTTAAAATAACCCTTAGATAAAAATGAAGAATTTAGTTTTAATCTAACGTGTAAAATATAAGATGTGGCTTAAGCTTCTTCTCTTTTCGTGTACTCATAATAACTGCCCCTGTTTCTTCCAAGCGACTTGGTATTGGTTAAACATCGAGCGGCAAAACAAGTGCCAGTACTGCCAGGGACTCTTTCAAAGCTCAGTATTAAGCCAATTCAAAGTTAATCTTGCGCTTCGACCATAGAAGACCTTCAAATACCTAACTGTTACTACGAAACTCATATTTCAGCACAATTAGGCTCATATGTACACGGAGCTTATATATCTTTCGTTACACTAGTTGCTCACGAATACAATTAATTGCTGTGTTTGTTGAACGCACACGCACCAACAACAACAATTATTGCAGCAACATTGTTCTATGCAAATTTTATGCAACACAAGTAATCTGCATAAAATTCTAATTGAGTGCACAACATTAATTTCGAATATTTCAACACCAACAACACGAATACATACACATGTACCTACTATATGTACATAAGTATATGGCACTTCAACGGTGAAATAAAAGTGAGTGAAAATGATTTAATAAAAGCAAAATGAAAAGAAAACTAAAAAAGTAACCAAATTACTTCACAACAACACCAAAAGTTACATGCAACATACACACATGCACATATACGCGCCTAACCACCAAGTGCTGGAAAGAGGAGTGATGCAACAACTTTATGATCGCGGCAACTTTTTCCACTCAATGGCTCAATTTACGGCGCGCCAACGATTTCCGCGAAGCGAGCACGAAGGCAAACGGTCACATGCCACAGGCAAGCGCTGCTTCCTCTTCGCAGGAGCATTCACTTCCCGCAATTCAGCCAACAACTAACTAAGCTAACAGCAACTCCCTCTATTACACTTTCGCTCGTGCTAACAATGCGCTGTACATAGCACCGCACAGCACAATACCGCATAGCAAGGCATGGCATGGTATAGCACCAACACGCTTGTGTGACGTGCGGTCAAAGTGATTATCATATGACGTGACAGCTTCAAATATTCATGATGCATTTGGGTCATAAACATATTGTTGTGTTATTGCTTTAACAACATGTATTGTTGTTGTTATGGCTGTTGTTATTGTTGTTGTAGCTGTTCCTTTTAAGTTTGACTGCTTAGTTGCTTGATTTAGAATGTTGGCGTTGATTTTGTTATGCGCCATTTGAGGTGTTTTTTATGGCCAGACATACATACATACTTACATGCATACACACAAACACCCACACATACATCACATATACACATAATTCGCTGCAAATTCCCAACATTGCGCCCTGTTTTGCATATGAAGCACGTGACGAGCGTTGGACCTGCCGGTTTTGGCATATTTTTACTATTTTTTGTAAGACTCCCATATCCACTCACATTCACTGTTACATACCTACACACATACTTAGCAATTGTCGAATTTCCTCCATTCACGTTTTTAGCGCAATTTCGCTCTAAAACACTTTTCCATTTGTTTTTTTTTTTTTGTTGTTGGCGCATAAAATGTTGAAAAACTGCACTGACTTCATTTCCGTCCCCTTGGCTCCCTTGGCACACTGGCTCCAAGGTAAGTTTGGTCGTTTTGATTGTTTGTCCTTTTGGTATCGTATTAGTCTCTACACCTGTGCCTAGTGATTTTTGACATGCAAAACTGTTTCGGACGACTGCCAGCAATAATCTGCGCTGTGGATTGTATAATCATAATTACAATAACAAAAATCACAAAAAGCAAAAAGATAATTTGAAACAGACAGCCAAGCTGTTTAAAGGACGCTTGGATCAGAACTATTTAAGATGTAATATACTTTGTAGGACATCAGCCTGATATCAAAAGTCAACTATTAACTATGTGAGCAGTAAGTTCCACCTGTAGTCAGCGCCTGAAAATCACAGATCAGCAGTGAGAAAAGAGATAATTCTATATTACGAAAGGACAAAGTACACGAGTCTTTCGTCACAATACCCGAGTTAAGAGTTCCATCGAAATTAAAGCTCAAGTTGAAGAATTTTTTTTTTTTTAATTATCTTCTTGAAACCCCTTTTAAAGAGTTCGATGATTTTGTCTAAAAAATTCTTCCTAAGTAAAAACTTCTTTTTTAAAAGACAAAACATCTCCAAGTTATGAATAGCAAGTTCCACTTATAAGCTGTTTAGGCAGTCCTGAAGACAACTTAAACATTATCATCCTGTTCCACAAGGGAAGGAAGTCGTTACGCACTATATACATGTACATCTGCATACCAGGTATTAAAAATCTAGAACACGATAAAGCCTAGTATGACGGTGCAGACAGTTAGACTTAGATTAATTAAGATGAATGAGACAAAGCGAGTTCTATACAACTAATTCGTCTGAGTCAGTTTCGAGAATAGGAGTTAGTTTCTAGAAATAGGAAATTAATAAATAAATTATTTTTGAGAACAACAAATTAGAACTCTATCAGAATAACATGCTGTAAATTATTAAGTTATGGTTCAGAGGCACGCATGATAATAATTTATAACTTCGTGGACGAAATTCTGCATAAGATTTCTTAAATCCCAGCCACCGGCGCCCTCTTTTGTCAGAAAACATCGACCACTGCTGTAACTGCTGGTGGGAGTAAGGGAAAAGAGAGAAGTCCTCGCATTTTCCATAAGAACCGAAACATAATCAGATTTTTAAACGACCAAGGATTACTAAGGCTCTGGTATTCTTTACAATTATGTGGAACATTTTTTTTCCCGGTACAGAAAACACAATAGGGAGATACTCATTTTTTGTAAGGATCAAGCGCATTAAGACTGGAACACTTTGGTATTGTTGTAAGTCAACAAACAAGATATAGTAGAAGGTATTGTTTTGTTAGATTAAAGCCATGTTCCTGATTTATATTGTAGCCTGAATGTCTGATGTCAGAGTTTAGTTTCCAAAATTTGTAGTCTTAGTTTTTAAGAACCATCTGGGTCTGAGATAATAATGGTAGAGACTTCAAATATTAAATGACGAGCTCGGTTCAATAGTTAGCAGAGCTGTTAGGACCAGAAGGGAATGAGAAAGTGAAATGTTCGAGACTACGAATTCGCCATCTCATCAAATATTCGCATCACACTCCCCAACTCTAATTCCTTCGTGTCATTTTTATGAACGAACGAATCGTGTGAAAATTTACTTACATGAAAAAACAAAAACTACAATACGTGCAATGTCTACTTATGCGCACTAGCCAATAATACAGCAACAACGACAACACCAGGAATGCTTCTATTACAAGAACATTAGAAGAATCGGAATCTCGAACGCCAAGGAAAGCAATACAATGCCTGAGGGAAGCGAAGGCAGGTGCAGGTCAATTAAATGCATTAAACATGCGAAAAGCAAAAACTTGTTACGCAAATATTTTGAGCCATTAGCTGCCGCCCGACAGCCGACAAGCGACAGCAGAGGGCAACAACAGCCAAGACAGCAATAATAACCGGGAGGAAAAGCGCCAGAAAACTGGCAATAGACAGTCAAGGAGCGAAAGCAATGCAGCAGTAGTGACAACAACATGCACAAGTATACTTGCACGCACAAACATATATGCATACAAATACTTGTACATATAAGCATACATACATACATACCTACAAACAACCTCCAGCTTAAGTCTTGGCGGCAACGACGCAGCCAACGCCAATCAACGCATAATCAAAACAAGCAAACATTAGACAACAACAAAATCGATAGCAGCAACAGCAACAACAACAACAGTGACAGCAGCGCTGGGAAATTAGCAATAACAAATCGGTTGGAAATTGCTAGCCATCTATTGCCCATTGCTGCCATTCAAGGGTGTTTATGTTTGTGTTGTTGTTGTTGTTGTTATTGTTGCGTTTATTGCTAATATTGTGTGTGTCGGTGCGATTATGACAACATAACAATGAATTGCCGCGTAGCATAACCGCTTTGTGGTGCATAATATTGAAACTTTTGTTGTTGTTATGTTTGTTGTTGTTGTTGATATGAAGGTATAGTTGCCTTGAGGAGCGCCCGAACTCCCTTCAAAACCATAGCCGGTTTCAGACACTTTATTGCCGCCAACCCATGCGGCGAAGGGGCATCAGCAAAAACAACAACAACAACAATAAGAACATTTATGACAGCCGCGGCTCCATTAAATACTAATTAAAAGGTCGCACGCCGGCGCTAACGTATCATTTTCCAATTAATTATTCAAAAATTTCCACTTTTCGCATTTGGAATTCACCAACCTACAACAAACACACACATATGTAGTATATAGATATATACATATATACATATATACATATATATATATATATATATACATGGTAGTACGTGCAACAAGCTAAGCGCCAGCAACGCCTGTTCAACATTCTGCGCCGGCGACGGCGTCATCATCGATTGTTTGTTGTTGTGGCAAGTATTTATTTGTTATCGTTGTTGTTGTTGCTGTGTGGTTGCACTGCGTTGCTGTGCTGGTCGGTTGTTATTGTTAGCATTATTGCCGATTTTAATGCTCTCCTGGCGACTGTTGTTGCCGTGACTCATGGGTGTTGCTTGCTATTGTTGTTGTTGCTAAGCGATTTTCACATTGTTTTGAGTGCGCAAATATTTCCGCCAAGTTGTCGGTGGCAGTGCGCACATTGTTCACCGATTGTTGCATGCAACAAATGGATGTGCGTATTGTGCGTAATGTTGCAAACAAATTTTTACATTTGTTTGTACATATGTTTGTAAATTTATATAACTGTGTACGGGATACAGCACATAATTGCATCATAAATTTTATATTGATTTTTAATCACCAGAGAGTTGCACTTTTGTATTATATATTATATATATGTATGTATATATCATACAGGTTGGTTGAAAAGTGAGTAGTGCTCACTAAGCAATAGCACATTTTTTTCTCAAGTTAGTATATCTGTCGTGAGAACACATGCAAAGTTTCAAGTCATTCTGTCAATTATTTTTGGTTTACAAGTCATTTGAAGTTGACGTGTCAGAGTATTTTTTTAATATACTTGTAGAAAAAAGTTTAATATTGCGCATCGTAGATCATATGTTTTGAAAGGTTTAAAAGCTAAGGAAATTTATAAAAAATTCTTAGAAGTATAAGGAGTCCTCGCCTTCAAAACGCACCGTTGAATTTTGGGCTGGTGAATTTAAACGTGGTCGTACTAGGCTTGAAGACGATCCACGCGAAGGACGACCAAAAAACGCAGCTACACCAAAAATCATTGTGCGAAGATCCCAATTTGACTAAGCGGTAAATTGCTAATGCCATCTCAGACGAATGGGTACTTCACATTTAAGGTGAAAATTACATATGAAATAACTATTTGGTAAGTTAGTGCCGCACACGTTAACAATTCAACAAAAGCTGGATCGAAAACTAATTTCTCAGCATAAATTGGAGCGTTTTAAACAGATTAAAACCGATTTCCTGCGTCATTTTATAACTATGGATAAGACTTGGATCTACCACCTTGATCCTAAATTGAAACAACTGGTGAGGTCACCAGGTGAAAGCAGCAAAGAAGGTTATGGCATCAGTTTTTTGGGATGCAAAAGAAATTTTGTTCATTGATTATCTGCAGAAAGGTAAAACAATGGCGCAAAATAATTGGAGTATCTTTGGAATAAGTGTATTGAAGTTAAGGGAGATTATTTTGAATAAAAAAATATATTTCGTATCAAAAACAGTATTTCTTCATTTCAAGCGCATAAACTTTTCAACCAACCTGTACATACATATTTATCGTACCTTGTCTCTACTTTTATACCCATTATCATTTGAAAAAATTGTTCTAGCTGTAAATATATATTTTTCTCCAATAACAACACTGAAATATACATAAAATGTTTTTTGTAAAAACAAATTTCAAGATTTCTTCTTCTTCTCTTAGTTTCAACTACATAAATATCACTACACTTGTTTATGGCAAGGATGTTTACAAATACTCACTTTTTATCAGATTTTCGTAACTAAATTTGTGATTTCACTAAGCCACAAAAAGAGCACTCTAAATTAGAGAGCCCTCAAATTTAAAGACCAGAGACTTACCCAAAGTACATAATTTCGACAAAGAACCACTTTAATTTGATGCAATATTTACTCACATATGTGTGTATGTACGAGTATGTACACAAACACATTCATATTCACATTTGCATTCATATATAGGCGCACGTTAAGAAAAAATAATTTGAGCATCTTTTTCCACAGCATTTTGCAAATAAAAATGTCACTCCGCCAGCCAATTATAGCGTTTTACCTTGCAACCACACTAAACTGCCAACACAAAAGCGACTACACACACTTACATATATGCATTACATGTGGTCGAGTGTGTAATTATAAAGTGAAGTATTTAATTTTTCATATAACCAACAAATATGGCGCTTGGCAGCAAATAAACGAATTGAAAAAAACGCCAATAACAATAAAAACATCTGCAACTAAACTTTGAACATTTCATTAAAATGTCATTTTCAGCGACAGCAGCGACCAGATAATTTAACCGCAATACGCAGTTGTACACGTCAACTGCAATAACGACTACAACAAAAACAAAACGAACGAAAAAAGCAATAATAATTGGCAAAATATAACTAGGCGTTACAAGAGTGTTTGTCACTGTGGCCAACATGTGTGGCAACAACAAAATGGGCAAAGGTGTGTACTACATATATACGCGAATGGAAGGGTATTCTAAAAGACGAATATCGATCGCGTAAAATTCTCTTGGACACATTTTTAGTTTGGCATTAAAATGCTTAGAGCTGAGTTTGTTATCGAAATTTAATTAATTCAAATAGCAAATTCAAGTTGACAAAATTAAAATACCCTCAAGGCCACAAAATTACGCAAAACTCAACTGAATTTAATTATTCTCATAATTTCTATTTTTATACTCTTGCAACATCTTGCTACAGAATAAAATTGTTTTGTTTACTTAACGGTTGTTTGTATCACCAATCACTAATCGAGTTAGATATAGGGTTATGCCTATATACATATAATTTGGCACAGTAGCAAGGAGCACCTGAGGGCTACAAATTTTGCAAAATTGGAGTGGCCCGCCCTCTAAAAGGTTTAATGTACAGATCTCCGAAACCACTTAAAACAAAATAACCAAATTCCCTATAAGTCAAGAAGATACCAAATTTGATTGTATTTTATTAACGATTTCATCGAATAATGGATGTTTAATTCTTGCGCAACATTTTTTAATATAAAAATTTTCGAGCACCTGAAGGAATTTGCCGAACTTTGATTCTTGCAAGTTGCAATAGTATATCGTACAATTTTTGATTACACCCGAACTTAGCCCTTCCTTACTTGTTTTATTCTATTATTATTCATAGCTGCAATCTGACTGATTCAAAAAAAGTTCTTGTATGAAAAACTTTTTCCTTTGACGAGATTTCTTCACGAAATTAGACATGTATGATTCTCCAACGCTACAATCTCCGAACAAATTATTTACAATAGATCGGGCCACTCTAAAATATAGCTGTCTTTTAAACGATCAAAATCCAGTTCTGGTATGGGTTAATAATTTTTTGAAGGATATTATTGGTTCGGAGCAACTCTTGTTAACGTATTTATGGTTTTGATCTGAAAATTTTCTTAAAAACATCCTACAGCTACACGACGACGTATCAAAACTTCCATTTTTCGAACGGTATCAAGACACATAAGATGTCTATGGAATATTTCAGATAAATAATCAATATTTTCTTGAGAATTGGTTTGCTTATCACTTCACAATTATTTCTAATAATAGTTATAAACAATTTTCGAAAACAGTTTTCGGAAGTAGTATAAGCATGCCTTTTCTACGACAGCATAGATCCAATCATTTCAAGAACCAACTAATTTCTTTAATTTAGGATAGGTTAGGTTAGGTTAAAGGGTCGATCCTAGAAGAGATCTCACTTAGACAGGTTCGCAAAAAGTAATATTGCCGAGATGCTTCAATCTCAATCTTGAAATGGCTGGATAATGGGGAAGAAGCTGTGACAAGCGTCCGACAAGAAATTTAGCCTTACCATGGCATGAATGTCTATTGGACAGTGTCCAGTAAGAACGCCTACTTTGCTAAGGGCAAATAGTTCATAAGATATTCTGCGTTCTACTCTAGTCCAAAAGAATCTCGCCTTGACACAGTAGCTGGTCGTCGACCAGTGCCAGAATGCAAGACGCCAATTGAGAACCAACTCATTTCAATTCCGATGTGAGACGAGGGTGGCCCTCTGGAATAAAGCATTTATATAGATATGCAGTATACAAGATTGACAAGAAAGAACTCAGATTTTTCTGGGAACCGGAAGAAGAAAAATTTTACCCGGGCTGTCCAAAAAAATCATGTTCACCTATTTTAATACAAATCTTAATTATCACTTTAAAAATGGGCTCCTGAACCAATACAAGCATACCAACGCTTAATCCAATTTTCGATGCCGGCTGGGACGGCCTTCAGTGTCTTCAGAAAATTTTCGGTTTCGCCTCATTTTTGGAAAGCCATTCGCTAGATTGTTGGACAGTTTCGAAGTTATATCCATAGATTTCCGCCTAGCATCTAGCATTGACACGCTTCAAACCTAAAACATTAACCAAAATGTGTTGAGTCGATCCATAGGAGATGTTGAACTCCTCAGCTATCTCAATGAAACCAACAGGACGATTAAAAACTGCGAACATGTTAGTACTCGATTATCATATTGAGGGCCCGCAACACCGCTCTGTACTTCGTTTTGCATAGATTTACTGTTATCCATCCTAAAGTTGTTCAGGAAAAGTTGAACATGAACCTTAATTTGTGCCATGTCTATAGAAACCCTCGTCCCAGGGCCCTCAGTCTCCCACATTGTGCAGTTTTGAATAACGGTTTCGTCGAAACGGGGCTTAATAAGTTATAATGCTCTCTCTGGTCTTTAAAGCAGTGATTTTTACGCATCTCTCTAAGTTTTACTCTCCTCATTTCTCTAAAAAAGAACACATAATTTCACCAATTAAAAGCATACAAGTAATCGCATATTTACCATATGAGCCTTCGTAGCAGATTAGATCATTTTCTCATCCACTTTAGACCAAAGTATTCACTTCAATTTCCAACCATTTTAAAGGGCAATATTTACAACTGTCACTGCCACACTTGGTTGTGCAAACAAACCGTGCAAATGTGCAGCTACTTTAAAATTGCCGCTACAAACCAATTGAAATGCACCACGCTCACGGACAAGAGCACCTTGAACCACAACTAAAACTATTCCAGGCAACTAACCGCTACTTTGTCTCCTCTCGGCATTTTGCTGAGCAATTTTCCATTTGCAAAGTATTCGTCATTAAGCAATTTCCCCGCCACAGTGCAACAGTGGCTACCAAAAGTAAACAAACGATTTTCAATTTTCCCAATTGCGCAATTTTCCAACTTTCGTTACGCTCTGCTACAAACAAAACCTATTCTTTTAACTCTATTGCCACCTATGCTTATATTCACTTATATACCTACTATATATGTATATCTACTTGCACCTTAGCCGCTTCATGCTACTCCCTCAATGCACTGAAATGCCGATTCGCCATGGCTGCCACAGTGTTGCCTACTTTTTTCACGGAGCATTTGAAAAAAGGTAATTGCTGCAACATTTTAGCGGTCGGCAGAGCCAAAAGTTGTACAGCAACAACAAGTGCAACATTTTGCCTAATTTACTGTCGGTCTTTTTCCAAGCCCAAGACCAAGTCTGTCTACAGCGGAGAAATGCTCAATTACGGTGAGTGTGGTAAGTGTTGAAGTTTCAAGTTAAGTTTTTTTTTTTTTATCCTTTAGCGGTGGCTGTCTAAAAGTGTTGAAACGGCCATTACGTCGATTAAACGCTGAACCAAGTTGAAGAAGGCAGAGAGTTGTGGAAATTTAATTTTTACTCTCTATGAGAAAAATAGTATTTTGAAGAAAGTTTTCAATGTGTTTATATATCCACTTATATATTGTACTATACATTAGAGTGCTACTTAAAAATTTAATAACACATAAAAATTAAAAATAAATAATTAAATCAAAAATATAATTAATTAAAAGTAAAGCACTCAATAAATACATTTCTCACGAATTTTAATAGATCTTTCAATCGATGATATTACATTTCGAATACATAAAAGTTTTTCTGCACATTGTAAATTGTCAAGGGATATTGCACAGAATCACCCTCAAAACTACCCTAAGAATACTTAAAAAATTATGTTGTTAATGTAAATAATATTCTTCATTCACCACTCATATAATATTCAATTAAAAATTAAAATGATTTTCAGTTTGTTCTCACAATTAATGATCGCTCTAATGTACATTAAAAATGAATTACGTATATATATTGGGTCTATAACTACATTCGTAGGTTTCTTTTTCAAGATTTTATTTACCAAAAGCATGAACAATAGTATAATTCAAAGTATTGCCCTGAAAGCTATAACATTATCCCAACTTTCTGGCAATATATGGATTCCATCCCAAAAGAATAAGCACTTGCTTTGTGGCCAAGAATGAATCAAGCCAATTTTTGATACTCTGTTTTGATGTGAACCAGTTAGGGCGTTCTGCATCGATTGGAACAAATAGCTGTCAGTATGGCCATATGGTGAAGCAAAAATTCTCAGCCGCTGTTTTCCAAATAGTTTCTAACCGGTCTTGCAACATGGGGCCAAGCTTTGTCATGTTGGAAATTTATTGTCACATGATGAGGTAACACCGATAGAGAGCCTCATCTTTTCGTCAAGGATCCTTTTTAGAGTTGTTGTAATAGATCCATTTTTCATCACCTGTCACTATCCAATGATTTCTTTTTGAAGCATTCAAGCAGCATTTCTGACATGCATAATCGCCTTTCAACGTATCTTGGGTTCAATTCCTATAATTCTGATTACTAAGTCATGGAAATTATGAAAAAGAAGCGACATAATAAACACCATTTATATAGTACATTGATTCTCGACAATGGCGTCAGTAGATAGACTTGGTTGAATCATACAATGAGCTCTCAATTTTATTATGAAATAAAATTATTTTATGAAATAAAGAATAAAGAAAGGCTCTTCGCAACACCTTGAACAACTTATGAGTCAGTCTTTGATGTAATTTGAGCAACGAGTTGGCTTTATTTAAAAATAATCTAAACTAATTTCTCACTAATCTAAGCTACTAATTTATATAAGGTCACTAGGCAACTTCTCTTGTCTCAGCTTCTGTTTTAATGTTTTATAAAAGTTTATCTTTTTTAATTAAAATTTAACGGTCTGTGAATAATTTTGATCACAGAATTAATAATTTAATGTAAACTTATACATTGGACATCCTTAAATAAGCACTGAAAGAAAGATATAGAGAAATCATCGATTTTGTTTCCATTATCTATAAACAATTAGAATATCTAAATTGTTTTCTAATCTGCCTGATATAGCCGACAACAAATAGAGTTTGTCGAGTATATTCGCCAAAAAATATACTCAAAATTCCTCATGTCAACATAAATATATTGGCAGCTCTTTCGATAGCCAATCGATTTTACCATCACTTATAAAAAAATATATTTTTTTTTTGTTTTTGATTAAACATTTGCATATGTGTATAAATTTTGTCATTCATTCGATTAATTAACCCGAATGCAGCCGTCAGTTGTCAATTGGCAGCAACCAGACTTGCCATCCTACATAACACAATACGTAAATATTTTGGTACTTAACCAATGAAAACATAAAAATTTTTGACGACTCTCATTTTAGTTTATTGCCATTTTAATTGGCAGTTGGCGCGTTTTATGCCGCACATCTGCATTTTTCGGTGTGTCAAAATTTTGCATTTTTGATTGCACTTAATTGCGACAATATTATACTCGAACAAACCAGCAACAAAGTTAATTCTCATGAAAACCATTCTACGTTACGTTAAAACCAAACAATTTGGTAATTCCAAAAAACAAAAAAAAAAAACAAAATTGAAAATTATTTTTGCAATAAAAAAAGAGACGGCCCATGTATAATGCCGTACTAGAGAGAGACTAGAGAAAAGTATGAAATTCGCGGCTAAAAGTGAATGAAAATTAATTAAACAGTTAGGTTAGGTTAGGTTTGATGGCTGATCCAGAGATCGCACTTGGACTACTAAATGCAGTCCTTGTGATGCCATAAAAATAAAACTCCTCTAATTCAAACTTATAATTCAGCAAAATGCTTTGTGATGTTTGATTGAAATTTGCTCAGGCGCTTAATTTTTATTCCCAGTAGTTCGGTAGGATGTTTGAAAGTGTGAGCTGCCAAGTGTTGGGGCCTTAATCTCGCAAACGCGGGACTATCAAGAAGGAAGTGCTGAGATTGCTTTCCAACTCGTCTGCTTCCATATAATTAAACAGTCGATTTCACTAAATTCTTTAATTATTCGAGTGATAGTAATTCAGCGAATTTCTAAATCAATACAAAATTTTATTCAATTTTACTACACTATTTTCTGTGTCCTACTTGCAAGACAACATATGTTGGTAACATCCGAGTAAAACGAGCAATCGGCCGTAATTAAGCCGTTATATGCTCATGTGTCACTGAACCAGATTCTGTTTCTGATATCTACCCCATTCATTTCGCATGGATTTAGACAACCCACCGTTATCATTAATATTACAAGCTTTTCACTTTACTTTCAGTAACTTTTTACGAATTTCTATATGATAAATATATGCTCTTGAATTCAAGCTATACTTGTAAAACTATAGTTATTTAAAATGTTAATCATTGCAAGACCCATACTTCTTTCAGACAATTTACTCATTATATTTCTTACACACACACACACATTTACATTTTTTTTCATCTTATCCAAAAAGTAAAACCTATTATTTGATCAGCATCTTTGCCGATATTGACAGAGAATTTTCACTTCACATTATCAATCTTGAAAATACTTATGTACATGACTAACTTTTAAATCGCTCTCAACCGCATTGCGAATTTAAAATTAAAAAATTTATGGATTTTCGATTTTAAATTTCAATCATTAAATTTTAAAATTAGATTTTGTAATCCTAAAATCAGAAATAAAAATTGATATTTTGATAGAATTATATAATTTGTTTTGAGCTTTTGCGATTAAAAATTAAAAATTAATTTTTATTCCAGTTTTCGGAATTCCAATATTTTTTTTTTTGGATTAAATTTTTTTTTCTTTTCAATCCGGAGTTTGAAGTTAAAAATTTAAAAATTACTGTTAATTAAGATTTTCGAAATTACAAAATAAAAATTAATTTAATTCAAATGTTAATTCAATTATTTTTTTAATGCATTACATTGATATCAAGAGTTAGTTAGATATAATAAGAAAGTAATTTTTTGTGCAGGTTGAAATATTCTGGCATTGTTTGATATTCGTTTTACCGAAACATTTTTTTTTTTGAGATAATTGTTAAAGGAATTCAAATTTTACACGAATATCTGTATATTATATAACTTTAAAGCGAGAAACGACAAAAAATCTAAATTTTGAATTGGTAAATTGGGAAAATTTAAATAATGACAAAAAAATCGGTATTTTGTTCTAAGTCAATTTGTGCGAAAAAAAGAGAATTAATTCTTTTTTAAGATGTGTAGTGTAAGTGGCAATCAACAACGTGCAAGTTTGAGTAATTTATTTTTTGTAAATTTTTGAAATATTAATAAAGAACTGATGAAAATTTATAGCAAAATATTAACCCAGGTCATTTTAGTTTGAAATTACTCCCATTGCCTACCAATTCCTTTGTAAGTAGGTTTTGTTAATGGACACATATAAAACATATTATATATAGATTTTGAACTTTAATTTTATAACTATATTATTATGTTTATATGTTAGTAATAATATTTTTCGCGAACCTTTATGGATCTTATATGTCAACATATTTTAAGTAGCATACTTGAGATTAACGGCTTAACAATTACATAGGCGAGTGGCTTTGACTAAACCTATACTAAATACTCAGTTTTATTAGGTTAATATTTATTTTGTCGCCTAAAATTTTAAAACAATTAAGTTTCAGTGGAAAATGTTAAAATAAATCAGCACTTGAAATTTGCATACTTATGCTACTAAAACGTATTATATAAAGCTTGGCAAATGTTTAATTTTTTATGATGTATTAAAGTTCTAAAAAGATCATTCGACCTCAACTACAGAATATTACTCATTGTAAAAGATATTGTATGTGATTCGAACACACCGGTAGTAATTAATAATGTGATTAATTATTACATATTTAATACCCCGAAATATGTATTTCAAAATATTATTTTAAATCCTTCAAAACAAAAACCTTTTAAAAGAAATGCTTTCAAAAATTTCGATTCAGTTATAGCAAACAAAATAATTTTGAAATGCAAAAAATCTCTTCTCCACACAACCGAGGTTATAAATCATAACACATTCCTTGCATACCAACTAACACTAGCATATTAAATAAGAGCTAATTCTTTAGTAAAACAGTAAACCAAAGTAAATGAGTGTTATTTAGGACCAAATACCGCCCAATCCAGCAAGCCTGCCTCTCTAAACTGGCCAAGTCCTGTGAAATTAAAAGCAAGAAACACACATCCAAACACATAAACACATGTATACGAATGGATACACACATACATATATATAAATATATACACACAAACATAATGGAGCACAAAAACATTAGCTCTCCACTTAGAGCCCTTAACGACCCAAAAAATCACAAGTCAAAAACAATTATCCACTCTCAACACCACTTTACGAGTTGCCAAACCGAGGTATACTCATATACACACACACACACACGCATATATGTGTTTGGCTTAGCTTTCTGTGGTCCAACGCCAATTTGGAATTATTAGGGATAAGCCAGAAAGCCAGAAGGATGAGTCAACCATACTGAGAATTCTCTGCGGTGTCATAAAATAAATTCATAAGCACCCATAATTGTAAGCGTTTGACAGAACATGAAAAGCGGGGTGAGAGCGCGGCCGTGAGGGAGGAAAATTAAAATTGAGGAAAGTTAGTGGTTGAGTGCTAGCTACAACAACAGCTATACACATGGTGATATTTAGGGGAAAAGAGCAGAAGAAATTTACGTAAGTCGCACTTGATAAGTGTTTGCATAGCGTAATGAGCTTAAATGATGTGGGGAGAGTATATATACAAGTATAGTCAAATATTCAGACATGAGTACATACATTATCAGTTGATAAACATATACAATGCGCAAATCGCTATTTATGTGAGAAAGTTGTGCGTGTGTGCATGTGTTTGCGACCCCTGACATATATTAAACGCTCTGGCAACACTCACACGTATACACATACATAGCACATGTGTTCCATATACAGTTACCACTTAAATATATACGAAGTAGCAGCTGCGCGTTCCCTTAACTGTGTTTTGGGGGGTGTTACCAAACCACACACACACATATATGTAATCACATACATACATACATATTTATCAAGGGTTGTTCGCACATTGTACTTTTGTTGTTCTACCGCTACCGTTACCGTTACCACTGCCATTTGTTGTATTATTTATTGCTTAACCACTTATTGTTTGTTGTTTTTGGAATTATTGCCTTTTCTATGCGCCATACACATGTACATATGATTGTATGTGTATATTATGATTATTTGATGCGCGTAAACTTTTAATTAGCTGCGCTTGAGTTTATGTTAAATTGAGAATAGCAGACACATACTTCACTTTCAAGTACGGCAACCACGAAAGGATGGCGCTTCGCAGCCTCAAAGTAGGCTATGTGGTATGAGTTAGAAACGACATATGTGTATATGTACGTACATATATATATTTTTATTACAATTTTTTAAATTGTATACTATTTAATGTAAGAATATTTAAATTTGAAAAAAATTTAAAAATTTATATAAATTTTTATTTTAGAGAACATACACACAAATGACACTTTTGGTATGCATCTATGTATATGTGTAATATATGTATGTATGTATGTAGAGCTGCAATGCCACATTGTAATAGTTCCTGTTACTCAGGTAAAATATTGCTCTACTCAAAGTATGCACTCGAAATTAAGCTGGTTTATTTTCATCTTTTACTGGCACCTACACTTTAAAAATAAATAATTAATTGCATCATACATGCATACAAAATGCACAATAACGCGACATCATTTTTCATTGGTTAAAAGAAGAAGGAAAAAATAAATAAAATATGAACTTCTCATAAGGAAACAAAGTTGAAATTTTCGTTATAACTTGATTATACTATCTCATAGTAAAATCTTAAAATTATATATATGTATATATTATATATATGTATATATTATATATGTGTAAGTAATAAGATGTAGTGAATTGTAATCAATAAGAAACTGAATTTCGAAATGTTTTGTTGATCTTCGATATTTGCATTTTTAAGTGACCTTATGTGCATACAAATACATGTTTAAGGGGTAAGAAAACTTCAACACATACAAAAAAATAAAAATATTAAAAAAATCTCGACAGTGTTGTTTGAAATATAACATTTTTATTATATTATTTTTTGGAAGATCCGATTTCGACCGCTCTCTAACTTAAGTTTGACCGAAATTTGTTATACCCCATTAAAATAAGAATAAAAAGGGATTGCCTTAAATTTTAGTAAATTCACTACCACAATCAATTAAAAACACTTCAAAAAGCCTAATTTCGAAATTTGAAGGCTTTTTAGACCACAAAAACTAAGAATTTACTTTTTTACCTAAAACAAAAACTCCCAAAGGAATTTAGTTTGGTCTAAATCCCAGCGGATTATTGCACATTATCATAGGGAAAATGGGAGAAATAGCTGTTAATTTGACAATAGTTGAAATTAAACTATTGCAAAAAAATTTACTAAAATTGCTTGCATGGACGTATGTACTAGCTGTTAGCTGAAAGATTAAGCAATTATGGAATGTTCTTGTACTTACACACACATATAGGTATACTGAAAATTTTTAAAATAATTTATTTAAATATACATTATTTTTCATCTATTATTGGGTGTGTGAGAAGGCTCTACTAGTATTATTTCGCGCCGTGTTCATCTGTGGCTATATTAATTTCAAAGGTACTGTCATTTCGCGTCGTTTTCAGTAGATGTCGAGATTTGTACCAGATAAAGTGTTTTTGCGGGGAGTTCTTCTTCATTACTTTAACATGAAGAAAAGTGCTACCAAAAGCTATCGTATTTTACTGGACGTTTATGGTGACCATGCTTTAGCCGAACGAATGTGCCAAGTGCCAAAAATGGTTTGCACGGTTTAAAAGTGGCAATTTCGACGTAGACGACGAAAATTTCAAGACGAAGAATTGGAGACATTGCTCGACGCAGTTAAAACTATTTGGAAAACTGTGGGTGGGAAGTTCTACCTCACCCGCCTTATAGCCCAGACATTACACCTTCCGATTACCACTTGTTCAGATCAATGCCGAATGCCCTCACCGGAGTACGCTTCACTTCAGAACAGGGTATCAGAAATTGGCTCGATTCTCTCTTGACCTCCAAGCCGAAGAAGTTCTTTTGGGATTGGATCCACAAACTGCCAGAAAGATGTGCAAACATCGTAGCTTCCGATGGACAATACTTTGAACATTAAATGTATAACAATTTTTTACAATAAAGTCTTAATTTTCGAAAAAAAAACCGCACACAAATCAAAGTAAGTTTCTTCAAGCAGAGAATTTTGAAAAACTTCGGTATCAGACGATATCAAAAATTCAAACTTCGATAGATCAGATCGCACTAAATATTTAGTCGCGTATTTAAATCTTTCACTGGTATTAATCAAAGATACGAACTGAGACTAATTCTGATTTACAAATTTCCAATAATATAACCAATTCCTCTCGAGCTGACTCATTAAAATTAAATTAAATTAAAAAGAAGCTCAAAAGTTGAGAAAATGTACACATAAAAGAGTAAACATCTTTATATGTAATTGTTTTCTTAACAAACAGAACGACTGCGCATTCGATGTTCCATACTCTGTCTTCTAAAGCGATAGGCTCGAGTATACCACATCCAAGCAAAAACTTCAACACCGTTACAGCACAAAAAACATGACTATCATTTCGTATATATGTAAATATAAATCAAATAATATTCAAAACTTTTCAAAAAATATTATCACAATATTCTTATATGCTTACAAATTGCGGCTAAATAGACAAAACGCAGAACAAATTCTAATTAGCTTGATAGCAATTACAAAAAAAAGCGTATATATATGTAAATATATTTTTTACTTTTACATATATATCGCCACATTGTCGAAATCGCAACTCATCGCACCTACCTGAACTGGGTCGATCACTGTAGCGCGTGCAGTACACCCACGCCGGCCAAACGATGGGACCGCTGCCGCTCGCACCTGTACCGCTGGACTTAACAGCGTTACCGCTGCCGTTCGCCTCTTCCATCGCCTTCGCGCCAAACTCCCCTGGTGTACACTTCGCCCCCGACGAACTTAACTCACCATTGGCGGGCGACTTAGCATGCTCAGAGGTAGCGCCAAAGCTGCTGCTGACCGCGGTGCTATTCGAGTCGCTGCTGTTAGTGCAGATATTGGCGAGTGTGTGTGAGAAGTTTAGAGTTGCGGACGACGCTGCTGTGGTTGTTGCTGCGCTGAGGTGCGTTAAATCAATCGCGGTAGAGGAACTGGCAGCGCCACCCACAGCAGAACCAACAGCTGGTAAAGCATTTGCCGCTTTACGTACGCGCTGCGTAGCGCTACTACTATTATGAGTAGTGATACCTTTTGCAGCGCGCGCAGCATTGTTACACGCTGCCATGCAGGCAGCGCCTTCCGCAAGCCGCCTGCCAAAATCCGCTTTTAATATATTGTCAATGCTAAATTTTAGCGCTGGTTCATTTAGATTGTTGTTGTTGTTGTTGAGGTTATTATTGGTATGATTGCCGTGCGCGTATGGAAAATGCGCTTGCATTTGCGCCTGCAATTGGCTCAGGCTCGAGACGGCGCTAGCGGTTGTGGGTGAGAGTTGTGTATGCGCTGTAGTTAAAGCGCTCAATTTGTTCAGGGTATCGGTGCTATTTGGTAAATTTGTTTTATTTTGCTGTTGCGTGGCTTGGTTGTTATTAGCTACAGCCGCAACAGCAACAGCGGCTGCTGCTGCGGCAGCGCTAAGTTGTGACATTTTTGTGATAGCCGTTAATTGGGATTGTATGCCCGCGAAATTGGACATTGGTTGTGGCGCGCCCTGTAAGCGCGTAAAGGTGCGTCTATCAGGCGTCAGTGTGTCTGCAACGGCTGCGCCGCGCAATGTAAACGCGCTGGCGCGCGCCGCTGCCATCAACTGCATCTGCTGCTTCATCAATTCCTCGGCATACATGTGTGACTTACGCATAAATTCCGTTTGAAAACTAGCCGTATGGTTGGTGGTACGAGGCAGCACCGGCACAGGCATGCGTAGCGCGCTGGCCACGACATATGGGTCTAGCAGAGCGCTTGACGCTTGTTGCGCTTGCAGTGATATATGCTGCTGTTGCGCTGAGCTCGTGCCACTACCAACACTCTCCTCATCCAGCTGTTGAATGGTATTATCGTCCGTTGAGGCACTGGAACGCGCATCACTGCCATCGCCGCTTGCTGAAGCCGTTGCGTGTACGCTGCTAAAAGCCGACGGCGCGCATAATGCCATCATATTACCAACATTGCTGAGTAACAAGCGCCGTTGCTGGTTAAAATCACAAAAGCTAGGTGCTGTTTGGCACGCGCTAATATTGGCGCTGCCACCTTCCTGACCCACAGACAATTCGCTATCTTCACTACAAAGACTCAACGCATCATCTTCTTCTTCAACATCCGCCTCCGTATCCACTTCCTCCTCACACCGTATTGCTGCCGCATCAGCCAAACGTGCTGCGGCGGTTTTGGCTTCCAATTCAACCTCCCTCTTTGCACTACCCTCGTCATCGCCCACCACATCCATTTCATCAGCTGAATCAATCGATTCGCACATATCGACCTCGTCCAACGCGTTCGCCTCCCTGGACATTGTGTCGCTGTGACGCCTGTGCTTCTCACCTGCCAAAATAGACGCGCTTGGGCTCAAACGCGGACTTGTTACGCCATGCGCTTGCAACAGCATACAATCCGGATGCATATCGACGCGACGTCGACGCAGCGCGCACAGCTGTTCGAGTATGGGCGGTCGCGTTTGCGATTGTGACGTCAGTCCGTTGAGCGGTGACGTGCGGGGCGACAGTGAAGCTGATGAATTGACACAAATCACTGGTGACAGCGTCGGCGTCGCAGGTGTGGATAATGCGTTTTGTGTGAGTGTGCCGCGCGTGGTCGCGACCGTTGACATTGAACTGCTGGCAGCTAGCACTCACTAAATTCGTTTCAGTTGCGCACATGGAACGCCGCAATTGATGAAAAGAATTTGCACATCAAAAATTGTTTTCGAGTGAAATGCCGTCGGCAAGAAAGCGTTTATTTTCACGTAAATCTGGGTTCACTGCCGCTTGTCACTTTCATAATCATACTTTATAAATAACTAATACAATAACACATATACACATACACGCGCGTGGCTGTCAGCAGCGTGGCATCGATCAGCAAGTCAAAACGTTAAGTCCAGTAAAAATCGCGCTCACTAATTATTGAAACGGTGTTGAAAAAACGCGTCGGCAATTCACAATTTTTTAGCTTTCATGCTTGTTCTTCTTTTCACAAGTACTATTTGCTTTGCTCAAGCCACTATTCATACACTATACAAGTACCGCTTGTGTTTTCTTCTACGCTTTGCTTTTGTATTTTTTATTTTGCTTTGTCGGTCAAATGCTATAAAAATTTCCAAGTAAAAGAGACGCGCGCGCCCGTTCAATAACTCTTCGCACTGCTACTCTGGCCGACCACGTCGTTTAACTGAGACCGGCGCCGTCGCGTATAGCCGCGCCACATGCGATCGCACATTAAAACGCCTGCCAGTTAGAAGCACCCACCCCTCGCGCCTTCACTATACAGCGCAAATTTCCACTTAGACTGCACATAAGCACATAGGCGCTAGGTGGCAAAGTCGTTCGCTCACTCGCTCGCTTGCCAATTTCAAATGAGCCAACAGCAACGGCAGTACTACTATAACGCTCTCACGCACACAAACGCCGGCGCTCTCTAGAAGTATATCAGACGCCTCACAGTTTGACTGCAGCGCGCTGACTGAAATTGTGCCCAGATCCAATGAGAAACGCGTTGTTGCAGTGCATGCAGCGCTGCGTCGCCGCTCAGTGGTTCGGCAGGTTTTTTGCCTGCGCACTGCTGTGAGAGTGAGAGCGCGTATGTTTCCAGCACGCAGCTGCCGTTAACACAAATACATAGGCGTAATGGTAGTATATAAGTGCGCTATAGGGCAGCTGCGCTGTGCGAAAGTTGAGAAAGAGTGTGGACTAGTGTTGTCCGCGTACGCGAGTGGTGTGAGCAAGCAAAATGTATATTCACTGGTGAGTAGTACTAGTACTAATGCGCTAAAAGCGTGCCACTATATTGTGCTTTGTGTTTTTGTTGCTATTGGCTTAAGTTTGTTTTGCTTTTTTGTTGTTCTTGTTGTTAATAAGTTATATTTTACGCTATCCACTTTGTTACTGCTATGCTGGGGTTACTCTCTTTAAACTACGCTAATAAATTGCTTGTTGTTGTTGTTTGTTCTGCTATCGTTTTTCCAATTCTTCTTCTACCACCTCCGCTGCTGCTGTTATTCTTGTTGCTACATCCATGCATACATATGTACGGCAACTGCTTTTGCTTTTATCCTCGCGGCTTCACTTACTTTTATCAATATTTTCTTTATTTATATTGCCGTTGTTATTATTATATTTTCTTTTCTGTCATCACTATGCGCTTCCCATATTCTTCTTCTCCATATGAATTTTGCTGAAAATACAAAAACATATTGAGATTTGTTGTTATCAACAATGTTGCAGCGGACATCGTGCGGAAACTCGCAAACAGTTTCGTTTTTGCGTATGCATGTATGTATGTATGTGCGTAGTCTTGTTTATATATGGTATAAATATGTTCTATATCTGTACGTATCTATAGACGTGCATGTGTTCGTGTATTTTGTTATTCTTGTTGCTGCTGTCATTTGAGGTTATGTTAAGTGCTTGTATATTTGTTAATTAAGTACGCCGTCGACACTTGAGCTCATTTTCACTGCCAAAGTTAGGCAAAATGTTTGCTGCTGCATATGAACATATGTATGTGTATAAAGGCATGCCTGTCTGACTACATATCTACATATATAACTATGGGTATTCCAACTTATAACATGAAGGTTCGCTGTTTATTTACTTTAGGGTGATCGGCTATAAGACTTTTTAGGTAAAAAATTAATGTTGATATATTTTATAAGAATAATACAGGTCAGTATCCGAAAATATGTTTAAAATCATTTATTATGATTGTAAATTATAACAAGTAAAGAAAGCTACGTTCGGGTGTTCCGAATTTATAATACCATACACAAATACAAAAGCTTACACGCAAGCACTTGATTCCGATCTTTCAGTTTGTAAGGCAGTTATATGCTATAGGAGTTCGATCTGAACAATTTCTTCAGAGATTGTACCGTTACTGTACCGTTATATATTTATATATAGGGTCTCCGACATTTCCTTGTGGATGTAACAAACTTCGTGGCGCACTTAATATATGTACCCGGTACAGAGTATAAAAAAGTTGCGTAAGAATTATTAGACTAACGAAAATCTTGATATTTAGTATATGAGATCTGCGGTAATATTATACAAATTTGCTAAGATAAGATATAAAGGCAACCGGAGTTGCAGTTGTTAGTTAAGATATTGACCGATATATACATATGGTAGTGAAAAGGATAGAGAAGGCACTGAAACAATTTCAACCATTTTTAAAACCAGCACACATTATTACCAAGATAAGACTCTCTAAGCTTGACAAGTTAGGATAAGATTTCGACTATTTTTGGACATGAGATGTCAACCTTGAGGGCAATATTTATACAAAATGTTTTCCGATAACTTCATTGCTATATGATTTGTATACTGTAAATGAAGGGAGCAGATAGAATTTAAAATTTTGTTATATAGAAAGTAGGCGTGGTTTTATATCGAAAAGAAATTCCGCTATGACCAGGCATCCAAGTAAGTGTAATAATGAAGTAAATTTATGCAGTTGATATGATGAGTAATGAAAACATTTATAATCAAACACTCCTTAACTAGCCTTGAGTGCACAGTCAGCGATCTCAAGGCCAGTGCTGGCTGGCGGTCTGCTACCGGAACCAATGCTCATCTCTCTAAAGGAGATTGCACTTCAGAGCAGATCATCTGCTGCTACCTTAATGGCAGCTAACTCACTAAAAAGACATTACAGTAGTCTTGTTGGCAAAAACTAGAGATTATGTAGAACTCCCAAAAGTATAATGAATAAGTACAAGCGGAAATTAAAGGCATTAAACTATGCCTGTTTCTTCATAGAATAAAGAAAATATTTGAATTTTGTATAATGATTCTATGTATTATAAATTAATAATCATAACTATCTGTTTTTTGTTATTAATAATTATAACTGATTTATAATTTAACTAGCAGGAATCGTTTCGTTTAAGAGCCAATTGCGCGAGTGATCCGCACTGCACTTGTTTTTTGACAAGTAATTTTTTTCTAATACGTACATTTTTAAATTCATTATATCTTTCAAATTGAATGTTCCAATCGTATAATTCAAACAATTATGTAAAGGTATTTTATTTGCATTGAATACTAAACAATTTATTTTGATAAGGATTAGTATTAAGGAAAACAGACGCGTAAATTTAATGTTTTTTTTTCTAAATGAAAGAACACTTATTGTGACGTAACTACAACAGTTGGACATATGCCATTGGGACATTTTTGTAGATAATTATACGTTCTTCAAAGTCGTAGTATATTTTTTTGTTCTATAATCAATAGTATTTGCAGCGCACGCGTTATAAGAAATTCGTTAGCTCATTTTTTTAAAACCTTGGGTTACATTATTGGCGTTTTAGTAAGGATGCCTAACTTTTTGAAAATATAATGTACCCTATGTTGACCGTGGACAGTGTAACTTAACAGTGGTGATAGAATTTTTCAAAATCCATCAAGGCTTCGAAACTGCCTACTCAATTCAAACAAAAAAACAAACGAATTTTTCCGCTTTATGCTATTAGCATAGATGATATCAAATTGAATTAGTCATTATGATTACCAAGAAATTGTTCCGATTACTAATCGTAATGCAAATGTAACATCTCTACTCAAGATTAAATGGAGAACTAGGAAAGAAGAATTGAATTCACACAATTGCTGAATAAAAGATACATATGGTACATACATTTATACAATACACATACATATACAAGTATACAAACAAAATTTTAAGGCTTTTGGTTGAAAATATCTATCAATAGGGATGCAACGCGAAGTCTCCGTAGGAAATATTATTGAGATCGTTTTCATCTTTTTAAAATGTTTAATTCATGCAAATTTTGTGTTTAAAAATTTCGTTTCTGAAATTTCTTAAGCATAAGTACATGTTAAATAAATTTATTATTGAAATATGTGTTTATTCATTAATTTTTGCATAGTTATTATATCTAAGGTTCACTATTCATCCAACAGCTGGCGATGTTAGCAATTGTTGCCATTAAACGTATGCTGAAAAATCGTCTCAAAGTTTGAACTGCTTTTGTAAGTATTGCCTTACAAATGGCATACAATTGCTTGCTGTTGTGTTAGTTAAGCATAACTTAACTCAAATAGCTTGCACCGTCCCAACGCATGCCAGTTTTGTGCCTTAAGTCTTTAGTTTGTTCGAGCTTAGCGGGTATTGTATACAAATTTTTCGACTCTTATTTTTCTTATTTATTATTGCATATTTATTCATATTACAGGCAGCTCAGCAATTTTTCATAACTTCACTTTTCTTCTTTTTTGGCTACAATTCGTTGGCGCTTTTCTGTGAGCGCAATAAAAAGTCTCCTGCGGCTTTTGCACCGTGCAACATTTTCATTTGCAATAATGCGCGCTGCAGTACTTATAACTGCGCCACAACTAAACCCATTTATTCTTGTATTTTTAGTTTTTTGTTGTAAAATATTATGAAACTATAAATGTTTATTGCATACTTGCAATTGATTTTGCCTTCGCATTCAGTTCGCGTTTGTTTACTTTTCATAAAGGCAAGTTGCCTGACAATCTAGCAGTATAGCTGAGAGAAGTGCAAATTTCAGTTATTTATCTGAAGCATAAACATAACTATCAGCTGATTTGAGAGAAGCTTTGTTAGTGCGACTTTGTGTGAATAACAATATTTTATAATGACAAAATTATAATGACAATTATTTATTATTAGATAGATTAGAAGTGTGATAAAAATGTTTCGATAAGAACTTAATGGAGAATAAACGTATAGGAATTTTTATTGCAAAATACAAGACACCGCACACTCACTATAATATCATAATAGAATTTATCAACTATCCAAAACGTACCTAAACATTTGTAAATTGAAGAGATGTAGACCCTCAAGAGGCTAAGCACCCCCTTCAACTTACTACTACTTATGTTAGCTACTATTCCTTTATTCATTTAAAAATATGTCAAATAGCAAAGGAAACATGAACTAAATTTTAAATATCTCCCTGAAAGCAGTTTCCTAAAAAAAATCTTAAAATTCTTATAATTAAGTAGAAAGTCTCTTTCAAGGAAGTAAAAGATTCCATCGAAAACCTCCATTGTGTTTCATAAAGCATCATTTTGGCCTAGTTGTCCATAAAAACCCATATACGACTAAATAAATTAATATCAAATGGCATGGTAGTTTCCATTAAAATACGAAGGTAAGCTTACCGAGGCGTTTGGTTTAAATCATCTTCAGTTCTTAATTTCACTAAAAAAACAATCAAAACTTAATTTCGGCTGCCTCGAAGCTGTAATACCTTTGAGAAACACAAAAGATTGCATACAAGAACTTTAACTCTAACTAATTGTTCAATTTGAATATATAGTGTATAAGGTCTCCGACGTTTCCTTCTGGGTATAACAAACTTCGTGGAAACCTTATATAACCTATTTGACGATAAACCTGTAGTGGGTTCCAGACACAGTGATATTCCAAATAACTGTGAAGCAAATGAACTAACCAGAACAAACGCCTCCTTACAAATAGACTCCGATATAGAAAGAATATATATGCCTCTGACTGTAGAGATTTAATATATATAATGTAATGTAATAAATGGGTCTAGGTCGAAGCTATTTATGACTGTCTTTTTAGAAGACACACCAGCAGACTGGTAACATCATACAACGATTACTGTGGAAGCGACCAAGAGGTATAAAAAGAAGAGACTCTAGAACATTTTCTATGCGACTTTGTATTGAAAAAGAATCGCAACTTAAATTAAAAAGATAATCCTCTCAAGCCGTTGCTCTCATGTCATAGTTTTCTAAAAAGTCTTATATCTTTATGTTGAAATCGACAACAAAATCACGTATGTATATAAAGAAGTATAACATTGGACGGAAATGAATATCGTCCACAGTTGTTCCATATATGGAACGCAAGTATGTAGAATGGTAACTTGAATATCAAGAAGCCACAGGTAAAAGTTTCTACAAACGATTTGTGAACCACTGGCTGTGAGTAACGAAGGATATCACTTAATATGAAAATAATCGGCTTTATGGTGGCTCATTGAGCTTTCACCTTGTAACTGCGTTACCTTGAACGTGTCGTTCGAGTGGGTCTATGTTTCAAAGCTCTGAAAGCATACATTTCGGTACCAACTAATGAAGGTAGTACAGGAGAAAGAGAAATGGGTGATTCTTTTCAATATGAAAGGTCATGTGGAAAGACTTTGGTTCTGTAAGAGATAAATACTTCCGTAAACAAGGTATCTTGAATATATGAGTTGTCTAAATTTTCTGTTTATCTAGATATGTTATAAGTGTTAAACAAGTAAGCTAAGTTTCAATTTTTGACTTTTAAATAAAGTAAATACAGTCGTATACGGTAATCTTCTCCGACATTTTTAGACTACGGCGTCTGGATCTTATGACATTGCACAACTTTCTATTTACAATTTTTTCTCGACTTAACGACTTTAAACTAGGCTCGTCTATTTGAGACTTGAGACTTGTTTGAGACTTTCTAAGTTTAATTAAATAAAAGAAGAGTAAACTACTTATTTATAAAGTGTGGTAATATTCAACGCTATTTGTGACAAATCACTATTATTGCCGAGGCTATTATTCTAACACTGTAAGCTGGAGTGTTAATGGTTATGTTTTATCTGCGTAATATCCAATCATTGACAATTACAATAACTCAATAGCTTTATTGATACTCCTGATGAATTGTCTGAGCTCTCCTTCTTCTATATACAAGTGTTGCTGCTATAAGAGTGTTTACAGCTCGAAGAAAACAAAAGCAAACCAATCCAACTCATTCACTCCATCTGACATGGCAGCAGGTGACTTGAGTAAAGAAATTGTAGCAGTGATACTGTAGTGATGCCAATTAATTCAAACTTATGTTCAATATTTATTTACATACAGACACACATACATACATATGGTATATGTATGTATATAAAACTTTTCACCACGACTTGTCGCATTTGTGTGAATCGTTATGTTCGTTCGTGGCATATAATTAGGTGTTTCTGTTTGTTAATTTAAATATGTCGCCGTTCGAACCGCCCAGTCAACTAACAAAGCCTTCAACCGACCGACCAATCATCCATTAACCAAACTCCTAGTGAACCTGTCCATCAAGCACATTTCCATTTCAAAAGTAGAGTTACCGCAGTTTTCTATGTAAGCATTTGCATACTCATTTTGTTTACCCTTTAATATATGGAATACCCTGTAGGGAGAGCTGGTAAAACTAATGAAAGATGCAGCAAGAAAAAACTTAAAATTTCAAGAGTGTTTCGCCACGTATAAAAATGGTTTTCTATGGTAGTCAACTTGTGGTAAAACCCAAGGAATCAAAATAACATATATACATGTACGATCAATAATTAGTACTAAAATTGTAAAATACGAAAAATATTTTATTCACCACAATTTTAAATGTGTGTTGTGCGAACTAAGCCTCGCTTTTCTTGATATGTATATTTGGTTAAAAGTTGTCACATGTCCAGCGCTAAGTTATTATGGAGATCCAGTTTTACAACCTAACCTTCAAATATGTCGAAAAGATTATTCGAAGAAGCGATAAGAAGACCGAAATGGTACCCTAGGTTAGGCATTGTAAGTTCTTATCACGAAGTGGAGTGATAACTATAGCAGATTATTAATATAATGCAATGAAATAACATTATAGTGCCGCTGGTTTTAACCAGCAACCATCCCTAACCTCATTTTTGAAATTAAACATTTGAATTCAAACCTGAGGTTTTTAAAATCAATAAATACATACTTACATACATATAATAATAAGTTTAAGGTTCTCCTCGTCTCGCACTTGGTTTTATAGCTCCTGGGTTCAGGTAAAAATATGAATGTTAAAGTTTCCTAAATTTTTATTAGTTGTACTAAAATAAAATTACTATGTAGCCTCTTCTAGAGAGAGCCGTATTTTTATTAACCATATTTTAGTACCGACCAGCGCAGACAGTTATCATTTGTCCATAGTCCGTTTAAATTTCCCTATTCTACTTGTACAAGTCGAACGCCTTTATAATCGGTCAATTAATTTATTACTTCATTCTCCATTCCATCTTTTCCAAAACCTCATTCGTAAGGAACGATATGAGTGTTCAAAACTCCTATGAGGAGTTCAGCATAATTTTCGTATCATTTCTTAAAGACCCAACACAATATAATAGAATCCGATCCGCTCGAACAAGTTTGTTTTTGACGATTGGTGGGTTGGTTGTGAGCTTTTGAAGCCAACGAAATGGAAATCAATGAGAATGAGGAAATTTCAATTTAATTTGTTTGGGTATTGTTGTAAGTATGTGTGTATGAATTGCATTCGAACTTTCACCCAACGCCCATTGTCTTTGTTTGCATTGGTAAGTTGTTTGTTTTTTCATGGTTCACGCGTCACCGTATTTGTTTTAACGCTATTCGCTTTACTCACACATACATACTTATGTATGTGCATAGGTAAGTGGTGCATTTGATATGTAGTTGTTATTGTATTCAAATTCATTTAACATTTATTGCATGTAATTGAGGCGTTGCAATTCTAATTTGTTGTTTGATGAATAAAATAGTTTTCAAATGAATGTCAGCGCTATGAGTTCTGGTGTGAGTAATTAATAGGCAATTAGTAAGCTTTCATTGAACAATGTGTTGTGAATTGATTTAACTGGATAGACTGTTCATACATATATGGCACACGTAAATGTGGTATTATAAATAGTGCAAAGTATATTCACACACGTTAGGAAAATAAAAATGTTTCTGTGGAGGGTTGCCACCTAATTGTAAATTACAATTAAAGAAGAAGAACTTTTAGAAGAGTTGCCACCTGCTCAAAAAATTAATTCAATAATATTAATTATATAAACGAATTATTGCAGCATGTGTAGGTATTAAATCAAAGATGGTTTTAAAATATTATAATTCGAAATACTTTTGAGGAGGATTGCCACCCGTTTGCTCCTTTTAAATAGAAAATAATAGTTTTACGGAAAGACTAAGTATTGAAGAGATTTCAGAAAATAGATTATATTTTCTTAAAAGAGTTGCCACCTGTTTGAAAAAAGTACTGGAATAATATTTACATATAAGGCAAACAAATTATTATTAACATTGATATTAAACTAAAGTTAGGTTAAACTTAGAATTTCAGATGAAAAATTTTTGAGAAAAGAGTTGTCACCTGTTTAGAATTTTTTACTCAATTATATTGATAACATAAATTATAACTAAAATTCGTTTATGAAACCAAATTATTTAAAAAGTAATATCCGAGATTAAAAGTAGAATAATTTTGGTTGAGCTAGAACAAAAACACCAATCGAGATCCAAGCAGTCCTCTTGGTCTTTCCAAAACAGATAAAGGGCATTTTTCTTTAATACTGAATACTTCCGAAGCTGAAGACCCTTAATCGATTAGAATAATTATCTAGCGTGGTCACTATCACTAAAGTTCTTGAAAAGCATTATTCCCTTTTTTTTGAAATTCAGTGTTGTCCACATGTAAATATACATCAGCCTTTTGTTCAGGATTTCTCTTTGACGTCACAAAAGCGGCCTCATCTCCATAATGAGAGACTTATTGCGTCTACGTATTGTTCGTCAAGAGAGGACTTTATTTTTCAATCACCTACTCAGACCAAAAAATTTGACAAAAGTTGGATTTCAACATTGCTATTTATATCCTGAACAGGGTATATTAAGTTTGTCATCAAGTTTGCACAAAAAGAAGAAAACGTGTAAGACGAAGAAGGAATTTGGCTTAATCTCCGTTAATCACCAAATGCTTTGCTGCTTTATCTAATTTAGAGAATGCGGTACTAGTATCGAACACAAAGGTTCTTTCAGTATTGATTGAAGAAACTCGCTCATTGATAGAAAGTTTAGATATCTCCTACCATAGCTGATCTTTGTCCGAACATTTGAATTTGGAGCAATTGATTTATTAAGGGTAAGATAGGGTCTGATTCTATCAGCTCAAGTTCAGCTGAAGCTTCGAGGGTTTCGTCAGTCTATCGTCGCAAAATATGGTCTCCAATAATCCATCTAACGAGATCGTTTTGACTTCGAAGTGGTTTCATTGTTCATGTTAATTACGTGGAGGACTAATTTGAATATGTTTACTAACTAGAAGACATACAAAGGGACGAAGAAAAAAAAATGATTTTTGCGGTCTCTCCCATCGGCTTTAATTGGAAATTATATAAAATTGGAATAAAATCTGAATTATCCGTCGCGATGACGGGTATGTATGGAAAAAAGTGGAAGTATGTTTTCTTTTGCATCAGGGAAAATCTCTGCTAACCGATTTCATTTTGCAATCTGCCAAACCAGAGCAGACCAGGGGCACACAGCACAGCCATTACGCTTGATTTGCCAGCGTCCATGTTAATATTGGCGCAAAAGCCATAGAAATGCATCAATAAAATCCAATAAAAGCTCGACAGACGTCGTTCGATACTCGACATTCGACAATCGGCTGCAACGACGCTCGCTGACATGACACAATTGCCAAAGTGAGGCAGAAAGCAACAGACACACCGGCGGACCAAACAACAACGGAACGACTTGACTGAATGCAACTCAAATTACAAATCAACATACAAATGAATACGCAAATTGCAGATATAATAACAACAATGCGAAATGAATGGCAATGCCGTGTCAACAATGCGCAACGCACACTGATGCCTGACCGGTGGATAGCTGGATGACGGCTAGCGGCTGGCGGTTGACGTAGCAAAACTGGCGGACGACTGGGCAGCTGGCAGCAGTGACTACTGCCGCTTGCCGCTTGATAGTCAATTTGTGTTGTAAGCGAGGCGATTGCAGACAACTTTTCGTTACAATATTGCCCGCTTTTCATGGCGATTAAATGGTTAAAATGGTCACTTGAATGGCTGCCGCCGCTTGAGCTGTTTAACAAGCCCGTAATTAGTTGTGCTTTTCACTTAAACAAACAGACCGACCCGCTCTACGAACAACCGAACGTTAAATGCAACAATTACAACAACAACGAGTGGAAACTGATGCAAATATAAAACAGCAATAAGTGCGGCAGTGGTCACCGAAATCATATAAAATACAAATAAAGTAGGTAAAATAGTGAGCGACAGAACGCCTGAATGCCTGAGAGACGAAACCCCGGAACGCCTGAGCAAATAAGCCTGCAGCTAACAGGCAATTGAACGCATGAACGATGGTACAAATGAAAGCTGACAATTGACAATGCGTCGAGGATTTAATTGAAAGGATGTGGCCTGCTGGCTGCCTAGCAGCCTGATAGTGAAGTCGAGTCATTGAGCCCCACTCGACTGCTTGTAGCTGGGGCGCTCTGGCAGAGAGGAGTCGCAGACTAGTAGTTGGAGCTGCAATGCGATTGAGGAAAATGTGTGAAGAGTGTTGAACAACACACACAACAACAAATAGCCGACCACAATGGCTGCAAACGCTGTTATTATTTCGAAGTGGAGTTGAGAGGCCACGTCGTCGGCATACTGCAGTATGGGGCTAATGGGCGGCTGAGCTTGATTGAATTAGATGTGGCACGTACTACGATTGTCACCACTTCTTTTGTTTATTGAAATTCATTGATATTGTTAATTTTTAGAGCTTGGTTTTCAAAGTTTTAATTTTTGCAGAAAATTGTAAATTTTCCATGTATTAAAGCAAATGGCGGTGACTACATCAATCATAACAGCCAAGTACTTAAGTTAAAAAATGGTACCTCTTCTTTGGTAGCATTTTGGGTTGGTATTGCTATACTGCGCCACTCCCAGACAGCTGGTGAAGCCGAAGAAGCGCTTCGCTTGGTTCTTAAACCAACAACCAAACAAAAGGTGACTCTTTCGTCGATGCATCGCTGAACAATTACTCCATGTAATCTTGTTTATATATTATATACAATATTTTTTCTTGGAAGGTCAAGTCATAAGATCAGCGCCCGCGATATATTCCGTGGCTAACACTCCATCATTTGGCTGTAGATACTCGCAAGAAGGTTTTAAAATTGTGTACATCTTCTGTTCTTATGAAATAAAATAATCAAAATGAATCTGATTTAGAAGACATATCATATGATATTTTGATATCGATGAATGTGGTTGATACAGAGTCATAGACTACTTAACAACTCTTCAAAAGTACAAACGTTTCCACACAAGAACTTGATTTTGGTCGGCCACAATGTATGACAGCTATTTATATGCTTTAGTGGTTCGATCTTAGCATATTCTTCGGATATTGTTTTTACGGTGATATCTCGGCAAATAAAAGAGTGTTCCATACAAGGACCGTTAGATCGTTCAGTTTGTATAGCAGCTATTAGCTGCAGTGGTCCGTAATCGGCGATTCCAACAATTGAGCGGCTTTTTGGGGAGAAAAGAGCATTTACAAAATTTCAGATCGATATTTCATAACTAGAGACTAGTTCTCTTATATACAGATAGATGGTCAGACGGACATGACTAAATTGACTAAGCTCTCATTTATATATACATATATATATTTAATGGTGTCTTCGACGTTTCCTACCCAAATATGGTAGAGAAGATACATAACACAGCTCTATAAAAACAAAAATTTTATCTTAATGAATTTCGATGCTTTCAAGTGTTCAGATTAAGACCTTATTCATGAAAATATTGATGATTGCTTTTGAGATTTGTATATCTGATATTTTGATCAACTACCGTCTTATTAGCAATAAAATTAGTTTTTTCAGTCATGAGTAGGGTTCTGCGCACCTTTTTCACGCCTACAAACATTAAGTGAAGGATATGGTCATATATTAATGCGGTAAAACTATAAAACTTGTCGGACGCTAGTTATCAAAGAGAGGAGAGTGGGCTGGAAACTTGCAGGCACCTCCTCCTCCATTGATTGACAAACCAAAAGACATAGCCAAAGCTGGAATTAGCTGTCTCAACAAGTTTGTGAGATTGAGATTGTTTAAGACAGATCTCTCTTAGGATTGACCTCTCAACCTAACCTAACCATTTGTAAACAAATTTCCGAACTTAGTAAGGCAAAGATGAAAGGAGAAAAATTTGATGGCCCTCAAATACCGCAAATAATGAATGATACAGATTATATCAAGGTTAGAACTCTTCCGGAAATTGAAGCTTGAAAAGGTTTGTTTAGATAGTCGAAAGTTTCCTAGGCAATCACTAAGTAACAAATTATCAAGAATATGTGAAAATATTATGACAGCAAATTTTATCAACTTAAAATGTCTACGTAATAATGTGGATAAGTTTTCGGATAATTTAGGAAATTATGCTAAGGGAGAGGGAGAACGGTTTCAACTAGTATCTAAAAGTAATGGAAAAAAAGTATCAATGTTACTGGGATCGTCATATGATGGCAAATTACTACAAGTTCTTAAAAAAGGATTGTCGACTGTAAAATTATAAAAGGAAGCTCATCAAAGGCGTATTATTGAAACAAAGTGCGTTTTGTATGTTTTCGACATTTACCTTTCTGTTTTCTTCGATACATCCTAATTTTTCAAAACAAAACTGACATTACACAGATTTCAATTAAATTGTTTCTTGGTTTCTGATTTTGTAAAGTGAAATGAAAATAAAGATTTAAAAATAAACGAGAGCAAACCTTACTAAACCACTGATAGTTTGATGAACTGTGGGAACATATATATTCGAAATCGAACTTATACCTAGAGCAACAAAACCACTGTAGATCAGTGTAATAGGTATTTTGATAGAGAGTTCCTTAACGCAAGAAAACTATTGTATAATAGATATAGTCATACAAGATCATAATCTTACATACAAGATTTGCAACTTTATGCTAGATAAATATATTGGATTTAAACCATTAAATAACCCCCAAAGCAAGTGTTTATTCCAAATTCATTGAAAGATCTGAATATCCCAATATAACCGTTAAATATATTAACGCATGATCACAAAAATAAACAAATAATTGAACATTCTTGAGAATAAGTAGTTTATTACGTATACAGTTATAATTGATAATAAATTTAAAGTAAAATTTCTCCAACAAACAACAACAAGCGATCATTTCCATTGAGAATTTCTCTTTGCCATTTTTAATTTCCGCATTGACATATGTATTTGACAAATGTCACACGGTTAATTGCTTATTCTCTCCACCACTCTGTTTATAAGCGAATATCTACAATGCTAGGCATAAAAAATACCTGTTATGGCTGATTTGTTTTTAATTTGTTTGGGTTTGTGGTCACAAAATGTCCACTGCATGCGTACTTCCGCATTAAAAATGCACAAAACAAAGCAACAGCAGCGACCTCTAGCGTTGATCTTTAGTAATTTACTGCAAATTACATGCCTAAGGAGCTCCTTCTAACCGTGCTTAGTGTCGTCAGTTAACGCAGCCGAAAGAAGAAGCCAATAAGTCGCGTCGTGTTCACAGGCGATGCGAATGTGGTTTTCATTACTCGTAAATATACCGTACAACTTGTTAGCGACGCATAGCAGTATTCTAAATGAAGAGCCACAAAACAGGTGGAAATGGGCGGTGAAAGCGCGTCAAAGAAAAAGATTAGTGCGTCGAATAGAAGTAATGGCGTTTCTTCGACATTTTCAATATGAAATAAGAATTTGTTGTAGTTGATGTTATAGCTGTTAATTGGGAATTAATTTGAGCGTTTTCGGTGGGTTCGTTCTTACAAGACGAAGAAGGTTAGAAAATATTATTTTAATTAGTGTAGTAGGTAAGTGCTTAAATATTACAATTGAAATATTTTACTCTTGTAAGCTTAAGTGTTTTCTATGAAGGCAAAATATAATACTTCCGTTTTTGAATAAAATAAAATTAAAATAAAGAATTGAATGAACCAAAAGTGGGCACTAATGACAGTAGATAAATCTAAAGCTGAATTGCGCTGTATCTGATCCCTGCAGATCCATTAATAAATCTGAGGAGGAAGTAAGGAGGAAAGGGTTATGTATTGGTTAATGATTCTGTGCTAGTGAATTTTCACCGCCAAGATTATATTCTCCTGTAATGAGATTTTTTCGGCGTAAGTTAACTTTATTACTCAGTTGCTTTCTTAGCTAAGGCGCCCGCACTTATGCCATTATTAGGACCATTGTGCTCCCGGGTGGTAAACAAATTAAGTCTTATCCAGCAACTTAGTAGATTTGGTAAAAAACCTGATTTTTTCCACCCCAGCTGTCCAATGTCCCTTAAGTTGGAGCATTGGAAGCCGTGGTATACTCCACGTCGCGTCCCATACGGCTGACATTCGCATAAATAATGTTCCAGCGTCTCATCACCCTCCGCATATGCTCTGCATTCCGCCGAATCCATTTTGCCAATTATCTGAAAACGGGATCTTAAGGGGAAATGCCCAGTGATGATTCCTACAATATTACTAAAAAGCTTTTTGGCATTGTCTCATACTTCACTTGTATATGTTTTGCCGGATGTCGAAATCGTAATACTCATTGCGCCCGTAATCCCCAGCAAACAGGCCCGTTGCCCTGTTTCAGGTTTTTAATACGGAACTTTTTCGATAATGACACCAATACTAACATATGGTGAAGTATGGGACCGACGACACTTGTGTAGAGCCAATAAACCATTTAGGGTCGTAAACCCTTTTTTTCATAATGCAAACACTATTAGAGGGGTCTAAAAACGAACATAAGGCAATATATTAGGTGCGCAACTAAGTTCTCGCCGTTTATTTTTTAAATGCAATTTTATTGTAAGGAAGTGGTTACAAATGAATTTCTCGAAGTATTGCCCATCGGTAGTCACATCTTTTTTCCATCTTTCTGGCAAAGCTTGAATACCATTACGGTAAAACGTGTTCATCTTGTGATGCTATCCAAGAATCAAGATGTCGTCTTGTGAATGGTACTGCTTCTTTTTGGAATTCCCGATGTGCTTCAGCCGCCGATTTATTTGACTGAAAAAAGAAAATCAACACTTCTCGCAAATGACAATTATATTGCGAAAAATCGGAAGTATTGGCACAAACAAAAGTATAGACAAATAAACAAAGTCTCTAATGTGGAAACGCAGTTTCTTTTTCAAAAGTCTAGGTAAAGTTTATCACATTTTAAATATACTTAAATTGATCACCACTAACTACTGGAGCCATCTATTGACAAACAGCGGGAATTTAGTTGCGCACCTAATATAAGAGCCTATTTAAAAAGAGGTTTGGACTCGATGATTTTAGATGGTAATCCGTATTTGCAAAAAGATCGATAGTAACGTTAAATAGAACGGTATATACCTATGTTAGATTCAATATCTGTCTGTATGGTTCTATTGTATCAATTACACTCGGATAACAAAAATATTAGAACACGATCCTAACCTATATGTAAAAAAACATTTAGAAAATGTTAAAAGGCTTATCACAACTGTTTTTGACACTCTCTTGTTCATTATTTTAACCTTTAATTATTAATTATTTTTTTTGTAATTTTCTCCAGCATTTATTATTTGATCAGTTTGTATGAGACCATAAAAGATCACTAGAAGATTACAAATCACTTCACATAGTTTTTTAGTTCAGAAAATTCTACATTTTCAAAAATATAATATGTATTAATATTCATAAACACAGAAATATATATGGCAACCCTCGTAACAGAAGCTATGTTAGTAATTGTTTACTTATTGTTGTTATTGCTTTAGCGCTATCCGTTATGGCATGCAACTTTATTTAGTAGTGCCACAAC
Organism: Bactrocera oleae; assembly: GCF_042242935.1. Classification (NCBI taxonomy): domain Eukaryota; kingdom Metazoa; phylum Arthropoda; class Insecta; order Diptera; family Tephritidae; genus Bactrocera; species Bactrocera oleae. The sequence continues at coordinate 46,583,476 of NC_091538.1, read as the reverse complement.
CTGACGTTTATATTGCACAACCCTCCGCTACATCCTGGCAGGAGCAAACAGGCCAAGACCCTTGCAGCACTAAACTTAGAAAAGTCAACTTTGCCTGGACTCCACAATATGTGCTTCGGCCACAGGTAATGCAAATCATTACCATTATGGCTACAGCTACATAACCAACATAATCATTACAAGTTTCGCAGGTACAGCTGCAACTATCTAACGCTGGACAGTTGGAGTTGGTCCGTAGCTAAGCAGCTAGTGCCTCAGTTAGAATTGGCCGGGCCAGACGGTCGGGTGAACAATGGTGCCAGCGAACAAATCAATTTTTCCCGCATTGCACGGAGCATGCGGCACACTACCAAGTACATGTGGCATGCGGCATATTCGCCAGCCACATTTGCAATAAAATGCAAATGCAAATTTTCCACTAGCTTTTCGCATTTGCTACTCCAACGGATTCCAAATGGATCGGCGCGTTGTCGACGATCGCGCGGTTGGCTCGTGTTCGTTTGCCAGCAGTGAGCACACCCATTTTTTATGGTACTAAAAAATTATTTGCTTGCTTTATGGGATACACACACACACACAAGTATGTGAAAATTTAATATTTGTTAAAACTTTTGCCCTCGCTCTGCCGTTTGTCAGTCTGTACGTTACAAATGCTATTTCATATTTCAATATTTTCTGCTTTGTATTGATCTTCATCTGATCCACCTTAGACGAGATAAGCTTGTTCGCGATCGGCGTTGATCGATTTTCTTGCACTTTGCTTGCTGCGATGATCACAGCGCTTACGATGACCCTTAACGATCCACACACCTAAGTGTGTCTGGTGTATTAATTTTGTGAACTAATTTAGCCATTTTGATTACTTTGACCCGAAAGTTTGTAGCTCGTGTGCGAGGCTATCGACGGTATCGATTACAAAGATCAGAGAGTTCATTTGTTGGGAACAAGGTGGATTTGCGACTGTTGCAGCTGGCCCTAATACTCGTAATATGAAGTGTGACTATTAAGTAGTGGTAGTGATAATGAGTTAACACACCACCAATGGTCAATGGTCATCGGAAAACTTTTGCTATAGAATTTAGATTTTCTTTCTATGAGAAAAGCTATTGATGTTCCTCTTTTATAAATTTGGGAAAAAATGTAAACGCGCAAGGAACATTCAAGAACTAAGTTGAGGTGCTTTTACATATCACTGCCATCATGATCCAGCGTATAGACCCAAGTTATACGTTAATGCAATAATATTACATATTAGCGGTTTTTTAAAATCAATTTACTTTTTGAGCGAGAAAACCAAAAAGATGAATAGATTTAGCGGTCTTGTGATTAATTATTTGGAAAAGCAGTAGTTAAAATATTTTGTTTCCATTAAACGATTTTTGAGGAGAGTACTTTAACAAGAACACGTATGGAGTGGTACAATGCATTCAGTGAGGAAATTTTCCAACACCCCTATAGATTACGATAACATCAAAAACCGTGAAGAAAGCTGTGCTCAAAAATCATTTAAAACTCTCTAATATAACGACTCAGTACACATTGTTTGATATATTGGGCCTTGAGTTAGACAGCGCCACACTCTAGTAATTATCGCACACGAGATGTTTGCTAAATAAAAAAAGCAACCAACGAATTCTAACCATTCAATCTGTCAAATTTGGTACCCAATCAGTTTTTCTTGTCTCAATTTTGAGATGTGCGACATTAGTCAATAGAGATAAAATAAAAGAAAATTCGACGATGAAATAAAAGTGTTAATCCGTCCAATTTGGTCGCGCCAACTACATCAACACTACATGATAGTAAATTTGCCTTGCAACAGTGACGCCATCGGACGGTGAGGTATGCCCTCTTAATAAGCGAAATCACCATTTCCAGACAGAAAATCTATCCGAGATCCTATTTGGCCAGTGTTTGCACCAAATAAATTATTGGACCATATTTTTTGAAACAAAATGATACTGCCGATGGAAATCGATATCAGTGGACATTGGCTGATTAAATCTGCCAATAAATGCAAGAAAAACTATTCAGTCTCTCTAACAAAACTTCCCGGGACATCTGATCAAATGAGGTTGATGCTGACCATACAAAATGAAAAAGGCAGGTAATTTTTTGTTCCGAAATTTCTTGTAATCGAAATATAGCCAATCTAAGTTGAAAAGGACCAAATTAAATAAAATAATCTCAAATATAGGTGGTTGTTTTTGTACCGTAAACAGGGTATATTAAGTTTGCCATAAAGTGCGGCACAGGCAAAAGAAAACGTGGGAGACCCTATAAAGTATATATATAAATAAAGTATATAACAAAAAAAGATCTTTCTCGGAACCGCCGATATCGAACCACTGTAGCAAATAGTGCTGCCATACAAACTGATCAATCAAACTCATGGCCTTGCATGGAAACCTTTTTTACTTGACAAGGTAACTTCACGAAATTTGGCATGGATTATTGTCTAAAGCACCGATACATTCTCCGAAGAAATTGTTCAGATCGAATAACTATAGCATATAGCTGCCATACAAACTGGACGATCAAATGCTAAATAAAGATATTTTTATGCTATAAAAAAATGCATCTGTGAAGAGTATTTTACCTTCGGTGCAGCCGAAGATAACCTTTTTTCTTTTTTTTTAATTTATTCAACAATTACATACCAACATAAAATATGGCATGTGGAGATTCCAGATTTTCAGAAAAAAACTCCATGAACCATTTCACCGTTTCCACCATTCACCAAAAATAATTTTTAGATATTTCAAATTCATTTTAAGTTAAATAAATACATATTATTATAGTCCCTGCACAACTATTTGTACCGGTGTTCTCTATAAGCGTCAACTCATCCTTTATCTTCACTCTTTTGCAAATTGATCAAACTTTCCAAATTGAAGTTTCATTATTTGAGGCGCTTTTTTGTACCATAACCTAAAAACGTGTAAAGTGAGCATATTGTTTAAGTTCGAGATTGGTAACTGTTAATCGAAAAGAAACTGTCATGCGAGTGTCAAAACTACAAACTAAACCAAACGAACTGACATTGGCGCAAATTAAAATAAATAAATGACACTTTTCATACGAATTTTGTTTGTTTAGCCTGACAACTCAGGCATGACCCGAACAAATCTCTAATCAAATACGAAGGAGATGGAGGAACAGCCAATTGCCAGATGCAGAAAACAATGGAAGGCGGTAGTGAGTGAGGTCCATATAACAAATGCCATTACAAAAACAAAAACAAAAACAAAGAAAAAGAAAAGTATAAAAAGCAAAGAAAATGGCAGCAGAAATAGTCCCCGTTTCGCGACGAATGCGACGGCGATGAGACAGAAATCAACACTCGGAAATTGGCGCAAATAATTGTGGTGTTCATATGTATATATGTATGTATGGAATGTATAAAAATGCCAACTAACTACCAACCAACTGCGTTGCATGCAACCGCAGCATGTGAGGCAGCAACTGTTGCAGCATTAGCAGCCTTATTTTTAACCCTGTTAAATGTAACAGAAAATTATTGTGAACAACAAACGCTTACAGCCAAGCCAACAGACAGTCAGCAGCAACGACGATATGATCAGTGTGCAACAACAAATAGGAATTTTCTAACAATGCCTGCAGACTTGTGAGTGAGGGTGTTCGCGGAGAGTGAGTGAGGAGGGGTGGGGGAGGTGTTTGGTTACTGTTACAAATTTCTAAATCAAAGTTACGCTAACGAAGTCACCACCAACGACAAAACGACAATGGCGATCACAATGACGGCGACTGCAACAACAACAAGCAAATGTTACAACAACAATACCAACTGCGCGTACATTAAATGGTGTTAACAATCAACACCAACTAGTTGCAACAGCTGCCACCAGCGACAACAAGCACTACAACAACAACAATAACAAATATATTGCAGCAGCAATAGCAACAACAACATGCAATCCAACAATGCTATGCCAATAAGTGGGCAATAATGTAAAATGGCAACTTCAAGTCGCCCGAAGGCGCTCATAAATTGTTGCCACCACCAACATTGCTGGCAATAAGAGTGCCAACAATAACAAAAACAACAGCAAAAACCGCAACAATGACAACATTAGCAGCCGCAGTAGTAGCGACAATATCAATATTATTGCATGCGCAACAACAAATTCCACAGGAGTGCAGAGGCAGCAGCAACAGCAACAAGAACAACAACAGCAATTAGGGAAACTCCACAAGTGTCAAGTAGGCGACGCGACAGACAATTGAAGACACAAATCGCCAACTACATAACCGCATGATCAACTACAATAAAAACAACATCAGCAACAACAAAAAATGGTTAGTTACAACAACAACGAACACATACATTTGTATAAACCTAAGATCCTTAAATCACAGCTGCACTGCCTTCCCCTACAAGCTGTAGCAATGGGTGCTGCTGCTCCCGCATTTGCTGCCAATTAAAGTTTGAAAATCGGCAATAAAATTTGTGGCAGTAATAGTCGATTGTTTGCTCTCTTAGTGTTTCTGGTTTCCTTTCCGTTATCTGAAATAAATAAATATGTACTTGAAAAAACACATGTAATAGTCGTGCAACCTATTTTTTTGAAAGAAAGCATGTATACTTAAACCAGATATTGGTTGATAATAGTTCGACTTCGACGAAATTTTTTACACGTACTGCGAATTCAAGTCAAAACAAGAAAAAAAAAACGTTAACTTCGATTGAAGCTACAACACCCTTCGCAAATAAAAAGGTTTCCATACAAAAACTTTATTTTGATCGTTCGGTTTGGATGGCAGCTATATGCTACATTGGTCTGATATCGGTGATTCCGGCAAATGGCCGAAAAAAACGTACGCAGACTTTTCAGAACGATATTTCAAAAACTGCAATACTAGTTCACGTATATACAGATAGACAGACAGACGTCACGGTGATCAGACCTTTCCTTCAGGGTATTACAAACGTCGTGACAAATTTAATATACGCTGTTTAAGGTATAAAAAGTTTTAATAGGGACGTCCTATAGAATATAGAACAGCTGGGTCACATTTTCGATACTGACTTTTTTGATCACTTTTTTATACCCAGTCTTGAATGTTCTATTAGATAGTTTCTTTTTCGGCTTAAAAGTCTGTTGAAATTGAAAGTTGGTAGCGTCCATCCACAAGTTGTGAATTTGTCAGTGGATGTCTGTCTTTAATAAACGGGCCAATATAGCATATAAGTAACTTTCATACAAATTGACCGATAAAATTTAAGTCATTGTATAGAAAACTTTTTTATTTGACAAGATATCTTCACATAATTCAGCGCAAATTATTATCTAAAAAATCGCTACAATCTCTGAAGAAATTGTTCATATTGGACCACTAGACCAATCAGCTCTCAGATACTTTGAGAAGCAATTGTTTCCAAAATTTCATCATGGATGTTTGGAATAGCGTTCATTTAAAAGATTTTAGACTTGAAGAACTTCACCATTTTTTGGAAACTATGCAAATTTATAATAAAGAGTAAAAAAAATCTGATGATTACTAATTCATGATCTAGCGAGAGATTCCATTTTAGATTTTTAGTTTAACGAAGAACTTTATGATGATTTGACGGTGGATGGATCTTGTTTTTTTATTTTTATCCGAAGTCACCTCTTACTGGTAAATTTTAAAGATCTAATTCTCGATAACTTTTTCAGCTGTGCCATCAGTATCCCACGAAAACACCGCAAGAATAACTGATCTAGTTAGATCAAGCTATAATTAGTCTATTTCGAAACCGCGTAATCAATCAAGCTAAGTCTCGCTTTTTCAAGGGATTGGCATAAGAAGAGCGAATAGAATTCCATATTTTTAAAAGTTTATATATCATAAAACTGAACTCAATTTCTGAAAGCAATTTTTGAATCAATTAATCCTAATACAACTCTTTAAACGTATACTAAATCTTTTTTCCCGGTCGGTTATTAAATTTTCGTGTAACCCGACGTTTGTACATGACAGCGCAATGTGCAACCGTGTGAGTTATACAATTGCCACCGTAAAGTGTAAACAATCAACCCACCAGCTGTGGGACACACAACAACAAGCAATCGCTGCTGCCACAGAAACAAAACTACGCAGCTAAACTAACGGTGACAGCTACAAATGGCCAATGGTCAACACTTGGAACTAGAAGAACTACAAACACAACTTACTAAAACTTAGACAACAACAACAACAAGGGCGATCAATAGTAGTAGGCTTAAACAATAACAACAACAAAATCAGAAAAACAAGAGCAAACTTTTGACTACATACTTGTATATTGACCATAAGCATAAGAATTCTTATTTAGGTATTTACAAGGGTGGTCCCTAACTGAAGAAACATTATATTTTTAATAGTTTTTTCACATTGCACCACGAACTCGAGTTTATTTGTCAGTTAGCAGTATAGCATTAAACCCACAAACTCACAAACTTCAAGTTTGTTTTAAAAAAAAATTTCTATAACTCGCCTAAAGGGGTTAAAGTAGGCTAATCGTTAAAAAATGTCTACCTTAAAAATTTTATTCTTGGAGAAATTTTATTAAACATGCATTTAAAATTATAAACCTGTTCTAATATTGAAATTTTGAAAAAAAAACTGAATCAATTTTCGGAATCAGTTTTTTCAAAAGCTCCTCAGAGAACTTAGATTCTAGGAGCTCAAGATATTTGAAACAAAATAAATTGCTTATTAGAAATTTCCCTACTACTTGTATATAATGTTAATGTGAAACTACAGTTAAATTTTCAAGTACTCGTAGGTACATACGAGAGTCTTCGAGTATCTGCGTCGTCTGATTTGAAGTCATACTTGCTGAAGCTGCCTGAACCAAACAATATATTAATTTTTTTTTTCAGAATACTGTACTGACCATAAAAACCATTTATAGTTGTTTAACATTTTCGACTTTTGTATAATTGACTTTGGCGATGCAATCAAAAAAATTGTTTTACGCTTGTGAACCTTATGTGAAGAACTGGCGCTCCTCAATCTTCTCCAATCGGGCCCAAAAGGTGTATGCATTATTAACGACATTAAGGCAACAGCTAGTGTGAAATTTGAAAAACAATTTTTTTTTTGCATATTTCGATAGTCTATGCTTTTAAAAATAACAGTAAAATGTGAAATTAATATTTAAAATATTTAAGTTTGCCGTGGTGTTTGTATCCTATAAAGAACATATTATACATAAATGATCAACGTGACAAGCTAGCTAGCTAGCTAGATAGCGAGTCGATTTAGACTTGTCCGTCTGTATATACATGAACTAATCCCTCAGTTTTTGAGGTATGCACATGAAATTTACCACACGTTTTTTTCTCTCCAAGAAGCTGCTCATTTATCGGAACCGCCGGTATCGGAATAACTATAGTTTATAGCTGTCATACAAACTGACCAATCACAAACACAAGTCCTTGTATAGAAGCCATTTCAATTTGTTTAGGTGAGGTATCCCGAAATTTTCGCAGATTTATATCCGAAGAATTGCTATTATCACCTAGTGAAGTGCTTGTATGGAAAACCTTTTAATTTGACAAAGTATCTTCATGAAATTTGGCATATACATATTATATTATTATCCAAAGCATTGCTATAATCTCCAAACAAATTATTTAGATCGCGAACCTATAGTATATAGCTGCCATTCAAATTGACCGATCATATTCAAGATTAAGATCATTTTTACCCTTTTATGCTATAAAAAATGCACGGGAATTATAGCTTCGGTGCAGCCGAGTTTTTAGAAGAGGTTTTTTTTGGTTTTATCTACTGAGACAACTGGAATCAGCAGGAGGACCTCTTTTCAGCGCCGTCAGTAAACGCGCGCAGCTCGAAAAATATTTAATTTTGGTCTTCAAAAATTTCACCGTGTATTTTTTAAAAATGTATAAATATACTTTCTAAAACAATTGATGCAGTAGTGTTTTTTTGTAAATATCTTCTGTTTTAATATGTCACACTGAGTGTGTCCTTTAAAAAATCTAACTTTAATTTACCAGTACCACCCTAATGCGCACGTAACCAACACCCAGGAAACTCGCAGCAGATTGCCCACGAAAGCATCGATCGCACTTGCAAATTGGCCAGTTCGTCGTCGAAGTGCCGTATTTAACACCTCAGCAAAGCTAACAACGATAGCAACAACAATAAACACTTACAACAACATGATTGGCTACCGTGCAACGTGCAACGGGCAACATTGCCGCTATTATAAATTGTATTGTATGCATTTACTTTTGTTTTTGCTTTTTGGCAGTGCTGCTGCGCCTGCGCATTGCCGCCTGCATTTTTCGTAAATGTACAGTTTTTTCCAATTTTCGTTGTTCAGTGTGAAAAATGGAAAATATTTGAATTGATTTTCAACGCGGCTTTTAGTTTATCTGCACGTACGCGCAATATCGCCTTAATGGCTGTACTGTGCTGCGCTGCGCTGCCGTTGTGGCCAAAATGGATAATTGGTTGTTGTAGTTGGCTTGTTCACTCGTTCGTGCCTTTGTTTGTTTATTGGCAGCATTCTTTCATTGCTGTTAGTATTGTTTTTGCTGGCATTGTTTTTCATATTGTTGCTGGTTTTGGTTGTTGTTGTCGCCGTTATTGGGTGGCGAATATTGTACAGGTCTTGTTTGGTAGCCACTCTTTTGGTAATTGAATTGGCTTGTTAGCACCAAATTTTATGGTGACAGTCGAAATGAGATGGCCAACAGTGATAAATTTATTTTTCCAAGTGCGTAATTTTTCTAAATTCTTACAGACCTTTTTTATTTTTTTCCAGCACACTCGAACGAAAAAATTAGTTATAAATACTTGTGGAGTTTTTTGGTAATTTCATGTTTTTTGGCTTTACAAGCAATTTAAGCCGTTTTTAGTTAGCAGGTTTCCAGCATTAAGGCATGTGAGTTCAATTTCAAATAATATGAAATACATATTAGGGTTGTATTCACATGCTTGTATTGGCTAAATAGAAGATCCAGAGTATTATAGTTTTATTACAACCTAACACTTGTTTGTAACACCTAAAAGTATGCGAGATGAATATAGAGATAAGTATGGTATACCAAAATGATGAAAAGGACGAGAAAAATGGATTTCCGACAACTTTAGTAAAATGTAGAGATATCTTGATAAAGCTTTGTCTTGCTAAAACCTAAACTGCTATAACTAAACCACATGTGAGCTGTACAACGAGAGTGAGGTCACATTTGGTTGACAAAAGATTGCAAAAATTTACGAGTGTAATCGGATAAAAACTAAAAAAAGTGTGAAAACTTTCTAACACAATGTGTCAAAAGCATTAAAAATGAATAAAAAATGTACTTTTAAATCAAGCTTCATAAACTTAACACTTTCCTAATATTCTTATATTACAAAATACAAATTATTAAAATCGGTTTACAAACTCACCTACCACTCAGGTATCCAATAAAAGATTCCATCTGATCATTTCACTTTAGAATAAACCCATTTTTGGAAACACTTTGCCTTCAAAGTGTGGCACCTCTCTTTTAAAAATTATCAAAATCGAATACCGAATATAAGCCTGTCAGTACGTATAGCAGACTTTTTACTGAAAATATCGATCAACCGTGTGATAAATTATTGAAATTCAGAGAGAATCGGTTCATTATTTCCGCTAGTCTCGACATACCTTAAATGACCAACTTCCGGTAAACCTTGTACTGTATATATAACTAGGTCAATACACAAAATAGCTTAGGTGCGCATATTGAATGAAATCGGAGCATGAATTACCCCAGACCCTCCCTATCCAGGACTTGCAACGATTTTCAATATACTAGCGGGCTTAATGCAGAATATATCGATCAATGGATCTTAATAAAATTGAATAGACACATATTCGCAAAAATACTCTAGTTTATTAAAAAATATAAATGCAACCAGTTCACATCTTGCCATAGCACCCACACACCTAACATATGTAACTATGGAGCCTCTGGTTGACTTTATACCATATATTATATGTACATACATACAAGTATATCGATCAATATGTGTGACATTTCATTGAAATAATATAAAATGTTCGTCTTTAACCAAACTGAGACACTCTTTATATGTTTTTCTATTTTTTTCTGCAGTTGGTTTAAAGATATAAAAAATTTGCTCAAACAAAAATACAGATGAAAAGCAAAATATAAAATATTTTATAAAAAAATATTTTCAAAACGGATAACATAAATAGCGGGGAAGAACGCTAACGACAAATTTATGTAGGCGAACAAAACAATGTACTCGTATATATTGTAAAAAGCTTGGTCAATCAAAAAAAATTGTCTGTAACCACCACTTAACTGTACTCTAATATTACGCAAAAATATGGTGGTTAAACAGAAAACAAGTACGTACTTCAAAGCAAAAACAAGTATTTGTGGGCACATCTACCTGTTGAAACACTACCTAGAATTAAGGCAAATCATCTTAAACAATGCGTCGGATCATTTATGGTATATTTCGATAGGATCATTTATATTTGCATACACTGAGCACCGTATTGAACGGATATCTCTGTTGACACCCTCCCAGATCACTCACGAGCAGCATCATGTGAAGTACTAGTAATTGCGATTTATCGAAGATATTATTCCAAAAAGGTACGATAATGAGTCTGAAATACAAATCGAGATTTGATGCATTAGCTATGTGGGCGAAATCGTTTATGCTTGAATCTTTTTATAAGAGGCAAAAGAAGCTAGTTATTTACTACGATATCTACATACCGGATACCTCCGATTCCGACGACGAAGAGCAAACTCTTCATAGTGAAAATACGGACGAACTTCCCGAATAAATCGCCAAAGCGATACATAAAGTGAAGAAGACTCACAAGTGGCTTCTACAACATTCGCAATGAGACAGATCAAGCGAAGACGCTCTATCTACCTACCTACCTTCGTGCTAAGCTAACCGATCCAAATGCTGCGACACTACAGCTGATTGGACAAGTAACTTCTTTTTAACATATAAAAATAAATTAATAATATTTTTAGGGCCTTAAAGTATAAAAAAAAATTTTCTTATTCAATGGCTTTTCGCTAATACAAGTAGAACCAAGTGTTTTTTCAAATTCTTTGAAATTTTTATTCCTTCGGTAAAGAAAATTTTTTAAATGTTATTACTTACAGAGTTTTATTATTCAACATTCTCGAGATCATTTTCAGAAATACTTTGTTTTGAACCCTCAGTTTTGATGCAAATCACTAGATGGCGTTGTTGTCAATTTTTTTGGGTTTATTCAACATACAACTTCTCTTCAAGTAAACAAATTGTAGACTTCAAATGCCGGCCATTAAACTTTTCAAAACTAACCGATCAGAGTAAAAAAACTCGGATAAATTATGCAAATTTAAAATATGGATATTTTGTTTAACCAAGTCATGTCAACGGCAATCCCGTTGTTACACCGTGCAACACTCGACTGGGTATAGAACAAAACTCATTTTTACGAGAGTTTGAAATTCGAAGGCAAATATTTCAATATTGGAGACTAACTTCCAAAAACGACTAAAACTCTAAAAAAAGTTCGTTTCCCATATAAAAAATCAATTTTCCCATCCATCAACTATTGAGCTCTTAAAGTGAGATAAATGCGAAACTTTAACCAAAACCTTGGAAAAATTTATTCAAACAAGAAAAAAGTTAACTTCGGCTACACGGAAGCTACAATACTCTTCACAGTATAAAAAAAAAATATCTTAACGTTGATTTTTGTCGATCTGTTTAAATGGCAGCTATTTTCTATAATGATCTGAGCTAAACCATTTGATCGAAGGTTATAGCGCTGCGTTGGAAAATAATCTATGCAAAATTTCGTGAGGGTTAAATAAGAAAGATACTTGAGTTTGATCGATCTGTTTGTGTGGCAGCTATATCTTATAGTGGTTCGATATCGGCGGCTCCGACACATCTTGAGGAGAAAAGAATGTGTGCAAAATTTCAGATTAATATCACAAAAATTGAGGGACTAGTTCACATACATACAGACGGACATGGCTAAATCGACTCTGCTCGTCACGCTAAGCATTAATATATACACTTTATAGGATATTCGACGTTTCCTTCTACGGTTTGGGAAATATAATCCATTTTAACATACTTTAGTACAAATGTCAAGAGATTGCTTTTTTGAATGGGGCCTTTAGAACCAATTGCGTTTCATTCCCCAAGTAGTTGTAGTAGCACTAGTCAGCGAACAGAACGAAATAGAGTTAGAGTTTTAGCGTTCATACGATAGTCTGGGCTACGTAACCGGAACGCATGCGGATTTTTATCCGGCTAAGGATCAACTCGAAAACATTTCTCCAAATTACTTCGGGGATGTTTTCTGGCGCTACGACAAAATTATTTAGAGTTTTTAGGTCACAAAGAACTACTCGCTTTTTCTTTATTGAACAGACTATATTATATATTATATATATATAGTTTTTACCTATTACCAAAAAATTAAATGTAGACATTTGGTTTACGATCTACATAAGTTTAGAAGGGCTTGGTCAGGACCACTTTTTGTTTCGTTACTAGTACAATTTTTATAAAATTTCTCAATTGGTATATTCCATTGGCCACTCACAGCCTTATTTATAGATCTGCTTAGATCTGTCTTTGATAATGCTCTTACGCTATCTGACCGACCGAAGCTTTGTAAAGGAGAAAGTTGACATCACTTTTTTGAAAAATCGAAGGCTTGAAAATCCGTTCCTCAAGTAGTTTTAAGGGAATGATTCAGGTACGTCTAGTTTTTTCCTACAAATAAAACCAAAGCGCCTGCCATTTCATTTCATATTTAGCAAAGAATTATTTATTGAATTTGTTCGTTGAGTGTATGTACAAATACAAGTGTTGTAACTTTGCATATATCTATTTAATGTTTTTCTGCTTTAATTAAGTTTTAATCTTTGTTATTTTTGTATTTTTATTCAAGTTGCCTGTACTCATTTATTTAATACTTTTCTGTAATATTTTAATTTTAATTTTTTTCAATTTTTTTTTTAAAGTATTTCTCTTTGTTTATCTCATTTACATTGCTGGCTTAAATGGTTTGAAATCACAACAACACTCTTTAAACGCAGCTAAAATAACGGTTAGTGTATTTATTTATTTATGTACAGCACATACACACGTAGCTACATATAAGTTCATTGCAAGAGTTTGTATATTATTTCTTTGTGTGTGTGTGTTTGTGTATTTTATTGTTAGAAATTTGTTAGTACAATGGCTAGTTACTAAATTAGTTAATTAAATTTGAAATATACAAGCGTTCATTTACATACATATATATATGTTTCTATATACTAACGAGTATTAATTCTTGTAGTAATTTGATAAAAACTAATATTATATTTTATATAATTACATGCTGTCGTAAATACATTTTATATTTATTTTCTTTTACATATATACTTATATATTATATATATATATAAAACATATATGCATGTAAGTCTTCAAAACCACATCTAGACTCCATCAATTGAACGAATGCAACAATACTGAGTTTATCATTTTAAAATTAAATTGATTTCATCGCATTGAATATATGTATATACATACATACATACATGTGTGCCCTGCAGTAAAAAAGCGGGACAGTGTAGTGACTAAATGACTATCTCTGAATGGAAGAGTTATTGCTCATATTTGCAGAGGCACTGAATTTCCGGCTGCTTGTTTCTAAAATGAAGAAAAAAAACAAGAAAAAACGTTAACTTCGGTTGCACCAAAGCTCTAATACCCTTGACAAATACAAAAGGTTCCTTACAAGAACTAGTTTCTTATTCAGTTTGTATGGCAACTATATGCTGCAGGAATTCGATCTGAAGAATTTCTTCAGAGATTGCATTATTATCTTAGGCAATAACCCATGGCAAATTTCGTAAAGATATCTCATCAAATTGAAAAGCAGCTTCTTGGGAAGTAAATGACGTGTGCAAAATCTCAGGTTGATATCTCAAAAACTGAGGAACTAGTTCGCGTATATACTCATGCTGATCATTCTTAACATATACTCGTTTATATTTTATAGGGTCTCCGACGTTTCCTTCTGGGCGTTACAAACTTCGTGGCAAACTTAATATACCCTCTTCAGGGTATAATTGCAGACTTTTTCCAGAGGTTGGGTATTATTATACTTTAAATTTAAAACCATGTGTTTAAATACACCGAAATATAATATATATGTATATTCATTATTGTATATATATAAAATATCATCTCACTCAAATAAACTAGTGTGAAATTAAAAAAAAAAAACAATTTTTTCAAATTTCGACCATAGCTAACTTTTATGGCTGAAAATCGCAAGTTCAAAGGCTGTGCTGGTAAAAGTGGTGCAAATCAGAACGTTTTTGTATTTTATAAAGTATTATCGTGTTGTATGATATTCTATTCAAACTTTAAACAACAATTTACGAACTGACAAATCACTAAAAAAACATCCTTTATTTATTTTTTAAACGCCTCTGGCCAATCATGTACGCGTACTAGAGAAAGACAGAACCAGTACCGCTTACTAATGAAATAGTTCTGCGCTTATTTCAAACCAACTCGATTTACTGCAGGGCACACTTACATTTTTCTTTAAGTATTGAGTGACATTAAATTTTATTATGAACATCGCACGCATTTGGAAAATCTTTTACAGTGTGGCATTTTCAGTTAATTTTTTTACAATTTCTAAATTTTTAACATTTTTTTCATAACTATTTTTTTTTTCAAAAATATAAGTATGTACACATGTCTACATATATTTATTATTTTCTATGTACATATATAGGTTGTTGTTAATACATATATATTAGTAACATCACATGTAATGCGGCAAAGGATTGCGCCTTTGCTTCGAATTTCATTAAGAATCTAATTTTTTTAATTTATATTTTCTATTTATTTATTTTAATTTTTAATTTTTTTTTTATTTTTTTTTTAATTATTTTTTTTTATTATATTTTATTATTTATTTAATTTTCACAATTTCTATAATTTTAATAATTTCTATTTAAAATTTCAACTGGACATTTAGCGGCTAGCAAATATAGTTTGCATTTGTTTAATATTTAATATTCTTACATATTTTTATATACATTACATTTGCATATACATTTTATGTATAAAGTATACAGCTATATATTATTTTTTTACAATTATTATTATTTATTTTGCATTTCGAAAAATTACTAAGTATTTAAACTTTGTAATTAATACTTACATAGATTTCTTGTAATTAATACATAGATTGAAAAACTATTCATTATCCATAAATACTTAATAAGTACTTTAATTACCCGTATAAACGTTTGCAGCTGCCTGTTTTACGTGACGAATCATCACTAGGTGGAGAGGAATCATCACAAAGAGCAAAAGAGTTTTTTTTTATTTATTATATGTACATACATACATATATATACTACATATATTTATTATGAGTAAATACATACATCATCATAGAAATATCACTTAATAAAATAAAAAATAAAAAATAAATTAAAAAAGTCACGAAAATTTTAAATTAATATTTTAGAAATGAATAATTTTTATTAATAAAATTTTTTTTAAAATTATTAATAATATAGTATTATAATTAATAATTTTAATAATATTTGTTTAATACTATTTGTAACTCAATTATATTTAAATTTTGACGTTATAAAAAATTGTAGTAGATGCGTTTTTGCGCAAATGAGTTACAAAAGCACTTCAAATCGAAAAAAAAGTATGTCAGCTCTTTTCGTTTATGACGTTACGTTTCTCACTCATTTACTGTATTTTCTTGACTAGGAGAAAATATTTTCTCTTTTATGTGTATGCACTTCAATTTCCTGTACGTATTTTAATAGAGTTAACTTTTCTAAAGGTCCAACAACACCGAAGGTGCTACGAATAGAATTCATACTATTTTCTTCGCCTGCGAGTTCGAGTTCTATGAATTTTACCCACCAAAATAATTTATTTAATGAAGCCTTCTGTCTCACATTTTTTGATTAACTGTATTATATAAAAGATTGGCGATCAATTAAGGATCACTTTTCTAAGTTTATGCTGTCTCAAATAATCGTCATACAACAAAGAAGCGAAGAGTTTCAAGCGAAACCCATTATAGATAAGCGAAAGTAGAAATTAAACTTGGCTTCCAAACCTCTGAAGTTATGTTAAATTAATTTTGTGATATACATATTTATAGGGTAGGTAGGGTAAAGAATATTCAACTGATCAGAAATATATTTTGAATATTAATAAAATGTGTATAAATGAAAGGAAATAGTATTTTTTTGATAGTTT
Organism: Bactrocera oleae; assembly: GCF_042242935.1. NCBI lineage: Eukaryota > Metazoa > Arthropoda > Insecta > Diptera > Tephritidae > Bactrocera > Bactrocera oleae. The sequence continues at coordinate 46,567,174 of NC_091538.1, read as the reverse complement.
TGGCTGAAAAAAGAATGTATAAAGTAAAATTTCAAACCACAGGTAATTTAATTAAATAATAAAAGATTTTAGATTTGTGCTTATAAATTTCAATATTTCATAATAAATTTACACTTACCATAAGGAAATTGCAAAATTATTTGTTAATAAAATATATTGTAAATAATTTATTTGATTATTTTAATTAATATGTGTATTGTTTTTGAGAGTATATGTACATACATACAGCTATTTAGGATTATATAGGACAAAATTTATTTATTTTTTCGTTAAAAAATTCTGTATATACATATTCTTGTTACATTTAAGCAAGTGTTGAAAACATATTTAATGTAGACATTATTATGCAAATATATGTGTATAAGTATATAAAGTTTATACATATGTACATTAATATATATGTATATATATATATTGTAAAAATTATATGTCTAGTATCTATAAGCGTAATTTTTCATGTCGCAAATATGAAATTTCATTTGTTCAACGAATCTCAAAAAACATAACCTTAAATTAAAGAATATAAAAAAATTATATTTTTGCTATGATTTAACTTGTAACTGCTCTCAATAACAATAATTATTATTTTTTATATAAAAAAATTTATTGAAAGTACCAGTCTTTAACTAAGAAAATTAATAGAAAATTACTCTCCGTCACAGTGCTAACTACATATGGTACATATTTTAATAAGTTGACACCCGGCACAATTAACTTTCTGACACGCCTCTGTTTTCTAAAAAAATTGCTGACATATGGCTGATTTACCTGGTATATAATCTTTAATGTTAATTAAATTCAATTCGGCCTTACTTAATGATCATTACCCAATATACCAACTGCTGTACTGTACTAAACAAAAACGAAATGGAAGAGAGCGTTAGACGAAGCATAATTTTAGGCGGTGCCGAGATACACAAAACATAGTTCCAAAGTACCCTGTAGGAAAAGTTAAAGCAATTCAACTTTCGAAATATCTATATCGTATATATTGACTCATAATCAGCGCCCGTAAACAATGATTATTGCTGCGATTTTGAAATCGATTACCAATTACTTACAATCGACATACAAAAAAAACTGATAATGTCACGTTGACCCTCTTTCGAGGATCTCAGCTTTTCGGTGAAGATTGTTTAATTTCTGATTCATTTTATAATAAATAACCACAATTTTTTACCAAAAAAAAATAAATTCATATATAATCATTATTTTGAGCAAAACACACATGAAAGTCATTCAAAAAATAGTTTCTGTCTGTAAATACGAGTCTTCGAAATAATAATTTCTTTCCAAATATTTATGTTATTCACAAAAGAGAAAAGGAAGATATACTTTTGTTCTAAAAGGGCAGTTAACAAGACACTCTTTAAAAAACCTGTGATCAAAAGTGAGTTTTTTTGGAGCAAAAAAGGATAAAAATCATAAATTATTATACTTGATTATTTACGATTTATTATAATATTAATCAAAAATAATTATTATTGGTGAAGGCAATCATAAAACTGAATATGTACTTTTATTTCTATGAGCCTAGCCTAATTATAGCAGGGTCTCTGAACATATGAGTTCCGTCAAATTTCTTAGGAATTACGAAGCATTTAAGGGGCAAAAGTGGTTCCATACTTTGTAAGGCAAATCTTTCAATTAAAAATTAGGCCAAAGTCGGCATAATTTATAAGAGAGAGAAATTAATTTTCAGTATATAAATGTATATATCTCACGTTCAAAATACATCCAAATATTATTGAGAAATCTAAGACCAATATCTGTGTAAAATGCGCCTTGAACTCAAACCAAAAAATTTATAGAATCAAAATATATTTGATATAAAAACTTTCGAAATTTCTCCTGACTTGTGTTATTGTTTTACCAGATTTTTACAAACTACAACTGTAGGCAATTTTTTATTAGCTGGAAACTTTAGACTTCGAAGTGCTTTGGATTATTATATATATATAACTGCTTTCGGTTGATTAATTTGAACGAATAACCACAAATGGGCTTGATGTCCAAACAAATAAAAAATAGCTGTTGATATTATCAAATATTAAACAAAAAAGTTCTCAAAACCTTTAAATTGTTTAAGAAAGCTATATTCGGCGGTATTGATAATTTCGAAAATCAAAATTTTTTACTTCATTTCTATGAAAATTTTGCATCTACTAATAAACCACACGGAATACTCGAAGGAACCGTTGCCGAAAACAGCTATGTGTTAGCGACATGGTTTTTTTACCAGAGCGGTATTCAGCTGAAATATTGCGGAAACATGAAACATATGTTTTTACTATTGTCGATGTTGTTGTAGCACCGAAGAACATGTCCCAACTTTTTTTTAGAATGTTTTCGCATTGACGACTCTTGTCTGGATTTCAAATTCGCCTCAATTAATTTGCGACTAAAGTTAAGTACTTGCCTCAAAAATTATTAAGGGGTTAGGTGGGGTTGAAAATTAATATTCTTGAAATATTATCTTAAAATTTCAAATAGATCCGAGTAAAATTCTAGGAGATAGACCCTTCGGTAGCTCCGCCCATCACACCACGTCAGTGCACCGTTTCGCACTTAAACGCGTTTATAGCAAACCCCAATTTCATAAATCGTTGGACATGACTTGTCGAAAAGTTATGAAGCGATTTTCAAATTTTGCACACATTTTTGAAATAACATTATCTAATCCTTGATAAAATGTGTTCTTTGTTCAAAGTCTGCCAAAATATCAAATTTTAATTTTTTTCCTCTCCATTTATCTAAGTACTAACGAAATATTTTTGGTTTTTTTCTTTTCGATGAATCAATAATGAGTTGTGCTGTTCACCGCTGGAGGTATTTCTTTTTTTTTTTTTGAGACGTCAAGGGAGTTGAAATACCAACGGCAGAGTTTTCGGAATTATTAATTAAAAATTTCACATAATACTGTTAAAAAATTATATTAAAATATAAATATTAAAAAAAATAGTAAAAAATACCCTTTTCTTTAAGCCCTGCAACCCATCTAACCCCTTGAGCATAACAAAAACTAAACAAAACCCGAAAAGGAAGCCGTTTTCTCAGTCTCGCATACTTAACCCATTTACACATTCCAAAACAGATCGTAAGCCGCCAATTTATGAAATCGGAAGCAAGAAATATGCGCTTATAACGATAGGAGTATATACGGAAGGTTTTGGACAAATTAAAAGACAAAAGTTTTGTTTTTGTTTCTTTGTTCTTTTTACTCGCATAAATTGCATTTTCTTTTTGCATGTCACAAATTCACAGAACAACAATTTGAATTTGTTGTTCGCGTTTTTCATTTCCCATTTAATTCGTATCGCTATTCATTGCATTTTCTTTAAGCTAATACTTAAGACTATACACCTTTCTTATTACATTTTTTCAGAATATTTTTTTTAAATTAATTAAATTTTTTTTTATATTTAGTTCTTTTATTTATTTTTTATTATATTTATTTTTGTGGTTTTTTGTTGATTTATACTTTTTATTTATTTATTTTTTATTTCTTTCGTATATTTTCTCATGCTTGCAAAGGCTATTTATTAAAATGTATTATTCTACTTTTTTCATTAGAAGCAATTTCAATGCATTCTTCTTGTTTGCTTTTAGCGCCATTTGCTTTCAATTATCATTTTCTAGCCAATTTTTTATTTACACGGATTTTTATTTGCGTTGAAATTAAATGTACGAGCATATTTTTACTTTTACAACATTTTTAACTTGTTTTTATTTATATCAATATATTATATTTACTTTTATTTGATTTTTCATTTATTTATTTAATTTATTTTTGTAACTTGTATAAAAAATAATAGTAATAGGTGTAAATGTAGTAGGTTCTGGTTATTGTTTAGTGTATTTATTGTAAAAATTACGCATTTTTTAATGTTTACCATATAAATTATTTAATTAATTAAAGTAGGTAGGTATGTATGTTTGCATTTAATTGTTATTTTACTTAATTTGTATTTGTTGCTCTTAACTAAGGCAAAGTCAAAGGTGAAAAAAACAGCGAGCTGCGGCCAGGTGAATAACTTGAGTGAGTGTGGTGAGCCAGGCATGTATTTATGTGTGTGTGTGTGTGTGTGTGTACACACATAGCAGTTTGTAAGAATACAAATCGATGTACGAGGTTGGCAGTGTAGAAACAAGCTGTGATTGAAAATGAGATGAGCGAAATCAGCAAATAAAAATGTTTTTTTTTTGCTGGGTAATGGAAATAATTCTGATTTTTAAAACTGAATCTATATACGGTATTCAAATAAATATAATTAAAAAAATTTCACACCGTGATTTGAGCTTAATTACTTAGCGAGTAGGACTCAACGAGTCAGCTGACTTTTTCAAAAGTAATTTCTTATTTATTTTTGGTAATTTTTATTTAATTTTTTTTAGAAATTTTTTTTTTTTTTTGAACCAACAAAGTTTAAAAATATAAGCAGAAAACTAAAATTTTATTTTTATTTAAAAATTTAAGGCAAAATTATTTCTGGAATAGAAAATATTAAAAAATTTAAACTAAATTGAAAATTTTTTAAAACATTAAAATATTTTTCTTCTATTTGATTTTTGAGGTATTTATCTTCTCTTCAAATAAATTTAAAAAATATTATCTTTAAATCCATTAAACAAAAAGTTTTAAACATATTTTTAAAACCAGGTTTATTTAAACCCAGCGTAATAAAAAATAATTATTTATTTTATATAATTTTAGTGGGAAAAAATTTAAAAGTTATATTAAAAAATGTAAATAAATTTCAAAAAATTCTAATTTTATTGCGAAAAAATTTAAATGAACTTTTATTTTTTTTGGTTTTAAGCAGATTTTCAAGTCGTTTAATATGCAAAGCAAGCTATAAAATTACGAATGACTGTTGTTAATTTTTTTTAAGTAAATATAAATATTCTGGTTTAAAGCTACTACCAAGATTATAAAAAAAAATTTAATGTAAATAACTCATGCCCATAAAACTAAAAATCAAATAAGTTTTAACTCCGAAAATGCAGTTAGAATTTATTTTTTATTTTGGCATTTAAATGGAATATATTTTGAAATTTAAACTCTAGAATATATTCTTTTTATACTTGTGAAATTTTTAACATTTTAAATTATTTTTAATTTTTTGAAATTACTATAAACTACTTTTATATTTTTAAAATAAATAAAATTTAGAACTCCAAATAAATAAATAATTCTTTACGGATCAAGAATTTCTTTTGAAAATGGAAAACTAAATTTTGAATATTAAAATTGAACTTTTTCAAAGAGTGTATGGGACTCACGGCTACGCATATAGTGAGACGAAGCACACAGCACTAATGAAAATAATTAGACAGGTTAGAAAAAAGATGAAGCTATACAATTTCTTTTAATTTTTCATTTTTGAATGAAATTTGATCTAATTCCATCATATTTTTGTAATCCTTTTTGTATGACTAAACTTTTAAAACTGAATTTTGAAGAAATTGAAAAACCGCATTTCATAGCACCCAAAGTGTTGTTGTTTTAAGTACAATTTTTTAAACTGAAAAATACTTCCTTTTGAAGTTTGTTTATTGCGAATTGAATAAATTTTGATTCCCACTTTATTAAATTTAGTATAAATTTGAAATACCTAAAGCAAAAGTTTCGTATAAATTTTATATACAGAGCGAAGTAATATTTGCAGTCGCAAAAGGAGCAAATTTCCGAAAATAGTTATTACCATGTGAATAAAGTGAATAAAAAGGACGATAATAAGAAACAAAAAAAATCCTCGAATCAGTTCACAAAGTTGGGAAAATATCTAAAGTAAATGTCATTGCCCGCAATCGATAAAGTCAAAGCTTTTGGGAGCGAAATAAAACTAGAGGGAAACATCGAACTCATCCACACGAAGTCAAGTGATTCCGTCGCCGGCAGCACACACACACTTCTTTACACACTTTACATTTGCGCATTTCCTTGTTTCAAGTTGCATCTTAAAAAAGCTGTTTGTTTGTTTTTGCTATTCTTTTTTTTTTGTCTCGCTTTGAAGTCGTTTATTACCGCTAATATATTTTATAATTATAATTATTTAGTACATAACTTTTAATATTAACATTAATATTAATTTGTTTTATAATTTAATTTGTAATAATTAAGTTTAATTTATTCATCATTATCATTATTATCATTACTATTACCTATTTACATATTGGTTTCATTACTTCAACGTTTTCATATTATCATATTTCTATAATTATTATAATTATTATTATTATATTTATTTGCTTCTGCCTGTGTTCTAATGTTTATGAGTGTATGTGTATGATTTTTGTTTTTGTATGTAGGGGGTATGATAGCAGTACTTTTTTGGGGAGTCGAAATTACAAAAAAAAATGGCAGGTGACAGGAAATGTATGAGAGCCCCGCTTGAGCTGCTGTACGTATATTTGTTTGTGTGTATGTATGTAGTGGTGTTATGCAAGTTATCATATTAATTTAAGAAATTACATACAATGCATTGAAGAAATGAACGGAAACGACCAAAATGTTTGCTTTAAAATATTTGTGTTGTTGTTTTTTCGTTATGTTTTTGAAATTTAGTCACTGTGGTTGCAAGACGTTCAGCTGTTAGGTTTTTTTAACGGAATTGTTTTTTTTTTTAGTTACCAATTCCAATAAACTTACAATTACAGTCATTTGAAACAAATTTTCATTATTTTTTGTGGTAAATGCTATTTTTTTAATATTACGGTATTTTTATGTATAAGTATATACATTTATACATATATATTTATAAATTTCATTTTTTCTTCTAAAGGTTCTAACCTCTCTTTGCGGTGCTATTTGTACATATGTATATGCGGAAGTATTTGGGCGTGTATTGCAGAGTTTTTATGGATTGTATGGAGTTTCATATTTGCCATCAACCGATTGCCTTCGTTGTAGGCCGAAGCAGGTATACTCATCAAGAAATTGTACTGATTTTTGAGAAAAAACAATTCTTGAAAACAAAACGTGGACACGTATTTAAAATTTTTAAATAAACGCTTCGCCGCTACACAGTATTTCAGTTTTTAGAAAAGTAAAACAAATTCATTATTTTAGAATTCGATTTTACGAAACGTTGAATTTTTCTAATCTCCTGAACACTCCAAATTATTATTTATTTATCAAAAGAGTTCAATTAGTTAAAATTACATTAATTAAATTTAGATTAATTAACTTTGGATTAATTACATTTAGACAATTAAATGCAAAATTTTGTTGGTATATTGAGATTAAGTTAATTAAATTTAGATATTTAAATTTAAAAATTAACGAAATGTTTGTAATTAAATTTTTAATAAAAATTAAATTATCACTCATTAAAAAAATAATAATTTTTTTTGTTAATTATAAGAATTTTAATTTATTATTAAAAATTTGGTTAAAAATTGAATTATCTAAACTTAATTAATTCAAACTCTTATTTAAAATTAATTAATTTATTTACCTAAATTTATTTAATTCAATCTCACAATAGACCAACAAAAAAAAATTTATTTTCAAACCTAAAAAATTGTTTTTAACAAAAGTGCTTTCAAAAATTAATTTCGCTCTCAAAACCACTGATTCTGTTCCAATTCAAATGTCAAGAAAACGAGTCACACTACCACTACTACTGCAATAACTACAAAAGCAAATCGGTTGTAAGCTGATTAAATAGTTTTTTTTTTTAATTTATTTTATTTTTATTTATTTTTTTTGATTTTATTAAAAAGTAAAAAGTCGATCTTGAAAATAAGATCTGATATACATATATCATAATAAGCGAATGTCGTATTTCAACTTTTTACGGTAGCACTTATTTGTCTGCCGCATGCTTGACGTATCTAACTCTTTATGCTCTCCCTTCTCTCTTCTCTCCTTCTGCTCACACACACACACACATACTATTTCTCTCTATAATAGCTAGTATGTATGTACGCTGCTCCTCGAGGCTTTTACTTGTATTTCTAGCTATCCATTTTCTTTTCTTTTTCTCTCTTTTAATGATTTACAATTTTTATTAGCGTAAAAAAATAAAAAAAATGTGGTAGTAGAAATTAATAACTAAAGCGTTACTTAATTTATTTCTAACGCCTACCTATGAACGTATTATCTATATAACGATTTTTTTTTTTTAGAAAAATAAACTAAAACAAAACAGAAAAAGTAACTAGAAATAATAACGCAAATATACTAATTACAAGAAATGAAAATGTAGAATTTTCTTTTGTTGTTTTTTTTTCATATAACTTAAGCAGATGTATAGCAAATGAACTGGTTACAAAAATGTTATCTACTTTTGTATTAGAGTTCGGCAATGGAATGAATTGTGCGAAAAAATTGGGAATTACCGCAGAATATATTGAATATTGTAGCATTCTTTAAAGTGTAGATAAACTGAGCATATATTAAATAAATGGTATATTATTTTTTTTATACGAATTTCAAAAATTTTCGCTAAATATTTTAAGAGCGCCCTAACGTTTGCAAATTAAATTTTAATATCATTACTTAAATAAGTTTGGAAATTTTTTATTTTTTGCTTTTGATTTACTGTTTTTTATTAATTTTTAATACAATTTTCATCACCTTTTTTTTTTAATATTGCGCGAATATATTTCAAAATCGTTACTTAAATAAATAAAAAAAATGTTTGCATATTTTTTGCTTTTGATTGCCAGTTTTTTTTTTTATTGCATATTTTTAATCTATTTGTCATCATAACAAATATTTATTTGCAGATTAGCCTGCGTTTGAAGGCAGCCCTTTGTGGTTATATTCGCTTCAGCTAACAGAAAAAAATTAAATCGTTTATAAGCCATAACTTGCAAATATTTGATATATTTAAAGAAATTAGCGGTAAAAAGTCTGTTTGGGCGCCCCTACACCGCTGACTACTCTTTTTCTGCTGTTTTACGCCTTTCCTAGCCACAATTCATTCGATGCTTACTCTATGTTTCTTTTTTACATAATTTGCAATTTCCAATTTATACGCTCATCAACTAGGACTCTTACTTTACAAAGTGACACACTTCTTTTGTTTTAACGGTGTTTTGCTTTTACATATTCACCTATGCTCTTTTATGCATTAATCATTTTAGCTTTCTTGTTTTTTTCTTTTTTCTCTATTTTCGTTTACTTTTCATTTCTTTCGGTTTCATATATCATATCAGCTCAACTCATTAAGTATATATGTATGCATATAGATATATATGTATAATGATGCATATATATGTATATATAAATTAATATATAATCTACAAGTACATTATTAATTATTAACAACAACATCTAGTAATATTACAAGAGATTGGTAAGGTATAAGTTGTTGTGTTGCTGCTGTTGTAGCCGTTGCTGCTGCGATATCTCCGCTTTTAGCGCTGTTGCCACCTGCTCATGTTGATTAAAGAGATGTAAGAAGGTTGTTGTTGACTCGCTGGTGGGCATGCTCCACTTGCACGCCGCAACCATCTGCGACTATGATCCCGTTTTTGCGGCGATCACCTGTTGGCGCTCGCGTTATGCACACAATAAAACCAGCACTCACTCATCACTTTGTGTATTTCGTCATAGTCCAGTTCAGCTACTGCGTTTGCACTAACAACTGAATGCACTCACCAACATTTGGCTCGGGCGCCTATTAGTAATCGCATGCCAACAACCAACCACACAACACCTTCAAAGCTTCCACCTCAGCAAGTGCGCGTTTGTCGCCATCGGCAGATGAATTTTATGCGGCAACAATGCAATTATAACTACAACCACTGCTGCTACTGTTGCACACCAAATGCGACATGTTGCTGCTGCCACCGCTCGACCTGCGACAACGGCGACGGCTGCGCCCACCTGTGCGGCGCACACATTCTCATAATCATTTTTTCTTAGTGTTAGTTAGCTCCCCGTGTCTCACCTGTTTATAATTGCAGAGGCGAGCGTGTTATTGTTAGCAGTCGCTGATATCGCATGGTTCGAATTGCCGCCGCCGCCGCCGCCGCCACCGCCGCTACTACTACTATTGCTATTACTATTACTGCCGCCGCTGCTAATTAGCGTCGCTGTTGCATTATTGTTGCCATTACTATTGTTGTTGCTGGCAACAACGCTCTCAATGCTCTTGAGATCATTGCAACTGGTCGTTAGCGCACCGCCGCCGGCTGTTGTGGTTATAACATCGGCCGCCGCAGCTGTGGAATTCGTAGAGACTATATTCACCAGCGATTGCTGATGCACCGCCACCGATGATGACAGTGTCGTCGCATTCGTTGTCACCTGCGCCAAACTGACACTCATGCCATTGCCACCGCTGCTATTGTTGGCCGCTGCCACTTGCAACTGCTGCATGGTGGTAGCATTGCTGACCGCAGAGCTTGTCGCTATCGGCAGCGTGCGCATGTTTGTGAATATTGTCTGATTGTTGCCGATTCGTCCGCGTAGCAGCGCATGTGTCATGCCACCGGGTCCGATTTGCATCTGCATCTGCCCAGAGTTGTTCTTTTGCAGCGGTTTCACGTTCAACAGACTTGTGTACAGCACGCGTTTACTATTCTCACCAGCACTACTCGAGCTCACCGCCGCATTCGTGGCGTTCACCTCCATATTGGAGGCGCCGATTATGTTCAGTATGCGCTCACGTTTCAGCTTTTGTTGTTGCAAATTTGCATTTGCTGTCGCCTTATTCAACACCACAGCCTGTTGTTGCACCGTTGCCTGTTGTTGTTGCTGCTGTTGCGACTGACTGACTGCGGCCGCCACAGTCTTTGCGTCCACCACAATACTGCCATGATGCACACTGACAGCGCTGCCAACGCCACCGCTACCACCGCTACCACCGCCACCTGCACTCGAAGTGGACACGAAGTTCACCTTCAAATTGGAGTTCTGCAGTTCTTTGTAGTGATGCAGCTTCTGTGTTATGCTGTTGTTGCTGTTGCTATTGCCGTTACTGTTGCCACCACTATTGTTGTTGCTATTGGCCTGTTGCACAGCAACAGCATTGGCCAATTCGCTGGCGGTGGCAATGGTGAAGTTGGTGCCTCCTCCGCCGGCATTGTTGCTGGTCAAGTAGATTTTATTGCCCTGTTGTTGTGTCACCGATTGTGAGGACGTTATTATCGCTGTCGTTGGTTGCAGACTGTAGTTGTGATTGGCCGCAATTGCTGCCGAATTGTGCTTTTGTTGTTGCTGGTGGTGTTGCTGTTGCTGCTGCGCAACATTCAACTCGGACACGAGCAATGGGTATGAGGACATCTTTATCACTTTGCCTCCCTGCATTTGCACCTTTTGCAATTGCTGTGTGACCTGGGATGTTGTACCAACTAATGTTGTTGTAAGGCCACCGCCACCACCCGAGTTCGTTTGACCTTCATTCGCAGCACCATCATCATCTTGTTGCTGTTGTTGTTGCTGTTGCAACTGTTGCTGCTGCTGCTGATGGTGCAATTGCTGTAAATGCTTTGAGATTTGGATTTGATGTTGTTGCGCCGCTTGGGTGATTATTTTTCGTTGTGAGAATTTGCGATTCAGCAACAATTTGTTTATATCTGAAATAAAAATAAAATATGGCTTTTAGTTTTGTTAACATTTTCACATAAATTTATACAGCAAAATTAAATGAAGTTGTTTATATATAAAAAAAAATACAAAAAGGTTATTTATATAAAAAATATATAATTTATTATACTAATTTATTATACTATATCTAAAAATAAATATTTAACAAACAATTTAAAACAAGTAATTAATTATATATATTTATATATATATAAACACAAGTTGGTGTTAAAGCCGATTATTGAATACGCTCGCAAGTATTGGATATGTAAAGATTATAAAGGGTGTTTTTTTTAGAGGTATAGATCTTTAAATTGCAATACAACATAAGCAGCTTCTTGGGGAGGCCGTGCAAAAATTTCAGATCTATATCTTAAAAAATGAGGGACTAGATTGCGTATATACAGACAGGCATCGAATCAACTCGTCACGCTGAGCATTTATATAGACACTATAAGGTCTCCGACGTTTCATTCTGGATGTTACAAACTTCGTGGCACACTTAATATTCCCTGTTCTGTAAGAAATAACCACTTTAAAGTTTACCGGGTCGACGTATATCTACCATATACTCGATAAATGAGAAGTATTGATTGATTTACAATCTTTGTACCAAAAAACCAAATTTCTTGAAGCTATCTCACATGCGACACAAGATATATTAGGCAGAAGTCTATGATCAAAAGAATATTCCATAAGTTGAGGTTAGGTGACATATGAAATTTTGAAGATCAGGTCAGGGGCATACTTTCTGCTCACAATTGCAAAAGAACATTCTTCAAAGAATCTACCAGGATTAACGTTAGCTAAACAAAAAATATTAAAGACCCTGCAACATGTTGAACGAATGTAGAAATATAATAAAATACATTTGACTCACCCGTCGCACCATCTGGACCGTTCAACTGCCGCTTTTGCCCCGGTCGACTGGCCCACACAATCTTATTGCCGGTCGAACCTGCTGCAGCTGCTGCCGCCGCCATCGCCGCCGCAGCGTCAGCACCACTTACCGTCGTGGCACCGCTTGAAGCCGCATTTGCCGACCCACCACTTATCTGCCGCCACACAATCTGCTGCGTTTGCTGCGGCACGAGCTGCTGATGCTGCTGTTGCTGTTGCGCTTGACGGGTTGTTGTTGTGACAATGAGTGGTGTCGTGCCGACGGACGCTGACGACGACAAGTGTTGCACTGTGCCACCGCTTCCGCTGGCATTAGTCAAATGTTGTACGGCACCGCCGCTAATACTATGCACAGCCACTTGATGTCCACCCGACGTACTGATAATATTCACACCGGAACCCGTAGAGCTCATGTTCGACGCCGTCACAGCATTGCCATCAATGGTCAGTATATTCGTGTTCGCCGTCGACGTTGATGTTGTATTCGCATGGCTGCCCGATGCGCTGCCATCACTATTATTTTCGAACTTCACATTGGATAACGTTATAACCGATGCTGGCGCTGTGTTTGTGGACGTTTGGCTATTAGGAACTTGCGCCGATGATGCGGCTAGTGTGCCGCTGGTGAATGCGGGTGTGGCTTTTTGTATGTAGATTTTTTGTGTGCCACCAATGATGGTGCCATCGGCCGTTGTGCTGGTCGTGTAGATGGTGTGATTCCCCGTTGCTGTGGCGCCAATCGGTGTGAGCGTCGGCTGACGTAGTGGCGTTGTTGTGACGGTTGTGGTGCCTGCATTCGTTGGTGTGGCGGACACGTATTGTGTGATGACCGGACCGCCGGACAAGATATCACGTTGCATTTGCAAAATTTGTTGACGTTGTTGGAACTGTTGCATGACATTTTGTATGCGTGGCTGACGCAACTGTAATATTTGATGTTGCTGTTGTTGCTGCTGCTGCTGTTGTACCTGCACTTGCTGGAATTGCTGTTGCTGTTGTTGCTGTTGCGGCTGTAATGCCGGCACATTCGACGAGGTTACCGTTATTATGTCACCAACCGCCGCCACCTCTTGCAAGTGCATCTGCGTCTGATGGTGCTGCTGTTGTTGTTGTTGTTGTTGTTGTTGCGGCTGCTGCTGCGTGACTATCTGTTGCTGCATATGCAGATGAGCTTGTGGCTGACGTTGGTGTACTACACCGGTTGTCGCTATAAGCTGCGGTTGCACGTTGTTCGCAATGAATTGCGGCACGCTTGTGACGCTTGCTGCGCCGCCGCCGCTGTTACTGCTGAAACTAACGCCAGCCACAGCCGTATTTTGCAATATTTGCGCGGGTATGGTTGCTATCGAAGTGGTCGCCTGCTGCTGCGTGCTCACCAACTCACTAGTTGCAAGCGCTGGCAACGCGGGCACCTCATCGGCGGGCTCTGTCTTGACTGTCGCATCAGGAGCTGATGATGTTGCAGCGGCTTTGACGTCGCTGACGTCAACTTGCTCGGCTTTCGGCTGCAACTTTTGGAAAAATACGTCATCCGGTAGTGTGCTGCTGATGTCTGTCATGTGGAAACTTGTACCGCCATATGTAGCACAACTACTGCGCCATTTGCCGCCGCACTTGGCACGTGATGAACGTGCTTTGATTTTTGCTTTGTCGTCAATGCAGTCCAGCAAGTCGGTCTCTACGTCCGCTGCAACTTCGTCAACCTCGGCTTCACCTTCCAATATGCCATTCCAAAAATTCGTAGCCTGATTCAGCGTCTTGATGTCGTCGCATTCTTTTAATATATTCACCAACATATTCTCATCCGTTTCATCGCCATCACCCAGGAGGTTTATATCCGTGAGTGAGTCACCACTTAAATTGAAATCAATTGCTGAATTAGAGCTACCGGCTGCGCCAACATCTGGACTCTTGCTACTGCCGCGCGTTACTTCAGGCGCATAATAAGTTTGTAGCAACTGTGTGTCTGGCTCGAGTTCGGCATACTTGAAGCTGCTGCTTACGAAGAGCGCATCGTCGGAATGTGTATCCCACATATTACTCAGCGTCTGTTCATCGCTTTTGTGGGCACGCTTAACTTTTCCAGACTCAATATTGTCACATGACAACCGAAGCATTTCAACGGATATTGGAGTCTGTTGCGTCCACTCAACCAGCGGCTCTGTTGAAGTCATTTTGCAATCGCCGCTATCGGACAGCTCGTCGGTCGGTGTTTTCGGGCGGAAATGTAACCAATCGCGGCGTATCTCCGACAGCAGCTCATTGCAAACGTCCAGACGTTGACTGGAGGTCGGCGAAAGACTGCCAATGTAATCGTAGTTATCATCGAAATGCGTCGTTGAGTCATTGTCGATTAGAATATTTATGCCGTTAATGCTGTTGCTGCAAGCGTTCTCAACACCGCTCTGCTCGCTCTTTAATTGATTGTTGCGCTGCAGCGTCAGCCAATGCTGTTGGCGTATAACATCAGGCAATTGATTCAGCGGCGTCGATAGCGTATCCTCCTCGTCTACATTGACATGCGCAGAATTGATGGAATTGAATTTCGTTGTTGAGTTGTTGGTTGGCTGTGCCATATCGTTGCTATCGAGTGGCTCTTTCTTCACGGTGTGACGAATTATGCTACTCAATTGTGCCAAATTCACATTCTCCTCATCTTCCAGAACCTGCATTTCGGAGTTGGTCGTGGTGTCCGTTAATATGGACGACGACTTCTTTATGCTGCTCAAAGGTTCATTCGAATCATCGGCTGAGGCACCACCACTTGTGCAATCTATCAGTTCTTGTTTGATAGCTTTGGTTAACGGTGCTGTTGCCGACGGCGTGGACGTTATGGAACCGGGCGTTGTGGCGGACGTCATTGTTGCGGTAATAGCAGCTGCGGCTGATGCGGCTGTTGTTGGCGCTGACAATGACACCGCCGGTGCTGATGCTGGGCTAATGCCTTCGCTTTTTATCACATTAAATTTATCGCTAACACCTACATTCTTATTTATATTACTACTGCTATTGTTGTTGTTATTGTAGTTCATCAAATTGTTATTGGATCGATGATTGGGCCACGGCTGCTGCTGCTGCTGTTGTTGCCGCATTAAATCAACCACGACTTCATCGGACACATTCTCACCGTTCAGCTTTTCACGCTTCACGTTTTCGCTCAACAAGAAACTACTTATGCTATTCATGCTCTTCTCATCAATCAACTTGGACAGCCGATGCAATAAACGACGCGGCATTGGCTCTTTTGTTGATGCAACAGTTTGTGACGTAGGCGCAGCTTTAGCATCGACAACAACATTGGCATTATTGAAACGCCGCCGTTTTGTGTGCTGGCCATCCGCTGAATTGCCACCGCCCTCTTCAATGGCCTTCCGGCGCTGCAGTCGACGGCGAAGACGCAGCTGTTGCAAACGCATACGTTGACGTTGGCGCTGACGCAGCATTGTCAACGACGAAATGTAGTTGGCATCACGTGAGATATTTACATCTGGTGACAAGGCCTCCTCATAGTCGTCATCGTCATCAAAGTCTGCCTCGACGCCATCATCGTCACTAACTTGCGTGGCCGTAGCGTCGTGTTTGGCTGACGGTAAACCAGACGGCACCTCAACGGGCTCGACTTTGATCGTCGTATTGGCGGGTATTAGTGATGCAGGCATTGGAGCAGTTGAGCTGGTTGCGTTAGTTATGCTGGGCAATGGCAGATCAACAACTGTGGGTGGTGAGGCGGGTTTCACATGCTCGCTTTTAATATTTGCACACTTCGCCGCGGCCGAAGTGGAATCACTCTCAAATATCGTGTAGTCTAGCTGTGACCAAAAATCATCCATGGTTGTGGCAATGCGATCCAACATAACACGACCACCACGTCCCATGCGACGTCTGGCGAAACCAATGCAACGTGGTCTAAAAGGGAAGGCACACCCAAATTATCTAAATCGCAAAGAGTCTGTTGGGAAAAGATACACACCTCGGATGTCGGATGGATGTTAGTGTAAACCGATATTTCGTATCACCAAAACCGTTTTCGTCCTTCGACTCCCAAGGCCAGTTGCCATCATGGGCTAGCGGCTGTAAACAAAAATGGGATATAGAAATATTAAAAACATAAATAATAATTTGTTATTCTACTAGAGCAACAAAACACACTAAATTTTAGCATACGCGTAGCATATTTCTTGCATACGCACGCACACATGCTACCATGCTATGCTCATTTATATTAATCCCATTTTATATTATCATACTCTCTAGCCAACGCATAAGCTCACCCTCTGATAGTCGGAGTGCTGCTTTCGCCTAAATGCAAACGGTGCCTCCTCCTCGCTCTCGGAGCCCATTTGGTGCGCATGATGACCGCCACCACCACAACCCAAACCGCCGCTGCCGAAATCCTCCTCCTCCGTTTCGATATTGGATTCATTTGCAGCGGGCGATGAGCTCTGACGATGCAGTTGCAGCGCGCTTAGCGCTGAACCTGGAACGCCCAACGCTGACGCTGACAAACCATTGCCAACGCCACTAATCAAATACTGTTGTTGCTGTTGTTGTGTTAGATGCTGTTGCTGCTGCTGCTGTTTATCGCGCGTCAATTTATGTTTCCGCTTCTTGTACGTCCGTTTCTCCTTGCGATTACCACCGCCATTTGCGCCAGCATTGATTGCATCTACATATGAAAGGAAAGGGTAAAGCATGATTTTGTTTTTAACAACTAAATTGTATTTACTGAAATCGTTGCTACTCACCAATCGTTAGAGTCGAAGGATTCAGGTACTGCGAAGCCGACGCATACAGATGGCCACCACTGCCGGGCGTCACATTGTTGGCACCCGCCGCTGCTGCCAGCAAACCACCAGGCCCCAGTACACTGCCAATGCCGGTAGCATGCGTCGCCCCACCGGTCGACACCACACCGGCGGACGTGGCGCCTGTCGCAGATCCATGTTGTGAGTATTGATTCGTATACAAGGGGGCAAACGCTGGTCTGCAAGTTGTCAAATGAATAATAATAAGCGCTGTGTGGCATATAAAAATGCTGGATGGTCAAAACATACCTGAAACTCTTCAGAGAAGAACTCAATTCGGAGAGCAGAGCACCACTGAAGTCGCGCAGCTGATATCGCTTCTCGAAGATTTCTATAGATAAATGCAATTGCTCACGTTTCGTCTTCTCGCGGCGCTTAACCATCTCCAGCACGGTGGTGGCACGCTGCAGGTCGCGCCTAATTTAATATATATATACGCGTGAAATTAATACGATTTTTTGAGTAAACAAACTGTTTAACAGAAGCTCAGTGAACGCTACTACGTACGGGTTATGGTGCGGTTTTGTTTTGATCCTGAAGACCCTTATTTTCTTACGTTATAATATCTAAATGTAAAGCTAACCCTGATTATACTACAAAAGTTATAATTAGAAGTGGAACGCAATATAGATGATTTTTTTAATCAATAGCAAGCTTTCAGGTTTGAAATTCAAAAATGTATCCCTGTATTCTTAAAAAAAACTTAATATATCTGGATCCTAGATATATACATACAAATTAAATACTTTTAATGTAAAAAGTTCAGTTCAGTTTCAAAATTTTAATATAATTCATTAACGTTAACTTCGGCTGCATCAAAGCTATAATACCCTTCACAGGTGCATTTTTTATAGCATAAAAGGGTGCAATAAGATAATTATCTTGATTTTGATCGGTCTGTTTAAATGGCAGCTATGTATATGCTATAGTGGTCCGATCTAAACAATTTGTTCGGTGATTGTAACGTTGACTTGGCTAATAATCCATACCAAATTTCGTGAAGACATATCGTCACATAAAAAAATTTGCTAAAGAAGGGTTGGATTTTGATTAGTTTGTATGGTACTATATGCTAGTGGGCCAATCTAAAAATTTCTGCGGCTATTGTAGTGATGCCTTAGATAATAATCTATGTCAAATGTGGTGAAGATATATTGTCAAATAAAAGTTTTGATTGCAAGGACTTGAGTTTGGCCGCTCCGTTTGTAAGGCAGCGATTCCGACAAATTAGCAGCATCTCAGACAGACATGGCTTAATCTACTCAGTTCGTAGCGTCAAGCGTAGGTCTCCAACATTTCTTTTTGGATATTACAAAGATCGTAGCAAACTTTATAGAGCCTGTTCAGGGTATAAAAATACAAAGTTATTTTGAATAACAAACTTTGAATGTTATTTTCTTTCAAACCTAAAAATAGGTTTATGATCTTTTGTCACTCCACATCCAATATAATAAAAGATTTAAATCCTAAACTACTCTATCGATTATAATCAAATCAAAAAAATCCAGAAAATTTAGAGGTTAGTATTACTCAGTACTATAGACTCTACAGCATTTAAAAAAAATTTATTTCATGTTACAACAATAACAAACATAAACCAAAATCTGTTTCTTCAATGATAATTAGGGATCAACTTTTGCTTTAAAATACTTTCTTGATTGTTCCAAATTTATCTTCACCTATGTAAATATTTTTTAGATTTAAGCAAATAATACTAAAATACCGTTATATGGCGTTCACTTATCAAATCTTAAACTAGAAGAGCAAAATTATCTGAAACAAATACTGCCACTTTTATGTACTTCACTTGTTAATTACTATTGCTGTACTTTTAATTACGATCATAAAAGACGTGTAAGCTTGCACTCGTGTTACCCCAAAGTGTTTAGTAAAGAATTGTTACTGAACTACTGGAAACTACATTTACTTTTTTCATTAGGAAACAAAAGCAAACAAGCAAAAAAAAAAAAATAGGTAGTCACACTGGCCCATATAGTTATTCGTACGCACCTCAGCTTGAGCATCTTCTCATAGGACGTTTCATCGTTTTTGCGATTCTTTCGCGTTTGCATCTTTTCGGTGCGTCGGCGAAACGCTAAGTACGGATTGTTCGAAGATGCGCCCGGACGATTCTCCGTTTTCACAGTCAGTATCAGCGGATGTTGCTGTATTATTTCAAGTTTTAATTTAGCAAAATTTGTTGTTACATTTTTTCAAACATGTTTAACAATTTCTCTTTTTTGAAATTTAATTTAAATTAATATTTTTATGGTATACAAATTGTGCGTCTTTTATTTAATTGGCACATTCTTTTTTTTTCTCAATTATTATTAGGTCTTTTCGTTAATTTTAATAAGATTATTACCATTTTTAAGCGTTTATTAAGCCAATAGTCGTAAACGGCTATGCTGACTTCATCGTCCTGTTTAAGCAATGCTTTCGCCTCATTCAGCTTTACGACCATTTGCCCTGAACTCTTCTCTAGCCGATCCATCATCTGCTCAAACTTCAGTGGTGTCAGATCGAGACGACGACTCTGTTGGCTGATCCAAATCTCGTCGCTGCTATCCATGTCGTAATCTGGCACATCTTGCTCGAGACCCAACGCTGCAATGCGAGTGTGTGTGTGTTTAAAAAAAAGTTTACAAGTTGTTTTTTTAGTGCTGTAAGTTTTATTTTACTCACGTTGCATGTGTATTAGTTGGCGCGGCATTTTGTAATTTGGCGGATACATGCGGTCGTAGGCTTCCTGATCGGTGGTAAAAACCTCTGGAGTTGGTATAATGAGACCAGTACATATTGCGCGTTGCAGATGATGTTCCTATAATATTTCAAAAATAATATATTAGATATTTATATAATTCTTTTGATATAGAAGGCAGATATTTTTTTATTCAATTATATTTTTTTTAAAGTTTGTGGAGATGAAGAGAAAGCTTTGAACGATTATTTTCGTCCTAACATCTTTATTATCCTTGATTCTATAGGTAAATATTTACGTTGATTTAATTTTTTTTGTTTTTGTAAGCTTGGCGATTTTCGTTTGTTAAAAGAAATGGATCAAAATTTTGTTTCATTAATTCTTGGTCAAAAAAATACTGTAACGATACCTTAGCCTCTATATTCACTAGACATGACTCCATGTGACTTTTTCATATTTCCAAAAATAAAGGGCCGTTGTTTTACAAGCATAGATGACATTAAAAGCGCATTGCTGAAAGAGTGCTTATAATTTCTTCGGAGATTTTACCGTTACCTTCTACAACAATCCATAACAAAAAAGTTGTTCACACAAAGACTTGATTTTGATCGGTCAGTTTGTATGACAGCTATTTGGTATATTGGTCCGATATCGGCGATTCGGACAAATGAGCAGCTTCTTGAGAAAATAGGATATTTCAAAATCTGACGGACTAGTTCGCGTATATACAGAAATACGGATACAAATCGACTCAGCTCGTCATGCTGATCATTTATATATACATTTTATAAGGTTTTCGGAGTTTCCATTTGGGTTTTACAAACTTCGTGGCAAACTAAATATAGACTGATCAATGTATCAAAAAAAAAATAATAATCGAAAGATATAAAACAAACTAAATACTAAAAAAAAAAAGGATTGACATAAAATCATTTTAATATCTCTAAAAATAGTATACAAAAGGTCATTCCATTAAGTTTAAATTATATTTTTGATCAGAATATCTTGGAAGCGAGACTAGTAGCACAAATTGCAGAGTAACATACCTCACTATCATATTACTGAAGACAAATTTTTTTAGAATAAGCGTATTATTTCAAATACGAAAAAGCTGATAAGAGTCAAATCTTCAAAAAGAGTCTTTGTGCCTCTTCTAATATATAATTTGATATTTTTTGAATACAAAAATAACACAACCAAGTTAAAGAGTCTACCAACAAGAACGACGTTATGTTAATTAAATAAAACAGATAAGTTTATGTCATCTTTGAACAAAATATCGGTCAAATGGTCACCACGGAAAATCTCCACCCGTTTACGCCAATTTTCGATGACCCGATGCAGCATTTCGGCTGGAATGTCGGCTATAGTACGCTGAATGTTGTCTTCGAGCTCCTCGAGCGTTGCCGGTTGATTGGCGTAAATATTTGATTTAACATACTCGCTTAGAAAATAATCTAGAGGCATTATATGGTATGATCTTGGCGGGCATTTGACTGGGCCATTTCTTGAAATTAACGAGTCGCCAAATTTTGCACGCGATGTTTCCATGTTTAGACGTGAAAGACGAAGCGACGCACATTCTCGTTGAATATATACAAGTATATCGTCCGCGTCAATTTCATCAAATTCCGGAAAGAAAAGTCAGTCACTTGATGTGTTCAAATGAAAGGTTCTACGAAAAATTACAAGTTTATTCTAAGTAATATATAAGAGGGAACCATGCTCCTAACCGCGGGTTTTACGTTACTGGAATGACCCGGATATTATCCGACCAAGGGCTGTAATTTCGGCGATCAAACCCCATTTAGATCGGTCTAGGAACGATGAGCTTCCACGGACCATACGTACGAGAACCGGGTCAATCGGAATCCTGATTTTTTATTGAATTGGCACAATCAACAACCCTCTTAAGAGCGGTATGTGCAAGCAAGATGCCAATATTCCAAGTAATTTTGTGCAATACTTATATCTAAAGAATTTTCTGATATCTTCGTTTATTACATACATACCAAACCTACAAGCAATGTGGAAGATTAATTCATATAATAATGCACCACAAGTTAACAAAGTCGCACATAAATTTCAATTCAATTCATGGTAATCAGTACAAGAAACCAATATTGACACGATTGTTTCAACCTTATCATTTTATTATATTATATTTATGTAAGCAAATACAATAATATAAATAAATAAAAAATTGACACTGAGTGCGCTAAATGACGAATATAAACGCATCAGAGCAGCCAAAGGGCAATAAAATGATAATGAATCATTACTTGCAAACACACACGTATGCAGGTACATATATATTTCATATTGATGCGTGCAAACTACACCGAATGGCATGAAATGAATAAACTAAAACAACAATTCATCACAGTCATCACATGTTGTCAACCACGCTACACTCACTAACGGCAAAACGGCGAAAACGTCAAAATGTGCAAACGAGTGTACCATAAACATTAACCGGGTACGCTGTACGCTTCTGCACTTGCACGAAACATGTGTTTGTGAAATAATCGCAAATGCATATAAGTAGATATATTTACATATGTATATAAATTTGTTACATTTATTATGCACATGTTCACTTTCATGTCACACTACGCCGCGGCTCACATGGAAATGCGCCGCGTTTTTACAATATAAAAATGAAAAAGTAGATAAATACTCGCGCCAATTTCATTAGACGGTCGTTGAGCATTTGAGACTTGCGTCAGCGGTGGGTGGTGCAGTGTAGTGCCGGAAGTTTGGATTGTGGCAAATGATATATTTTGTTAACAAGCGCAGCGTATTACTCTTGCAATTAATTTGGGAGATGAATGCTTCTCTGATGCGGAGGGAGTGGAGTGTTGAGACTGTGACAGGAGGCCTTTAATGTTCAAATAAAAACAAACTAATTTGTTGAGATAGTTCACTAAGGGCAACATGTACACATACTCGTACGTGGAATGTATATTTCCACGCTAACAAGGCTTAAAAACTGTAATCGGTGTTCAACAAAAATAAAGTGCATACTTCGAGTTAGATATATTTTCGTAGACTAATTTAATTAAAGATTTAACCTAGATATTAATTTTTATAAATATTTAATCAAATGAAGCAGAATTTTGAGCGGTTTTTGCTCGACAAAAGCAGATAGTTCGACTAAATAATTTCTGAGTGGCACCGCTACTGAAACCTGGGAAACCCGCCAACTAGTTCGTCGTGCAGTGGCATTGATGACATGTGTTCAAAAGTAAACCGCTACATGATCGGTAATTTTCACTTCTTTACGCAAGGAGCCTCTTATACACCACTCCACGGCGACCATTTTCACGGCTGGATGACGAAGCACGTTTCCTGAGCTCCCGGTTAAATGACTTGAACCTTGCCACCCAAAAAGCTATTAGATTACCATTACAAAAACCACAACAACTAAGTAATACTAACTAAATGAGGAGTTATCATTAAGTAACTTAATAAACTATCAAAGGCAGATAATTAACGAATGAGACATTTTTTAAGTTGAAAAATATTGTTGGTTCTACGTCCAAAACTTATAACTCAGATTATGACAACTTACACATGTGAACAGAGGCCACCTAAAAGAAAATTATGTATCACAAAGGCCCGTA
This sequence comes from Bactrocera oleae, assembly GCF_042242935.1. NCBI lineage: Eukaryota > Metazoa > Arthropoda > Insecta > Diptera > Tephritidae > Bactrocera > Bactrocera oleae. The sequence continues at coordinate 46,543,597 of NC_091538.1, read as the reverse complement.
ACATCCGTGGAAAACAGATATTTCTTTTTACCAAAAGATAAACGTTATGAACTGACATTTATGGCGAGTACTAAATAAAACAATCAATGGAAAAATGGATAAAAATATTGAGAAGTACGGTATTCTGCGCTAGTAAGTACTTTTTTTTACTTCTTATCTAATCTGCGCAAAGTTAATTAAAAATATAAATGAAATTTTAATATTCGAATGAATTTCTTTAAAAGAAAATGTTTCCAATGGAATGAAATTAGAATAAGAAAAGACCTTGCCCCTATTACCCCTATTATATTATATTTACTCTATTTACGTACATTGATCTGAATAAATTATCAGTAATCAACTAAATAAAATGTGCTAATTATATTATAATGAATATCTGTGATTCACATCGGAACTTTCGTACATAATATACACATGTACTTGCGGTATATACACTTATGCTTGTTTAAAAGATTAGCAAGCAAACGCTTGAATATTTTATATTTTTTCAGTCAAATATCTAACAACAGCTGCGTAAAAATCCATATTTTCTCAGGTAATTTATATGTATGTATGTATGTACCGATAAATTTTTTTGCCCCTGAACTCTATACAAAAGTGTGATAAGATTATTTTCAGAAAACATGAGATTTGGAATCTTCATTTTACTTTTATTTACAAAAATGTTATGTTTTCAAGAAATTATTATTAATGAAACTTTTTGAAGTTCAATGCACAATTCAACATATTATATATACACTACGCATCAAATGAAAGTATAATTTTCATAGTAAATTTTTCAGTGCACATTTATTAAAATAAATAGGTAAAAAATCATACAATGTTATAATATTTCAATGGATGTTTAATTAACAATTTATATATGAATATATCTTTTTTTTATAGCCAGGGGAGATATGTGTTATCTTGTGGGTGGTTGAACGACCCCGAATTCATTCTGCACTTACAAGTATTGTCGAATTTTCCCTAAGAATGTTAACATATGTAGCCCCCGTCATTCGCCGATCGATCTAAACTACCTACACCGAATATTGAAAAACAACCCCAAACCATGAGAGAACCCCTCCATGCTTTACTGTTGATTGTATGCACAGTGGGTTTAAGCGATCAGAAGGTTTACACCACACTCACTTTCGTTTTTTTGAATTCCTTAGCTCGAATTTTCGACCCATCGGACCAAATTACTTTGTCCCAAAATGGGGTTGACATGTTTAGATATTGTTTTGCGAACTCCTATTCGCGATGGAAATCATAGGTCGGTTTTTGCGACGTAATTTTTCAAACCAAACGTTCGCAATTTCTTTTGCATTGTACTAATAAAAACAATCAACTCCCTCGGTGAAATTTCAGTGGTTTCGGCAACTTTTCTTCTTATATATGGAAATTTTGAGCTTTGGACCTCCACCGTACTGAGTCTTGCATATTTTATTTTTCTCGAAATTTTCAAAAATATTTCTTGCTTCTCCGATCGAAATGGAATACATTTCAGATATTTTTTTTTTATATGTTTCACCCTTCTTCCTATCTTCTACAATTAAGTTCCAAATTTCTTCAGTTTTCTTCATTTTTCACTAAGAAACATAATTATATTTATCTCAACAGAAGTTCACTGTCAAAATGCAAATTTATTAAAACTGTACGAAAATTAAATTTTACCTTAAAAGAGCTCAACAAAAACTTAATTAATACTTTCATTTGACGTGCGCGAATTGAGTAATTATTTTTGTGGCATAAAGCTGTAAATTTTATTTGAAATATTTATTTAAATAACGATACATGTTCATGGCATGCTTTATGAATTTAACTATAAGCGAAAATGTAAGAAGTAAATTAATGCTGTAAAGTTGCCAGTAAATAATATATTTATACTTTCAATTGATGATTAATGTAAATCAAATTTAAAAAGGACGTCAAAGTCGAGTTGGCAAATTGCTAAATAAAAATACTCTGCCATATTACTTAATATACTGTATACATACGTATGTATATATGGGAGAAATTGTTCAAAATCTTTAGTGATAATTCTAAAAGCATTGACAACATTGCGGATGCTTATTCCGCAAGTAATTTCGGTGATAAATGATATTAAAAGTATTTAAATACTGAAATATATTTTTTGGTGAATAAATTATTTGATCTTAACGTTATTTCATGTGATAAATTAATTACGAAGATAAGGCCAACCGAGATGCACATGCGAGCACGTATTATGATATGACAGATATTGGAATGGCGTGCCACTTCTTCGAGTAAATAAGTAGCATGCTCACAAGAAAAACAAGAACAAACTTCAACTTCGGTGCACCGAAACTGTAATATCCTTCACAGTATACAAGTTTTCCATACTTGATTATGATCGCTCAGTTTGTATGGCACCTATATGGTCCGATCTGAACAATTTGCAGGCTATAGCGTTGTTTTCGGCAATTATCTATGACAAATTTCGTGAAGATATCTTGTCAAATAAAAAAGTTGTCCAAATGAAATACTGATCAATCAGTTCGTGTGGCAGCTATATGCTTTAGTGGTTCCGACAAATGAGCAGCTATTTGAGGAGAATAGGATGTGTGCAAAGATTCAGAGCGGTATATATCTGTATGTATTTTACATTGCTTTAAACTTTTCTTTCTGAGCGTTAAAAGCTGCGTGACAAACTTAATACACCCTGTCAAGGGTATAAAAAATCGTAAATTAACAAAACTTAGGGAAAGCCAAAAACACGTGGAACATAAAATATGTTTGTATTGGTAGTCTATTTCAATATGTATTATTCTCGGGTTTTCCCGTAGAAAACTAAAATAGATATTTTTTAAGAGATCTCTCGCTTTAAGTTTTGAATACTTAAATATTTATTTTAATTTTTTAAAAATTTTCGCTATTCACATTTTTTTTTAATATTTATTAAAAGTTTTTCGGTTGTAAAATTTAATCATATTTAATTTCTACTTAACACCTTCATTGAAATTAAATGAGGCAAGTATTTTATTAGTCTTCCATTTATGTAGTTGAACCTATTATACATACTTGTATATATATATATAAAAAAAAATCGATGAAGCACTACACTATATTTTAATAAAACAATTTTCCATTGATTTTAGATTAATCGCCAAGGATTAGTGAAACAACTATTACATCTTCAAATTTCTGTCAAGTCAAGGCGAAACCTTTTTAACGCTAGAACTACGAACCGGTCAAAATGACCGGTTGCATCCCGTTCCCACGACAGTCGGGTCTACGTAACCGGAACGGACCCGGATTCATTCCGGCCAAGGACTGTCAACTCGGCAGAATTCTGCCGCTACAACAACAACAACCAGTTGCATCATTTATACATACCATTTCCACATTATTCCTATTTAATATTTTACGATAATGTCATGATTTTAATTAAATTTGTGTATAGAATAATATTATAGATTATTGTGTTCTTACGCTTCCAATTTTCAGAGAGAGAGAGAGAGAGAGACCTATTTTTCTACTGTTAATGATACTATTAGTATATTCACAAGGTGTCATATTGTGTCATATCGTATATTGTCTCATTTTTTTATGACTGTCATATCAACACCGTTGTTGTTTCCCATGCAAAATTGTAATACGACAAATACAAAACTGCGAGGTATGTCTTTTGAATGTGCAACTGTATCAGCTATTAACTGTATTTACTTTTTTTTATTGTTGACGTTTAAGTGTCTAAAATTAATAAATTAAATAAAATATTTTGTTGTCTATGTGGTTGCAATTGAGTTTATTGCAGTGTAAACCAAAACGCCGCTGTTTCAACCCGGTGCATAAGTGGAGTGCGGCACAAGAAAAAACGCTTGTGGAGTTCCTAATGGAACATTAAAGTTTAAAGGTTTGTTATTTCCATTAAATAAAAAAAAACACAAGGTTAAATGAATGTTATTAAAAAGAAACCAACGGCTCAACACTTCTATGGTCGCTTTACCGAAGAAACGCAATGACGGTAGGATGGAAAGTAGTGCGCGCAAAAGTTCGCAACATGCGCACTAGTTATAATAAAGCAAAGGCGTGGGAAGTGTCGACACGTGCAGGGAGTATGGAAGGCGACACAATAAAAAGTAAAATATTTTAATGCAATCTCATTTTTTTAGTTATGACCTTTATTTTTCTCTTTAGATAGTTTACGCAATATGTGTTTTTTCTATGAGGAGTTGGAGGATATTTTCGGCAAGAGATTGAATAATTCTGCGGTAGTCGAAGACAGTGTGAACTTACTTGATTCAACTCCTAATAAAGTCAATGTATGATTTTCACATAAAGAAGCTTTAATTTTATTTTTGTCACTTTCTCGTGGCATTTCTGTATTCTTAATTTTTCACTATCAGCTGGTGAAGTGTACAAATATTACACAATTTGACATACAACGATTAAAGGGTGCTCACAAGTGTCGTATTTTTTAAGACTATTGAAATACAACATAAGACATAAGACAAAGCTTGTGAATTGCCTTCCGGATTTCCGACAAAATACTAATTCTTGACAATATTTGAATATTTTTTTGGAAATATTTTCCTAATTATTTTGTTTATTTTTTAAAAGAAAAATGTATATTTCCAATTAGCTGTCGCTGATATTTATGAGGGTTTCGGAGCGAAATGTATAAATCAAAGCGATTTCTTGGATAATAAAATTAAAACAGCAAAACTAACGTATTTGTTTCCAATAAGTGGACAACAGCTGTATGAGCTATATATTCTAAAAAATATAGCTTTTCACACAGCAATAAAATATTAAAACATAAAGTAACAGAGGAACGTCTTTAGTTTAAACTGTACGCGAAAATAAAAATTTACTTAAAAAAAATAATAATAATAAGAAATAAAAAAGAGGAGTGTCTGAAAAAAAAACCAACTCAATACAAAAACACACATTTAAGCAGATAGACATTAAGAACTTGTCTGATCGCAATCAAATTTAGCAAAAAGAAATAGTAGAAAATTATCAGCAACAAAAAATCCGTAACAACAACTACATTAGGATTTATAGCTATACATAAAGAAATATATATTTATTTACTTAGCATTAGCTTCAAATATGTTATATACTCAGCACAATCAACTGGTAAGCGAATATATTTTTTTTTTTTTGCGCATACATGTTCAAATTTCGGCAGTTTTTATTTTTATTTATACTCTACTTTGGGCTTCTTATGAAAAGGATATCGCCTCTTGTCTAGTCTCTATAGTCTGATGACTATCGGTCGGTCAAACTGTTGTCTTATTGTGGTAGTGGATATATTTTTTGGACATTTTTTTAACACATAGGTACAAGGGTGAATAAAAAAATACAATTGTACTACTTTTTCTGTGAATAAAAACTTAGATAATTGCATATGTAGAATAGTAACAATGATCAGTCGAGAAAAAAAATAGATAATCTTATGTGCGAGTTTAGAACATTTTTTATGTAATTTTCAGTTAAAGTAGCTATGCTATAAGGTAGAGATAACTAACTGCACCATTAGATTCGTTATGAGCTTAGCGAATTAGATCCGTTATAAAAAAAATCGTAAGGGGTCATTAGAAATTGTGTACGCAATCAATCGACTTAATATTACTAATGATAGCAAAATTAACAATTTTTTTTTTTTTTTTGAAAATTAGTAGTTTTACCAATTAGCATCCTCTTTGCATTCAAATTAATTTGAATACAATGCTTCAATTCAATTGTAGAAAAAATAAACAAAACGGACGAAGAAAAAAATAAACAAGAAAGTTATCTGTAGCGACATATATATATATACATGTTAACGACTATATAAATATGTCCGCCGATATATACACTAAAGCAGATCGATTTGTAGGAGTCGATAAAACTGTAAAATCGTATATGCGGAAAATGTTCTACGGATCATTCTAAACAACTTTGCTGAAAAAAGTATGGGTCTAAAACCTAACGTTAAGTTTAGTTTTAACTTTTAGGATTATAAATTTTGTTTTTTTTTGGTTAGTTTTTGAATGAAATTTCACACACATCGATATTTCGATATTGTATTGATAATTTTTGGTCTCAGTCAGATCGACTATTCGTTTTTTTTTTATTCCCGTTTTTTTGAGTTATGTATATAACTCTTCATTTTTCGGTTTCATCCACGGAGAAGGCCGGAATATCTGCAGCAGTGGATGACCGTTTATTTTAGCGCCGTGCGAGATCTCAGAGCTACATAACACAAAAAAAAAATTTTTCAAAAATTTCGATACTGTATTTTAATTCCCAAAAATCGTCGTTTTTTAGGCTAAGAGGATAATTCTGCAATTTGGTATGCTCTTAGCTTTTGAACTGAGGGCATCATACCGGATAATAAAAAATCTGAATATAGGGTTGTATGGGAAATATATGTTATTTATAGTTGTCTGATACTTTCTTAAGCAAGTTTGTTCAGAATTATCTATAGAACGTTTTCGATTTTATAGAAAAACAAAATGCGATTTTATAGAAAAAAAAATGCGATTTTATAGAAAGAAAAATAGGCGACCCGCTCTAACACACCCAAAATTATGTAAATGCACGTGTGAATGTACATTTGATTATTGGTACGTACAACTGTATATACTAACATATGTAAGTGGGTATGTGTTATTTCGAATGTATTTAATAAACTTTTCGATATCTTATCGATAGTAACTAGTGTGCTGCAAGGTAATTATAAAGTTTTCAAATATTAAAGTATGATTTAGTACTAATTATAAGTTAGAATGTAATATTGAATTTATAATCATATATGAAAACCTGGAAACCGCAGATCACGAACGAATAATATATGTCTTAAGCACTCGTCGTTACCGAACAAATAAGAGTACGAGAGAAAATATTTTAAATTTGTCACTAAATCTCAGTTTGACGATTAGAAATGTGGCAAAGCTGCTGAAATGTCGAATTTGGTTATCATATTTAAAGCCAACAAAAACACACTATAAAGCGAGTTAAAAATTTATTTAACCATAAGCTTCAGAGATTTGTTTTAAGCTACGGCGACACCAAGCCCTGTTTTATATACAAAAATATTTAAATTGCCAATAAGTGAAACCACAGAGCCAAACGTGCAAATAATTTCACTTTACACCCACGTACATGCATATATGGTATTCCAGAGCCAGTAAGATTGTGTGAAGCACTAAAAAAAACATTCACCGACTGCGTTCCGTTGAAGAACAAAGATGATAAAGGCAACTGGCTGCTATGAACTGCCAAAAGCAGACACAGTAATGAAAATAACAACAACATGTGACTTTCGAAAACGAATAAAACCAAAGTAAGCAAATCGACTTGAAGACGGCAGAAGTTTCAGCAACAAAAAAACATAATAAATAAATAAATAAAAATTTATATTAAACAAACCAAAAGAGTTGCGAGCAAAAAGCTAACTTTGTGAATATTGTGTCGCGAAGAATACACCAAATGAAGTGGAGGTAGACTGAAATATAATGGCAAGGCATGAAAAGGAAGTAAAAACACTGCCAACACATGGCAAATAAGAATACAAAGTATAATAATAAAATAAAAATAAAAAGGGAAATGGAAAAAAATTTGTACAATTGCAAATACAACAACAAGAAGCGCGATTGCACTTCCCAATTCTTACAATGAGCAATTTCAGCAGGTCACGACTTGCGTTAAGAGCAGCCAAGAACACACCGCTACAACAACACCGCTGGCGCTCTCGAAACGCCTTGCCGAATTTTTTTTGGCCTTCGTCGTGTGAATAACAACAACGACGACTACAACTGCGTTTGGATTTTTAGACTCACAAAAATATTTTAAATTAGGTATAAAAAAAAAAGTGATAACGAAAGCCCGATATAAAGATGGCATAAGAGAGTTAAATAAAGATAAGCAGCAAAAAAGTATGAATTTATACAAATAAATGGATGAAATAAAAAAACATTTGCTTTGCAAGTCAAATTCGTAATACATAAAAGGTTTAATGTAAATGAAACGATTCACACTGCTTACTAATATATATGATTTTGCTTTTCATGACTTTAGGCGATGACGAATATTTTTAAGAGAACAAAAAATATAATTAACTTCTGCTGTTTATCACACTTGTATGTCACTAATTATAGCAGTAACTTTGATAACATTCATTAAAATAAAGTAAACAATAGAAAATGTTAATGCATCGTCCTTAAATTAATTGTGATAAAAAGTTTTAAAAAGATTACAAAAAAAATACAATTAAAAAAAACAAATAATTTATAATCGAAAATAAATAAACTATAAACTATAAGTAATAATAAATAATAATAATAAATTCAAGAACTTGAAAGCCAAAAGATTGTCAACTAGATAAGTATTTAATTGAATAAATATTTTTCAGACTCGACTTATGAACCACCCTGTTATAGTGAGTTGCACCATAAATTATAAATTTGGCAAAATTTTTTTATTTAAGAACATAAGAACTTATTAAAATTCAATGACTCAATAAAATGCAAAAACAGGCATTTAAAATGAATTATTTGCGCAAAGTAGCTATTATGAAACACTAAGCTTTCCTCAATAATAATCGATTTAAGTAATTACAGGTACTATTTATAAGAAATTGCATTCGTAATGCCATACAAATAATAAAAAAATGATTGATTGAAGGAGAAAAATTACAATCGAACTTTTTAATCTTATCAATTAAAAGTATGTGTATATATGCATACATACATATATGGTTGCACGAACTATTAATAATATAAAAAAAAAGTCACACAAACTGTTATACTCAAAAGTATAATATTGTATAAGTTGAGTTATTCAGTTCCAGTTGTTTAATCATTTTTCAATGAACTTGAAACAAGTGGTTCATGAATCAAAATAAATACATATACACATATGCAATGTGATAAAATAATTTACAAAAAAAAAATAGAAAAAAGTACATTCTCGTTACTGAAGTGTAACCTGTTGTTAATTATCTGGGTATGTACATATGTACATTTATGGACAAAATAAAAGGTGTACAAAACTTTTGATTTAAGGGGTTAGGGGTAGTCAGAGGCACGAAAAAATGAGAAGTTTCAGTAATTTTTTTTTAGTTTTGCGAAAAACGCATTTACAGTTACTCGAATAACTCAAAAAGTAGTTCTCGGATCAACTTGAAATTTTTCAAGATACTTAACGAAAATGCACAAAAAAAAAATGACTTATTTGAAAATTCTAACTACCCCTAACCCCTTTATAGCTTTGCAATTATAAAAATTTTGTTTCAGTTTTAAAACTAAGTTTTTTTTCCATAATATGAAATATCATTGGTAAAAAGAATAGGTGTAAAACATTTATTTTTCTAAATAAAAATAAAAATTCAAGTTATTCTTTAATTAGTCCATGGGTTAATAATAACCTGTATATCCTTCATGGTTTTGTATAAGTATTCCAATTCTATTTGGCACAGGTTTTTATTAATCTTTGGCAGGTTCCTAATGTGATAGCATCCTTAATTGTCTTTATGGTATATCTAAAATCAATTTTTTTTCTTTTCAGTCGGCGGCAGGTTCTTTTAAAATCATTTCAGTAAAGATGAATCTTAGCTCCATCACTGAATAAAATATTGCGCCACTTTTTTTCCATAGTGAAACCGCACCAATTTTTATGTTCAGCGGCAAAATCTTTTCTCGTGTGTATGTGGACTTTTCATAGTAGCGGAATTTTTCTGACCTTACGTCCCAGTAGATTATTGTTCACTAATAGATGCCGAATTGTCTGCGAGCTAACATTTAGTCCAACTTCCGCTAAAATTTGTCTGAAGTCGCAAAAGGATCCTTTTTTAGCTACGAAAAATATACGGCGAAAATTTTTCTGGGATAACCAAGAGTTTCCTTTCAATTTTTTTTGGTTTTTTTTAACAAAATAGTAATGGAAGTTGCAAATACCTAAGCTCTACTATTTCGCCTTCATCGTAAAAATTTAATGGCATTAAAAAAAGGAACAGTTACAACACTATTTAGCAATAAAACAGTACCAGCTAAACTCACCAATTATTTAGTCAATAAGTGTATATAAAACATTGTATTTGTAATAGGTAATTAAGAAATATTATACAATTATTTTCACAAGAATTAAGTGTTTGGGTGTCATCGACTGCTTATCACGAATCATCTATCTACTATTTGGTTGGTGGAACAGTTTATGAATAGCCAATACTTTTTACGAAATAAGAGGGTATAAATATCTTATATAGTAAAGTAATTTCTATACCTTGTCAAATTTAAAATTTTTCTACACAATGAATTGATTTTGATCGAAATCAAATTAGTATATGTTTACATATCTATATACTATAATGTTATAGGAACAAAATAGCCCACGCAAAGCGAAACAAATGTGTTTCTCCATGTGTAGCACTTTCTAAGGTATTTGCTTAACGGCTTGTTTTCGTTCTTAACAAATTCACCGCATAGCGATTCTACCAACTCTACTAGAATTACTTGCAGAATCAGTGTGCGTGAAACCTTAACTAAAAAATGTGGGCAAATATGTACACACTTATATCTACAATATATACATATGTATATAACAAAAAAAAAAACGTTCGCATAAAAACCACTATTATCCGTTTAAATCAAAACGAAGGGAGAAGACGTTATTGAAAGGTTGCTATCAGCAATAACAGCAACTTTCACAGTGCCATGACTACAACAATTGTAAAGCTGTTGGCAAGCAATACAGTGGTGTTCAAGAAATCCTACAGCTGCAGGCAATGTACCACTATTCCCACATCTTTGCGCTTAATTTCAGAAAGATGTTTGCGTTACAAAGTGTGACTGTATTGTCAGCTGAAGTGTGAGTCAGAGTTTATTTATGTATGAGTGTGTTGCGGACTGTTTAGTATTCCCATCATTTGGCTGCGGTTCGATGCGTCTGTTTCTGATTTAATGGACAGTAGTTTTAACGCTACTCGCTTGCTAGTTGTATTATTGGCCGAAGTAAAGTGTTTTCTTCTCAGAATACTTTGCTAATTTTATATGTTGCTGCAGATTTTGTAAAATATAGTAGATACATAATATATGATATTGATCCTCAGAGAAAATGACGAGTTCGAGTCAAGCTGCTTTATTTTTAAAAAATATAGAGGGTTCGGATTAGGTTTGCTAATATTTAAATATTTGTCAAGTCATTATTTTATCATAAGTATATATATGCACATATCATTTCCGATATAATTAATTTATAATCAAAAAAATATGTATATTTCAAATATGCAAATGACAAATTCCACGGAAAAATGTGGTGTTATTTATTGAAGTTAACCACATTCCTACGTACATACCATATTTACTTATAACAACTCAGGAAATTCTACCTGTCAAATGAGCAGAGGCATTATTAGGTGTTTACTTGCTGCATATTCATACTTGTATGTGTGTTTATATGAAATTATATGTAAAAAAAAAAAATGTATAAGATAAAATTGTAGTGAAATATAATAAGCAAATTAGAGACCTGTTAAATAGCGGATCATGGTATACGACCTAACTTTTAGATATATCTACATATATATGTATATCCATCTGCAGAATGTTTAAAATATATTGAACAGAAACAAATACGAAGAAAAATATAAAATTTAAAGGCGTAATAGCAGCAAAGATATATTGATTATGAATAACGCAAACTGTATAACGACGACGCAATTCTGAACACAAAAACTTTAGTCGTTTTTGTTGTTTGCTGACTAATGTATAAAGATCATATTGCGACGAATAAAAATAATACGACACATACACATACATACAACAAATGACGTATGTATACATACTTTAATTGCCATATAAGTGAGCTAGCACTTTTTTTTAAGCGGTTGTTCGCATTTAATTTAATAACTTTGCTCTCCACTCCTTAGAAACAATGATATTTTACTGAACTTCCAACATTATGACATTAGGTTAGAAATCTTGTAAGCTTACCGACTCCTCTTCCTTCTCCATGCCACTAGGCATTTGTGGCACAGCACGATTTATAGCCGAATATTCAGGCAAATCAGGCAGCTCCTCGGCCAAGTAGATGGGCATCTGCTTGGAGGGATCGAGCGCACGCGCTCGAAACGATAACTTCGACATGATGATATTACGAAGATGTGTGTATGTTATTTATGAATGCAACGGTGGTTACTGTTTTTTTTTTTTACTTCTATTACGTTTCCTGACTCTTCTTGCACTCTTCTTCGCAAATGTACGCTTCGTTAGTAGTCGACTTGATTATGCCAAGATTATGACCGATAAGATACGTTTTATGATTTGGATTGTTAATGATTATTTTATGTTGTTAATGAGCTTGCTTGTCTGCTAGCTAATGAAGTTTGTTCTTATGAAATTAAGAGCTCTCCGCTTTCTATTATCTTTCCTTTTTTTTTTAATATTAATCTAATTTAAGCGTACTTTTTCACGCCAACAAGCAAATGCTGTAGCTTTCGCGATTGTGACGTTGACTTTCGTTGTTGCACAAAAACGTGTAACGTCGACGATAAGTCTAATTTTATGTTGGAATGCGTCGACTGCTGCTTGTCCTGCAGCAGCGGCGTTAAACTGCTACTAAATAGCCTCTGTGCTGAAGAGGTGGAAAACGGCTTCTTGTCGTTATTAAGCAGGTGCTTCGAGGTAAAGGAGCTGTCTTTGAAAATGTTATGGGGTGTAAATGTAGGATGCAAGAAGAGGTGTGTGAGATCCACAAAATTCGGTATTATAACCACCGCTACAACTCCTGATTTTTTAAATTTTATTGTGGTAGTTACACTTGGTCGCCAAGTGTAGATGTTAGTATTTGACAGAATTAATAGCGCGCCTTGCGGACTGTTGCTATCGTTGTTGACGCTGTTTCTGTTGTTGTTGTTAGTACTTATTCGATAATCTTTGTTATCGCTTTTCGCAAACCAACAATATTCCCTTTTTCGATGTTGTTTTTCCAACTGTGGTTGTTGTAGTAAACGTCGATCAGTGGTAGTTGCTGAAACTCTATTTTTTCTGTTGCTTTCCCAACAATTGCTTCTAGTATCGTTGTAGACGCTGAGCTGGTCGGTAGTTTTAAGGGGAGTGAGAATATATGTATCGGAACTTTGGCAATTGCTGTTAACAATAAGATTACTTTCTTTTGTTACAGCTCCAGTACACACAACTAATTTATCGACGCAGTGTTTAACGCAACCAAGACGATAGCTTGGGATGTTGATTTTTAGTTTTGATTTAAAACTGCAGCAATTATTATAATGCTGTTGATGGTTAGGGCAAGATTTATTGTTATTGATAGTTTTCTTGCTGACGCTGTTAGAACTTCCGTAAAGCGTGGACAACAGCGTTGATATCAACAACAAAATGTAGGCGAGAAAGTTATTGCAATTACAGCACTGCGGTGGTAGCAACGACAACGACGAGCGGTGCAACAATGGAATCGACGACATTTTTCAAGTTGAAATCGAAGAAATCAAATGAATTGGCATAATTACGTTGATGACTTTTGCACATTTCATTGCAACATTGTAATTCTCTTACACTATTATTTAAATATTATTATCACACTAACACGTTTATGTTTTTTATTTATACACAATGTTTTCCAGTCGCCGAATTTGTTTGTTGCTATTTTTTTGCTTTAACTTCTGCTGTTGTTTTCGGCTTGTTGTGCTGATGTTAAACTTCGCTTCCTATTTCTCCTACCTGCGAGTATATCTTCCTTTTATTTTGGATCTGCTCTTTGTAATTTTTTACTCCATTATTACTTTTACAATTGTTATACCCTTTTAAAGTTCAATTTAATATCTGCATTTAAAAGGGATTAATACTAAATATATTATTTCTAATTAAAATACTCGACTTTTTCTTATTTCATATGAATTGTTGTTGTGTATATTTTCTTTGTATGCTTTGTATTACTTTTCCGGCGAATTAAAATGACAGCTGCATAAGAATGCATTGTCAAAAGAAATTAGAAAATTAAGAGATCTCTTTATAAATCCAAATTTTGTCACTTTTTCATGTTGTTGTTTTCATTACATTATATTAAAATGAGCATTTAGATGCATTTTAAAAAAGACCACTTATGAACGCATTTCTGTTCAATAATTAAAATGGCTGGAGGCAGCTTGCAGGTAGGCTCACTTTCCCGCATTTTTAAAACTACATAAACAAAAGTGGTTGCAACACTTTTTACAAACACAAACTGCTTTCTCAAGCGAAGGCATAGCCGGGGCGGGATTATCACGACGCTATACGAAGCGATACGGCGAATTCGTACAAAACAAATACAACCCGGCGAATTCACAAATGCTTTCTCAGCATTAATACAGCGCCGAAAAAAACACGGAAATTGAAGAAAAAGGGCAAAATCACGTAAAAAATAAACGCCTAATTACAATTTTTAGCGCACATATATAAACTATAAATCATTCAATGACGCCGAAAAGTCATCAATTATGTTACAAGAATACGTCTCAACACCACATAAAACTTTAAACACTTAAAACTTTTCAGAAAATTTACAAAGAAAAATCACAATTTTGCAGAATAGCGTGGTTTTGGCATAAAAGCCATAATGGCGGAAGACTAGTCGTCGACGATATTCTCGTCAGCGTTCGCGCTAACCGACAAGGAGAATATGTATGGAATGTACACGATAGTGCCGGTTATCGCATTTACACTCAAGCCCACCAAGCCAATGCTACACAAACGTAGAGTAAAGTCGAACAGAGCCAAAGCAGAAAACACAATAACATGCTACAATAAACGACAACGACCGAACCGAGCACGTTGCTTTTCTCCGAATCATTATTATATACACACTATTTTCAACTCTTTTCCGCACACGCGCTTTAAACATACACAATATTTCCGATTTTTTTCGAAAACTATATATTCAGCGCAACTACTCGCACCTAAATCCGAATTTTCGAAAAACTATTGCTCCGCGCACGCTATCCAGCGACCGTTACACACACTGATACAACGTTCCTACCACCACACCAACAATGAGACGCGTCGTTTACTAGGGTATTTTGACGAACTTGTAATTCCATCTTCGCGTCTATCTTATCGGTTGCACACTACACCTCCAGCCATCCACTTAATACAATGCGCATACCCTTCTTACAAAAACAAAATTTCCCGAACCAAATAGCTGGGCTAAGCATACTTCGTGCACACACAAATACACCCGTGCAAACACGAAACGCAATATGCGCCATATAATCTTATTCACTACCGACCTCTCGTTCACACCCCTTCTTTCTGAAATGCGTGCGAGTGAGAGGCAAATAAGATGACCATTATTTTTCGGGTCGGGTAAATGGCGAGTACCATGAAAATTTTTTTTCACCAAAATCGATCAAATTCGATTAATTCCTACTTTTTTCACAACGTATTTTCTGCACTTAAACTCCGCTACTTTCACATATTTTATATGCGAAACACTACGCGCAATCGTTAATTGTAAATTTCAATTAGATTTTGGAAATAATTTCCACTTTTTGCGTTAAAATTCGTTGCCAATTGTGCAACGACACGACTTTTTCACAGGGGCACGTTCTTCACTGAACGTAATGGCGGCTCGGCTAAAATCTTTCCGAATGCTTTCGGAGTTGTAGTGCTACTTGCGAAATAACATAAATTAAAACACCTCATTAGAGGACATAAAACATAGTCAAAATTGTATGCGAATACATGGAAAAATCGGGAAAATTTTCAAATAATTATTGAAATAATGTTTTTGAGGTGTCAATAAGGTTTAAGTAGAAAATTCTTTAAAAATCTTGCTTGTTCTAGTAGCGAATGTTCGAATTCATATATTCAGCGCTTACGAGTATGTTCAGTTAACAGGGTGTAGCAAATAATATGTAATTTCAACTAATATTTTGTATTAAACGTATTAGGAAATAGCTGAAGATTGGTGATTACCAACATGTTATAATTTTCTTATCTCTTTTTTTTAAATGTTTAGAATTTAGAAAAAAACGGTAAATGTATAGTTTTGGTCTCCCAACTATGGAGGCCTCAAAAATGATTTTTTTTTTTAAATCTTCTTATTTTTACGCGAAGATTACAAATCCGTGAGCGGAAAGTGAATTTTTTCAATAATTTATATATATATTTACAAATATATTTTACGCACTTTGCACATATTTTCTGCAGAATTAAGATCACTGAACTGTAATTACCAGTTCAGTGAGTTAAACATTTTTTGTGAAAAAAACAATACTGAAGAAATGTAACAGTCACAATTTCTTTTGCGCCGCGATCTGATGGTATGAACGAACATCGGAGATCGTCGAACTCCTTTCCGGCCGCGATTCAAAAAAAATAACTGGTCGGTCCAACACCGGGGTGTCCATAGTTCTTTTGTCCCGAACTCCTTTCAACATTAAAAAATAAAAGAATTAATTTAAATGTGTCACAATTTTTTATTTTTAATGCACATTTATTTTAAAAATTAAAAAAAACGTTTTCTTTGTTATTATTTTTTTTTTTTGAAAATATATTTAAAAAAATAGAATTATTGAAGAAATTCACTTTCCGTTCACGGATTTGTAATATTCGCGTAAAAATAAGACGATTTAAAAAAATAATATTTTTAGCGCCATCTATGCAAAAAGTTATGTGACTTCAAGAGAACCGATTGTTATAAAAAATTTGCGACTTTCCTAATTGCTAACACCCTTAGATATGGAAATTCCAATAAAAGTTCTGCCAGTGTACTAATAATCGGTTTCTTCCCAAACCGCTTATACTCAGCTATGCTAATAGTCTCATTGTTATTATTATTTTCATAACTCTGTGTGATAAGACACAGGTGAACAGTATTAAAATGCTCCGACATCGGCACTGATAAGAAAACTCCCCTGTACAAAAATGATACGCGTAAATAGAAAAGATTGAAATAAAAAACAATTATTGTAGATAATACTGCAAGCTATACAAATACAAACACTCACAACACAGGTCTAAATGCTAGACGTGCAAAAGCAAGAGAATATAATTGAGATTAGGAATTGAAGAATTGATAACTAACGACATTTGGTGAATTATTTGACGGCATGTTGGTAATACTTTTTCTTAACTGATATTGGAAGTCAGTCGATATTACACATTCATGTCGTACACTTATAATTCGTAGTTTTTAGTGCGAATTTAATAACGGTTAAAAATTGGCAATGGCTCATTGTTTGTTTCCACAGCTAAGCATTACGTATATTTAACAGTTAGACGGTTAATGTTATCGATAACGCCGTTATAATCGATTCTTTATTTAATATAATTATATAATTCAAGACTTCGGTGGAATATCGTATTTGTGCTTGAATACGATAGCAGAATAGTGAACAATGCAAACACAATTCCAAATCTATAAATCTAAGCAAAATATTGTTTAAAAATAAACTCAAAATTGGTTTTGAAAAAATTCTCATACATTTCGCCGTGTTTTTATGAAAATAATAGTTCCACGAAAATTTTAAAGTACAGCAAAGGAATGTAAAAATGTCTAAGCAAAATGAATCACCATAAGATGATATGGGAATCCACTCATCGTAAATTAATTTTGCGCTGATAAAATAGACGCCTTATCAATAAACTCAAGATATTTTCGTATGCTTACCACTTTTCACAAAGCTAATAGTGATTTACTTTGTTTTGTATATGAC
Source organism: Bactrocera oleae (assembly GCF_042242935.1). Classification (NCBI taxonomy): domain Eukaryota; kingdom Metazoa; phylum Arthropoda; class Insecta; order Diptera; family Tephritidae; genus Bactrocera; species Bactrocera oleae. Next base: position 46,525,956 of record NC_091538.1, on the reverse strand, counting down.
TGCATACCTTCATTTGTCACTTATGTAAGTCTTAAATACCCAACGCCCACTTAAGACATATTGGAAACCGCAACTATATATATTTATGCGTAATAGTTTTCCTTGAAACGTTTTGGTTGGCGTTAACGACTATGGATAACAATTACATTAGTACACCGAACGACTTCCAGCACATGGAGGGCATCGAGTCGGTGGAATTAAAACGAACGTTCGCACTCGATGGCATCGGTGAGGACGAGACCTTACGACTGTATTTGCGTAAAGCGGGATTATCCGACGAAATTGAGTACTTGACATCCGAACAGCGACGTGCCTTCATTTACGATATCATTAAGAGCAACAAAATGCCTGGATATTGGGTGGTAATAATTGCATACATATGTATATAAATGTAGAATAATTGCTTGGTTCGAATATAAAAAACAATCTTTGAAAGTGACCTCTCTCTTACGGATCTACATATTCCAAAATATGAAGAGAAAACGCCTTATAGAAAATACTTGATTTCGTTGTTAAACTCGAATCTCAAATGCGTGTCAAAATGTGAAAAACTCACAAGTCTTCTTCCTCGTAAATCCGATCTCAAGTTATATCAATAGCTCTTTGTTTTAGGTGTCTCAAACTGTTAACAATGAAAGCAAGTGTAGGTCGTCTAGAAATATAGCTAGTATACTGATTCGATTAACTACAAAGTTATGTTTTTATGAGACGGTTCGTAGAATCTCCCATGAGTAAACACCCATATCTGGCAGTAAGAACAGGGCTATTAATAATATTGAAGTAAGAAAGCAAAAATTGTATTAAGTTTAAGTTAAGTTTTATTTTCTGTCAATCGTTATGGCTTTAAACTCACAGTCGAAGTATCGTAATAGTTTGGATATTAGGGTTCCTTGTGTTCTTTCAATATACTTTTATTTCACCAAAGTTTCTATTTGGCAGATTGCACAAATGTATTCTTAAAATAAGTATCCTCTGGCATAGATGCCACTCAAACTGACCGATCGCCACCAAGATACCCTTTTATGCTAAAAAACAATGAACCTGAGAAGGGTATTTAGTTAACGTTTTCTCTTGCTTTAAAATCCGTCCGTGGAGAAGCCCACTTACATACTTGGTCAAAAAAAAAGTATGAGTCTGATTCGACAGAAATTTTGAATATAGACAGCTAATATACGAAATGATAGTATGTTATAGCCTCTTGCATTACTGGCGCTAGCGGGCGGAGAAGCTAAATATAAGATCAAAGTAGTCACATACGTACAAGGTTTGAAATGAGTATCTCAAGGAAATTTAGGCTGACGAGCCGCACTTAAGGTTGGCAGTTGTGTATCCAAGGAAGTTAGCAGATGTCTATGCTATTTGTTTCGTTTAAAAATTATGCAGAGATATTGCTGTGAAACTTTTCGTTCAAACAATATATGTATATACATATAATTCCTATACCCTAAAATTGTATGCATCTATTTATAAAGAGCTTTCGGTTTTGTACACTGAAACTCAACATATTATATGTTGAGAGGATATGCGTTAACAGTTAGTAAGAAATATAATTATAGCAAAACTTTTATTAATAATTTATGAATTAATATCACAAACTGATAAATTTTTATTGTGATTGTAAATGTCATAATGCATATCAGCGATTAACTCAAATTGCTGCGAAATTATTCGGCAGTTACACAATATATATGTGTAGAAGTATATATGTATGCATATCTTTAGATAAAATATGCTGTTATAAATATGGTCCCTCAGAAATATCCTGATCCTGATTCAAGGATTTCCAATATGATTATTTTTACGGTACTAGTGCTGATTTCAAGTAATCTTTTGCCTTGTTATCGTTGCATGTTGCTTTGTTGTAAATCCGGGGTTGTTCTGTTTACGTATACATGACTTTGTAAGTGCGTTCACTTCTCGTCTTATTTTTTGGACGATCCATCAGTTCGCCTCCATCGGTGCATGGTTTCTGTATAATGTTGAAGACGTGGTCTCTGCCCTGGTATTTAAAATTGAAGCTCTATTTCATCTACGCAGCGAAAAACTGCGAATACTCACTTCCTCCACTAAAGCTTCCTAACCTTTTAGGCTACTTTATCTAGTACAAGAAATATTTAGAAATAGCAGCGTTTACTGTGAAACTAGAAGAAAAACTATGTCAATTTCTAAGAAGTTTTGTTCTCAATCAATCTGGTATCAAATAGCGCTGATAAAATTTAAAGGCTACTGAGCTTTTATGTTTAAAAAAGTACGCTTTAAAGACTCGACTTCAAATTTTCAGCCTTCCACAGTGACATCGCCATCACCATACAATTTACAATCAACACCAACAACTAGTAGTCGTACACCACCACCACCGCCTTTACGCAAATTCACCGCCACAAGCAACAACAGCTCAACTCCATCGCCAACACTCAGCTACGCCACTATGAGCGCAACTTCGTCAAGTAACAGCTTAAAAAGCTTAGAAAAAAGTAGTCCTATTGTACCGCGTCGATTTGAGCCGACACCACCTACACCTCCTTCGCCATCAACATTTGTGACTAGCATTAAAGGTTCGAAATACGAGATAAGCGGCCCGATGAACTTCCAACACATAGCTGGCGATATGACACGGGATCGGACGCGCCATGCATTCGATCTTACGATGACAATGAATGATAATGTATTGCGGAAATATATGCTGGAACGCGGCATAACGGAAGAGGACTTGATAGGCATGCGCAAACAGGATATCATTAAAAATATCGTGCAATCAAAGTTCACTTGGATGGTAAGATTTTAAAATCAAGTGCAGCAAGACGATATTTCCTTATTAAAAAATATTTTTTTTTTGTATTTCCAGCCACCTAAGCGTAATGTTAATGGCACAGTAAGTCATCCTCCACAAGATATAAAGTACGCTACTGTATCCTCCGGCAGTGATCATGGTCTAATCACCTCACCAAGGTTCTCACGACCGAAAAAATCAATGCACGCTCCCCCGCCACCTCCACCAATTACCTGGGTTTCATCATCTGTACCAGCTACTAAGTCACAACCAGAACCGGTACTGCCACTACCACCAGCAGCGGTACCGCCATCAACACCACCTCCAAATTCAAATGTGTCGTTAAAAACGGCCACTAATGCATACTCAAGTTTGAACTTATTAGCCGCGAGTTTCGCCGATCCCACCGATTTCCCTTCTATCGAAGATATTTACAGCAACAAGACCGAAATCGAAGCAACATCGTGGCAAACTTCCATGAAACCGAGGCTGACTTTAAGACAAGCGCCTCCTCCACCCCCATCTGCACAACCGAAGACATTCATTGATGCACCACAACAGCCAACACCACCAGGTCTTGTCAAGGCAAACATGAAAAAATCGTCAGTGATTTACCATTCCAATCAGAGTTTGTACAGCCTCGACGAATGGACAATTGATGAAGATGCTGCTGATAGTGAAAAATATGGAAGATCCAATGCCGGCGCAAGAACGCCGCCGACACCTAGCGATAGCAATTTGTATGCTTCTGTAAATCCAATAAATAAACAAAATAACATCAAAATTAACGCGGACCTCGGAGTATATGCAAGTGTTGGTGTTAGAAAACAGCTTACTGGACCACCAACACCACCGAAGCCTACGCTAAAGCCATCATTTGCTGGACGAGCTTCTAAAGTGGGAGCACCTAACCCTCCACCGCCTTCACCACCAGCTCAACAAATTTCAGTTACGAGTGTTCTTGTACCACCACCACTACCTCCTACTAGTGGTGCGTCTATTGCACCACCACCTCCACCTCCACCTCCTACTGGTGGTGCACCTATTCCGCCGCCGCCACCACCTCCTACTGGTGGTGCACCTATTCCGCCGCCACCACCACCCGGTAATGGTGCACCGATGTCATCACCATCTCCTGCACTAAACACTACAGCGAAAGGAAGCACACAACCATCGGTGCCTACATCTAAAAATAATGATATCGGCGATGCGCGTGGTGCTTTGTTAGATAGTATTCGGAAGGGTGTAGCATTAAAGGTATGGCATACCGATCACGTTTTTTTTCTTAATTCTGTTATGGTTTTTTGTGTCATCCACAGAAAGTCGATCAGAAAGCAGCCACAATTAGCGGTGTAAAGCCACGCGCCGAACGTAAGCCGCCAGTTTCTGATTTCCTTTCCGAACTTAAACTGGGTATAACGCTGCGTCGCGTGAAAGACAAGGCAGATAACCCATATGCTGGGGAAGATCCAGATGAATCCCAAGCTTAAGGAAACTATTTGTACATATGTATATACTATAAATGAGGTTTTCATACATACAAAAATCGAAACCAATTCACAGCATTGTTTTAATATTGACATCTGAGACCAATGATTATCACCAACAAATTTCTATGCAGAACATTTACTAGTTTAGTAACTAGAGGAGTTCCTTGGTAAACTACGGTATTCTAATTATTTTGTTGACTGTATGTAGTAGATCCGACAAAAAGAGAGCCTAAAAGTCTCGGAACGGTTACTAAATTTTAAGATAAGCTGTTTTTTTACCAGAAACACACTCAAATAACAGTTTATAACTACTTATATAAGACACTTGTTCATTTTTGTTGGAGAATGGGTTTGAAACCAGATATAAATATCATTAACACCATTTATATATACTTTCTTGCATGGAACTATTTTCTATATGGGCGAACTCTGTCGCAAAAAAGGTTGCCGATAATCTCACTTAAGTCTTATAAAAGCTCTGTTTAGCAGATCTCTGCAAGATATATATATAAAGTCGTAATTTACCCCAATTTTTATTTAATTCCAAAAACATTCAACTCAATTCAAAGCACGAGAAGTCAAAATCAATTAAGACAAAAGCCCTCATGGCATAATGAAGTAAAATAACGCAAGGTGCAAGTTTGTGCTAACATCGGGGTGTCGAAAATAAGTAATTGTTTGATCCTCTTATCCTCACCGTAAAAAAAGCGTCTTATATTCGTTTCATGTAATACAATTTTTATTGTTTCAATTTCTAAGTGCTAGGGCTTAAGTATAAGTCAATAATATCTGTTAATATGTGATGCCATTCTCGGCTTCTTAGTATTTGTGATCAGCTACAAATAAACTTTGTTCCGCTTTAAAGGGCGGTATGGAACCAGCTACATATTTACCACTTCTGGCTAGCGAGCTCGCCTGTAAAAGTAAACAAAGACCGCAAATTAATAATATGAACCAGTAAGTACAACACTATTTTTACTTTAGCCCTCTTCTTAAGCTCGGCCTGACCAAGTGGTATGTTTTCTTTTTTGCCAGCCCAAGCTGCCATCGCCGAAGCTTGTAGTGCACGTCCGTAAGAGAATGAAAGCTCCCATGGCCGTTTCAAGTTTATAGTGTTTATAGCATTTAAATGGACTGCAGCCTCTTCCTCCGATTGGCCACCGGAAAGGAAAACGATGCCTTTAAATAAATATATAAGAAGTCGATCAATAGTTAAGGATATGTACATATGTATGAATATAAAATAAAATTTGATATCCGCAAAGATCTCTTGGAATTGTGGAAAAATAAACAAAAATATAAAGTTAGTGCCCTGAAGAAATCGCGTCATGGATCATAAGGGGAGAAGATAAAAGGTTACAGGAATTACAGGAAAACATTATAGTGAAATATATAACGGTATTATCTTGAGAAGATCTGTTATATTATAAGTTATAAAAAGTATCACAGTAAAATATTTAGCCGAAATATTGCGAATAAGGAAACGCTCCGACCAAAATATGCTCGGAAAATATTTCCGATACAAAAATTAGTAAATGGGTTAATACCTGGTACAGCAGCTGGTACTGTCCTAAGAAAACTTTGCACAGTTATATATGCTACTTCCTCAGGTGAATTCTTTCGGCAAGAACTTTGACCGGGTAGTATCATATTCGGTTTCAGCAGTGTGCCCTCCAAGAACACGTGATGATCATTCAATGCCTTGTATTGAGCGGCCAAAACAGTTTCCGTCACCTTTTTTAATGAAATGGGTTAAAATATCCGAGGACATGCGTTTAGAAAAATGGCGTACCTTTTGAGCTCTAATGATGTCATGATCACCATCGACCAGCACTTCTGGTTCCACGATCGGTACAATGCCCTGCGACTGGCATATGGAGGCATAACGCGCGAGAATATTCGTATTCTCCATAATCGCCTGATAAGAGGGTGTATGTTTGCCGATCTTCAAAACACAACGCCATTTCGCAAAATCACAACCATCACGTTTGTATTTGCCGCAACGGCAATAGAGATCATCAAGACCCTCTGTGGTACCCTCATCTAAGGAACCAGGCAGCGGTACAATGCCCTTATCCACTTTTATCCCCACGATTATGCCACGATGTCGCAGCAAATCACCAAATGTCTTGCCACTATCTGCTTTTTGGTAGAGAGTTTCGTTATGTAATATAACACCCGATATGTAGTCCGGTAGATTTTCGGTCGTAAACAAGAGTTGGCGATATTGACGTCGGTTTTCTTCGCTGTTTGGTAAATTGTACGGTGAAAATCTTTTTTCCATAGAACCGGGCGATTCATCGGCCGCCAATATACCTTTGCCCGGTGCCACTATTGCATTAGCGATGCGGCTGAGCTCGTCTTGTAAAGCGCACGGTATATATTGATAGTTGGTGCCCATTTGTTCGATAACTATTAATTTTGTTAATTTGCCAAATTTTATTGAATTTTGTTAAAAGGTGATTGTTTATTGCATTAAAATTTTGATGTCACTACAAATACTATTCTGTTTATTTTTTAATTAATTGAAAGATTAGACTGTGGCCAATTCCAAAATATTGAATATTTATTTACAATTGTAGCGACTTTCATTATATATCGTCGAGGTCGTCCTTAACAAGTTCACCTTAAAAGTGAAATAACCGACGTTATATAATGAAAGCCGCAGGCGAGAGCTTTCCAGGTGCCATCGAAAGGAATGGTGTGAAAGGAGGGGGTTTTTCCAAGCCATCACGCCAAGGATAGTAAGGATCCTAAGCTGTTGCCAAATTCAAAACGCAGTTGTGTGACTTTCATTATAGGAGGAGGAGGAGCAAGTATGCCAATGTAAGTACAAAATATCTCTATGCTGGGTCAAGTTATCAAATATATTTGTTATAAATTAGTTCTGGTACAGTTACAATTATAGGGAAGTATAAGGTTTCAATAGTAAATATTAATGGTTTTCCACTTATTATGTACTGAATACCGCTAATCTTTTAATTAATTAGTTTAATTATGTTAAGTTCCTTAGTTATTTTTGATGTATGCTGCATTGTGAACTTTTCTGTTACAAATATATATTTGATAAATCAATTTTCTTTCTTTTAAATCACCCTGCACTAATCCACATCATTGTAACAGTGAAGAAAAGAAGAGGAAGCAGCATAAATAAATTGTAGCCGGTTAAAGAAATGTTTCCTTTAAGCTCACAGAAAAAATTTTGGACCTTTACAAATGAACAGCAACTTAGTGAATTGCGTTTGCAACAGAATGTTAATTACATCAATACTCATGGCGCTGAAATGAATGTAAGTAAATATACAAGCTCAACAAAAGCCACTTTTTAGCTAATTGCATATCGTTTATTATTTCATACTTGTAGCAGGAGCAACGTGAAGCCTTTTTCCTGCTGCCTATCGAAGAACGTGTATTACTTAAGCAATATGAATTATATTTAAATGATTTCTGCCGCCGCTTCGAACCGCCTATGCCAAAATGTGTTGTCGGCACTGCATTCCATTATTTCAAACGTTTCTACCTGAATAACACACCAATGGATTACCATCCTAAAGAGATATTGTATGTTTGAAATACATGATAACAGCTGTCATATTAATTAGTTATTGTTTTATTTCAGAGCCACGTGTGTCTATTTAGCCTGCAAAGTTGAAGAGTTCAATGTGTCCATTGGGCAGTTTGTGGGTAATATAAAGGGCGACCGGAATAAGGCAATGGATATTATACTATCGAATGAGTTGCTCATGATGCAACAACTCAATTACTATTTGACTGTGCATAATCCCTATAGGCCGATCGAGGGATTTCTCATCGATATCAAGGTTGTGCTATAGTCTGATATAGCTATACTGCTGTTAGTTTTGCAAATTTTTTACATATTTTTTTATAGACTCGCAGCAATATGTCGAATCCCGAACGTTTGCGGCCACACATAGATGAATTTATAGAAAAGACATTCTTCACCGATGCATGTCTGCTATACGCGCCGTCACAGGTAAACACTGCAGTTTGCAAACAAATAATTGTGTGCGAACATAATACAAATGTTTTTTTTTGTCATTTTTTTTGTTTTTTTTTTATTTATTTATTTATTTATTTTAAATAGATTGCACTGGCGGCTGTGCTGCATGCAGCTAGTAAAGAACAAGAAAATCTAGATAGCTATGTTACTGAAAATTTATTTGTGGCGGCGCGTG